>NC_079147.1:33283174-33904757 GCF_945859685.1 Eupeodes corollae
AAAAAAAACCGTTATATTGATTTTTTTCAAAAAATATACTTCTTTGATGTCACGTTACAATATGTTATAACAAATTTAATTAAAATCTCTAGCATTTTTGGTTCGTAAGATATTTAGGGTTAACCAAAATTTTTACGTTGTTTTAAAACTGCTATGGTAAAAAACGCACCCAAGAAATTTTCTTGAGAGCCCTTTCTGCATCTTTCTGCCTTATTATCTGTATAACAAAATTTATTTGAAATCCATATCTCTTCTGGTTCTTGAGCACACGACTCTAGGGACCTTGAAACGTTGAGAAATGTCAAAATTTTCAATTTGACAAATCGGACCCAAAACAATAACTTCCTATGGGAAGTTAATAAATTGGGTGGCACCACAGTCCGTTGAGAACTAGAGCCTAGTGACTTACAACTTGCAACTATTCCTGTGAGTGATGTTTTGTAAGGAATGGAGGCGACCTACAATTTATAAGCCGAATCTGAACTGCTAATTTGAGAAAGCACGTTTGATGACAAGAAATACTCTTGGAGAATTTGTCAATTACTCGTAAGAGGCAGTACCCGTAAAAAAAAACTTTAGATGGCATAGGCAGGGATCTAATCCAAGACCTCTGGCATGACAGTACAACGCACTAACCATCATGTCACGGCCACAGGTACTACCAAATGAGTCTATACATATTAAAATACCACCAAATCTGTTTGAAAAACTCTAAATCTTTTCTAGAATTTTTGCCATTTTGAAACTACCTCCTTATAATAATAAGGAAAATTATTGCAAAAACAAAGTTTAAAAAACGTTAGAATTTTAGTAAAAGTATTCTCAACAGCAGAACCAGAATAATTTTATATAAATTATCCTTTTTCTATTTTAAATTAATTAATTCTTTTTTTCTTAAGTTTAAACTTATTATTAGTTTTTTATTAATCTTTATTTTTAATTATTTGTTTAATTTTCTTAATTTTTGTTCATCCACCTAAAGTCTCAAAGTTACTATATAAGATTTTATTTTAGTTTAGTTTACATGAAAATATAATATATAAATGTTTAGATTTTAAACATTACCACCAGCAAAGTTATTTAAAACTTAAAGTTAATTTGTTTTAAATAAATATCTTCTAACATTGAAATCAATCATGTCGCAAACAGTAATGGTTTCTCTTAAACACCTGGATAATGGTTTATTTGCAGAATACATACGAAACATTAAAAAAACGATTGGTAATTTTGATTTGTTACATTGGCGTCAAGTCAGTTGGACATTTTTGACACATGTAAAACTATAAAAAAGCAGCAATTTGTTTCTCAACTGATTAGTAACTGATTAACAACAAATTCATTTTAAAGACCTGTTAACTTTGTATACAAAATTATTGCTGTATAAAAATCATTAACTCCACTCCGAATACTTCAATCCTGAATTTTATTTCGAAAATTTACTTTTTATTTAAAAAACTGTACATGTGGACATGTGTAGTACATATTCAAATATTTTATTGTAAAAAATAAAACAAATAAAATAACATGATAGCTACATACCAATGATTTTATTAATTTGCATATGTGATTGTTTAATCAAGTTTTTTACCCGAATTATTGTTTATTTTTTATCTCACTTCACTTTCCGCCTGCATATTGATATTCCAGGACGGACCTATGGGATGGGTGCCGTTGCAGTGTCCTTTTCAAAGAGAGTGATGTAAAAACCGAAACATTCGACGAATATAAATTGTCTCAGTACAGAGTAGTTGTTAATTTTCAATCTGATGAGGATCAATCTGTATCTCGACTATGATGCCCATACCAAAAAAGGAATATTCAAAAAGTATTGTAAATAATATTGTAAAAATCATCCCCTTTAAAAACTCAGCATCCCCATCACGAAGCAGAGCTTTTGATTGAGGCGAATCATTTCTTGTGTGATTCTGATGTATGGGAGGGAGTTTTATTTTTTTTTATTGCAAACAAATTTTATAAAATTTCATACACGGAAACGTTTTTATATTTTTGTTGGATTTTTATATTTTTATTTTGAAATATAAGAATGCACGCGAATTGGTCCCCTGTCTAATTAAATTTGTGGATTGTTTTTATGCAGAGTAAAAAATTTGCAATTCAATTCTGACAGCAATGTGCATTTTGTGATGTGATAGTGTGTGCCCTTAGTTTTGGCATCATCATCATCATCATCGGGATATATTTTATTTTATAGGATTGGTATTTTTGTGTATATAAAATACAACATTTTTATTTTATTCTTATTTCAAATGAAATGTATGAGTTTTAGTGAGTCGTTGTTTTTATCTTTGTGGGCGCCAATATATTTTTGGAATAAATTAGGCAGAATTTGTGGATGAAAATGGTTTCAGCTTTAAAATTCTTTAAAACATTTATAGTTGAATTTCTTCGGTTGAGTTGTTATTTAAAGATTGAATTGAAACTTTTCAATTCAAAACATTTGCAAGAGTTTTAAAACAGTTTCATGAATATGGAAATCATGAAATTGTTTTAAAACTCTTTAACCGATGTGAAGGAATTCAGGAAAAATACAGAGAAATGATGATCCGAAAGTTCAATGAAATATAGTTACGAAAATTGGATATTTTTAATAGATTTTATAACTATAAGCTTGAAATTTAATCTTGAGGAGTAAAGTTTTAAAGACGGATTATTATATTAAGTTAGATATTTTGACCCAAAAATCAAAGAATTTGTTTTACTACCCTGCTTTCGAATTATATTAGAAAATCTTTGCCTTTGAAAAAATTAAGTTTACCATCTCTAATTTGACCTTTTACAATGTTTAAATTTGTCTATGAGTTGTGGTGTTTTTTCAGGACCAAATTATTAATTCATGAAATTTACCAATTCTGATCGATTCAGGGGTTAAGATAAATGCAGCAGAAAAACACTGGCTTTATGACAAAACACATTTAAAAAGGTTGCGATTTAGGGAGCTGGTAGTATGATTATACTGTTTTTTTTATTTTGGTACAATATAGTAGAATAACATACACACGTCAACACAGACAAAAATTCTAAGAGAAGTTATAGCTTTTAATGGATTATTTACTTTTATTAAGTGCAACGCATAACAATGGGATGCTTTTGCATCATCGGTGTCAAGGGTTTTTTGTCCAAAGAATGCAACAAAAACCTAGACTTAGAGTTTATTCAAGGTTACTTCTTAAGAACCTGAATATTTGCCCTTACTCTCAGAAAAGATCTTAAAAAAATAATTTAAATCATTTCTAAAGATTTTTCCAATTCAGAAATCACTTCAGAAATCACTTTTTAGTGAATATAGTTAAATTACTAACAAATCTTAAGATGAAATCTTTATTTTTACAACAAAACAGTATAAGCTTTACAGCTCATATACCACCCGGGATCGTGTTTTGGTAAAAAAATTGATGAATTTGTGCTGAGCTATTGGAATGGTACTGGATTTACGATTCTTGGTCCAGTCTTTAGTTTAAGGTAGTATTTTTAGCAAAGAAGTTTAAAACAGTAGAGTAAATATTTTATTTTTCATTAAAAAATTAAATAACTAAATAATTTAAGACGGTCTCTATTTTGAAGTTCACAGTGTGAAACAGCTTGTTTTTTAACCACTTCTGTTACTAATTTCATTTGAAGGCCAAGATGGACATAATTCGACTTTTCTTATATACCAATGGCATTTATTATTCCACGAAGGACCTTGCTGTAAAATTTTTGGATGGGTTTAGCATTTGTTTTTTTGGTTACACAGTTAAGGGTTGCACACAAGTTTGAGTACTTGCTAATATGTATATTACAGTCGTTTGTTCTTCATTGATAAGTAGTAACCAACATTTTCTTCTATACCTTTTTATTAATACGTAAAATATTTACGTTAAGGGCTGTTAGCGCCATGACTCGTTTTGCTAAAAATAGTTTGAGGTGATAAATTTCTTCCTAAGCTTACCTGATTGAAATTCAATCGACAAAGAATAGATGGACACGAAATCTTTCTATTCAATACACCAGCTTAACGAGGAAAAGATGGGAATGGGACATGGATCAAGTCTATCAGACCTGTAGAAAAAAACGAAAACAAAATCCTAAAAACCTACGTTGAATACTTTCTATTTCATCAATATGAAAAGAATAGTTTGGCGCCCATACAAAGCAAGGATTATTAAAAATTGGCCGGCAAAAAAACCATACAAAATTTTAATAACTTATGGATGACGGAACTCTTTTTAAGCTTGAAGAATTCAACATTTGTTCATAGTTTAATACATTACATATTGTCTTATATAAGTATGTCAATGCTAACATATTTTTTGCACCATCTCTTTACAATCCTCAAGGGAGTTAATAAGTTGAAAAATTTTAATTTTAAATAAAATAAAAAGCAGTTGACCAAAGAGACTCCCTTCAGGTACACCAGAAATTACTTTAAATTTACAAGAAGGGTAACATTTAAACATGACGCTATTAAATCTATTTGTAACCTACATATATACATATAAAAAAGCGGTTATTAAGCACAATTTTAGATAAGTACAATAAAATTGAATCACTTAATTTATCAAATGCTTTGCTAAAGTCTTTCAAGATGCAATCTACTTGAGAGTGTTTCTCAAATGCATGCAATCAAAAATATAAATCGAACTCGAAATTAATATCAAACATGATATTACGATTGTATAAGGAAGTCGAAAAATGTGTATCCCGCGATTCTGTCCTGACTGTCTGTCTACGCTCCTACAGCCTAACCATTAGGTCGATTGAGTTCAATCTTGAAAGTTAAGGTTTTAAGCAAATAAGCGATAGCCGTTTTTTTTATTTTTTTTTTTCAGATCAAAAATAACTGTACGAAATTCAAATGTAGAGCGTATATTTATAATCACTTAACAACTGCATACCAAAAATATTGTAACCCCCTCCCATCTCACCAGATAAAACCTGTGCATAAGCTCGAAAGAGCGCATTACTTTGACAAAATTTTAATTACATTCCTATGCATTGGATTAAGGAATATGATATGTTTAAACAACAATCTATTTTATAGTGCTTATCAAGAATTACTATCTCGATAAATATGATAAATATGATTTTAAAATATTATTCTTTAAAATAAGGTTGTTTCAAACATATTTTACTTGCCTTCGCCTATATAAAAGAATATATACTTAATACAGTTAAAGAAACGGGCCACTTTTTTAACGTATGCACATTATACCCAAATAAGTATTACGTACAACCTCTACATCTACTGCTTCTTCATAACTAAAATCCAAAACGCACAAGAGCCTGACTGTAAGAAACACATGAATAGCAATTTCTTATACCTGTTGATATGCTTGTTTTTTTTTTTTAAACTTTAACGAAAAAAATAAGCTGAACGTAATAACGCCAATGAACTGTTCTTTATCCGTTTGAGACACCTACATAACTACACAACCAATAGGCGATCGCTTTAAAATTTAAACATACATGTTCTGCCTCTTTCTTATCTTCCGATAATTTATTGTTCATCCTTGTTCTTTTTATATGAAATTAAAATAAAGCTATCCAAAGGAAAAAGCTTTGAACGAAGTAGTTGAATACACAAACTATGTTTTCGTTAAGTATGCTTGCAAGTATTTTTCATTTCCGGGATGAGTTGTATCCTGGGATGAATCGCGGCTTTGTATATACAAAGGAAATACCTGGAAACTAGCTTACCGACAAAAAATATTGTGTATTCGATAAGTTCATTAAAATACAAAAACCATTTCACTCAACATAACGTTTTCCGAGTATTTCATATTTTTATTATAATAAGAAGTAAAGTTTTTTTCAACAAACTATAAATTAATATTCAATAAAATACAATTTGCATAGTCTACGGAAAATTCTCTTTGTTTTGACACCTTATTTGTTAAAATTAGTTCCTTAAAAGATCCGAACAAGGGAGACATGGTTAGGTTAGGTTAGGTTATAGTGGCTGTCCAAGATGGAACGGACACACTTAGGCCAGTTTAATGGCCCATTGTGATACCACATGAATCTTGAGGCTTCCTCCTAAGCTCAATGGAACCAGTTAGAGTCTCTTACGAAACGTGAGAGGCTGATTATCCCGATATGATTTAGATCGTTTAGATCGTTAAAGAAGAATTCTCCTAGGTAATTCTTGCGTTTTCGAGCTAGAGCAGGGCATGTGCAGAGAAGATGAAGAACCGTTTCTTCCTCTTCCTCGTCCATACAGCTTCTGCAAAAGTCATTTGAGAATACGCCTAGTCTCATGGCGTGCTTTCCTATTAGACAGTGTCCGGTTATGACACCTATTATCGAGCTTATATGCGATCTGCTTAGAGGGAGCAAGCACCTTCAACGTTTTAAATCCAGTGTTGGCCAGATGTTTTTTGTGGCTTGACACGTGGTGATGTTGGTCCACCTGGTGCCTGCCCTCCTCACAGCGTCTTGCATTAGTAGCAGTTTACGAGTAGCGATTGGTATGCCAGTACTTGCCAAACGTGGTAGGATGGGTTGTACTGTACCGTTCCTGGCGAGTTTATCTGCCTTACAGTTACCTGGAATGTCTCTATGGCCCGGCACCCAGCAAAGGTGAATATTAAACTGTTGCGCCATCTCCATTAGAGATGATCGACAGTTATGGACTGTTATAGAGTTTGTAGAGACAGAGTCCAGAGATTTGATAGCGGCCTGGCTGTCGGAGAAAATACGGATATCAGATGTTGATATCACGTTTTCTTTGAGCCAAGACAAGACTTCCTTAATCGCCAAAAGTTCCGCCTGGAACACGCTACAATGATTGGGAAGGCGGAATGAGAGACTTAATTTCAGTCGTTCAGAGTACACACCACCACCAACCCCTTCTTTGGTCTTTGAGCCATCTGTGTAAAAGTGGATTGACTCATCCTCTAAGAATGTCCTATCCTCCCAAAAAGATCTGGTAGGTATAGAAATCTGGAAATTCCTATCGAATTGTAGTTGGGGGATGGTGTAGTCTGTGTGCTTTGGAATTGATTCTAAGTACCTTAGAATTACGGAGTGGCCTATGTTGTTGTTAGTCCACTGCGACGAAGCATTGAGGCGGATAGCAGAGCTTGCAGCTATTTGTTTACTAAATATGTCAAGAGGTGTAAGGTAGAGCAAGGTGTCCAGTGCCGCAGACGGGGTCGTGCGAAGCGATCCGCTTATACATAGGCAGGCTGAACGTTGAACTTTCTTTCTCTAAAGCAGTCCACCATACTGCTACACCGTACATTAAAATCATAGTATGCAAGATCTAGGTTCACCTTTATCTGTCACACAAAGTGTGTAGTATCCAGGAGTCCTGAGTCCTCGAACAACGGATCCTGCAACCCATGGCTCTTGGATCAGGACAATATCTTCCCCGTTAGTCGCCAGACGGAGAAGAAGTGAGGCCGAGGCGTTTATGGAGTGTTGGAGATTAATCTGTACTTACTGCAGCATTTTGGCTACAATTAGGCAGATCAACCTCCACCACGGTTTTGTTTTGATCCTCTGTGTCTGAGGATGAACCCTCGCTCAGAAGGATCATGTTAAGGTCGTCCTCAGTCTCCATTAAGGATGGACTGTCCACGACTTTTGTAGAGGGTGCATTCGCGATTGGAGAGGACAAGGGTGCATCGTCACCCTCTGTTAGGAGAGAAGACGACGTCCCAGGTTCACCAACCGCTAGTTCACCTTCGGTAGTTTTTGGAGGCCCGCTTTCCGCGTTAACCTCATCTTTTTTATATATTCGAATTTTAATGGTTTCGAAACCATAGTTTATGGAGCCCTCGTTTAGGGCTAGAGGAGCCAAGGATTCTTTATTGAGTACCACAATGGCGCTCCTATAAAGACCCTTCACTTCCTCTAGCTTGGCTATTTTCCAGTTATGCGTCGGAAGGGACGGGTTACACACTTTGACCATCTCGAGAATGTCCTCGATACCAGCAGGTTCAATCGGTATCCAGATACGGGCTCTAGGTCTGCTGGGAATGTCTTCCACAGCGACAACCTAGAGCTTCGCACCTGGCCAAACTTCACCTAACCGGCTGACAGCAAGCTTGTAAAGGTCACAAGATCTCTGGTCGCCACAAACCATGAGTTTGACATGGCCTTGATGCCAACCCCCATCGCTTATGGAAGGAAATGGTCCTGGAAGCTCTCTCAAAATGCTCAAAAAGCCACCCGAGAGCTTAACCTTGACCAACTGCCAACGATCAGCCGATATTGTGCCATCATCATCGCTTCTGTCAATGACCGCAACCACGACTTTTCCCTTCGCGACGTCACTGAAACTGGATTGTTTCCTGATGGGATTAAGGGGGGGTGCTCGTGTTATGCACCCGAGGCCGTTTTGGTGTCGGTGCGGCCCCCTCAAGAGATCTTTCTCTTTTGGACGTAGAGTCCTTATTGGATCTAGTTGTAGCAATTATGCTTTTAGCCCATTCGACGCTAGCGGTTTGCTGCGGTGTCTTTTCAGCCCCCGATGATGCACCAGAGGCCTTCAAGATTTTCGCCGCATGCCGCCTTTGTCTATAAAGACCTTTAGAGATTTTTCCATTTCTGGAAGTATTCTCAGTAGTAGTGGTAGGGCCATTTTTTACAACCCTGCCACTACTGAAATTAGGTATCGCTACCTTTTTATTCTCGTTGCTACCAACAGCAGAGGAGGGTCTATGGTTAGCCACTACTCCCTTCTCTGTGTTGGCCGCAAGAGATTCGACAGCAGGCTTTGACACCAAGCTGCCGCCCGGTCCTGAAGTGATACCGGTCTCACATGTGTTTTTGTTTTTGTTTTTGTTGTTTGTTTTGTACATTTTGGTCCCACGAAACGCGAAGAAAAAAGGTCCATCTGCACAGAGATTCGCATGTACAGATAAGGCTAGTTAATCCGGAGGTCGCCAGGTATCCGGATACTCCGTTAGAGACTGGACTATTTTTGAATTGGGCCCCCAGCCAGGCTGATCATCGGCACCGGTCGTTTAGCACCTTAGATCCAGCCCAATAATGATGAGAGGTGGTTGGGGAGGAAGAGAAAGGGTGAGGAGTCAGTTGACGTTAATTCATCATTCTGACCTGTAAGGAAAAGATTGGGATTCGGTAACAGCAATTCAGCTAGGTTACCTAGAGTGAGAAGGAGTATAGGAGATAGGACCGTTGTTAGCTTTTTCGCCATTACAAACGTGGGAGGTGGGATGGGAGTTGGTGACATAAGCGTAGGCCGGTATGCCTTGTTTATGTGGGAATGGATGATGATTTTGGGAAGGTAGAGGGATAAGAACGTCCTTTAGTTTCAGGACTCATCTGGAGAAAATTCTCGAGAATCATTGACCTTACTCAGCTTCTACAACTCGACAAGTTCGACGTTCAGAGTAGAAGAAGGGAGACATGCTTACGAAATATATTATATATGATGATGATTCGTCAAGTCTTAACTTCTATTCACAAAAAAAAAATTCCCTCCTCCATAAGCGCACTATTGACTTAATTGACTTAATTTTTTGATTAGTATTAAATTTTTTCTAATTTTTTTTTTCTTAACTTGGCTTCTTTTAGTTAAATAATGTACCACTCATAGAACTGTAGTTTTGTTTTTATAATTCTCAGGAACTAATGAACCAATTTCAATATTTGATGATCAAAAGTGTAGCTACATATTTTTTTGGATTTTTGAAAAACTATATTTTTTTTTCAAAACCGATATCTCGAAAAAAAAATATTTTTAAGAAAAAATGGAAAATTTGTATACATACATATGTATATATATACAAAAATATATTCAAATAAAACCGGTCTAACGATTTTCAAACAAAAAAATTGAGATTTTTTTTTTTTTACAAATCAAATTTCATTTATATTTTTGAGGAAAAACTTATTTTACAGGTATATTTTTAAATTTTATATAGATACTTTTTTAGACAGACTCTTTGAATACAGAAGTAAGTTCGTGTGACCCAGTTGAGCATTTTTTTTCAACATTAGTTATGGTATTCCATAAGTACCACGATTGTCACATAATCCATTAAAATTCGAATCCTTAAAAAAGATGACGTTAACAAGGATAGCGGGCCTCCAAAAACAACCGAAGGTGAACTAGCGGCTGGTGGGTCCAGGACGTCGTCTTCTATCCTAACAGAGGGTGACGATGCACCCATGCCCTTTCCAATCGCGACTTCACCCTCTACAAAAGTCGTAGACAGTCCATCCTTAATGCAGATTAACGATGACTTTAACACGATCCTTCTGAGCGAGAAGGAGCTCTTGGGTTCTTCCTCAGACTCAGCTTCTTCTCGGTCTGGCAAGAAACGGGGAAGACATTATCCTGATCCAAGAGCCAATAATTGTCTGTTCCGTTGTTCGAGGACTCAGGACTCCTACACACTGTGTGACAGATAAAGGTGAACGTAGATATTGCATACTAGTGAAACGTAGCATTAATGTATTTTTACTCCATCATTCAGTGACAAAGACAGCATGGTAGCTAGGCTGGAAACAACCAAAGGAAGTTTCGGGCTAGTGTCGGCGTATCTTGGCCATGACCACCTTGGCCCTCTCCCTGAAAAAACCCTGGAGAAAGTCTTCGCTGAAGCGGAATGGCAAAGGATCCCCCTAATTATTGGGAGCGATGCTAACACTCATCATACTGTATGGGATAGCACTAATATCAACGACAGAGGTGAGTCTCTTTTTGATTATATTCTTGGTAGTAACCTCTTAGTAAGTAATGTTGAAAATGAACCAACCTTCATAACTAAAACTCGACAAGAAGTCTAAGACATAACTTTTGTCTCAGATACTATACACCATATGATCTTGGACTGGAAAGTATCCAAAGAACACTCGTTCTCTGATCATAGATCGAGTTCAATATAAATGTGGACGATAACACGAGTCCATTGACTTTTCGAAACTATCGGAAACTGTTTACTAGAACCTGGACTATCTAGTCCTTCCTCTAACGCTAATGAACTTGACAACAAAGTCAATAACCTTACTCAGCTATGAACAGATCGCTAGAAATTGCTTGTACACATAAGAGGAAAGAGGAAACCACAATGGTGGGCCTCATAGCTTGACTCGCTCAGGAAAGACTGCAGGAAACTTTTCAACCGGGCTAAAGCCGCAAGACTAACCTCTCCCTGGGACTCTAACAAAGAATCTACAAGAGGAAATCTAAGCGATCCTTCTGTGGCAAGATAGAAGAAACTTCTGAAGCCTCTAGGTTAATGAATCGCTGAACTTACTATTGGACACTCACTTTCCTGGTAGTTCTCTTACCGAAACTTGCAACAAGGTCTGATCACAAGGGACAAGCTACAATGAGCTCTCAACTGCTTCAAACCATTTAAATATGCAGGACCAGATGGAATAATACCAGCCGAGTTTCAAAAGACTTCTGACATAATTGCACCAATCCTTGAGCCAATTTTTACCAGCTGTCTTTACCTGGTCCATGTTCGCTCGGCATGGAGAGAAGTGAAAGTTGTTTTTAAACCCAAAGCAGGTAAATATCCTCAAGTCAATCCTAAAGATCTACGACCTATAAGTTTACCATCATTCCTTCTTAAGGCCTTGGAAAGATTGATTGATATCCTTTGAAGGGCAAGTATCGATTCAAGACTTCTGTCTTCGCCTCAACATGCCTACTTTAAAGATAAATCGGTGGAAACAGCGTTACATACTTTAGTACGCACTGTCGAATGTTCCCTCCATCATAAAGAGTAACCTATGGTTGCTTTCCTTGACAATGAAGGTGCCTTTGACAACGTGGACTAATCTGCAATCACATCTGCACTAACATCTCTAAATGTAGAGAGTTCGCTTCGGGAGTTAATGCATTAATGCTTACTAGCAGAATAATTAACTCAAAACTCTTCTGGTAGTAGAGGGATACCGCAAGGTGGTGTTCCATCCTCTCTCCTCTGGAACATAATGGTGAATGAAATCCTAACTAGTACAAGGCTGGCCCATGGCAGGACACTTCTTCGTGGTACACCTGCTTCAATTTTTGTTTAAGTTCTGAGTAATTCCGAGTAAGTTCGTAATATACGATTTGCGATTTCAGTATTTCGTTATACTAGCTAAAGGAAGTTCTAAGTTTCATGCATTATTAATTAGTTTTTGTCAAGTGCATTTCTTCGATTATTTGTCGGAGCATTATTGGTAGCAGTTTCTTGACTAATAATACATACCATAATTAGTATAAGCGATAGAAAATAGCCTTCTTTAGGTTTTATTATGTTTTCTGTAATATTTTATGGACGATGATAGTCAAAAGGTCTCCACTGTAATAGGTAAAACACTAAAACATCTTTATGAAAGTTTCTATATTATTGTCGACTGTGTACTCTTGATTACTAAACGAACTTCGGAAAGATGTTCATTTTCCGGAAATACTTCATTTCTTCGACTATAAATAATGAACGGTCAGAGATATCGACTTCAAATAAATTATAATATTTTGATGTGATATTTTTAACATTTTTTAAGAAAAACTATCAGAAAATTTGTATAAAAAAGGCTTAAAACCAACAAGAAATTTTATTAAATAGAATTAAATTTTCTGAATATATCAACAAAAAACAGCTTAGTCTTCAATTTTTAATCGAACCAAAAGTCAAATCGAAAAAATAACCAAATATCAGGCGAATCCTTCAGTTCTTGGATCGAATCTCATATTGTCTTGATTTTCTTGACTTATATTGACTTAGTTTTCTGAGAAGAATCATATCTTGAAATCTCTGACATTCACGTATATTACTGCTTATTTGGTGAAATTCCTAAAAGTTCCTTAGACTCACTCGAGCAATTCGAATGCAATTAAATAAAGGAAATTCTACGTTGTGCCTATAATAATATACATATTATATAAAAGTGATGTTTATTTTTTTTCCCAATACCGCAGAATACACCTACTATATAAATATGTCTAGTTTACGAAGGGGCACTGGACAAGTTGAGCACTGGAGCAGGCTTATTTGTACTAAAATAATAAAATAAGCATTTCTTCTTCCAAAAGACAGATAGGAAGTTATTTTTCTTTGCTTTTTACGGCGTACCTAATGCATTTGTTTGTTTCCAATTCCCCCCTATCATCACCGCAAAAACCACAATCGTATAAATCCTCTAGCACTGTTCCACCACTAAAACCTCCATAATTCATAACAAAATTCAAATCCTTTCCAAAAAAGAGGACTTGCTATGCTCACACACTAGACATGAAAGTGTACAGAGTGTTAAGTTGTAGCTCATGTACACAGCACACTGTATCCTTGACGAGGACGAAACCAAATTAAATCAATTTACATGAGACCGACATTACCTGAATTCCTAAATAAGTTCTAGGCTTGAAACCCCATATTGAGGACCACTGGACAGCTGCATTATACCAACCAGCCTATATGTGTGACAATCTGGTGACAAAAATACTCTATGGTGTTGGAGCATAACAAAAAAGGACAAAACAAAATGTCCAGCCCATTCCTCTTTTTCACTTCCATCATCATAAGGACGACAATAACGATGACTGTGATGATGCCGATGCTGATGCCGATGTCTCATACCGGCCGGACGGGCGGTGGCGGCCTCCTGGATGCTGACCAAAAACCGACGACGATAACGAATCGAGAGTTGGTTTCAATTCCCATTTTATTGTTTGCATGAAAAACCAAACCAAAATATGCGGTTCCAATTGGTTTCTCTTGAATATGTTCCATGCGATACTTCTATGTCCACTATGTCCAATGTCCAACTCCAGATCGAGAGCTCTTTTTCTCTATATGAATGTGTTGTGTACTGTACGACGGACGTATGCACAATGTACATCTATATCTGGAATAGCTATGCAATATAGGCTGGGATGGAATTGGGAAAGGACACATTTTGCTATCCTTGAAAAAGTACTGAAACTCTTCTTCCAGGTATAGAAGGCAGGGGTTTTTGTTGGGTATGTTAGATGAATTGGGTTCAAGTGCTGGACTTGGACCATAATTTTCACCTCAACTGCCGAAAATTTTGTTTTACCTTGGTTGACTCAATTAGAAGGTAGGTACAGATGGGATGTGATGACGTCTTCGTCGGTGCTTGTGATGATAACAAGAATAATGACCAGAATGATACAAATATAGAAATTGAGGAGTCTCTGATTTGTGTGTTCATTTAAGTTATTTGAGAATAGATGTTAGAATATATATTTGCTACTGGTGTTACATAATATTTGTTGACTCTTGAAAATAGCTGTCAGTCTTTTGGACTCTAATAAAAATACTGGTTTTAAAAGAGTTGGTCTTCCTTCCTTCTAGGGGGTTTTGAAACAGCCAGCCAGCCTGTTGAGGAAGTTTTAAGATGGCTCAGATTTTCAAACTAATTATATTTTCTGCTGAATTGCTGACTTAAATATTTATAGTATTTTCTTACACTGGATATCGTCTAATGCTTGACACAATTTATGATTTTAATCTAGCATTAGGTCCTATGTTTTTTAGTTGGAATGTTTTCTAATGAAAACGTGAATTCTTTCTCAGCACTGCAAACGCCCTGAGGAGAGTTAAAATATTGAATTTTAAACAGCCTCAACTGAATCATTGCAGCTTATAATAAATCTTTCAATGTTGTCAACTTTGAAGCTTAATAGTTAACCTGGATAAATCCAAGATTATGATTTTCAAATGAGGGAGAAGGCCGACTTGTCCAAACGAAAATATTAAAATGGTCAGAAAGTCAAGCTGTAACAGAGTTACTTTCACACAAACTTTGGGTATGGAAAGATTTGATAGATTAATTGATGATGGAGAATAGAATAATAAACTCAACATGGAATAGTTGGTTAATAAGTTCAAACTATTCGAAGTGGTATCAGCATCAATTCTTTGGAGAAACTTCGACGGGATTGCTGTACAAAAATCTTATAACTTCCATATATTATATAATTATATTAGTCGTTGGACTTTTATCCTTCTGGCTAAGACTACAACG
Organism: Eupeodes corollae; assembly: GCF_945859685.1. Classification (NCBI taxonomy): domain Eukaryota; kingdom Metazoa; phylum Arthropoda; class Insecta; order Diptera; family Syrphidae; genus Eupeodes; species Eupeodes corollae. Next base: position 33,298,139 of record NC_079147.1, read on the forward strand.
CTGTACAGGTATGAATTTTTTTCTCTAGAAACGACCCAAAGTGCACCGTATAGCAGGACGGGGATGATGAGGGTCTTATAAAGCGACACTTTGGTCTCTCGAGAGAGGGCTTGCTACTCAATTGCTTTCTTAGCCCAAAGAAAAATCGGTTTGATTTCAGAGCTGGTGTCGTTTTCTGCGTTAATAGCGAAGCCTAGGAAGACGAAGTCCTTAACTACCTCAAAGTCACGTCAGTCGATGGTGACGTTTTGACTAAGACGACGCTGTTGTAAGTCCTTTCTTGATGACATCATGTGCTTTGTTTTGCCCTCATTAACCTTTAAACCCATTTTCGCCGTCTCTGTTAGACATGGCTCTATACAGCTCCTCCCTGTCTATCATATGCGGCCTTGAAATCGATGAAAAGATGGTGGGTGTCGATTTGGTGTTCTTGGGTTTTTTCCAGGATCTGCCGTAATGTGAATATTTGATCACCTGTGGACTTTCCTGGTCTTAAACCACACTGATAAGGACCTATCGGGTTGTTGACGATGGGCATTGGACGTTCACATATTACGGCGGAGAAAATTTTATAGGCAATGTTAAGTAGGCTGATGCCTCTATAGTTGGTGCAGTTTAGAGGGTTTATTTTGTTCAGAATCGGGCAAAAAATATTGAAGTCCTATTCATCGGGCATGCTTTCTTTCGACCATATCTTGCTGATGAATTGGTGCATGCTCCCATACCAATTATATCCATCTGCTTTAAAGAGCTCGGCAATCAAGCCATATGCTCCAGCGGCTTTATTAGAATTCAGCTCAGTTACGGCAATCTTTAATTCGTTCAAGTCGGGAGGACAGGATTGTTGGCTTTCGTCGTCTATTGTTAATGGATCATCCTGTCCTTCCATATCCACAGCAGTGACTGCGGTTCCACTATTATGTTTCCACTTTCGTCTTTGCAGCCTTCAGTTTCAGGTTTATGGACTTACGAATTCCGTTTCACCTGGTCATTCCTTCTTTTGAATCTCTCAACATCTTCGACCGCACGCTTCTCATACTCTCTCTTTTTCCTTCTGAGAAGTCCTTGTTTCTCTCGCCTCTTCTGCTCATAGAGCTCTTGAGCAACTCCCGTCCTTCTATGCACCGCATTCGTCGATGTTCAGGCTGTTTTTTCGCGATTATTGCACCAAAGATGTCTTCTTTCCCTAGCTTGGCATTAAAATCGCCTAGGACAATTTTAATATCGTAGCTATGACACTACTCATATGTTTTATCTATAAGAGCTCGAAGAACATGCCTTTGGTATTGTCATCTTTCTCTTCTGTGGGGACGTGTGCGCATATCAGGCTAATGTTGCCGAATTTAGCCTTGATGCATACGGTCACAAGGCGTTCGTTGATGCACCTATAGCTCAAGACTTCTTGCCTAAGTCTGGCTCCAATGACAAAGTCGCATCCAAATAAGCGCTGTTGGTTTTCTCGCTAGTAGTCACCATAGTAAATGTCGCAGTTTTCCATCCTCTTTTTTCCCGGATGGAAGAGATGTCTGCCTAATAGTAGTCTAGGGCCTCCGCTAATTCTTCGGAAAGGTCACTCGGTAGAGTAGGAAAGATGTAAAAGCTTTGAAGAGCACCTTTTTAAAACAATAAGAAGATACTATCCGGGAACATATTTGAAGTCGCAAAAAATGCTATCAAGTAGGTATATAGGTTTTCTCCTTTGACAATAAAGTTCTGTCTTCAGACCTCCGATCCCATCCTTGTTTTCGAGGAAATCATATTGGATCTTTTGATTTTAGTAATTCATGTTATTTTTTTCACTTTATATTACTTTAAATAGATGTCTACTAATTTCAGAATTACTTCGACCAAAATGTCTTAGAATCCACTGATGCTAATTTCCAACACATATTATGGGTATACATCTTGCCTCCCGAACTTGTAGTCTTTTCAAAGTTTTGTTCATGACAGTCAAACTCTATACTTATCGATTTATTTTAAAGGCCAATTTTAATCTTATTTTCCAAACCATTTTAATCCTCAGAATTTTGCGTTTTTTGGATTTCCTGATCACGAATCTCAAACAATCTAATTAAAACCTTTTTGAGTGCAATGTTCAAAATTCTTTGGTGTGTTGTAATGTATCGACAAATTTACATTCAAATATCCACTTACAAAACTAATTGTACATGATGTGGCTATCGTGCGTATCTAACAGTGATTTTCTAAAATAACTATTTATAATCCGAAACAGTCCCCCCAGCATAAAAAGCACAAGGGCCTAATATATGCAAATATGTAAACATAGCCTTCTATATTGAAGCATAATTATCATCATCAGCTTACGAGTTTGTACTTCCATCATCTCTGCATCGGAATATTATAGGTATCAAAGGAAATAAAGTTGCAAGCAGGTGGCATAATGTTAGCTCTTCTCGAAATCCATTTAAGAGCCTGTTAAAATTTTATAGCCGCATGTAACAATGGACTTTGACTCCTCTGATGAATGCTATATGTGCAGTAAGGTTATAAGAACGACCAGTGCTCTCTTTCACTTGTTATGTTGACATTGTAAAAAAGTCAGACTATGACGACAGCAATGATGACGGCTACGAAAACGATGCATTGTGCTGATGGGATGCAAAAAAGCTCGAGTATCCTGCACAGCACCCAGACTTTCCTTTGGATACGCTCCGATATGCTGAAGCAACAACAAAAAGTAAGCAATAGCAAATAAAAACGATGAATAAAATGTCTCCATAAAAATTGCATCCTGATTAACTTAATCCCTATTCATAGTGCCACTTAACCAGCAAACGGGTATATTCAGGACATTCACAACATAGACGACACAGAGTAATCGTTGAGTGCAGGGATCGTTTACATGCCGTATTAACTGCACAAAAAATAAAAAATAAAAGGACTTGTGTTTGGCCGGGAAAACGTGCCACCGCCACCGACGCCCTCCATGACACCCACCACCGCACTGCACTATACAAACCACCACCAACCGAACAACGAACAACATGATGGTCGTCTAAGCTCGTGCGGAAGAAGAAAAGGTCCTTTCAACAATATGGTAGAAAAGAAAAAAGGTCCCTAATCATAATGGGATGAGATGAATGACACAAAACAAGGTCCAGAACGGAGGAAAAACACAGCAATTTGAATATCATGATGTTGTGTGGGCGAAACATTGCATACGTTTTTGTGTTAAACCGTTCGTTCTTTCCTTCAGGATGATGGTCAAGTGCGGTGAAATGGGTGTTTTGCATTTTTTATTTATTTATACGCTTTACACAAGATAATGACATATTTTCAGGGAATATTATGTCCTGTCCAGGAGAAACGGTTTGAAGGTGGTTTGTTTGTTGTGTTTGTGATATGCAAACAATTTGTTCCTACATATTTTCTTTTACACACAAAAAAAAGAAGGAACAAACAAAAATAATAAAGTGGAATAACAAAACGGAACTTTGAAAAGGATATAATGTACCTTTATAACGAAGAAGGTGCCCTTTGTAATATTTGTAGAGAGAGAAGAAATTCGATTGCCTTTCATCTAACAGCGGAAATTTTGAATGAACGCAGAGTTTTGCATTTTTAAATTCTATTTAAATCAATTTCCTTCTTTCAAATTCTAAATTTTGAGACTTAAAAAAAACAGCTTCAATGAAATATAATAGAGATTAATACAAGGAAAATGCGTCTCAAGGCTTTCAGCTGTTCCTTGCAAGGAATTTGTTACACACTGAATACAATTTTGAATATATTTTTCGATCTTCTCTTTCATTTTTGGGAACCAATAATAAGGTTTTGAAGTGGCTTAGCGATGTTCGAAAAAGATGGAACAAATCTTCGGAAATACGAAAATAATCTCAAGCATTTTTGAACTTCATCTAACGTTTTTGGTATTGCAAGATGTTTTATATCTTCAATATGTCCGTTATTGGGACGAATTCCTTTTTGACTAATAGAAAATCCGAAAAAATCTATTTCATTGTAGCAAAATTTGCATTTTTTAAATTAAAGTTCAAGTCGGAACTGGGCAAGTTTTCTTAGAACTTTTTTGAGTACGTCCATGTGTTCATATGTATATGTAGACAACAACGTCCCCCTCATCTATAAATGTTCGCAATATATGATTAATGAACCGTTGAAATACAGCGGAGGCATTCTTTAATCCAAAGGGCATTCGCAAATATTCGTACTGCCCATCTGGAGTAACAAATGCTGTATATGGAATCGAGTTTTCAGACATTTTTACGTGATGACATCCATTTTATAGATGTAATGTTGCAGAAAATGCTTTACCTTCTAATCGCTCCAATGAGTCATCTATAAGAGGAAGTAGATAACTATCTCAATAACTTCTAGAGAAGTTTTACAACCACCAGATAGTGAATCGAGGCACCCCTCAAGTAGGGTCCTTTCGCCTCTTTTATGGAACATGTGAGTAAACGACCAACTAATATCATTGGAAGCAGAGGGTTTCAGGGTGATTGCCTTTGCTGACGACGTTGCAATATCTGTATCTGGGAAGCACCCGCAAGTTCTCTCGGAACTCCTACAAAATGCCTTAAATAGGCTAACAAAATGGGCTAAGCAATGTGGCTTGGACGTCAATCCACATAAAATGGAATTCATACTCTTTTCGAGAAGATAGAAAATTCCTCAGATTAGCCCACCCAAGCTAAATATTTAGGCCTCATTTTAGACAAAAAACTAAATTGGAAGGCAAATATTGATGAAAGATTAAAAAAGACTACTGTAGTTTTTTTAATTGTAAAAAGGTCATAGGATCAAAATGGGGCTTCTCCCCAGAAATAACCCACTTGCTATACACTTCATTAATCAGACCGATACTCATTTATGGAGTTGTCGTATGGTGGACCGCACTGGACAAGATGGTAAATCTAAATAAGCTCATCAAAGTCCAGCGGTCAGCAGGTATGTTCATCAAAATCAAATGGGTTGGCGCAACAGTCCGTTGTGAACCAGGGCCTAGTGGCTTACAACTCTCAACCATTCCTGTGTGCGAGTACTGTTGTCAGGAATGGAAGGGACCTACAATTTAAGGCCGAATCCGAACGGCTAGTTTGAGAAAGCACTTTTTCATGACAAGAATTACTCTTGAAGGATTTGTCAATTCCTCGCAAGAGGCAGTACCCGCGAAAATTAATTTTTTTAAATTAAGGTGGCACAGGCAGGGATTGAACCCAAGACCCCTTGCATGACAGTCCAACGCACTAACCATCATGCCACGGATACTACCGTAGCACTGGAAGTGCTTTTAAACCTAACACCTCTTGACATCTTCTCTAAAAAGGTGGCTGCCAACTCATGTGTAAGGCTTAGAGCCACCTCTCAATAGACCAGTAACAATACTGGACATACTACTATTCTAGGCAGTTTCAGATCTATCCCACATCGCTTAGACTATACCACCCCAAAAATCGTATTCGGTAAAAGCTTTCATGTGTCCATCCCTTCGAGATCCTTCTGGGAAGAAGAGAGACCCCTGGAAGACGATGCGGTACACTTCTATACAGACGACGGTTCAAAGACCGATCACGGAGTTGGAAGTGGTATCTTTTCGGAACAACTTAATCTCAGTCTATCCTATAGACTTCCCAATGAATGCAGTGTATTCCAGACAGAAGTAATGGCGATTAAAGAAGCACTATCCTGGCTCAAAGAAAACTTTATATCTTGTAAGGATATACGAATCTTCTCAGACAGCCAAGCCGCTCTTAAATCTCTCGCGTCTGTCTCCAAAACTCTCAAATAGTCCAAGATTGTCGATCATCGCTGAATGAGATGACGGAACAGTTTAACATTCACCTCATTTGGGTGCCGGGCCACAGAGACAATTAAGGAAATTGCAAAGCTGATGAGCTCGCCAAAAACGGAACACTTCTACCTAATGTTAGACAAAAACATTACATAAGAACACCACTTGCTACATGCAAATATCTTCTCAAGCAATATGCTCTAGAAGCAACAAATGCTAGATGGTCACAAAGTATCACCTGCCTAGCAACCAAGCAAATATGTCCAAGTATTGACTTAAAACGGTCAAAAAGCTATCACTGAGCAGCCAAAGTATAAGCTCTACAAATGGAGTAATAACGGGACACTGCCTCATAGGAAGACATGCTCTGAGGCTAGGGGTCTACACAAATGGCTTCTGTAGAAGCTGCATGGACGAGGAGTCCAGCCTCTCCATTAGAAGGAATTACTTTCTCGGTAATCCCTTCTTCGATAACACCAGTGAACTGGCAACGATTGACACAAAACGTCTCTCTAACTTTATTAAAAGTACAAAATGGTTTGTTTAAGTTCATTACTCTTCCATGAGTAACCTCATCAATGGTTTCACAATGGACTACGTGCGTCAATGACATCTGGACAGCCATACCAACCTAACCTAACCTAAGACATTTGGGAATGCATAAGGGGAATTGCTGGGTCGTATTTGTTTTTTTTTTTTAAAGTTCTCCAACCATTTCTTTCACTATTTTGCGATCACCATATGAAAGCCTTCGGGGTGGTGAACTTATTGGTACATAGGAAGTGAGGTGAATTTTCATGTCATAATTTTGTTCAATAATTGGAATATTTAAAAGAACTAGATATTTGGTTTCAATGATTTTTGAAATTTCTTCGCGACGAACCTCATCTAATTTAGAATTTACATCAAATGCGTCAGCAGACTCAGAATTAATATTTATCGCAAAAATTATTAAACCGTTTTAATTTCAGGATTTAGGCACCGATCACAAGTGGAAATACATTTGGAATTCTCAAAATTTCTAAAAGAGCCACATACACAATGTAGCAGTTCATTTGATATTTTTATTTTATTTGCATCCAAAATCTTTATTTTTGTTTTTAAAATTTGATTTGAATTTAAAATCTCCTAAGCCCTTATGGCCAGAATCTTTAGTTCAATGATTAATCAAAAATTCAGGAACAGCAGATTTTCGTATCAAACTAATCGGAATACCGGAATCAAATAAAGCAATAAAAGTATTTCATCGATATATGTAGTTAATCATTATTAAGAAAAGCAACACTAACATCGTTAATCTCTTCGAAATGTTCATCATTATTATTTAGTATTCTTTTCAAATTGCTCCACTAATGCAACTTGAGGATTTGATTTCTTCGTGCAATTATTCAAAATGTGTTCTTGTGAACCACAACGAAAACATGAACCTTTTTCTCGCTTTCGATTTGGACACGAACTTGAATAGTGTCCTATTCAATTGAACAATTAAAATACTTTTGTTTTTTAATGGCGTCATTCCTATTTAATGAAAACGAAGAAGATGGATTTCTTTTCTGATTTTTAAAATTACGTTGTTTTCGTAATTAACCATTACGATGTGAACATTCCTTGAGTTGTTGAAGTTCATTAGCTGGATACAAAACAGCAATGTCCACTGAATCATCTTCAAAGCCGGCAATTATAAATTGAATAACTTCTTTTTCATCCATGTTCGCTTGACCAACAAGTTCTTGCATTTTCAGGACATATCCCATAATTGAAAGTTTGGATGAACAATATGTTGTTTTTCCTAGTTTATTATTTACTTCAGATATGGTGTGCTTTCGACAAAAATTCGACAAAAAATTGTGTCGAAAATTGTAAAAATTGGTAGAATTATCTACTTGCAAAAACAATTCAGCAGCAGAGTTCATTTTCATTAAGCGTCGGACTGACCTTTAGCGAAGAACTTCATCCGCACTCATGAATCACAAACACGTTCAAAATCTTTAAGCCACTTATAGCCATCATAAGTTTCGTCAAACGGATTCATTAAGTGTTGAGCATCTTCAAAATTTAGACAGCTGACTACAAAATTTATGGTTAACTCTCAACAATTGTTGTATACGTTGTCGTTTTTCTAAGATTCTAACCTCTGCATCAAGATTAATTTCTTTTTGTTGCGGGTTGAGCGGCTCATTTTCGGCGTCATTAAAATTGTCATCATTATCTTCATCATTTAGATCCAGTTCATTCCTTTTTTCATTATATAATTTCCTTAATTGTATTAAGGAAGCTGAACTCGAAAAAGGAATTTCGCATTCATTCCAAAAAATTATATCGGTATGATCTGTTGCATTAAATTTTATATCTGAAGACTTAAATATTCGTTTCGAAGTATTCTTTTTTCTGGTTTTAAAGATCCGTTTTTAAAGCAAGTTCTCTGACATAAGTACTTTTGTCGAAAGGCATTGCCACTAAAAGGCTTTCCAGATGCGCATAAACAGCATTTTTTTCAATGATAACATCGATGATTAGTTTCAAATGTTGCTGGAGCCATCTTGAGAACAATATTAGTTCAAATACATGATTCGCTTCATCTATAAATAAAGGTTTATTTTTAATAGAAAACCAAACTGGAACTTTTAGATTCTCTTATGGCCAGTGGAAACTCACATAAAAGCTAAGTATTCTATTAGGAGTTCTCACCCATCTTGAATGTACCATTTTCCCAGGCTGTCCAGTTGCTAATCCGGGAAAGCAGTAACCTGATTTGATAGCTTGACGCTTCTCAAAGAGATATTTGATATTTGCTCAATTGATCTGCTATTTTTGGTACAGTTCTGATAACAAGCAAACATTGAACAATTGGACTAGAATCCTCTCAAGGTCTCGAAGTAGATCCATCTAAGTTCCATTTCCATGTTACGAATTACTTCTCCTTTCCAACCCGTATTGGTGGCAATACCATCACATTTAATGTAGAAAATAAAATTGAATTGCATATTTCTTTCCCTGTATATTCCTTTCTTCGGTCTTTTTAATTGAAGACCATCTTTTCTTCCATTAAAATATATACTTCATACTTTATTTTGGTTCGACGAATTGTTTCTCGTTTTTAACAAGTCTCGATTTATTTTGTTACAAATTTTAGGGCAACAAAATTACGCTTATACCTGAAGATGTTAAGGGCTCTGATATAAGGACTGGATCCAATGGTTCCACTGATATTGACTGCGTTTACTTAACATGGACAGAAAAGCCAACACCTTGGTTATTTAGCGCACTACGTTCTTTTCTCATTTGAATTCTTAAAGTTTCAACTTAGTCAATAGCAACTATTTTTCTATTACTCCTCTGGTCTATTAAAAATTACGAGTAGCTTTTATTAGCAGGTACTTTCTTATCCTTTTCATAACCATCTATACATCTTAAAACTTATATGAAAAGTTGAGGGTACGCAGTCATCAGCAAAACAATTAAGTGAATTAGAAGTCTCCGAAAAAGTATCATTTATAAAAATGAGGAAGAGAGTTGGAAACAAAGCGGAGTCTTGCTTCGGATAACTTGGAAATATAAGGAATCTTGGCTATAAGTCTATAGTTAGGACGTTTATGAATAGTAAAAATATCAATCACTTCTTTAAATTTGCTTGCAGTACATATTTAAAAAAAAGTCTAAACAGCCGAATTTTATGAGGCAAATCGTGAGAGATATATCACGAAATTTATGATTCGGCTTTCAAATTTAAACCCTCCTTAAACTTTAGTCTTTATATTAATTTACACAACATCCATCATCATGTGAACTTCTATACCAATTTCTTCTTGTGTGTCTCTAAACTTGCATCATTAGGATAGTTAATCCCTTGAAATACATGTGCTGCAATTAAAATTGCAAACAATCTAATCCTCGAAACGCGTTGTTCCCATAACAAATAGCGAAACGGAGCTGAGTCGAACCGAGTCGAATCGGTTGGGGTGCAAACACTTCATTAGTATTAACAGTGAGCGTCACAGGATACCCAAAAGACTACTACTTCAACCCTCCCTACATGCATCCCCATCCCAAGTATACCCTTCTTCTTACTCGGCTTTGTATGCGAATAAATCCCCATCTGTCCAAATATTTGATTACAGACATAAATTGGAATTTGCCTTTATATCAAACCACCATCACCACCTCAACCAACTTGCTGATGCTATATCTTGAAATGGACACAAAGGTTTAATATGCGTAGATACACGCATCTACCTTTGCCCTAACTACTGTCCTCTCCGTCGTCCTCGGCATCATTCTCCCAACACAACGAACGTCCACGAAGACACGGTGGCCGGCGCGGCACTGCGTGGCGTGGTAGTGACGCATTTCTATCTCCAGATGTGGGACAACTACATATTCCTCCAACCATTGTGATTAATTGAATTTTCCCTCAATTAGGCAATACAACACAAAATGATTCATTACATTCGAACATTCTGAGCAGTCTATCAATTTCATTGAGCCACATGTACTTGTATACAAATTCACGCATAGAGGTATGGATATTATAAAGTCCAGGTGAAGACACAACTATCAAACTTCCTTCTTTCCCTCACCCTGCAATGATGTCCCTGAACAACATCACAACGCACTATTCTATACATGGCGCGTAACTAATTGACGATAATTTACAAATTAGTGACCAATCAGTTAACAAATGAGCAGTTATTAAGTGAGAAGATTTTCTCCTAATGCCAACGATAAAACTTGCGGGGCCAAGCAAAAGCTGCTGAAGCCGATACGGATACCAACCTGCAACCTTTTGCATTAAAGATTATTTGCATAAACATTATGCGAGAAGAGAATCTAGAATAGGTTGTACTTTGGCGGCGGCGGCAGCGATGCGGTGTTACTAACCGACGACACGGCAACGATGAGCAAAGCTGAACGGCGGCGGCGGTGGTGCTTGGACAACAATTATGCACACATTACACTCTTGGCCATTGAGCTCTTTCAATATAATGTCCTTACGCCATTATGACGTGTAGACGATTATGAAAATGGTTAGGGTTTCCTAGTATCTTGTTTGTGATCTCAGATAAGTTATCTTTAAATGAACTGTACAATATTAGAGAAGAATTATTGGTGGCCCATAAATCTAAGCAAACATTTTTCTTACTATTAAAATCTCTTATAAAATCTTTCTTGAATACGAATACTTTCGACAAACCATAACACATTTTAGTTGGAAAAATTGTGCCGTGAAAAATGTGATGTGAGCGATTCATTACTCTATAATAGTTTTTGATCACAAGAAGCATGCGGTCGAAGATGTTGGGAAATAAAGAACTAAAATTGACGATCAAAAATTCGAAAAACGAAATTCACAAATCAATACACCTCGAAACGAAGGCTGAAGAAAGTTGAAACTTCATATTTGAAATGCAGCCAATGCTGGGAATATGGAAGGGCCACTTTTACTGACTGTATAACGGTGACGATTAGCTGAATTCCGTTGTCAGGAAGAACTATACATTCAATACATTCATTCTGCCCAACTAAGACGAAGTAAGGATTGATGTATCTAAGCTGAAGTCCAACAAAGTCGCTGGAGCATACGGTGGAGCTCTTCAAAGCAGGTAAAGATTATTTGGTTAGAAGCATGCACCAACTTACGTATCTCTAAAATATGTTTGGAAGAAAACATGCCCCATAAAAGTAACATCAGTATTGCTTTCCCGTTATTGAAAAAAGGGCCCTCTTAATTGCAGCAACTATATAGTGGAATGAGCCTGTCTGAGAAAGCAGTAATACCAATGTGGCTTTTGTGAGTATTGAGACATCAAAGGCGACAAAAATGGGATGAAAGGGCAATAAGGGCAAAACCAAGTACAAGCTTTCATTAAGAAAGAACCTACAACACAGGGAACGGCCTAGTCATTGATAAAGCTTTGGTTCCAATCGATCACCGAAATCAAGCATCAGTGAGCGTGGTTAGTAGACAGATGGAGGACCGTCTTGAAACCTACCGCGTGCTGTTGTCATGTGTTCTTTCTCTCTGTCTGTTGTTCTTTCTCTTCTGTCCTTCTGTTTTGTGTTGTTATCACCTTACTCAGTCTACTCTGTCATTTATGTGCTGAGTAGTGTGTAATGTAATGTAATGAACCTACAACACATGTCTTGGTCAAAACGTCACCATCGACACGCGTTACTTTGATGTATAGTTAAAGACTTTATCGACCTATGTTGAGATACTCAAAGTATCGCTAAAGGTTTCATCATCCCTGTCCTGCCATACGGTGCAGAATTTTAAACTATTACAAAAGCAAATGAATAAGCTGCGAGTCTAAGAAGTTCTTCGTGTGATCTACAGTACCGTTTTCTTAGAAAGTGAGTGTAAAAACGACGAGCTGTACAGCGACGCAGACTTAGCCAAAAGGATAAAAGTCCAGGAAGGCCTTGGATCAGGTAGAACTTTTTATAAATATTTCATATCTTTTCATATATTTCAATGACTACGTACAACTGCAATTCGAAGATAGAATTTCAACATCAGAATGCACAAGCTTAATACCGATTGGCTAAATGAGCCTTCCAATTAACAAAAACTTAGGGACCACTTTTCGCAGCATATGAGAACAATCAGCAGCACGAGACCCAAAATCATAGAAAACACGTGGTCAATGTTTTCATATCAGGTGCTCAAATAACAGTCGGTCGTGTGTAAGAAAGAAAAAAGACTTGGCTTTCCGAGGAGGCTTGGGTAAAGATTAACGAAAGGAGACAATTAAAGACTTATTTAGAAGCTACTCGAGTTGAAAAATGAAACAAACTAGAATCCTCATACTACATGAAGATAATGTTAAGTGGACCAACACTTTGTGTCAAGAAACAGAAGAAGCCTCAAAAAGTTGCAAGAGCAGAGCAACGATAACTAAAGAACTCCCTGTGTTCAGAGCTCAAAACAACACCAGTTGAAACAAATAGATGGTTCCCTGCTGGTTTCGGATGAGGACCAGCTTAGAAGATGGAAGGAGCAATCAAAAACAGCGATAGGACTAGAAGACATACTTTTACAAGCAGCACCAAGTTAATCGTGCGAATTGCTGCAACTGCTCATATAACCAGCAAGTGTTCTGAACTCTTCTCCGAGTTGAAAAAGTGATAGATTCTTAAGCTCCCAAAAAAGGAGACCTGATAAATTAAAAAACTTTACAAATATTTGCGTTTTGCCTGCGGTTTCCAAAACAGTGGTGAAGATTATGTTAGAAGGTTAGAGAGAACACCTCGAAGCAACACTCGACCAGTGCGTTGAATATCGATCACCATTTCTTTGCTGTTCATCGATTTTGAGAAGCGTCAATAGAAAGTTTATCTAGCTTGCTTTTTGGAGGAGGATTAACTCATCTCTCACGTTTTACGGTTGTCGGAGGAGTTTTAAGTCCAAAATTGAGTCAGATAGGGTTGCATACAATCACCAATTCATTTCCACAGGAAACGTAGGAATAAGATTAACTCTAAGAACATACCTTAAACATCTAGATTACTCAAGCGATTTATGCTTGCTTTCTCAAAGGAGAATGGATCTTCATTCAATGACAGTGGTATAGAGAGTAAAAATGAAAAACTCTGATATTCAGCCTCGAAACCTTGCACTCATCCTCTATGGTAAACATTGATCAACAAGCAGTAAATAAAGGAGAGAGTTTTCAGTATCTTGGAAGTTTCGTCTGAACTGAAGGTGGAACGTAACAAGATATCACTATCCGTATCGGGAAATATAAGCTTGCATTCGGGATGCTATCCAATGTTTGGAGGAACAACGCTCTCAACTTTAGGACAAAGCTACAACTATTACGCTCAAACGTCGAGTCAATACTGTTATACCGATGCAACACCTGGAAAATATCAGAAACTATTACTGCAGGCTTCATTTGAAATACTCGCACCTTAAATGTTTTCTGACCCAATTGTATATCCAATGAAAAACTATATTGGGAAGGCACTAGTGGCAGTTGATTAGGCACTTATGTCAAGAAGGCAAAGGAGTTTTTAGGCTGTGAAAACACGTGTAGAAGAACTGTTAACAAGGTATATTCAAGATTTTGCTAAAGCTGAAGGGAGTTCAAACAAACAAAGGAGTAGTTGAGGCTCTATGCCCCGCTAGCGACATCATAGGTCTTAAGTTCTAAGTAAGTATAATCTCGCTGCACAATTGTAATAGCCTGAAAAAGAAATGATACAGCCGGTACGTGTGTGGTACTTAGCTCCAACTTACTAAATAAGAAAAAGTTTCTACATCGATATCTTCTAAATCCTACCAAAAATGTATCTTAGCTCCTTAGTGCGATCCATTCAGCCTCATTTTTGCGCATATTAGGTCAAATTAAAAGTTCAAAAACTGCACCAAGTAAAACGTTGAGGAAAAACATCAATCAGCCAATCGTATCTTCTTGTTGATGAAGAACTGACTTGATTTTTTACTTAACTTTAAAATCCTTAATACCACGGAGTATAATGTCGGCTGGAAATTCTTAATTCCAAATATCGACTATATTTTTTTTTATATTGAGCGCATACTAAAGGGGTTGTGAATACCCTAATAATAATTGCGAGCAATTAGAAAAGAATGATAGGATAAGAAAGGAGAAACCGATGCACATTAATTTTGAATGTCTGCACATTGTAATGAGTTTGCAATATTGAGCCTAGTAAAGTATTCCACATTCGTGTAGTGCGGTTAAAGAATTAATTTCTGTACTTAACAGTACGTCCGAAATTGGGCTCAAGGGTAAACTGATGGGCATTCCTAGCAGTACGTGTATTATCGGTTAAATTGATTAAGGGGAGGAATGCCATTGGCTATTTCAATAGAGTATAGTTTAAAAAAATAACGATAAAAAAATGACAGACATAAGACCTTGCAGCGGTATTCAAGAGAAGCGAACATCTCGGTAAGAGAACGATCTCAAATCATTTTAAGAGCTTTTTTCAATTCTATCCAGAAGACTCAAGTACGCTATTGGAGCACCAGCCCAAATATGAGAGTTATACTCAAATTTTGGACGAATAAAATCTTTGTAAATTATAGATAGATCAGAAGGGGTAAAGAACCTCTTGCATGGTCGGAGAAAAACTAAACACTTAGCAGCATTTTTGGCGAAGTCAAATATGTTATCACTCCACAACAAGTGAAGTGTGAGGCACATACCTAGGAATAGTTGTTCAGTCTCCTCGATGCAAGTATCACTCATGGAAAGTGGCATTGGGGAAGGGTTACGCTTTTGCGACAGTAGACAGCATTGAGTTTTCGAAGCATTAAATTCTACACGGTTTTTGATTCCCCATTGAACAATGCTGTCAAGATCAGAATTTAATGAGCCTATCATTCGCTGCCATTGGTAGTCCACATCCGAAGAATAAAGATCAGAATTCAATGAGCTTATCATACGCTGCTGTTGGTAGTCCACATAAGAAGAACAAGGATGAGAATCTAAAAACGAATAGCTGAAGGTACTATCATCAGCAAAACAATATAGTGGGTTAGAAGTTTTAGAAAAAAGATCATTTAAAAAAATAAGGAAGAGCATCGGAGACAAAACGGAGCCCTGGGGTACACTAGCGTTTATTTTGTGGATATCAGATTTGAACTCGTTCAATACTTTTTGAATTGAACGGTTCGAAAGGCAATTTCTAACAACTCAGAGAAGAGATTCATCAATACCAAAAGCACGCATTTTCGATAAGAGAGCTTGATGCCAAACTTTATCAAATGCTTTTGAAATATCAAGTACAATATCTTACTTTCTCCAGAACGATGTAAAGATTTGATTCAATGTTCGGTGGACCTATTGCAAGGAAAGCCATACTGCCGGTCATTAAAAAGCTTCCGTTCTTCAAAATATTTCTTAAGCTGAGAATAGATCAGCGTTTCCATGAACTGGGAAAGAACAGACCTAAGTGCAATTGGACGAAAGTTAGTAGGGGAGGAGGATTCTGCTTTTTTAAGGACAGGCTGGACAAAAGCAGTTTTCCATCCACTCGGAAAGAGACCAGTAGAATAGGATAGATGGAATGGTGGTTTTGCGAGCGTTGAAGAACAAACGCGGGGATACTATCCGGACCGGCGGATTTGTGAACGTCAAGATTTTTTAGTACTCTAGCAACTTTACGAGTGCGAAAGAAGATTTGTCCCATAGAAACGTTTACGCTTTTAAGTATTGGAGGTATGTCACTATGCTGAAAGCAAATTGGCTTTATCAATCGAGCTAACAAAAGGAGTGTTATTGGAAATTAGCGTAGGAACTGACAATGACGTAGTGTTGTGCATATTTTTTTACAAATGACCCGAAATTTTGACTACCTTTGGGACATTGTAGTATTTTTTTTCCGTAATTTCTGGTCATGCAAAAATGTAATGTGTCGTATATTAGTTTTTTTTATCAAATGTCAGAAGGTGACAGCCTTTAAGCCCTTTCTTTCTTACACTTCTAAAATTAGATACTAATAATGTCCTTTTGCGATGACAAATCTTGTTCCATTGATGACAGTTTTCACCAATATATGGTTTTTATCAGAGTTCAACTTGGACGTACATTTGGAAGAAGCAATTTTTCTATGCATGAGTGTTAATCTAGGAATGTTATTAATACACTAGCGACCAGTCCCGGCTTCGCACCACACGATGCGCGATGGAAATTATACTAATAGAAACGAATATTTTTTATCAATAATTATTGCTGCCTCATGTTGGAGTTGCAGTTGCATTTTTAACACTAAAAAAAATAATTTTAATTCCTACTCGCTAACCATCACGGCCCGGGTAATTTTATTCATTTAAAAAAATAGCAATGTAATCTCAAAAACGACTTTTTGAGGAAAATAAGACAGCTGCAATTAAAGAAACAAGGGTTTATTTTGGAATTTTTAAAATGTTTATTTTTCAATAGAAACTATTTTCCGCATATACCACTAAACAACATTGTTGGATATAAAAACCTCAAGTTTTATTCATTTGATAACTTTTAACACCGGATCATCTCTTTAAAAAAAAATCTAGTGATCTCAAAGAAACATGTAGGCATTCACAATCTGGTGATATATGTAAATATTAAATACCTTCCTTATTATTTTTATTAATCATGCATCAGAGCTCATTATAATATGGCAACCCATGAACTATAAGTTCACAAATTGCAATGCATATGCTAGTGGTGCAATAGTGGCGCTAGTGGCACGCACAGCGGACATGTTTAATTCCCGGTACGCTGCGGACCAAAACAAAGGAAACTCCGAGAACAATATCTCGAATATTGTGACGGTCATTCTCTAATGTGATTACAGGACACGGTCCTTGTGCTGTATACCTCCGTCGCTCGGCGTCATCATCATCATCATCGTCGACGTCGTCGTTCTCGCTAGTCTCGGGCAGTCATCGTTGTCGTCGTCGGAACCATACAACATTCCATAATCGTTTGCCATCAGGACAGAGATTTGGACACAGATATGTACTTGCAGCATGTAGCACAACTATACAATTTGTGAACGAGGACTAAGCACACGCATATTAAATTAGACCCTAGTTGCTGATGATGATGCTGCTACATATCTAAAATGCATACACCTATAACGCTTTTGGCTGGTGCAAGTTGCAGTTGCAGAAGCTGCATTAATTTCACAAGGCATTGGAATTACTGAAAGTCTTTCGGTTGGCGGAACTCAAAGTTTTGCCTGCAATTATCACACTTTGGCTGAATATACCGACGACAGACGACCGACAACGAAGCAGCTAGTTGCATGGTTGTTAAGTTGGATGGCCTTTGTCGAGTTATTCAAGCAACAGAAACTAGCAAAAAAAAGCTTAAATAAAACGAGGAGAGGCCCTAAATCCCCGACAAAGTTTGCCGTTTGTGAAAGAATTTAAGTTTTTCAATTATTCAATTTTCAATCTACTGTTGCGAAACAAAAGGACTCATCACCAATCCACCATTACCAGGGTGCCTTCATTTTGTCAACATCATCATCATCATCCTCGTCAACTACAAACGAAAGAAAGACCTCGTCCTTGCAGTCCGGCGCGGCGTGGAAACAGTTCCGACGCCAACGCCGCCACCGCTTCCACTATCATCATCACTACCACCACCGGCCGTTTAAGTCGACGTTATCGTGATGCTAGTTAATCAAATTAACTTTGGGCGAGGTATCCTTATCGGTTTAATTAGCAATTTAGCGAAACAATTACGAACCTTCGGTAAAGTTGTTGGTAAATTTCAATCTCTCTACCTCTGCAGCTCTCCCCTCTCTCTCTCTCGCAATAAGCAAAATAGTCTTTTCTTACTTCGCCGAAAAGGACCTACTCGCGATTCCATAGCGTCTTTTGATCGTTCGTTGGCAACAGGACTTTAGTTCTAGCGCTAATAGCATAATATTCTTTGAATTTTGATGTGTTTAAAACTCAAAGAGTGGTCTTCTTTATATTTCTATATAAAGAGAGACCAACTGGTCCTGGGATGAAAACTGAATTAAATTAGGTATAATAGTTTCAAGGAACTTCTATAGTTTCAAGGATTCTGCATTATTTTAAATTGGATTGAATGCTCAGCAAGAATTTACTTAATGTGATTTATATTAAGATGAGTAAGCTGTTTAAAAGCATTTTTCAAAACGATTACATTACATTTTTGTGTTACTTTGGCGAAAACCAATTGGATGAATTGGATTTGGGCCATTTATGAATTAAAATTTTGAATAATAAAAAAGTGGAAGAAAAGCTTCACGTGCAATAAAACAGTGTTGTTGATTACAAAAATCAAAAATCAAAGGTATTTTTTAGTTTAATGCAGGTTTGCTTTTCTTGAAAATACAGTGGCGATTCCTGTTCATGGTCTCAGGGTTAGCTACTTTTTTTTTAGAAGTTGAAGATAAGTTTTCAAGAATAATAATTAATTTTACTCAAATTTTCTGCAGTCTGCCCTAAGCTTACATGGATAAATGTAGCAAATAATTCATGATTTGTTTAATTAAAGTAATAACAATACATAATTGGGACTTTAAATGAAAGTCACACAAAGCTATAAACTCTTGCTGTCAGATTCTATCAGAAATGTGATCGCCTAAAACGTCAGTTGATTTTAAATTCGTAGGACGCCCATTATTTGCTTCTCCAAAAACGATATTGTTGAAAATGGTTTCTTTAATAATTTTGAAATGATGGTCTTTGCTTCAGAAGTATTGGATATTCCATTTTAATTATTACCAAAATAAAAGTTCCTATTGTTGCAAGAAGATTATAAAAATAAAGTATATATTTTCAAACAAACAAAGAAGACTCTGTTTACAACGACTTATCTCATACCTAAAACCCAACTCTTAGCTAGTAATAAAATTATGCACTTCCATGACTTAGAAGTCAAATTAAATTTTTTATTGGATACAATTTGAAAATTAAACTTGATACAATTTTCATCATTTTTAACTTTCCACATGAAGTTATTGTAATGGATCCGATTTGTAGAATTGAAAATTTTGATATTACTCCACGTTTCAAGGTCCCTAGAGTCGAAATAAAAGATTTTTAGAAAGATGTCTGTGCGTGCGTGTGTTCCCGACGTTTTTTTCGTCGTCCATAGCTCAAGAACCAGAACAGATATTGACTTCAAATAAATTTTGTTATACAGATAATAAGGCAGAAAGATGCAGAAAGGGCTCTCAAGAAAATTTCGTGGGTGGTTTTTTACCATAGCAGTTTGAAAAAAGGTGAACATTTTGGTTAACCCTAAATATCTTACGAACCAAAAACGCTAGAGACTTGAATTAAATTTTATATAATATATTGTAACATGATACCAAACAGGTATGTATATTTTTTGAAAAAAATCAATATAACGGTTTTTTTTTTAAAATCAATAAAACTGAAAAAAAAATGTGTCACCTCCAAAATTTTACGACTGAAATATGATTTCATCTTTAAAACAATTTTGTGCAACGAAGAATAATGTTTTTGAATTCTGATAAAATTTTGAGAAAAATCTAATTGACAGCTTTTTTTATAAAAAATAAAAATCTAAAAAAAACAACATTACCCAAAGTTCGTAAAAATTGAATATCGATTCAAATATCTTTTCAAAAACTTGAAATTTAGGCTGCAAGCTTATTTTATCTTATAAGAAATATTGTTTTCAACATTTTGAAAAATGTTGAGAAAAATCGAATTGACAGTTTTTTTACAAAAAATAAAAACCTAAAAAAAAATTTATAAAAGTTGGTAAAAATTGATTTTCGACTTGAATATCTTTTCAAAATTTTGAGATATTGGCTTTAATTTACTTTTATCTTTCAAAAAATCTTGCTGTCAACATTCAGTTAAAGTTTGAAAAAAATCGAATTGACAGCTTTTTTTACAAAAAATAAAAACCTAAAAAAATGTATAAAAGTTGGTAAAAATTGATTTTCGACTCAAATAGCTTTTCAAAACTTAAAAATATTGGCTTCAAACTTATTTTATTTCACAGAAAATATTGTTTTCGATATTCAGTAATTTTTATATAAAAATCCAACAGTCCGTTTTTTCATAAAAAATAAATCAAAAAAACCTGAAAAAAAATTGGTCCGCTGGAAAATTTTACGAATAAAAATTGTTTTATATAAAAACAATTTTGTACAACGAAGACTAACGTAAGTGATATAAGGTAAAATTTTGAGAAATATAGAATTGACAGTTTTTTAATAAATAATGAAAACCTAAAAAAACATTATTCAAAGTTGGTAAAAATAGGATTTCGACTCAAAAATACTTTGGAAAATTTGAGATTATGGCTTCCAACTTATTTTATCTTATACAAAATATTGTTTCGGTAAAGTTTTGAAAAAATCGAATTGACAGTTTACTTTTCAAACAAATTAAAAACCTAAAAAAAAACATTACTAAAAGTTGCTAAAAACTGATTTTCGACTTAAATATCATTTCAAAGCTTTGAGATATAGGCTTTAAACTAATTGTATCTTATGAGCAATATTGTTTTAAACATTCAGTAAAATTTAGAGAAAAATTGAATTAACAGTTTTTGTACAAAAAGTAAAAACATAAAACAAATTATAAAAGTTGGTAAAACAGATTTATGACTCAACTATCTCTTTGAAAATTTAAGACATTGGCTTTCAAATTAATTTTTTTTTATAAAAAAATATTATTTTCAAAATTTAGAAATTTTCTTATTAAAATCTAAAAGTTTTTTCATAAAAAAATTAAAATCTATAAAAAATAGTACACAAAATATTAAAAATTGATGTTCGGCTCTCGATATCTAGTGAATAATAGAAAACATTGGCTCCAAATTCGTTTCATTCTTCCAATTTTTATTTATTTTACATATATTAGAAATTAAAACTTTTACGAAATGTTACCAAAATTTCTAAGAATTGGTTTTCGAATAAAAGTCTCGTTAACCTAAATAGATTTCGAAGTCAAACTATTTCATCATATGCAAGGTTGTTGGTAATTTTAAATTTGTTAAGAATAATTCAGCTAACAACTTTTTTAACAGCACACGAAAACCTACACACCTATAAAGAAACACAAATCGACAGACAGGGTGGGATGTTATCAGTGTGGGCCCCAGCCTCTTTTTTTTATTTCAAAAGAATCGAAATCGATTCAATGCAGCTGCATAAGTCGTAATGGGCTCTTATTTAGTTTTTTTTTTCGCTCTGGTAGTTTTCAATTTGAAGTCTTATAGTTTCAATTTTTTTTAGAATTAATAAGAACAACGAATTGTGAATGATAAAACATATAAACTTTATTAACATTTTGAAAAATTACACTTCAAATTGATTTTTTGACTTAATATTTTCTTTTTTTTTTCAAAGCTATGAATTTGAGCTGATTTAAGGAAATCAAATAAAATAATTTCTTACGACGACGACGCGACGACGACGTGCCCCTACCATGTTTAAAATAGTATGGAATTATGTTAATAGTAATAACAATAAACAATAAAATATATGTACATACAAATACAAACAAACAAAAATTACTTAATATTAAACATTTTAATAATCGGCCTAAACTCCAACGCCTTGCCATTTTCTTTATAAAAGCTGCGCTGGCCGACGAACATGCGTTATTTGCTATATTCTTGTAGAGCAGGGCCAAGCAAGTTCGCTAGCAAGCCCCATTTTCACATGAATAAATAACCTCGCACAATTTCCTGCTTTCAAAAAAGAGAATTGTTTGATGCATAAATGATTGCCGTTTTCGACGATCTTATTCGATTCGTCAGTGTTGTTCTTTTTTACATAATCTAGTCCATGCGAAGTATAAAGAATCTTGGTAGCGCCAGGCGTTCCTCTCTGTTGTGTCTTGAATGTGTACCGTACTTCGCCTGGTTATCGCTTTATTTTGCGATTTGGTGCTTATCCTTCTACTTATTTGTACAGGTTTTTGTTTTTGAATGTGTGTATTTATCTGTTTGTGTAAAATGTATGAAACTTGATATCGCAAATTTTTGCGAATCCCAATACCAAGCCCAATGTTTCAAAATGGATTATTGCATGAGAGTTGTATTGCATGTAATAAAAATTATTTGTAGAAAAGTCAATTTGATCACAATTTATGTAACTACAACCGAATTTTTGAACATAATGGTTAATTGTTAATTTGGTTAGTAATTCAATAATCCAAATTAAATTCGTATTACAAAATAAGATTTATTTTAAGATTCTTGGTTTAGCTGCTTACTATCAGGAATCGACCCTAAAAATATTCACGATAATTAAAAACACAATCAAGAATAAAAAAAAACAAATTATTGCAAAATATCTGGCATTAAAGTTTACAATTTGTACTTGAAGTAATGATGGCGACTTATTTATCGGGCTGCTATCATTAACCAGCGAACAATAAGCTTGACATCTTTTGTGCTTAAAATACTTGAATGCATCTTGGTACCCATCTAAGGGACATGTTCGACGAATGTCCGCTATAAGAATCGCAGCACGCATATTTCAAAGGCAAGCTTAATACAACGGCCTGCATGAGTTAGTGCGCACCCATTAAGAAGACAATTCATTATAAAGAATTTGCTCCTGCTAGAATTAGAAGGTGCTTTCAATAACAACCTTATTGAATCACTTCACGAATAACTTATTTATTTTGGGACTTAGGTTATTATTAGGATCGATAATTTCTAGGATTCAAACTTCGTTAGGTAACACAATCTCTTCCAACCATGTGAAAAAAGCAACACCCCAGAGCGTTGTTCTGTGAAGATTTGGTTTTTGGGAAAGTTCGTCACCATGATTATCGAAGATAGCTCTGAAGAAAGTTAGCGACGTGCCACGAGCATGGGATTAGGTATTAATTTGAGCAAAACTGAACTGATGCTCTTTAAGACCAAAAATAAAATACCTGCCCCGACTGAACGGTCAAATTCTATCTCTATTTTCTAGGCGTATATATCTAGGAGTCATTCTAGATCCTTAACTTAACTTTGAAGTATACATTAAAGAACGGGTTAAGATAGCTTGAATTTCCATTTGGTAAAAAGTGGGACATTCAATAGAAGATGATTTTGTACACAGACGTTGTACGACCTATTTTGTCATATGTATCGTCTGCAAACTTTAACCTCAGTAAAAGTCTTAAAGTCATATTTCCTGATATAAAAGATTGGAAGGATGACTTGGTTAAGAAAGAGCTCGATATCACCATATCTTTAATGACAGGTTGAAGATGGGTTGTCTCTTATTTTTTTTGACTAGGTACCTAATGTATTTTATTTATAGCCGAGTTAGCAGCAATCACAGAATCATGCAAAATACCGACATCAAACTCAAACCAAAACAGAAACTCTGCTATCTGGACTGACAGCCAGGCTGCTGTTATAACTATAAATTCGGTCACAACATCCTCTATATCTGAATGAACTATCCAGCATAAACATCAAACTCCGTGTCACTCTTATTTGGGTTCCATGTCATCCAGTCTCTAGTGTCGTTGAATTCGTCAATATAAAACCATTCTAAAATATTCTTTTTCAATACATACCCATAAGTCTGACTAGTTTATGGTATCAAAACGGCGCTTTCAAGCACTAATTGAACTTTACTCTATTCACGCCACATAAAAAGTGAAGTACTCTTGGTGTTCGTCACTTTGCAATTTTTCATACTTCTCACGACGACTTTTAACTTATAGTTCTACGCTTTTCTCTTGGTAATCCACACTTATAAACCTCAGATTTCACATTTTCACCTCTTCACTTTACAGCTTGCATTTAAAGTCCATGCATCGCAATTGGAAATTCACACTTCGCTTTAGAAAATTCGTACATCACACTTTTACGTTCTTTACTTCGTATAAGACTTTACAATTCTCAAATCGTTTCTACAACTTACTCTTTAACACTTCCCATCTAACACTTTTCTTGTTTTTTTTACAATTTAAACTTTACTCTGCACGTTTTATGCTTAACGTTCTAAATTTCACGCTTAAAGTTTTGAACTCCTCACATTTCCGCATTATTATTCGAAGAATTTCCGAAGTTTAAATTTTTCACCTAAAGCTCACCCTTCGCATTTTACAATATGGACTCCATTTTAACTTTTTTTTGCTTTATATTAAAGAGTACAACTTTTAGATTCTTTCACAAATCGCAATTGATAGATCACATATCACACTGAAAAATTCGTAATTAATACTTCAAACATCCAAACTTCGCACTAGACAACTACCACTTCACACCTCACGCTTTGAAACTGCATTCAATGCGCTTGTAAGTTTACACCTTTCACTAAAAACTTTACATTTGCAACTTTTCGCTAAATAGTTTTCACTTCGCAGATTCCTATTCACGCATCTCAGTTTTTCATTGCGATTTTTTAATTAACGGTTCGTACTGTTGCGAATCATTGTTCACATTTTACAATTCAGACTTAACACTTTATAATTGTTTTTTTCACTTTTCACTTCACAATTTTCACTTTTTGTGGTCTTCTCTTCGCAATTCACTTTTCGCACTTAACATTTTACGCTTCGATTTTCGGATTTCTGACAGCACTTTGTACATACTTCGTACTCTACCATTCTCATTCTTGACTTCGGTTTTTGCACAATATGTGACCTAATTCAAAATGAAGGCAGAACCCTATTTTTATAGACGTTCCGTTAGTCAAAAAATGTGTCCTTCAAAAGTTAAGTTATAAAGTTTGGTTTCGATTCCCTCGATTCGAAAGTTTATTTTACGGGGTCTAAATTAAGCATGAAACTGTAATTCCCCTTCAATCCTTCCTTACACATATACCCAGGAAGGTTTAAGACCCCTAAGTCAGAAGATCCCGGTTCTTTAGAAGCTTTCACTTCAACCAAAAGTAATTAAAAAATGTATTGTGAGTCTTCTTGAACAATTTAAACCTTTCACATGGTCTCAACATTGTTTAATTTTTTCAAGGAAGTTTTTGCACCTATAGTTTTGTTTATCTTTGGGGCTAAGATATTCTCACCCGATTAAGTGTTTAACGTAGTTAAATACAAAATTATGTTGTATTAACCTCCGTAATCTGCTTGGTCGTTCGATACACCTATACCACCTCCTATCTACCTCTGCATCTAGTTCTGATGCACACATCAAGAGGTTTGCTTAGGTTTTGCAGCCCCCAAGGGTATTGCAAATAACCCCGCGTTTCCTTGTATATTTTCATCTAGAAATTCAGAGCATAAGTTGAGTAGCACGCAGATGCAAACAAACCCATCCAACTACCCACGAAAATCAGAGGGATACCATGATAATATATCAATAAATCTACTTCTAACGGTATATAGTGCATACGAACCGAGCATAGGTTAGATATAGGATATTCGGATTCCGTGTGCTTTGTGTCTTGCTGCAGGATGTTTTTGTTTGAACATCAGAAAACCCCATAGCCACGATGTGTGTCGCTCGTTGGTGCATTATCCTGTTTACAGTCAAACACACGAAAGCGAATAAATGGTACAATCAAATACGATCCCCGCACTCACCAATGGAGTAGGAGTTGGATACGATAGGTAGGTACCATATCCATTATGTGGTGCAATGAATGTATCCTTAAATATGGCACCAAAAAACCATTAACTTAATGTGTACTATATGTCCCGCTGATGTTTTCTAACTAGAATCCTTTAAAGCTTAAAATATTAATATACTGGTTTTGGTTGGTGGTTATGTGGGTAGTTTTTCCTCTGACCCAAGGATAACGATACCTATTCATTTGCATTTGCGAATAGCACAATATTTATAGTTTGTCAAAAACCACACAAAAGACCCACCAAAAATGAAGGACCTGTTCAACCAAAAATATATAAGGAAACATCACTTATTCAAGGAATCTGCATGTAGTCCACAAGAGTTGGCCAATTAAAATTAAAAAAAAAAAAATATAAATAAAATAAGGACATTTCCTTTCATCTTCATCTTGATGGCCAAAAAGGAAGAGTTCAAAGTAGCCGCCATCGTCGTCCCGTCGTCATCTTATATACGAGCCAAGCTAAGGCACCAAAAAAAAATATTGTAGTATGTCCTTCTTACAATTGCATCTTTATTATTAATTTTAGATTATGGAAGCGGATGAAAGATGTCCTTGTCCACCAAAAATTCTATACAGTACATTATATAAAATATACATAATTTGTTCTTCTTGTCCACACTCAAATAATATTCTAATATTGTCGGGCGGCGAGTCTTTTGACATACAACAGAAAAAAGGAAACAAGAAAACATCAGCCTATAAGAATCCTTTTGATGTATTTTTAACGAAAGGCCAAAAAATATTATTTTCAGTTTCAATTGTGGCCAGACACAGACGACTTGAAAGGAACACGACCGCAAACGAATATACGAACAAGGACGACATGTCCACAAGGAGTGTCAATATGCACACATTTGAGTGGCATATGTTAATCGGTTTCCAGCGATAAATGCGGTGAATGAAGTTTTGTATATGAAGGTACCTCCACTCCATCCTCCACTTCCTTCAAATGGAAAGGGTGAGTCCTGCAGACATATTTATTTTTTTGTTTAATTTTTGTTCAAGTCAAGGAGTGATTTTTCACAAATAAAAAATATTATTCAAGAGGGTGAAGGGAGTTTAATTTTGGCATCCAATTTATTTTTTACAAACAAAAAAAATATGGTTTGTAACACTACTTGAGCGATGATGTTGCTTATTTAAGACGACACGGATCGATAAGAATTCACTGGCTCTTATGGTCAAGGATTAATAAAGAATTCCGTTTGAACTTTCTATGAAATTGAAATTAATGAAATTGTTTTGATATCTTATTAAAAAATCAAGGGGCGGTCCAGTTCAGAAAGAAAGATGACAGTAAAAAGAAAACAGGAGGTGTGTTTTTATTTTCATTTTAAAAGATTTTAAATAGAATTCGTTTTAACACTCTTTTATCTTTGTGATTCCTTATTCAAAAAAAAAAACAACATCTTCGTTTAAATCAAAGGAAATATGTATAATGTGGGTGAGTTATTTTCGCCTCTTGAATTATATACTGAAAAAAGTTAGTATTTTAAAAATCTAGGAAATAAAAGTTTAATGACCATTCCTAAAATGTTTTTCTATAAACTTCGCTTAAGTTTATAGAAGAAAGTTTCAATTAAGTTCCTGATTTGATACAACTATTACCTATGTCAATATTGGGTTTCTTAGGCAATAATGAATTCTAAAAAACTAAAGAAGCCAAAATGAATAATTATAAAAGGGGTTGAATTTGATAATACTGAAAAATATAAACCAAAATAAATTACAGAGAGTTGCGAAATTATCGACACGGAAGAAAAAAATTCTAGCTTTAAAATTTGTTATGGTAGTGCGAAAACAATTATAATAAATAAAAAATTGAGTGTAGTTATTTTAATAAAGATTATACAATTCTTAATTTTTAAATGTCCAAAGCTTTTAACAAAAGAAATAAATTGTTAAATTGTTGTTATTGAGACATAATACGACATTAGAAGTATTTCAGAAGTTTTTAATTTTGTTTTTTTTTTACAAAATCTGTGTAAAATATTTGTCAGTTCGAGAATTTTCCTAACAAAAAACTGAAGAATATTTTCTTACTACGAAAAAAAAAATGGTTTTGATAAGAGATGAAATAGAAATCAATGATAGTTTCTTTTTTCGTAGAACTTCAAAATATAGAATTTCTTGTTAAAAATACCCATACAACAACAATCCAAACAAAAACATTGACCTAATTTTCTCCATAAGAAACAAAATTCACTAAACAAGACCTTAAAACTCGGATAAAAAAACTTAAAAACTTTGCAAGAAACTGAATGAAGCATTTATCACCATCATTATAAAAAAGTAAACCCAACGAAATCCTCACCTAAATACCCTATGAACCTACCAAAACGCAAAATCACAAACTTTGTACGCCTCAGACTCGGTCACAACTCAACTACCCACCACCACCTACTCACCAGAAATAACCACCCGATGTGTGCAACATGCAACACAACTTTGAATATCTAACACATCCTTGAAAATTGCCAAATCTCAAAACCAATTATGGACTCCGCTTTTAAAAATCAATCTGTTTATGAAATACTAAAAAATCCTAATTCTACGAACATCGAAAATGTGAATAAACTCTAAAATTAACTCTATAAATATTAGTAAAACAAAGAGCCAGTAGCATCTTCAGCTAGGCTCTTACCCTTTTTGTATTAACTTGTAATTTAAATTACCTGTTAATAAATAATAATAATAATATTTCTTTACAAGCTTGTCCTGATTTTAACAACTTAGCTAGGCTTAAAATACATACAAATTGTTGTGGGTGATGATATATGTTCAAGAGAAATTTTAACAAAATATTTGGTTTTAAAAATTAAACAGATATTCAGAATAATTGAACTAAAATACATGAATTTAAAAATAATTTTCATTTTTATTTTCAAAAACGAAAATTAGATGTTTGATCATTTAGTTACTTTAAAAAATTATTGAATTAAAATAGTAATTTTATTAGAAAAATAATAACTATAATTGTGATATTCTAGCTATTTCTAAAACCAGTTGTTAAAACTTTATTTAGAAAATAATTATATTAAAATATATATAATACAAAAAATAAATACTGGGTTAATTGCTGCTTCAAATGAAATAATAAAATTTCATGATTTATTTATTTGCATCCTGGGTCGTTGAAAGACTAAAATAAAAAAAAGAGTCTGGGATGTGAACCACACTGATAACTTTCCATCCCGTCTTTCAATTTGGCGTGGTAAAAACTTTATAGGTTTTTGTGTTTTGTTTAAAAAGTTGACCTGAATTATTCTTAAAAATTGTAAAATATCGAAAATCACATTTTCTGTGAGATTAAATTAGTTTTAAGGCAATTTTTTAATTTTTAAAAAGAAATATGAGTCGAAAATAAATGTGTACCAATTTTTAGTATTGTTTTTTTTTTTAGGTTTTTATTTTTTACGTCAATTCGATTTTTCTCAAAATTTTATCAAATGTTGAAAACAATATTTTTTATTAAATAAAATAAATTTGAGGCCAATATCTCAAATTTTTGAAAGGATATTTAAGTCGAAAAATAATTTTTACCAACTTTTAGTACTGTTTTCTTTTTTAACTTCCCATAGGAAGTTACTGTAATGGGTCCGATTTGTCAAAATGAAAATGTTGACATTTCTCGACGTTTCAAAGTCCCTAGAGTCGAAATAAAAGATTTTTAGAAAGATGTCTGTGTGGGCGTGTGTACGTTCGTACGTCCGTACGCTCGCTACGTTTTTTCGTCGTCCATAGTTCAAGAACCAGTCAAGACCAGGAGAGATATCGACTTCAAATAAATTTTGTTGTACAGATAATAAGGCAGAAAGATGCAGAAAGGGCTCTCAACAAAATTGCGTACGTGTTTTTTTACCATAGCAGTTTGAAACATTTGGTCAACCCTAAATATCTTACGAACCAAAAACACTAGAGACTTGAATTAAATTTTATATTATATAATGAAACGTGATTTCAAAGTAGTATATTATTTGAAAAAAATCCATTTATAAATCAAAAAAACTGAAAAAAAAAAATTTGTCACTTCCAAAATTATACGACTCAAATATGATTTCATCTCCAAAACAATTTTGTGCAACGAAGAATAATGTTTTTGACATCTAATAAAATTTTGCAAAAAATCGAATTGACAGTTATTTTTATAAAGAATAAAAATCTAAAAAAAAACATTACTCAAAGTTGGTAAATATTGATTTTCGACTCAAATATCTTTTCAAAAATTGAAATATTGGCTTCCAACTAATTTTATCTTATAAGAAATATTGTTTTAAACATTCGGTAAAATTTTGAAAAAAATCGAATTGACAGTTTTTTTTATAAAAAATAAAACTCTAAGAAAAAACAATACTAAAACTTAGTAAAAATTTAATTTCGACTCAAAAGCTTTGCAAAAATCCCAGCTTCTTTTTAGGTTTTTATTTTGCATAAAACTGTCAGTTCGATATTTCTCAACATTTTACCGTAGACGTAATTTTTTAATGCACAAAACTGTTTTGGAGATAAATTAATTTTCTTTTCCTAAAATATTCTAGATGACAATTATTTTTTGATTAATAAAAAAAAACCGTTAGTTGGAATAACTTCTCTACTCTACTCTCTACTCGTTCTTGATTTATTGACGTCAAAAAAAACTTCCCGAACCTAAGGACGTACGAATGTACGTACACACGCACGAACAGACATCTCTTTAAAAATCTTCTGCGTAGACTCTAGGGACCTTGGAACCTCAAGAAATGTCAAAATTTTCAATTCGACATATCGGACCGAATACAATTACTTCCCATGGGAAGTTAAGAAGGCCAAAATAAGATATAATTTGTAATTTTAATATTTAGAATGCCTTTTTGTCCGTATTCAAAAATATCGTTGTGCAGTAGACGCTCGATATAGTGAAGTAATAAAAACCAGCCATGTTCACTATTTCGAGCGAGAGGCTAGAAACGCTTTGCAAAGTTAAATTTGGCCAAAAATGTATTTTGTTCAGTGTGAAGATTATTGAATTTATTTAATCGATAAACAAACATTTTAATGAAGTTGAAACAGCAAATCAAAAACAAAACAAAAACAATTCATGTACACACTCTTATATAAAATAATATAAAACAAAAACATTTTAACTCATAAAAAACGAAAAAAGAATTACATTTTTGGAAAGAAGTTTATCGCATTTGTCTGACTTTTTCTTAAATTTAAATTAATTTGAATGGCTTTTTCTTGCAATCGTTTCTTCAATATCCGACACGACTATATCTTCGTTCCAATCGCCTATGTCACTAGGTGCATGCGTGATGTAAACCTCTTCAGAAATATAAGTGATGTCCTGTTGCCTAAGAACACTAAGGGGAATACCATCTTCCTCATTGAAATTTTAGTTGGATTCAAAAATATTTTCCCAATACTTTGCAATAACCACACCATCTAAGTTATCCCAAGATCGTGAATTGAACACCGCATCCTTGATCGTGATTTCCATTACTGCTTAGCAAACATTTTCTAAAGCAACATAAGAAAATTTATAGTTTTGTATATTTCTCGCATTTATATCTTTTTCAGCTGCAATAATTGATAAAATTAGATGGCGCAACAGTCCGTTTGAGAACTAGGGCCTAGTGACTTACAACTCTCAACCATTACTGTGTGGGAGTAATGTTGTCAGGAATGGAAGGGACCTACAATTTTGGGCCGAATCCGAACGGCTAATTTTTGAGAAAGAACTTTTTCATGACAAGAATTACTCTTGAAGGATTTGTCAATTCCTCGCAAGAGGCAGTACCCGCGAAAATTATTTTTTTTTTTTTAATTTTTAAATTTTTAAATTTTTAACCATCATGCCACGGGTACTACACAATAATTGAGAAGCTTTTTCTATAAAAAGGTTTTGTCAGTCGGATTACACTTTGGTCCTTCGGTTGAATGAGTGTAGTAACATTTAGTGGCATATAGATCACTGCTTTGCAGCCATCTGATGTTTAAAGCTGATTTTCCGGAGGGTGACTAAGAGCGTTATCTAAAATAAGTCGGGCTTTAAGTGGCAAATCATTATGTTTTTTTTTAAAGTTTGTAATTTCTGGAACAAATAAATTATAAACCCTGTCTTTAAAGATAGCTCCTGTCATAAAAGCTGATTTGGAGTGGCGGTAATGTACCAGAAAGCACACATTTCTAAATGGGCGAGCATTTTTGGCTTTTCCAATTTAAAGAGGTTTTACTTTATGGCGAACTGAAGCAATGGTGGAAGCCATGAAAGTAATCCGTTGGTGCATTCTTCTCAGCCGACGAAACGTAAGTTTTTTCTGATCTGACTCATCAGCGTTATATTAGATCTGGCTTGAGATTTACACCTACTCTTTATTTTTTCTTAAAAAACTTGTTTAAAAAGACAGACCAGTTCTTGTTAAGAAAATAGCTTCTCTCTGCGGATATTTTCAGATATCGAACAACATGCCTTTTTTTAATTTTGTAGCTTGCAACAAACCCATATCTGCTACCATTTATTTTGTTCAGCATGGGAATAGCTTTTTGTTTTAATATCAGGCAGATTATACAGCGTTTTTTTCTACATCTGGAAGTTCGGAAGTCCTTAAAGTATTTCTTTTTCCAGGGCCACAATTAGTCTGATCCTGTAGTATCTGCTGACAGATTCTTTAATACCTCACATTCTTCAATACCTCAACTTTAAAATGCACAAAAATTAACCAGATATATGTTTACCCACAGAAAATCCAAACAAAAATGAGAATATTACACACATTTAAGCATTTGGTCTAATTTGTTTTCATAATGACAATGTTGTACAAAATTAAAAACCAAGCAAGAACTTTTGTTTAACTGAGTCAAGTGGCTACTTTTTTTTGTGATTCAGTGTGAGCTATTCTTGAATGAACGGTTCAATTTGCTCAAAGGCAGTCGACATGCTGTAGACTTATTGCAGCTGCAATATTGTTGTTCAAACCTGAGAAAAAATATGTGTTTTGAGTAGTACATGTACAATTTTGGGTGCTCACTATACTGGATAGTTCACTCTTCTGAGATTAACTACTGTATTTTAGTTTTTCTTAAGCTTAACTTGATAACTTTTTATAATCATAATGGAACCATTTTTTTTGTTTTTGTGTGTTTTTTACTTGAGTTGTTTGTAATAGTTTTGAAAAAAAATCTCGCTTTGTCATGTAGAATCTCTAAGTTTATTTCTACAAATAAATTGCTTGCTTAAAATGTAAATACCTATAGAGGATTAAATGCTGGAAAAAATTCATAGTTTTTTAATTACTGTTGGAATAATATTTAATTATAACAATTTGTTTTTATATTCCATCAACATCATTTGTCAAAAGCAAAAAAAAGTATGCGGTTCGAAAGAATTAGACTTTGATTCGTGATGTTAAAAATAAGTTTAAATTTACCAGAAGTGAGCTTAATGATTAAAGTCTCATTCATATATATTTTAAAGTAAAAAGTGAAGAAGTACCATGGTAGATGATGTCTGCCCCAACATATAACTAATTAATATTTTCCTTAACAATCTCCAAATATTCTCGAAATTAAATAGAACTTTCAAAGTTGTAAATCATTTAAGGTCCAACAGAAAAAAATGAACAGTTACAAGAATCATTAGGATTAGATAAATTAACATTTTAAGTCAATAATTTCAACTCAAAACGTTTTGAAAATGTAATTCAATTTATTCTCTTACTTTAAACGGTTTGAGAAATTAGTGTGTTTTCATATATGTAAAATTCACTTTAATTTGGCTTATGTTCTATAAATCTAAGAAAAGTTTGTTTCTGTGATTTTATTGCCATCCACATTCACATCCCCATTCCTTACTTTCTCCCAATTCAACTCTAGGTAACTTTCAGCAAAAATCGCGAAAACGCTCTAAGGGTCATTCGCGACGCTGGCTGCTGTTGGTGCTACCGCTGGGTAATTTACTGCAGTTGCACAAAAGTTGCAAATTCGCCAAATGCACCTCGGGGACTACCACAAACATAGGTTTTGAAGCTTAGTGCGGCTTACATTTCCATTCACACGCGCGAATTTGTTCGCTAAATCTGGATTTCTAATGTTTCAATCTTGTTGTTGTTTTATTTTATCCTAAAACTAGAGTAGAATAAGGATTTGTTAAACCATGAGAATGCCTACACATACACAAATGTATACATATGATGATGGTTTGAGTTTCAAAATAGAGGGGCGGCGGGTAAAAGTGTCCTTTTATTGCTAATTTTCATATTCCCTTAATTGCTGTTTGGCAAAACTTATATAGCAGAGTTGTATATATGGTACTATAGTGCGGGCACGTGGTTATAGTGGTTTGCTGTATGTTGCCATACACTTATATGCTATGTACCGTTATTAGATTTTAAAACAAAATTGTTCGGCTAAGCAATTTAAACGATCACAAGGGAGCATAAATAAATCGCGGACAATAAAGGTGGTACAAAAATTTCGCGTGCATCTCGTAAATTTGAAATGTTGCCATCATAAATTTTATGTTATACCCTCATTATCCTGAACATCCCCCAACCCCACCGTATGTGTCGCTATACCTAGTATCACGCCCCGCAGTCGTCGGTGTGTGTTACGCTGCAATAAATTGTATATATGCATCCAAAAAAAGGATAAAATGTGTGTAAATGTACGTGGTTATTTTTATAAGGATGTAGTTGATGATGCCTATATATTTAGGAGACAATAAGTGTAAGGCAGCCATTAGGATTCAACAAGTCTTGTTTAGGTAAACTTTATTTGGAATTCTATCCAAATCCTTGTAGAAACATTTTTAAAGCTTTTTTTTGTACGCAACCAAAATAAGTTCATGCAACATATGTGTCAAAAAGGAAATCGGCTTCAGAATACTTAAAATGTGATTTAAAATCCTTAGAGGTAAATTTTTCAACTTTACCTCATGCATTGTTGTGCCTCAGAATTTCTTCGCAGAACCAATCGACTTTTCCATCTCCACACTGCTTCAACTTGCCGGTAAAATTTTCACCTTAAATTACGTTTCGCCAGTTAGTTTCATATTTCACAGGACGAACACCGACGAACACAATGAGAGGTAATTTTATTGTTTGCATAGTAATGACTTCTTGGATGAGAGAACCCCGTGTATCTAGGTCCTGAATAAGGTATAACAGCACAGAGATGTGTATATTGTTATAATTTTTCGGGATTAGCTTACTCCCATACAACCGCTGCTCTGCGTTGCGCTTCTCCCAAGACTTGAACTGCTATCACCTTATACTTTTCTTGTGAGTCCTTTTTTCACTTTTGTTTTTTGGATTTCTGGATCAAGGATATACACCCATCAAGCATATTGTGTGCATTTGGAATATTTATAAGAAAAACTTGAGAAATAATTGCATATCTTACAATTTTAAAGATGTGCTACCATCCAAGCTTAAGGCGCCAAAGCTTTGCTCTGCTAGGAACCTACTCCTTTTCCCTTCCATTTCCATTCTCAATGCTGCAGATGGTATTTTTTTTTTCAACAAAATTTGTATAGAAACATCAGGAACATAGTTTCCTTCTTTGGTATGCAATTTTAGTAATTCAAAACACTCCTTTGAATTTAGACGCGCCAAGAATTGTTTCTTTTGTAAAAGCGAACTCTTAAGTTAAGCAATGTATAAGTATGCGAAAATGCAGAAAGGAACGAGAGGGGAGGAAGCAGTTGCTAATCTGAATGGAAAATTAGTTTTGGTATTTGTCTTAGGCAAATTATTACTTTTTAATATTTAAAGTGGTATCCTTTTGTGTTGTACATAGGAACGTACATATTTATGTACGTTGCAGCGTCTTCGTTTTGTTCTGGAAGAAGGTTTGTTTTTGGTAAGTTTTGTAGAGTTTTTCTTCAATGGCACCATAAGGCATATTCTTTGGTAAAAGAATGAAATAAAATTAAAATATATGCAATTAGTTTAGGTAAGTTTCAAAGAATTTAAGTTTACGCCTTGAACCATAATTGTAAAATATGGTTTTAACTCGTGCTGATGCCAATGAATTATTTGAAATACTTTTACTTGATCTAAAGTGGTGGTAAGTAGTTGAGTTATTACGTCCGTCGATGGTTTGGATGCGTCTGTTTTACTGTGCATTTGTTGGCTAACTGTAGGAGTTCCATGACATGGTATTCTTTGAATTTTTTTAAAGTTTATTTCAAGAAAATTAATTTAAATTTTAAGCTTTAAGGAATAAGCGAAGAATCCTGTAATTCAACCGTTTTATGTATATTTTGGTGAAACAAGACAAACTCCAAGATGCGCTGATGGTGGCTCTTGCACTTGTAAGCTTTTCTCTCAGATGCGTTTCCATATTTTAATTTTTTGTCAAAATCACTCCAAGGTATTTGAACTCTTTGACAATCTCAATATTTTCACCATTGTAGTTCCATTTTTCATTAAGAAAGTTTCTACCTTCTCCGTTCTTAAAAATCATGATCTTGGACTTTTCCATGTTTACTATTAGTTTTCATATTATACAGTACTTAAAAATCTGGTTTATCATAAGCCATAAGGAGATGACGCGAGAACCACAATATCATCCGCAAACAAGAGTGCTTTAATTAATTCTCCCGCGTGTTCGATACCAGCAGGTAAGAAGTCGACTTAGTCCTCGATAAATAGAGCAAATAGGCTTGGACTCATCGTACAACCTTGTCTAACGCCTGATTCAGTTCTGAACCAATCCGACCTTTATGTACCATTCCAAGCTCCTGCATTAGTATCCATATAAAGGCTTTGCAGGACTCTTCCAAATTTAACCGAAATTCCCACACCAAAGAGCTTATATATACATAAAAAAGAGCTTGCTTATTCATCGTGTCAAATGCAGACTTAAGATGCACAAAAAACGCGTATAACTTTTTCCTTCTTCTTATAAATGAATCCACAATGCTTTTCAGAACAAAGATATTTACTGAGCCGTGTTTGCAGAACAGCTGTAAATATTTTATAACACCAAAAATAAATTTCTCGATAGTTCGACATCTCAGACCAGCTTCCTTTTTTCTTGAGGAATCATACCTGTTCCTACAACACCGCGCTATAAACTACAATAAGCTTGCTTATTAACTCATCGGTTCCATATTAAAAAAAAAATCATCCTTCACTTTGTTCATTGATGCATCTACTTCATTGTTGGTTATATCTGTGTCCAAAACTTCATTATAAATTATTATAAAAATTAAAGTTGTTACCTTCATGAATTGGGTTAAGCATATTTAAAAATGGTCTGCCCAAAACAAGGGGCTCAACTTGGCATGGATTTTAAAGCATTTACTATTCAAATTGTTCAGCAACTTCTAAAAGTCTTTCGAGTTCATACAATTCGATAATATAGTCTAGATAATGTCTCAAAGTATTTTTTTTTTTTTGGAAACACAAGGTCTTGTTATAGGTGTGTGCTTGAAGATATTGTCTTTTAATGTGGTCATCGCTTGATCGACAATAAGCTCTTTACCATCCAAATGATAATTTTTTGGCCTTTTTACACTCTAGATCAAACCAGGGCGCTATAAAGATACCTTGTGCTTTCCTAATGTTCTCGGATATGATGCGTTCATGACCTCTATAAGTGACTCAGGTTATTTTGCTGATAACTTTGGAGTGAAGTGTTATGATTTATGATTTATTTGGTATTGAACTCTATTATTTTGGTTCCACCTAAGTTTTGGTATGAGTTTCATAGGGTTTGAGTCCTCAGTCATAATCGAAAGTCCACAAGTCACAACTAATAGAAAATGAACCGAAAAGGGCACATTTTCAAATTTGAACTCAATTATTCGGTGGTTCCAATTATCACTAATCAATTATCGAACTACCTTGATTGCCGACAAAAGTAAATTCGCCTTCCTTATCCGCCCAGCTGGTTCTATTTATAATTTGAAAACCATAAGAGTTAAAACATCCAATAATTTTGCTCCATAAGCGTTGCAGACTGTATCTTTGAACTTCCGCATTATCCCTCTAATTCGATTTTCGTTTCCAGCTTCATTACCAATTCTCGCATTCAAATCTAACACCACCATCAAATTCCATGAGCTCTGTTGTGCCACCGACTTGAAGAATATCTCTCCTGCTATATGTGAGTGCGGCCCCTTAGGGGGGTTTGATTCCTTGTTTACAGGTGATCGTTTTAAAGTTTTATTCGCGGTAAACATATCACCTCTTGGTGTAAATAAGCAAATGACTCACCCAATCTTTTACTGCGATGACAAGCTTTGTGTCTTACTATTATTATTATAAAATTAAATATTTTTAAAATTATTATTTTAAACTTTTAAAAAAAATTGTTTTGACACAAACATTTCAACAATTTAACTTATATACGTTTATTATATTATATTATACGTTGGCTTACTTAAACATTATTTTGTCAAATCGTGTAATACTCAATAGTTTGAGAGTCAATGTGTTGATTTTGTTTTAAACCCAGTGGAAAGTTGTTGGGGACAGCAAACACGAGAGGAGGGAGAGGTGTTTCCACTAAGGCACCTCTCCTTATCCAGATGGCAGCGGACGAATTCCCGTGATGGAATCAACTGTTGCGTCTACAGTTCCAGTAAGGTTGAACTATTAAGTGAATACCTTATACAGCTTCTACGACTTATTCGGAGCCCAGACTTATAAGGAGGACCCCAGGTTGGGGGTTGTGCCGTCGGGGTGACTTCCTGGCCACGTAAAAAATACATTGGTTGCGAAGCACCAACAAGCCTCGAATACGAATGGAATCACTGTTGACAACCCAAGCAAACGAAATAAGAACAAAGAACTTGTAAGTGGAATTTTAGTTCCCTTAACAGACGTGCAGCCGAACAATTATTGAAAGCCCTAAACTGCTGCAAGGCAGATATTACCACCATCCAAGAAGTGCGATGGGATGGACCGGGCAAACGCAAACTAACAGATTGTGATGTATACTATTGCGACTGCTACCGAGAACAAAGACAGCGTCTATTTGCCTGTGAATTTGTTGTTGGAACTAGGCTCAGGCAAAAAGTCTTAAGAATTTCAACAGTGTGAGCGAACGCATCACGAAAATCCGCATCAAGGCTGAATTCCGCATCAAAGAAATATTCTTCGAGCTCTTGGACAAGGCACATGAGTAGTGCCCTGGAAATTAAAATTATCTTAGTAGATTTTAACGCAAAGCTAGGAAGAGAAGACAACTTTGTTGACATAATCGGGAGATACAGCCTGAACGACACCACCTCCGACAACGGATTCAGGCTGATCGATTTCGCTATGGGGCGAGACTTTCTGGTAGCTAGTACGCAGTTAACACGTCTTAATATCCACAATGGGACATGGCTCCTGATCAATCGTCAACCAAATTGACCGCATTGCGATCGACCGACGCATGATACTTCACCAATATACAGGATGTCCGAACTTTCCGAGGGGCTAACATTGACTCGGACCATTACCTCGTTGTAGCCAAGGTACAGCTACAGATATTCCGGCCCAAGCCAAAACAAGGAAGTACTGTGAGAAGCTTCGACGTAAGACGGCTACAATCACAAAAGAGTGCCATGTCCTTTTCCTATCGAGGCTCTAATAACCACTTAACACGTCCTATGCTGCCTGCATATAGCATTGAAAACAAGTGTGAACATTGCCTTCCAGCCATAAGAGCTTCTGAAGTGGTAGAGTTCCATACGGCCTACGAGCATAAGGCCCAAAAAAAGAAACGTCGGAGAAATGATCAGTAAAAAATTGTCACAAAGCCCAAATAAAATACACTGCGTACCACATAAATAATGACAATTTTGTTTCGTTTTTTATTTGACGTTACTTTTCAAACGCTTTAAAGGATCTTGGCAAAACCATCCGTTTTATTGCCAGCAAAATTAGAAGAAGTTCAAACTTTGTATGCAACTACCTCAAGAATTTATGAAAACAAAATCATATAGGACGCCAAAAAAATTAAGGAGAACCACCACAGAATGCTGCACACAACCGTAATTTTGCAACAAATCACAGTAAGTTGAATTGAGCTTAGCATTCCGTCGTCGTC
The DNA here is from genome assembly GCF_945859685.1 of Eupeodes corollae. Taxonomy (NCBI): domain Eukaryota; kingdom Metazoa; phylum Arthropoda; class Insecta; order Diptera; family Syrphidae; genus Eupeodes; species Eupeodes corollae. The sequence continues at coordinate 33,337,959 of NC_079147.1, forward strand.
TTTTCCGATAAATAAAAAAATATGTATTTGGACGGATCTGATGGATATAACTGCTAATTCCATAATTTAAGAAGGGAAGAAATTTATATTGAAAAACGCTCGCAAAACAAAAATTAGACAGTTATTTTCCTACAAATATGTCGTTTTTAAATAGAGCTACAAGACGCTTATAAAAACAGAATGGAATATTTGTTCAGTTACCTAGTTTAGAAAAAACACATTCATGGGACCAAAAATCAAACAAACATAAGAAAAGTAAGAATGGTATTTAAACACAGCCAATTTGATACTTTTATTTAGATATTTTTTAGGAATCATTTTAAAATTTCACCATAGAAACGATAACAATCTGACAATTATTATAATCTGAAAATGTTCAATCGAAATGAATTGAGTTGAATCATCTTACACCGAGACGGAATGAATTAAATAAATTCTGTAGAGAACCAGGGCCTAGTGACTTACAACTTTCAACCATTCCTGTGTGCGAGTAATTGCAGGGATGGAGGGGCCCTTTGAAAATCCAGGGCCCGGACTGTTCCCCTCCCCTCTAAATTGAGCTGTACAGGGGTACTTATTTGGAGCGATACAAAAATATATACATACATACTTTATATTAAAAGAAGCCAAGTTAAGTTCTTTTTAAGAAGATTCGTATTTGTTGGTTAAAAAAATTTTAGGTACTGGTGTAATTTTAGGGCTTAAGGAAAAAATAAAAAAGTACCTAAAGTGAATCTCCTTTAAAACTTAATTTAATTTTGAACTCAATGAGCTCAATGGCCAAAGCAGGATTGATTAGGATTAAAATTTAACCAATTTAAATTTATTTTGTCTTCAAGTGACCCTTTCTCCAAATAAATATCTTCTTCGGCCAAAATTTCAAATGTTAAGTCTCTGTACATAAATATTTCAAAAAAACTATTTTGATGCGATTATTCCAAATGTTTATTCTTCCTAGGAGCCCTGCGATAAACTTCCAGTAAGAGTGTCTATGAAAGACAATAAGTGTTATGCCCATCTTATTACATCTTTACGTACAAATAGAACAAAATTCCCGTCTATTATCGATTTTGTTAAAATATTTCATAAAATATTTCATACACTTGGTCACTTTCTTACATCGAAAAACAAATTATAGCCTGATGCACAAAGGATCAGAAGAATTGAGCTTAATCGTATCGATTTGGTGCACAATGTGCACCATGTTCAAAATACCTCCATCATCGTTGGCTATTGTAATCAATGGACTTAATTTTTCATAAACAAACCCTCTTAAGAACGTTCAACTAGATAGATATTGCCGTTAATTCATAACACTTTTGCTCTCAATGTATCCCATTTTACACTCTGGACAAGCAGCAACAATTTGTCTTATCAATATCCAGGCGTGTACTATATAGTCTAGTCCTTGTGCGAAGTGCTGCACCATCAGCTTCTCGGAGGAAAGTAAACCTAAAAGTTTGCCATATATGATATTTATTTCAGCCACTAGCTGGCTATAGTTTAGCTAGCAATACCTTATTGCACGTCCGCTCGAAAACATGAGCGGGATATACATCCAACATCCAAGACCTTGCCGTCAGATACTATTTATGGCATAGCTTTCCCAAAATAAATAATGCACAAAACATTTTTATCTGTGAGGAATCTATTGGCCGCTCACATAAACCGATATAGCTCGTCTCGTAGCAAAGCTTTACACAAGGACTATACAAACTATACGAAAGGAAGCGAACTCGCACATCATATTTCCACCAAGCCTCGGCTGCTGCAGCACCTAATATCGTGGCATGAAAAATCATGCAAGGCATTGCTTCTTCATACTCACGGGTGTTCCTATATAGTCCTTCTCCCTCAAGGAGCAGCTCGAAAAAATATAAAAAATCCCTTTGGAAAAGTCATAATTTGATAAATTGGTCGTTTAGCACAGATGATGCACCACCGCGCTGCCAGTACTCTGTCTTCATGGATAAGACGTAAATTTGTCGACAAATTGTTATGTTTCCTAAAATGATTTCCAGATTCCCGTGTCTCTGTTCGTTCTGTCTTTGTTTCCGTGCCACATGCACAATGTGTCCTTAAATCCAGTGTGGCACATTCGTAGCACCACCGTTTGCAGTAATTTTCAATCGTTAAACGATTTTCGTGGCAATAATAGTTAAATTTTCAAAACAAATATAATATAGAAGTATCGGCACTTGAATATTGGCGCCAGGGATCCTCTAATGTAACTGGAAGAAGAACTATGACAGTGCAGTGGTAGGACACAAAATACATATTGAAAGTATGGAATTAAATTTATATTTATTTCAAGAACACAATCGACTCTGATGGTTATAGACTCGTATGGGACTCGTAGGACTCGTACTTATGTATATGCACCGCAATAAGGACTCTTGAAATGATTCAAAGGAATAAGAAAGTTTATCCTTGTTTATGACACGTGTATTTATAGAACAGAAACAAAACTTTATTCGAAAGATGAAGAAAAAGGATAACCATGAGCTGGTGATGGTAATGGCGATGGTGAAGATGATGGAGAGAGGGTATATCATGTTTTTAGAATTATTTCCTTGCAAATTTTACAATCGCTTTTATTGCAGCTGGTGGATTACATGACCATTGTGTACTTTGAGAAAACAATTTGCTTTTAACAAGGAATTTTATCCAATACTAAACAACTGGTTTATTTTCTTGAGAGAAAATGTTGGGATAATAACACGATACGTACCTATACCATACATAATAGGGTTGAAGCTTATGTCTTGAAACAAATATTTAACATTTGTAGATTTATCTTCGTTCACCTTTTTTCTTTAAAGAAAAACGATAAATCTAGAAGAAAAAGAGATATTGCAATACTAATATTATGATGGATTTAATGGAGAAGTATGGATACGTTATAGGAAAAGTAGTAAAGTATAATTTTGAATCTATCAAGCTTTAAACCTTAAACTCGTGTACAACTTTTTTTTATGCAGAGAATGTAGAATTTTACTTCTTTAATAAGGTATAGCAAGAAATTTTTTTGTGAATGAAGAGTTAATTTGTATATTTCCGTTAAAAGTTAGAGGAATACAAAATAGCTCTCAAACTTCAGTTGCACGGTCAACGTAAAGTTGACTCCCCAAAAAATTAAAATTTTCTCTGATGTCAACGTTAACAGTGTCAATGTATAATAAGTTGACTATCACACGAATGCGTTGACACGTATGTGAATCAATGTGGTGTGGTGGCGCTACAGTCCGCGGCGGACCTAGGCCTCAACCAACATGCGTCTCCAACCAGCTCGGTCTCTAGGTAGCTGTCGCCAATTTCGCACGCCAAGTTTTTTGAGGTCTTCACCCACCTGAGTGGGCCACCTGAGTCGCAGTCTTCCTCTACTGCGCCGTCTCTCGAGATTGGATTCGAAGAACTTCCGGGCTATAGCATTGAAGTCCATTCTCTCTACATAACCCAGCCATCTAAGCCGTTGGACTTTAATTCCGCTAACTAGATCAGTGTCGCTGTACAGCCCGAACAGTTCATCGTTAAATCTTCTCCTCCATTCTCCATCTATGCGTACAGGACCAAAAATCACTTAGAGAATTTTTCTCTCCAAGCATCCTAAGACGCTCTCATCTTTTTTTGACAGGGTCTAGGCCTCAGCGCCATAAATAAGAACAGGGATGATGTGTGTCTTATAGATGGTGATTTAAGATGCTCGAAAGAGGACTTTACTTCTCAATTGCCTTCTAAGTCCAAAGAAGCAGCGATTTGCAAGAGTTATTCTTCGTTTGATTTCAGTGCTGGTGTCGTTGTCTGTATTAATAGCGGTGTCTAGGTAGACAAAGTCCTTAACTACCAAAGTCCTAAAACTACGTTTTGTCCATTGACCACTAAACCCATCTTCTTCGCTTCCTTCGCAATGCTCAAAAACGTTCCACTGACATCACGCTTTGATCTTCCAATTATGTCAATATCATCTGCGTATCCAAGTAATTGGATGGATCTTTGGAAGATTGTGCCTCTAGTGTTGACGGTTGAGTTTTGCACAATTCTTTCCAGAACGATGTTGAAGAAGTCGCATGACAGTACTCCGCCTTGTCTAAAACCATTTTTGACATCAAATGCATCGGTAAGATCTTTTCCGAACTTGATAGAGCAGCGTGCATTCTCCATCGTCATTCTGCACAAACGGATAAGTTTGACAGGGATGCCAAAACTAGACATTGCTCGGTAGAGCTCTTTCCTATAGATGCTGTCATACGCGGCTTTAATATCGATAAAGACATGGTGGGTATCGATTTGAATGTCCTGGGTTTTTTCCAAGAACTGCCGTAGTGTGAATATTTGGTCGATATTGGACTTTCCTCGTCTGAAGCCACACTGATAAGGACATATCAGGTTGTTGACGAACGGCTTCACATAATACGGGAGAGAGGATCTTATATGCAACGTTGAGGAGACTGATGCCTCTGTAGTTGGCGCAATTAAGAGGGTCTCCTTTCGTATGTTTCGGGCACACTATGCTGAGATTCCACTCATCGGGCATTCTTTCTTCCGACCATATTTTGCAGATGAGTTGGTGCATGCTCCGTACCAAGTCATCGCCTGCTGCTTTGAATAGTTCGGCAGTGATGCCGTCAGCTCCAGCAGCTTTGTTTGACTTAAGTTTAGATAAAGCTATCTTCACTTCGTCAAGGTCGGGTAGGCGGAATTGTTGATCTGCGTCGCCAAGGTTGAGTGGTTCTATCTCCCTTACAGCGGAATTCGGTTCGTCATCGCCGTTATATAATTTGGATAAGTGATCTTTCCATATTCTCAGCATCGACTGTGGTTCTATTACGATGTTCCACTGATCGTCTTTACAGGCTTCAGTTCGTGGCTGGTACCCTTGGGAGGTTTTTTTTACCTTTTGGTAAAATTTACGAACCTCATTCCTGTTGTGACATCCCTATATCTCCTCGATCGCGCGCTTCTCATGCTCTCTTTTTTTCCGTCTAGGAAGCCGGTGTTCCTCTCTTCTCTTCTGCTCGTAGAGCTAGCGAGCAGCTCTAATCCTTTTGTGCAGCGCCGCCGTTTTGTATGCCTCTTGTTTCGCTGCGTGCGCTTGCCGGCATTGGTCGTCAAACCAGGGGTTTCGCTGTGGTGGCCGTGTGAAACCTAGCACTTCAGAGGCGGCATCTCTGATGGCTGCAAGGCAATGTTGCCACTGGTATTCAATGCTTAATGCAGGAAGCATAGGACTCCTTAAGAGGTTATTAGAGACTCCATCGGAAAAGGACCTGGCAGTCTCTTGCGATTGTAGCCGTCTAACGTCGAATCTTCTCACAGTACTTTCTTGTTTTGGCTTGGATCGGGATATCCGTAGCCGTACCTTGGCTGCAACGAGGTAGTGGTCCGAGTCAATGTTGGCCTCTCAGAATGTTCGGATATCCTGGATAGAAGTGTCGTGCGTCGATCGTGCGTCGATCGCAATGTGGTCAATCTGGTTGACGGTGGATTGATTTGGATACTAAGTTGCGTGAACTGCGTAGTAGCTACCAGAACGTCTCGCCCCGCAGCGAAATCGACCAGCCTGAATCCGTTGTCGGAGGTAGTGTCGTGCAGGCTGTATCTCCCGATTATGCTACCAAAGACGTCTTCTCTTCCTAGCTTGGCATTAAAATCTCCTAAGACAATTTTAATGTCATAGCCAGGGCACTGTTCACTGCTCATATGTCTTGTCCAAGAGCTCGAAGAATATGTGTTTGGTGTCTTCATTTTTCTCCTATGTTGGGGCATGCGCGCATATTAGGCTTATGTTGGCGAATTTAGCCTTGATGCGGATTGTCGTGATGCGCTCGCTCACACTGTTGAAACTCAAGACTCCAACTTCCAACAACAAATCCACACCCAAATAGACGCTGTCTTTGTTCTCGGTAGCAGGCGTCGAGCAGCAGTTTAGGGCTTCCGCTAATTGTTCGGCTGCACGTGGTCTGTTAAGGGACCTAACATTAAACATACATATACGAAGTTCGTTGTCCTTATTTCGTTTGCGTGGGTTGTCAACAGTGAATCCGTCCGTATCCGAGGCTTGTTGGTGCTTCGAAACTAAAGGTATTTTTTACGTGGCCAGGAAGTCACCCTGACGGCACAACCCCCAACCTGGAGGGCCAGATCCTTAGTATAACTCCAAGGAAGGGGAGCCGGATAAACCGCTCCTTACAGGCCTGGCTCCGAATATGTCGAAGAAACCTTATAAGGTGTTCACTAAGTACCTCAACCTAACTGGAACTGTAGACACCACCGTGGATTCCATCTTGAGAATTGCTCCACTTTCATCTGGACGAACGAGATGTGCCTTAGTGGAAATACCTCTCCCACCCCGCTCTCGTTTGCTGCTCCAATAACATTCCACTGGGGTTAGAACCCAATCTGCAGTTGAGGTACTAGGCACCTGATGTTCAACTCGGTGAGTTGAGAGTAGGAGTTGCTAGACAGAGGTGGGTTTTGAGAAAAACCTTTGGATGCTTGTGTCCTCTTGAATGCAAATGTCTACCATTTGAACATCACTATTGTCTACAATCACTTAAAATATTTGGAAGTCATAAGTCTTCGTATTATTTAATTTTTAAAGTAGAGTTTAAAAATGTATTACTTAAAGATAACATAATTATTTGAATATTTGACAGATCTCCAACCACTGAAGGTACAAACTTTACAATTTAAGTTATTTAAGCTCTTCTGATCAATTTAAATTGTGTCTTCCGTTCCACCATCTCTAACTTTTTCCCAGTCTCAAAGTCTTTAGAACCTTTATATTTCTTCAACAAATAATTATCGCAAGTTAAGCAAGTTCAAAAGTTATAACTTGAAATACATCATCATTTATCGGTTTTCTTAATTAATATCATCAGAAAAGAAATTGTTATTTTAACTTTACACAAATTCTCAAACGAACTTTTTTTTTACAAAACACGATGCTGTTAACAATCATCTCCCTCAAGCCCCAAGTAATAAAGTCTTTGTAGGTTTCGCATGCTTAGCGTGTTAATAAACTTGTGTATATTCGTAGCTTGTATTGTGTGAACCTCACCGGGAATTGCATTCGAATTCATTATTTTCCAATTTTAAAATTAATGAAGCCATTTCACTGAATTGAAATAAACTTAATAAGCATTGCTCTGATGCTTCGGTAAGAAGCAGAATAAGGAGTAGTGCAATTACTTATAACAACTTTGAAGGGATGCCGCATCATACCGTTGCTCTTGCCATTTCCGTCATTCTTCTTTCTAGCAATTGCTGATGGTTTTCGCCAGTATTCCCCATCCGCAAGCGTTAAAAATACACCGCCACCACGTTTATAATAAAATTGTAAACACGGAATTTTATTAGACTTGCAACTGAATTCAGTAAGCAGCGTGGGAAGCCTTAAAGTGGGTATATTCCCATTCCTATAGTCCTTGGTATTATTTCGTTTTACTGCGGAAGTGGAATAAAATTCACTAGATTAGTCTTCCCAAAGGAACCCGATGACACGGTTCAAAATGCACCATCGAAACATAGAAACAGAGAGGAGATCTGTCGGGTTGTCAGTCGTCGTCATCATCGTCATCGTTCTTGTCGTCACGTCACTTAAACCAACACAAAAGAAGTCATAGCCCACCGAGGAAAGAAAAGGACTGCATCATCTTATTCTGGTCCATGAAGCAATGCATTCCTTTCCTGGAAATGTAATAAATTCCTGAAAATACTTCCCAACCGAATTATTTTTTTTTTTTCGTTTGGGTCTGTTTCAGGAGTTGAGTCCTGTTGATACGGATGAAGGACCAAGTCGAGTTGTGTGCACTGTGCAGCAGTGACATCGATCGCAAGTAAGCTTGCCACGGGTGGATGTTCAACGACGCGACAATGGTTACGATGCGACGGTTTGGTGAAAAGTGTCCGCCTGCTTCTTGAATTAATAAATTATTCAGAGGGAAATTGAGCTCTTTATCGAAGTGGTAACTAGATAAATGAGACTTTATCGTGTTTTCTCGTGAATGTTCTTTTATTCTATTTCTTTGGTGTTTGATGGGATGCCTTGATGTTGACTATATACAAGTATATGACGAAGCAGTCATCCTCCTTCGGGTGCAGTAAGGATAACTGCGCTATTATTGGTAGAATTGCCTTTCCCTCTTGGAGTATTGTTCATCCTTGTTCGAAAAAGGAAGTATTTATCTGGATGCTATGACGTGTGAGGTGAATATTTGATTAGTGCCACTTTATTTGTGTGTGACTTTGGCGGAAAATATTTTGTTAACATTTTTTTTTTTTTTTTTTTTATTTTCTATGATTTGGAAATAAAATCTTACATATGTGGGAAACATTTTGTAAATTTGTCCCCAAATAAATACGCTTAAGTAAAAATCAAAACAAAATTGAATTATAACGGAATGAGCTATCAGACAAACTAGGAGAGCATTCAAATCGACGAAAAGCTAATATTTTTTTAATAATTTAAAGTGATTTTTGAGAAGTCGACAAAGTTCTTAAGATCAGGGGTGGAATCAGTTTAGGTGATTGTTGATAGTAAAAATAATCAAATTTGACCTATCTAAAGGTGAAAGTCCAATTGATAGCTTAAAGCTTTTAAAATTAAACTTTGAAAGTTAGGTTAGGTTAGGTTAAAGTGTCTGCGGATTCCGAATCCATACACTTAGGCCAAGAGAAAAGTCCCATTGTGATACCACATGAATCTAGAGAATTACTTCCCACTAGTCGAACCATTTTGAGCTTTTTATAAAGCGAAGGTTATATTTGATATCCTTTTTAGCTAGTTCACTGGAATTATCAAAAGAGTATTCTATCAGAAGAAGTTTGCGTTTAAGTGAAAGAGCAGGGCAAGTCCAGAGGAGGAGTTTACATGTATCTATCGGTATACCTATCTTCTTTCTTTTTTTGTGAAATAGGTATGACTGTTCTATTTTTAGAAAGTTCATCGGCTCTACAATTTCCTGTGATGTCTCTGTGGCCCTGCGCATTACAGATTAATTAAATTAAATTGCTGCGCCATCTCCATAAGAGACGATCGACAGTCGAGGGCCGTTTAAGATTTGGTTGAGAGACCGTCAAGATATTTAATAGCAGCCTGACTGTCAGAAAAGATTTGGATATCAGAAGTTGATATCACGTTTTCTCTTAGCCAGGAGAGAACCTCTTTCTTGCAAAGGAAATGAGCTACTGTAGCTTTTTTAACTCTTTCCTGAATATTATAGGTTTCCAACTTAATTTTTTGTCCAAAATCAGACAAAGATATTTGGCTTTATTGGTAAAAAATTATTGGTACACCTTTTATTGAAGGAGGTACAATTACTGGTATCTTGTATTTCCGTGTAAAAATGACGAAGTCTGTTTTTTGAGGATTATTACTAAGTCCGCAGTGATCAGCCCATCTAGTGAGCATATTGAGTGCGTTCTGGAGTAGGTCTCTCAGTGTATTAGGATGTTCTCCTGTGACGGCAATAGCAACAGCATCGGCATACGCAACCACTCTGTAGGCTTCCCTCTCAAGGGATATTAGTAGTTCGTTTACCACTATGTTCCACAGGAGAAAGGACAGAACACCACCCTGTGGAGTGAATCTACCGATAGACCTTTACGTAAAAAAATCCCCCATCTTAGAGTTGATGATCTTGCTTTTTAGCATTAGATTAATCAACTCAAAGAGTGTGTATTCGACGTTTAGGGTCGTCATAGCAGAAGTGATCGCGGATGTGGCAACGTTGTTGAAAACGCCCTCAATATCCAGGAAGGCCATAATAGTATATTCCTTTTGCTCAAGGGAGTATTCGATAGTTCTTACCAGATATGAACATGGATATCAAATAATCGTTTCGGAGTTTTTAGAATTAAAGATGATAGGCTAATAGGTTTTAGATCTTTAGGGTAACTTTCATAGTCATTTTCCAACAAATATGTAGTTTCTCAATAGAGCTACGAGACATTTACACAAACGAATCGAAAATTTCAATATTTCACTTAGCAACAATGACTTGGTCTTGACTTGATGTTCAAATGGTAGACATGTGCATCCAGATGGCAGCGGAGGAATTCTGAAGATGGAATCAACGGTGGCGTCTTCAGTTAAAGTTAGGTTGAACTACTTAGTGAACATCTAATAGGACTAATACAACATATTTGAGGCCCAGACCTGTAAGGAGCGGTTTATGGCAGCTCTCGCCCTTGGAGTTTAATCAAGGACCTGCTCCTTCAGGTTCGAGGTTGTGTGTCAGGCTGACTTCCTGATCACAGAAAGAAAACCCAGTTGCGTAGCACCACCAGGCCTCGGATACGGATGAATTTACTGTTGACAACCCACGCAAATGAATTAAGGACAATGAGCTTCGGATATGCACGTAGGATGTTAGGTCCCTTAACAGACCACATACGACCGAAGAATTAGCGGAGGCTCTAGACTGCTGTAAAACAGATATCACAGCAATCCAGAAAATACGATGGGATGAGTCGGTCCTGGCAAAAAGAGGATGAAAAACTGCGACATTTATTATAACCAAGCGATAACCAACACCTCTTATATGGATGCGGTTTTGTCATTGGAGCCAGGCTTAAGCTAAAAGTGAATAAATGAGCCCCTCATGACTTTCCGCATCAAGGCTAAATTTATCAACATTAGCCTAATATGCGCAAACCCCCCCCCCCCCCACAAAAGAGATAGATGACAACTCCAAGGATAAGTTCTTCGAACTCTTAGAAAAAACATATGAGCAGTGTATTAGCTACGATATTAAAATTGTCCTAGGCGATTTAAATGTCAAGCTAGGATGTGAACAAATCTTTGGTAGAAAAATCAAGAAAAACAGCCTGCACGACAACACTTCCGACAACGGATTTAGACTCATGGATTTTGCTGCGGTGCAAAACGTCATGGTAGCCAGTACGCGTTTTGCACTTGGAACTTGGAGTTCTCCAGATCAATCTACCGTCAACCAGATTGCGATCGACGCCAGACACGCTTCCATCATCATTAATGTCTGAACTTTTCGAGGAGCTTACATCTACTCGAACCACTATCTCGCTGTAGCCAAGGTAGCACTTCGGGTTTCCAGACCTAAGTCAAAACAGAGAGATGCTGGGAGAAGGTACAACGTCGAACGGCTTCAATCGTAAGAGATCGCCAAATCCTTCTCCAAACGAGTTACAAGTAACTTCTCTCGATGTTCTCTGCCGCAAACTAAATGTATCGAAAACCATGTTACAACATTGCTAATATGCAATCAGAGAAGTCACCTCTGATGTGCTGGGTTTCAAGCAGCCACCAACAAGCAGCCCCTGGTTTGATGAGGAATGTCGGCAGGCAAATGCAGCAAGAACAAGCACGCAAAGCGGCGCTGCATAAAAGGACGAGAGCTCCTCATGAGCTCTATGAGGAGAAGAGGCGAGAGAAACACCGACTTCTGTATAACGGCGACGAGGAACCGAATCCCGCTGTTAGGCAGGATGATCCATTCAACCTAGACGACAATCTCGTCCTCCCGACTTTGACGAAGTAAAGATTGGCATATTTAAGCTGAAGTCTAACAAAGCCGCTGGAGCAAATATCTTGAATGCCGAGCTCTTCAAAGCAGCTGGAGATAATTTGACTAGGAACATTCCTCAACTTATTTCACGACGCAAGGTCGGAAAATATCTCACCGATACTTTTGATATCAAAAAAGTTTTTAGGCAAGGTGATGCACTGTCATGCGATTTTTCCAACATCGTACTTGAAAGAATATTGCAGAGCTCTCATTTCAACACTAGATGCACTGTCTTTCAAAAGTCTGTTCAATTACTAGCATATGCTGATGACATTGACATCATTGGAAGAACTCGGCTTGATTTTAAAGGGGCTTTTGTAAGTATTGGGGCAGAGGCGGAAAATATGGGTTTAATGGTTAATCAAGACAAAAAACATGATGTCATCAAGAAAAAATCTACAATACCTACGTCTTCGTCAAAACGTGACTATCGACGGACGTAACTTTGAGGTAGTTAACGAGTTTGTCTACCTGGGCTCCACTATGAATGCAGGGTTAAGATCAAAGCAAGAAATATTATTGCTATCCGCTGTACGTTTGGGCTAAGAAAGCAATAGTAGTAAAGTATATAGCAAAGCCATCTCTTGAGTGACGAACGTGTCGCTAAATAAGACCCTCATCTCCCCCGTCCTTCTATACGGTGCAGAAGCATGGACTATAACAAAAGAGGATAAAAGTTCTTTGGGTCTTTTCGATAGAAAAGTTCTCGGCGTGATCAACGGTTCCGTAGACGTAAACATAGCCAAAAGAATAAAAGATTAACGACTTAGTTGGGTTGATCGCGTAGAAACAATTTTCGGGCCGGAAAGTCTTCAAATCCACTACCAAATGACAGGGCAGTAGAGGAAGACCTCAGATCAGGTGGAATGGACAAGTGGAAAGTAACCTCACCGAACTATAACTTCTCTGCGCTAGAAGAAAAAATTTATTGGGTGAGGCCCTAGTTCACACAGGACTATAGCACCACCTTAAGCCATTTTAAAGACATTTCATGGAGTTTGGCATCAAGTTCTTTTATGGAAAAACCGTGCTTTTGGCATTGCTGTTTCTCTTCTTTGTTGTTTAAGATCAACTCAAGTAATATTCTACGGGTTGAAATCTGATATCCACAAAATAAACGCTGGTGTGCCCCGTCAACCAATTAGGCTTCATTAAGTATTTCCTCGATACAAAATGTATGAGTATTTAGTACCAACCAAAAATTCTTTCATCAGAAAAATTGTCTGCCCATAAAATTTTGAGTTCAAAATGATTTCATATGAACAATGAAAATACGTTCTTCTCTCGTCTATTGATCAGTTTGAACAAACCACGTTCTTTTGGAAAATTCGTTAAAAGAAAAATATAACGTTTATTAAATTATTTAGACTACCGTAATATAGGTGTGTTAGTATCTTAAGACCAATTCCTTAAACTAAAACGACAAAACACTTCCTTGAACAAGAAAATTCGTAGCACTTTAAACTTGAATATAAATTCAATTTCATTCTCAAAAGAACTATACAATTTTTAAATCCAAGCTTAACAACCTACTACCCAAATTCGTTTACTTTCATCAAAAGGGTGTCAAAGTGAAAACACTTTTACAGCCTTAAAAAAGTTATAAGCAAATCATCTTCCACATCAATCAATATGCATCCAGATCAGCATCGGAAACAAAGAAAAACACGTAACAAAAAACGACTCTGATTTCAAAACCAAAATTTTCCTTTCACCAATGGAAAAATAAAGAAAAACCTTTACAAAACAACATTAAACCCAAGCTTGGCTGCCTCGATTTCGATTCGTGAATATTGCCTTCTATTGGTCTGATTACTGCTTTCACATGATTTGAATTTATTGCTTGTTTGAGAAAAATGCAACAAACCCAGAGATATCAACTACTTCCTCCATACTGCAAGGATACTATACCCATATCATGCTAACCAACGTTATATGTGTACCATGCCATGATGATGCAAGAGACGAAAACCGATTTCAACCCAAAAACAACACCATCAGCAAAAAAAAAAAGGACAAAGGATATTTTCAAAACAAACAAGGAAGTTAGCTGCGCCGCGATGTAGTGGTGTGATGGGGGCAATACGGAAAGGGAAACAAAATATTTTCACAGTATTCGAGTGAATACTCAAATCAGGACCTCATCGCGTCACAGCCATGGAAAATTGGATGCTCACACATTGACTAATGCTGCACTATGGTATATGCACAGTTATGTATCACATACACAAGAAATCACGACAAATAAATAAAAACAAGAACACATCCTCTATCGCTGAGAGAAAAAGGACATCTTTCCACCATCATGTTCTTTGTGTAAAAATATCGGGAAATGCATAAATTTTTATGGATTGGATTACGACGGCGTAAAAGCGAATAAATTTTCTTTGAAAATAAACACGTTCCCATCATACAACTAAACATCAGGGAGAGCTCCATATGCATATGTATATGTTTTTATATCGGATGTTGTAAGGGAGAGTTCAATTCTAGGTTAGCCACAATTTGCACACCAGGTCCCGCGTTGATGATGTTATATAGAAGGCTTTAAAGCTATATGTATAGACAGCTTGGTAGGGCAGGTTTTTTACAAATCGCTCTTGAAAATATGTATACAAACATAAACTGTACGTTCGTTCCCAAAACACACATAAAAACAAAATCAGGACTTCACGGCAATTTATAACAATTTGTCGTCTATTACGGTTTGATAGGAGACCACGCCACAGTCCTTTGGCCGGCTCTTTATGGCATAAGCTAAACAGGAATGGGTCATAATGCTATTATGTTTGGTTTAACACAGAAAATAGGTGCTGAGTTTCTATATGTACATATTTTTTTTGAAAATTCATCCGTATTTAAATTGCTTTAATCGACATCCCCTTAAAATGTGCCATGAGAGGCCAACATGGAAATTTACATACAATGGTCCTGTTTTTTTTTTAAATCTAATCTTAATGTTCATGTTTTTGACGCCGTGAATTTCTCTAACCTGAAAAATTAAGTTATCCTTGTTGTTCGAAACTTTTACATGAGTTAAAGTAGTATAAACTTTAAAAAATAAAAAATTGCACGTCCATTTTTGTCATCTTCCTTTTTTTTTTAAGTCCCCCTTTTACAAAAAAAAAGAACTGATGATAAGGCAAAAGTTTCCACAAATCAGTTACGGAAATTAAATTGGAAAATACCTGACTGTCATTGAGATGAGCGAGTGCATCATAAAACTTATTTTTCTACTTACAGTTTAACCACATCACAAGAAAGAAATATAGATAAGGAAAAATCCCTTATCCTTTGATTAAACTCTTGTACCTAGAGCCCACACGTCAAGCTTAAAGTACGACTTTTTTATGAGTTTTTATTTTGTTTTCACATGTGGAATGTATGAGAGCACTTTTGTTTTTGTAAGTGAAAATGTGCTTCAATTGAAAGTGAATTTCAAATTTTGAAAAATGATATAGATTTTGAAATGAAGTTTCAAACTTTTATAAGATAGTTAATAATTGTTTAGAAAAAATCTACTTTTAAAGAAATACAAACCTTAGCCACCTTTTGACCCGAAATAATTGTGTTTACTGCGTAACAAAAGAAATAAGGCATTGAAAACTTATCTCAAAACTCTGTCTCCAATCAATTTAAGTCTCTTTCTAATTTTATATACGCTAGTTATGTAACTGATATGGGCACATCTTTGAAAGTGAATCCTAACGAAATTTGGAAACTTGAAGAAAAAATCAGATAGCTTTCCAGTTAACTTCACTTAAAAGAACCTTTCATTACACAAAAGTGTTGATATCTGTAACGCTTTTGCAACAAATTTCCGTGTTTTATTTGTTAAAAGCAATAAATTAGTTAATGAAGTATATTTTCATAATCTTCACAATTTTTCGCAAACAAGCTGTAGTCACATTCCCCTACTATAGAACAGGATCCTTAATCTTTTATCCGTGTCGAATGATGACAGCTTAGCCGGTCCTAATGGTATTCCCCGATTATATTAAAAAAAATAGTGTAGTAATACTTTAGTTGAACCCCTTACGTTCATATTCAAACTTTTTCAAAAAAGAAGCATATTTTCCAATATGTGGAAGAAGTCATTTCTATCACCAATTTTCAAGAAAGGTTAAAAGGCCCATTACAGAGCTTTACTGCATTCCTAAAGTGTTTGAACAAGTTGTTTGTGAAAGTCTAACATTTTAAAATAAGAATCTCATTCGCGAACAGCAACATGGTTTATAAATCTTCTCACATTCTCAAACGTTAATTCAAACGCTTTAGAAGGAGGTTATAAAATTGACTGTGTATACACTGACTTTTCTAAAGCTTTTGACCAACTTAACCACGGAATTATTTTATTTAAACTTAAGCCTCTTGGTATTCCACAATTTTTCTTAGCTTGGATCAAATCATGCCTTGAAACAGATCATATGAGGTAAAACTTAGAAATTGTCATTTTGAACCTTTTGTTGCTCAATCTGGTGTTCCCCAGGGATGCCATCTTGGCTCTTTTCTGTTCATTACGTCTATTAACGACATATCGTCATGTCTACGTTCAAGTAATATTTCTTCATCAACTTATCAACAGTGAAATTGATGCACCTTATTTTCTATTTTATGTACATTTGAGTTATCGAGGCGGGACTCATGACCTGCGTTCATTTGATTTTATACATATTGACTTCCATAGAACTAACTATGGGAAGACATGCACTGTTGATGAACCTCTGATCGTAGTTTAATGCTTGCTATAAGGTAACTACATTCCGAAAATTCTGAAGTGTGAAAATATAGGGGCTGTAATTTATTAAGTCTGTTTTTCCACATCATCAAAAACATGTACAGATGATTACATTTTTTTGTGTCATTCGACTACACCCCCAAACATTTTTCATCCACTATAAATTTAAGTTAACTTTAAGAAACCATAATGAAAAGCCACAAGGAGTCAGTCTTACCCCTTACCAACCGCCAACTATTGACGAGTTCTTCGAA
Source organism: Eupeodes corollae (assembly GCF_945859685.1). Taxonomy (NCBI): domain Eukaryota; kingdom Metazoa; phylum Arthropoda; class Insecta; order Diptera; family Syrphidae; genus Eupeodes; species Eupeodes corollae. The sequence goes on from NC_079147.1 coordinate 33,354,497, forward strand.
TGTGAGCGAAGAATGCAAGCTCGTCGCCAAATAGCTCCTCCCCCAGGATGAGTACGAAATTTAGGGCACCCATAGGACAGGAATGTCATCAGGTATTCATTTTTGACTTTGGAAAGCTGACTGAGGAACACTGGAGCTAAGAATCCTGAAAAAAGTTAATGAGATAATATTCAAAAGTAGGCTGCCGCAGCTCTTCGTCATCCTCACTACAGTCCATAGGTTCAAAACAATGACGTGCAAGGATGATAAGGCTACAAGAGTTCAACTGAGGAACTGTGGCCCCTATACCGAAAGCAGATCTTCGTCTTATGGACATAAAGCAGATCAAGAAACTTAACCAGCCTAACATGAAATTAAGGTGCTCGTCGGAATAACCTGAGGTAAACCAAGATTGCTGGCAGGCCAAAGAAAACCAAGTTAGTGAGGCGGTTAGTTAATCTGAAGATGAACATTGAATTAATACAAATAATCTTCAACACAGTAAAGCCTCCAGCAGCGGTGCCAACCTGGTCTACTTTATGAATAGCGGACACTTTGACGTAGCCCTAATTCAGCAACCCTGGTTATCAGGCGAATAAAAATATTAGAGCAGTAAACTCCAAAGAACTCACTTAAGCAGACAATTTAGGCAGTAATTTCGGAACATATACGTATATTAGCTAGGAAGTAATTCGATCTCTTTCTATTCACAGCTTACAGTAAAATCAATCGAGCTATAGTAAATCTGGATCGAGAAGATTCAACATCACTGATCATAAGACAATCTACTGGGTTATCAATGGAGATACTGCTAGAAGCTGTCTATTAGGGCTCACCAAAGCCTCTATATTAGAACAAGAACTAGACAATCCATAACATGATAAACATATAACCTAAGCTCTTTTAGGGAATTTCAATACTTCAGGATATCACAATGGAGCTACATTGATGTAAGTGTCACGATAACGTCATAAATCGCAAGCCCATCAACCTAACCCACCAGTGAATTGTGTAACCGACCACAGTAAACACTAGAAATGACATTAGTTCTGAAATATCAACTCTTATTTGGGCTCAGCAAGCAATTTAGGAATAAAATCATATCGAGAAGTAACAAAACTATACAACGAACGTGTCAATGGTTAAGATAGCTAACCCAAGTGGATCAAATGAAGCTCACGCATTTCGCCTATTTTACGGCAGACGTGGTGGCCCTTCACAGTCGAATCTTCAACGTTTATTTTCCAAATTTGAGATAACCGGTTCAATAAACAATCAGCCAACATCCGTACGTTCAAGGAATGCAATATCGGCCGAGAACATCTCCGCGGTCCGTAAAAGTGTACAGCAGAACTCGGCCTTTCGGACCTCAAAGTTCATGACCATACACAACGTTGTTTGTTCATTGCCTGGGCTTCGAATCGTTTGGAAGAGGACCCCAATTTTGGCCGAAAAATCATCTTTATTTTTGGATGAATGGCTGTGTTAAAAAGCAAAATTGCCGTATATGGGACACCAACACACACGAGGTTCACCAGGTGATAATGCATCCTCAATAAGTTACCGTTTGGTGTGCATTTTATGACAGCGGAGTAATCGGTCCATACTTTATTGAAAGTGACGTTAGTGAGGCGGTCACCGTCAACGGAGTTGTAGAGGTGAAGATCTTAGAAGTGACCAAAAATTCGTCTTTATGTTAAGTGCGTGACCATCGGTCAAATGCAGCCAAATTCATGCACCACAATCATGGAAAACTTCGGATTACCATGTTGCAGCAGGTATTAAAACGATGAAAAGTATAAAAATATGTATGTTTTCCTAATTTTACATTAAAATGTGCTCTTTTTGCAAATCCTGCTCCATTCTGCACCAAAAGAATAAAGTAAATATATACGAGTGTGTCAAACGTCACTAGCCTGACTCCTCATCCTTCCATTTCAATCTTTTTCTATATCGACAACAGAACACTGCGAAAAGGTGTGTAAAAGTTGATCCAAGCATTTTTCCATCAATTTTCTTATTTTTCAACCAAACATATGTCCCTGATGAAAGCCCCAGTACTCATCCTTCATATAAATTCAGACTTCTATACCACATCAGCTTTCACTTCCACTTAACTTTATCAACCTCAAATGTAGATTGTAATTCGTCGTTCTTCTTCATCGTTCCGTTGAAGTATATACGAGTATTGGCAACGTTAAAGAATCTTGTTAAAAATTTGAATTACACCAAGGACTTTGGAATCTATATATCTGATCAACTTAATCAGGTAGTTTGGTCCTTGTCCTTGAGTCCTTGGCGTTGTCGTTGACGTTGTCTTCGTCATCGCGTTCACATCACGACAACACTCTTTTTGTGTCGTTACGTTACGAACAACCTGATTTAAGTTAGGATGTAGATACTTTTTTTTCCAGATAGGTAGGTACCTAACCTAGGTAAAAGTAGAGAAGTTTAAGTTGACATCAAAAAGTCATATGCTTCGCTCTTCTATTGATGAAAAACTTTTCTTGTTCTGATAAATTCTTTTTATTTTTAGTTCGTATTTTATGTTTCTCCTATTTTTACTTTCTATTGTTCTTTTAGTTTCCTGATGGAGTTTTCTGAGACTGTCGTCTTCTCATGTGATCTGCCAACACCGCCAGGATATGGAAGTTTTATTCTGAGTTTTAAGTACTTCGGTAACTGCCTTCAACATGCCTTACACTACAGCAATATAAAAAGGACAAGGACAATAAACCTATAACAGGTAAAGTTGGTGTCAAATTTCACAGGTCCTTGTGTAAAGACATAATGCTTCAATGAGTTGCTGAAAAGTACAACAAATGTTTACTCATGAGATCTTTAAAGTCTTGTGAGTTTAATAGATTCAAGTAATTACTTAATAATTTATTGAAACAACTCAAGTAGAAAATTAAGTTAATAATATTTGATGTTTATATTCTGAGGTAGAACCACTTACCAATATTTTAAAAGTTAGAAAAGAATGACTTCTGGAAATTTGAATAAATTACAAATTAATAATACGTCCAAAATTGGGCTCAAAGTAAGACAAGATAAAAGTTCATTTCTAAAACAATGATTCTTACAGTTGAATTATTTGTGAGGAGGATTTTGAATAGACTATAGAAAGCTGTTAAAGCTTTTAGCTTTCAAGACCAATTAATGAAGTTGACTTCTTTATTTTGGATATCCTATGAGATCATTTGTCTTTAAATAAAAATTTTTAAGAACTATTTTTGGCAGAATTTTCCATCAGAAACTAAATCATCAGGACGAAAATTAAAAAGAATTTTGAATTTAAAGTGTTAGATGGTTTCAATTATCTGTAATACATTTTTTCGGGTATTTTTTTTTTTTAATTTAAGCGGATCGGAACTGTTTTTTTTTTCTTTATTAGTATTTTATTATTGTTAAAAGCTTAGAAGTACGGTGGGGAGAAATGTTTCTTATCCATTCTAAATTTAATAGATATCTTTTAGATTTTTAATAAGGCTGTTAATGATGAACACGAGATCCACTATACCGGATAGACATGAGGATATATTGCAAAATTCTCTAGTGGGCTCGAAACCTAGCTTGCATTAGCGAAGAAGAACCAGTTGTGGAGAGTCTTTGGAAGTAAATTTTATGGTAGACTACAGCGTGTCCCACCATTTGCTTATGCTTGAAAGATGGGGTAAACCAGCACTTCTGAAGCCTTGGGTGTGCAACTGAATATCGTTAGCTCACGATCAGGATAAATGGATGAGGCCAAGACTTTATCTGGGTTGGCAAGCCAATGATGATGATATTGGGCCAGGAGAAAAATTTTGTAAGTAAAAATATCAGCTTAACTCATTTACAAAAAAGAAGCTGAGGTGGTACCCACTTCCCATCCGTCTGTTGATTTTTTTTGCTTAAAAGTTTGTAGGTTTTTAAATATATTTTGCATACAATGAAATAGTTTGATTTCAAAATCTATTTTTATGAACGAGATTTTTAGTTGAAAACCCATTTTTACCAATTTTAGGGGAATTTCTTAAAAGTTTTTATTTCTTATATACAAAAATACAAATTGGATTAATGAAATTAATTTGAGGGCAATATCTTCAATTGTTCACAAGATATTGGGGACCGATGTTAATTTTTAACAAATGTACGTAGGTACTATTTTTGTAGATATCATTTCTTCTGAAAAAAACATACTGTTGGATTTTTATAAAAATGTCGAAAACAATATAATCTACAAGATAAACTAAGTTTAAAGCCAATATTTTTAATTTTTGAAAAGATATTTGAGTCGAAAATCAATTTTTACCAACTTTTAGTAAAAAAAACTGTCAGTTCAATTTTTCTCAAAATTTTACCGAATGTTAAAAAACATTTTTTTAAAGAAAAATTTCAGCAGAGCTTAAAAACGTTATTCTCTGTTGCACACGTTTATTTTGGTGATAAAATAATTTTTTGTTCATAAAATTTTCGAGGTAACAACTATTTTTTTTTAATTGTGAGATGTTTATGGCTAACCAAAAAGTTCATCTTTTTTTTTAAATTGCTATTGTAAAAAATCCACCGACCTAAATTTTTTGAGAGTCCTTTCTGCATCTTTCTGCATTGTTATTGGTATGACAACATTTACTTGAAGTCGATATCTCTACTGATTCTTGAGCTATGGACGACGAAAATTCTGACATTTCTCGATGAATAGGACCGTTTACAATAACTTCCAATGGGTTTATAATATTAAAATCATTAAAGAAAATAGAAAAATTCAAAAAAAAAAAAAATACAAAGCAGTTGATATAATAAAAACAATGTTTTGACATTTCAAAAAATTACTTTGTGTTCAAAAATTTAAATGCATTAAATTTTGTTTTTCGAAAACAGTTACAGCGGTTTGTTTTTTAAATCAATTTTGTATACGTAGAGTAAGTGCGGAAAATGTGGCTTACTTGGTTTATATGGCATAAAACGGTATTTCCCAAACCGAAAGCAAGAGCGAAAAAAAATGTTGCATTACAAACACGTTCAAACTAGTTTAGCCTCAGTCTTTCGTACTTAATGTTGCCCGACGATTGAGAAGGATATACGGGGCACTTTGTTTGTTTTTTTTTACTTTGGTTGTAATTTTTTGTTAAGTTTTCTTAACTGTTTTAACATTAAATTTTGAGTTAAATTGGTAACTTCTGTTTTCAAATTAAATTGTGTTTAGTATTCGGAGCCCAGGCCTGTAAGGAGCGGTTAATCCGACTCCCCTTCCTTGGAGTTATACTTAGGATCTGGTCCTCCAGGTTGGGGGTTGTGCCGTCGGGGTAACATCCTGGCTACGTAAAAAATACCTTTAGTTTCAAAGCACCAACAAGCCTCGAATACGGACGGATTCACATTGACAACCCACGAAAACGAAATAAGGACAACGAACTTCGGATATGTACGTGGAAGTTAGGTCCCTTAACAGACCACGTGCAGCCGAACAATTAGCGGAAGCCCTAACCTGCTGCAAGGCAGATATTACAGAAAAAACACGGAAGTACTGTGAGAAGAATCGATGTTAGACGGCTACAATCGTAAGAGACTACCATGTCCTTTTCCGATCGAGTCTCTAATAACCTCTTAAGGAGTCCTATGCTTCCTGTATTAAGCATTGAAAACCAGTGGCAACATTGCCTTGCAGCCATCAGAGATGCCGCCTCTGAAGTGCTAGGTTTCACACAGCCACCACAGCGAAACCCCTCGTTTGAAAACATATGCCGGCAAGCTCACGCAGCGAAACAAGAGGCATACAAAACGGCGCTGCACAAAAGGACTAGAGCTGCTCGCGAGCTCTACGAGCAGAAGAGGAGAGAGGAACACCGGCTTCATAGATGGAAAAAAAGAAAGCATGAGAAGCGCGCGATCGAGGAGATAGAGGGATGTCACAACAGGAATGAGGTTCGTAAATTTTACCAAAAGGTAATAAAAACCTCCCAAGGTTAACAGCCACGAACCGAAACCTGTAAAGACGATCAGGGGAACATCGTAGTAGAACCGCAGTCGATGCTGAGATTATGGAAAGATCACTTCTCCAAATTATATAACGGCGATGACGAACCGTATTCCGCTGTAAGGGAAATAGAAACATTTAACCTCGGCGACGCAGATCAACAATTCCGCCTACCCGACCTTGACAAAGTGAAGATAGCTTTATCTCAACTTAAGTCAAACAAAGCTGCTGGAGCTGACGGCATCGCTGCCGAACTATTCAAAGCAGCAGGCGATGACTTGGTACGGAGCATGCACCAACTCATCTGCAAAATATGGTCGTAAGAAAGCATGGCCGATAAGTGGAATCTCAGCATAGTGTGACCAATACATAAGAAAGGAGACCCTCTAAACTGCGCCAACTACAGAAGCATTAGTCTCCTTAACATTTATCATATAAGATCCTTTCTGCCGTATTATGTGAACGCCTGAAGCCGTTTGTTAACAACCTGATAGGTCCTTATCAGTGTGGCTTCAGACCAGGAAAGTCCACTATCGACCAAATAGTCACTCTATAAATCGATTTTAAAGCCACGTACGACATAATCCATAGGGAAGAGCCCTACAGAGCAGTATCTTGTTTTGGCATCCCTGTCAAACTTATCCCTTTGTGCAGATTGCCGATGGAGAATGCACGCTGCTCGATAGTCGGAAAAGATCTTACCGATGCATTCGATGTCTAAAAAAGTTGTAGACAAGGCAAGACAAAATCACTGTCATGCGACTTCTTCAACACCGTTCTGGAAAGAGTTGTGCAAAACTCAACCGTCAACACTAGAGGCACAATCTTCCAAAAATCCATCCAATTACTCGGATACGCAGATGATATTGACATAATTGGAAGATCAAAGCGTGATGTCAGTGGAGCGTTTTTGAGCATTGCGAAGGAAGTGAAGAAGATGGGTTTAGTGGTCAATGAGGGTAAGACCAAGTATATGCTGTCATCAGAAAAGGACACTGAACGACGACGTCTCGGACAAAACGTCACCATGGACAGCTATAACTTTGAGGTAGTTAAGGACTTTGTCCACCTAGACACCGCTATTAATACAGACAACGACACCAGCGCTGAAATCAAACGAAGAATAACTCTTGCTAATCGCTGTTTCTTTGGACTTAGAAGGCAGTTGAGAAGTAAAGCCCTCTCTCGAGCATGTAAAATCACCATCTATAAGACACTCATCACCGGTTCTCATTTATGGCGCTGAGGCCTGGACCCTGTCAAAGAAAGATGAGAACGTCTTCGAGAGAAAAATTCTTCGGGTGATTTTTGGTCCCGTACGCATAGATGGAGAATGGAGGAGAAGATATAACGACGAACTGTACGGGCTGTACAGCGACACTGACCTGGTTAGCAGAATTAAAGTCCAACGGCTTAGATGGCTAGGTCATGTAGAGCGGATGGACATCAACGCTCCAGCTAGCTAGGGACCGAGCTGGCTGGAGACGCATGTTGGTTGAGGCCCAGGTCCGCCCCGGACTGTAGCGCCACCTTAAGTAAGTAAGTAGTATTTTCTTACCATGTGTGACATCATGATTAAAAAACAAATATAAACTTTATATGTATTTAACACCAGGTGGGCCATATTTTTTAATATGATTTATGAAGTTTTTGTGTTTAACTTTTTGTTATGTTTCATTTTTAGTTAAAAGCTGAGTTAAAAACGTTTTGATAGACTGCTTAAAGAAAAAAAATATTTGATAAAAATCAGTTCTAAATCGGTTTATGAGAAAATTCGATTGTTTTGACATTTAAAAAACAAGAATTGGGTGGGAACTTCTATGTTTTTGGTTTTAAAAATTAAAAAAACGATAAACACTTATCTGCTTAGGATCTTATTTTCCGAGTTTGACCTTAATCGACTGTGAGGGGAAGAACAGACAGACTTACTTTTTTAACTTCACTACCATCCTTATGTCTTGAGTTCAAAATTGCAATATTTGCCATAAAGTTTCTATGCGTCTCAAGTAATGGCCTTGCTTTAAAAAATTCTTAAAAAGCTAAAATTTAGTAAAAAGCTTGAGAACGTGTATTTTTGCGGCATTAAGAGCGACTTTAGAGAAACTACTTTAGATTGATCGCATGAAGACTTCTTTTCGTTGATGTCTATCGAAGCCATATTTGAAATCAGTGAGTCGAAGTCAAAACGCTGACACTGTATCCCGGCCGAAGAGCTGCCATAACTTTTACTTGATACTTAAATTTCAACTTGTTTCCTATCAAGTAAGAAGCTGCCCTTTTTTAAGATTATTTTCTGCGTTTACATTGTGAACAAATTGAGTTCAATTCTCAAAAATCTTGAGATTCTTACAAAATTACATTCATAAATAATAAAGAAAATTTATTGCCTGTTTTTCCAACAACACACAATTTTAGAATGTATGAAATATTGTTTTTCGGTTGGATGGAATTTTTTGCTTGGTTTTAATTTTCCACAGTTCATAATCTTGTCGTTAATATTGAAGATGTCTTTTCCTCACATCCTTTTGGATGATGCTTCTGTGCAAAGACCAAACTATGGACCATCTTATCGGTCTATAAAAATAACAATTTCTTTTCTCTAATTCTGCTGACTGTCCATTGTTGCCACCAACGGATGAGATGAAGTGAAGACTATTTTCTTCCTGGAATCCTGAAGAACGACCAACAATGGAATAAAAGCAATACAGGAAGAAATTAAAAGATTGTAAAAAGGGTTGTGTTCTTTTTTCCGTGTGTCTTTTTCATTGCGAATCTGCCTGAGGACCAAAAATGAAAGAAGACCAAGAGTAAGACTATAACGATGACATGGTGATGTTTTTGTTTCACAGTTTTATTCTTGAAAATAATAATAACAATCATCTGGAGGGGAGTAAATTGTCAGGTTAAGTATTGGCGACTTTTGCCTTCCCTTACCCACCTACAGCTTCCCACTGGCTTCTTTCTTTTCCACCGGTGTCTTATTTTGGCAAGGTATACCTTCTTCTATTGTGTGTCCTATTGTTCCTTAATGTTTTGAAGGCTTTCAAATAATTTTGGATTTCTAATTTGTCAGGATATTATTCGCAGCGACCAGGACGATGATGACGAGGATAACTTGCCACTAATGACATAAACATAAAATAATGTACAAGTGGCATTTGTGGTTTTTTGTACGTATTTAGCGCATAATTCAACCAAAAAATATATTTATAAGGGTAGCTTAGCTATATTGCTATAAAATTTGATATTTTTGATACAATGGGAATAAATTATAAAATTTTCTTCATATTTTTGATGATGTCTCTTGAAATGAGTTAAAAATTGCATCTCAAAATGTTGGACATATTTATTTTTTTTGTGAATCAAGGGAAACAATTAGAACATAATTTGTTTGTTGATGATTTTCTAATTTCGGATCTATACAGCTGACTACATAGGGACATACATATTTCTTTTAGTCATTAAGGCAATAATACTTAATTTTTGGTTAGGATAATATAAAAAGGTAATGACCCTGTCTATCATTTGCTTTATGAATTGGGCATCGAAATGGGAAAGAATTTATGTAGAATAAAGAAGGTAGTATATGGTACAGACAGGGAAAAGACACTTACCATCACGCCACGGGTACTACCGGCTTAAAGATGAATACAAATGAATTAAACATATTATATTTATAAGGATATTGGGGCATATAGATAGTATAAAGAAGGGATCCCACGGCTTGAACAGTTGCAGTAGGTTTACAATGGTCGTTGTAAAATAATATTAACGTAACGCCCTTGAAGATAATTACCACAAAAATTATAAAACAAAGACAAATTTAGTAATTTATGCAAGTTGATAAGCAAGCTTGAAGAACTCAAAGAGAAAAATTTGATAGTATTAGGAGTGATAAAAAGATATTGAATTTGGGAGTGCCACAAGGTTCGGTTTTAGGACCAATATTTTTTGTTGGTATATGTTAGTTAATCAATCAGGATGCCAGTTAAATGTTATTTGACAGCTTTTGCAGATGATATGAGCGTTTCTTAAGGTAATCTTATATCTGATATAAATTAAAAACATAATTTGATCACAGATCACAAACTGATGATAAGTTTTCGATTTCGAAATTTGTAACATGTCTCCTAATTTCGAATGTTTTATAGACCCGTTAATGTTATCAGGTAGTTATGAAACAAGTTTTAAACTAGCTCTTTAATTTTGATAATGAGAACAACCAATTTTAAACTTCCCATAGGAAGTTATTGCAATGGGTCCGATTTGTCGAATTGAAAATTTTGACATTTCTCGACGTTTCAAGGTCCTTAAAGTCGAAATAACAGATTTTTAGGGAAATGTCTATACTTACGTGTGTACGTAAGTCCATAGTTCAAGAACAATAGCAATTTAAAAAAAAGGTGAACCTTTTGGCTAACCCTAAATTTTTCACGAACCAATAACTATAGGGACTTAAACTAAATGTTATATTACATATTCGAACGTGATACTGAACGAATATATTTTTGGAATAAATTCCGATTAACATTTTTTTTACAAATCAAAAAAACTGAGAAAACAAATGTTGTCACCTCGAAAATTGTATGACGTAAAAATGATTTTTGTGCAACAATAAAGAATAACGTTTTTAACATCTGGTAAAATTATTTACAGCTTTTTTTATACAAATAAAAACCTAAAAAAACCATTACTAAAATTTGGTAAAAATATATTTTTGACTGACTTTTATTTCTTTTAAAAAAATTGAGATTATGGCTTCCAACCAATTTTATCTTACAAAAAAAAAATAAAATTGACAGTTTTTTTTACAAAAATTTAATAACAAAAAGAATTACAAAAGATGGTAAACATTTTTAACTAAAAAATCTTTTTAAAACTTTGAGATATTATCTTTAAATAAATTTTTAAAAAATATTGTTTTCAACATTCAGTTAGATTTTGAGAAAAATCGAATTGACAGTTTTCTTTAAAAAAAAATCTAAAACTAAGAAAAACATTAATAAAAGTTCTTAAAATTGATTTTGACTTGAGTATCTTTTTTAAAATTGAAACTATTGGCTTCAATTTTTTTTCATTTCACTGAAAATATTATTTTCAGTTAATTTTTACAAAAATCCAACAGTCGGTTTTTTTCCATACAAAATAAAATCTACAAAAAATAGTACACAGAATTGGTAAAAATTGATGTTCGGTTTTCGATATCTCGTGAATAATAGAAAATATCAACTTTAAATTAAATAAATTTATCCAATTTATATTTGTTTATATAAGAAATAACATTTTTTCAGAAATGCTACTAAAATTAGTAAACATTGGTTTTCGACTAAAAATCTATTGAACTATCTATAGATTTTCAAAACTACAATCTTTTAAGCAAGACAAATCGACAGACGGGATGGAAAGTTATCAGCCTCCTTTTTTATAATTCCAAGTGTGTTTTGAGTAGTTTTGTTTGAATTTTTGTGTTTTTTAATTTTGACTTAAACCCTCTTTTGAAAGATATTGGTATTATGTTTGATCAAACTCCTCGGGTATGGGAACATTTTCGTTTTTAAAACTGATTGTAACCGATTTACATTAATCGGTATACTTACTCATTCAACGTGTCGCTACAGTCCTGTCTTAACTGGGCTATCAAACTTCTATATCTACCTCGGTACCTAGCTAGATGTTTCCAGTTGGGAAACCTGATCCGGCGTCTTTCAATACTGCACTTTTATGTGGACGTGTATTTGAAAACTTTCCAGACCGGAGCATTGGTTTCCATGCGCCCTAATTGACAGAGCCATCTAAGTCGTTTGACTTCTATCCCTCTCGCTAAATCTACGTCGCTGTACGCCTTGTACAGCTCATTGTTCCATCTTTTTCTCCAGTCAACTTCTATGCATATGGGACCGCAGATCACTCGAAAAATTTATCTCTCCAAAAGCTTTTATTCGCTTTTGTCATAGTCCAAGCTTCTGCACCGTATACCAATACGGGGATGGTGAGGGTCTTATACAGCTACACTTTGGTTGCTCGAGAAAAGGCTTTACTACCCAATCGCTTTCTTAGACTTAAGCAACAGCCATTTTAGCACAGCGCTGGTGTATTTTCTGCATTCATAGCGGAGCATAGGATGATTAAATTCTTAACTGCTTCAAAGTAACGTCTATCAATGTTGACGTTTTGACCGAGACTTCAGCGTCGCGTCGTCGGTGTTGTAAGTTCTTTTTTGATGACATTGACATCAAGCTAAGTTGTTGTCAATGTTTTCAGCATATGGGAATAATGAGACAGACTTTTAAAAGATAGTGCTTTTTTTGTTGACGTGAAGCTCTACACTATTCTTTCAAGGACGAAGTTAAAGAAAACAAATGACAAATGAACAATCGCCTTGTCAAACCTTTTTTTTACTTTTTTCGGTTAATTTCAATCCAAACTTTATGGAGCAGTGCGATTTTTATATGATCATCCTGCCCAAACGTACGATTTTATCAGGGATGGCAAAAATAGATATGTCTCTTGACAGTTCATCCTGTAGATGCTGTCATATGCGGCCTTGAAATCGATGATAAGATGGTGGGTGTAAATTTGATGTTTTATTGTTGTTTCCGGGATCTGTCGTAATGTGATCGATTGTGGACTTTGTCAGTCTAAAACTACACTGATAAGGATGTATCAGGGTGTTGACGATGGGCCTTAGAAGTTAACATATGACGTCAGAGAGAATTTTGTAAGCGATGTTAAGTAGACTGATTACTCTATAGTTGGGCAGTTTTTTTCAATATTCAGACAAAATGCAATTATTTGAAATACCAAATATTCAACGAACGAAAAATGATATTAATTCCAGAATGTTTTATGCAATGAAAAATAACATTTTTATACGTGTTAAAATGTTGAGAAAAATAAAAGTAATGGTTGCCTTACAAAAATTTAAACACTAGAAAAAAAAACTCTACTAAAAGTTGGTAATAACTAATGTTCGATTCGAATACTTTACTATTTTTGTATAAGAAATCAAAACTTTAAAAAACAAGCAGATAAAAACGATAAAAAATGGATTTCAACTAAAAATGCCAGGATCAAAGATTAAGATTAAAGTTCAACTTCTTTTTATTTAATGCAAAATATTCTTGTTAACTTTTATTTATTTTTTAGAATTATTCAATTGACAATTTTTTTTTGAAAAAACAAAACCCATACAAAATAAGTCTTGGGGTACCTGTGGCGTGATGGTTTGTACGAAGAACTATTTAAACTAGAAGTCTTGGGCTTAATTCCTGCCTGTGCTACCTAAAGTTTATGTCACGCTTACTGCCTCTTGCGAGGAATTTACTATTCCTCCAAAAGTAATTCCTGTCATGATTCGCTATAACTTAAGGTCCCCTCCATCCCTGATATAACTCGGACACAAAAATGGTTGATAGTTGTGAGTCACTAAGTTCTAGTTCTCTACGGACTGTTGTAACACCTAATTTATTTTCTTTTTTTATAAACTTCTTACTAGTTCAATTCTGTAAAGAAAAAGTACAAACGGTTGAACCTATTTGGGTACAGGTTAGTTTATTAATCTTCTAGATTCACCTACTCCCCCCCCCCCTCCTTAACGTTTTTATTTGTTAAGGCATCTAAAACTGGTTAGTTGAATAGTCTTCTTAATGTTTGTAATATAATTTAACAGAAGTCGTGTCCTTTAATTTTAGGAAAAAAAACTCATTTATTATCATCTACATTTTCCAACACACAAATTAAAACTTTTTGAACTTTAAGTTAAAATAATTAAGAAATAATGACAGAAAACTTAGAATCTATCCATGGCTTTTGAAACACTTTAAAACAATCTTTGTTATCTTTACATATATGTATACAAAAAAAAAAAAACATCTCAAAAATCTTTACCTACTTAAAACAGTGTTACAAGCACGTTCTTCGTGTTGAAATTCACGCCATCGAATCAAGCAATTTTCTATCAGAAAACAAAAATACCTTCACTTTGCTTGAATATATATTTACTTTGATAAAATGACATCGTCTATGTTTTGAAGTTGAAGTACCTGCTCTTGCTCTTCGTCTTCCTCTTCCCCACGCTTCTATTTAAAATCTGAATAGATAGTTTATATAGATCTCCCTTTACCCCCTTCAGATTTCCTGTTCCAATACCCTCAACCCTTATTTCTATATAGACGACATCCACATCCTGTGACACTGCATTTCATTAAACTTCTTCTCCAATTAACTCGTTTAACAGTTTAATGCTTCCTTAAAGTGATATAGTTCCGGATGCATGGCACCGAGACGGAAGACATCACAGCCAGCGAATATAGTCTTTCTCTCCAAACAAAAGATTCTATATAAGAAAACTTAGTCATAAGATCCTATACTTTTGTCTTTTTGTCGTTTTCATCGTCATCGTTGCGTTGCGTTGGCAGAGAATATTTGTGTTTGGGAAGGAAATATAGATACCAGTACAGTGTCCTTACGTACGTAACTTCTTGGTTCCGAAGATCCTTGTTATACTGTTTATACGAGTATCTTGAAGTTTGTGGTACCAGTAGCAATTTCTCTAAACCAGCATCGCAAGTATTCGCCGTGGTGTACCACATCGTTTTACAGGTGTAATTAGGCGAAGCTTAATCCGGCAAAATTAATTGAAACTCTGTAAGACCTTACTCAAATACAGCGCAGCCAATCATAAGAAAAAGTAATACAAATGCTGGTCCTATTCAGAGTTTTTCTCACAGTGATGCCACTTTGATTATTTTCCGGATTAATTTTATTTATTTTTGAATAATATTTTTAAATCAGGAAAATCATAGATTAAATCTTAAAATGGGAATAACTGCCATGTTGGTTAAAAGACCCAATAAACTCGTTAAATAGCTTCTGAGAAACAATGACTTGATTTAACCGACCAGTAGAACAAATTTTAACATCATTTTAGAAATGTAATATTTTGCACTTGACAAAGGCGTTCGATGGAGTTTAGCATCATGCTCCCTTATGGAATCTATATGATTTGGTTTCTATGTTTCTGATCTTCGTTGAATTAGAATCTAAGTTTCTAACCGTTAAAATCAAGACGTAATTGATGGTTGCACGTCAAAAAGGCACAAAACAGATTTTATTTTGTTGCGGTCAAGACCCCTATTAATTCGGTTTAATTCAAGAAATAAGCTTAATCTAACTTAAGAACTAAGAAATTTAAAGCTAAGGATGCGGCTGGTGAAAGTTACAGTTTTAAAGAAGATGCTTACTTTGAAACCAAAAAAGGTTTCATTTGAAAGAGGTGATTATTTCTCCAATTATGGGGGTTTATGTGAAGGAAGATTTAGTTATAAAGATTAGGACAATTAAATGGTATTAGAAAGCAGACGATGGATGAACAAGATGTCAGATATCTGTCAATGTTTTTCCATAGTCTTGAGATTAATTAATTTAAAGTCTTGATTTATAGGAAGTATCAGTGATAGTGCCAAAATAGGCCTCGAAGGGCAAATCGAAGAAAACGTTTTTGAACACTTGCAATTCTTGAGAAAAAAAAAAACTTAAAATATCGTAGAAGATGCTCTCAAATAATTTTGGAATATGGGACCGTTTAGCTATTGGGCTATACGTATTTTTTGGGCCTTTTTTATGAAATGAGGTAACAAAGGAAATTTTTCCCACTTATGAAAATTCCCCTTGAGCTGAAGATAGATTTTAAAATATTGAGGGAAGAAGATAGTGAATTTTAACACTATTTCAGAAATATAGGAAACCATCAGGCCCAAGTGAGAATTCATCATTCAGTTAATTTAACTAATATTTGAGATAAAATAAGAGTAAATTGTGCCAGGAAGTAATGGACTGAGATAAAAATTAGGCAGATTTTAAAAATATTCCGAATCTGAACAAAAGATTCATCGTAAAAGAATTGTTTGAAGTACTGAGCAAACATGTTGGAGATAGTTTATAGATCATTTGAAGTTTTATTATTAAGAGTGAGGGCAGTGGGGTAACAATCTGATTTTTTCGACTGATAAGGGAATCATTTAAAGATTTAATTGAGTATTGACTAGGTAACATTGATATAGGTTTTATAAAGCTGATTAAAATTAAGTTAAGGAAAATGTCCAATAACTTATTTTTTTTATTTATGGAGGAGAGGATGACGTTGTTTTGGGGGACATCCTACCCAAAACAATATAAAAGAAGTAACAACGGCAGTTTAATTAAATTTCGATGTTGGCAGCTTTGGAGAAATACTAATCGTGTATAGTACTTAATGTTTCAAGAAAGCAGCACTGCTTTTTGCACAAGACCACACCATTGCCGCTGTTCATGAGCTATATCGACAAAACTTATTGTTGATGTCTTAATACTGGCCAATTTTTTATAAAATGGAAGCAGTCTTCTTTTGCTTAATCTTGCAGAGGGTACAGAATTGCTGGAAACTTCTGTTGTATGGACTGCCATTTAAGGTTAGGAGATCACATTTAGATTTGAATAGTAACCATATTTCTTAATAGCTGAATGTGTTTTCAAAATAATTATTGTTTAAAAGGTTATGATTTAGTTGTGCCTAGATTATTCTGCTCTCAGACTGCTCTTATTTTTCTCTAGCAAAGTTTTTGTGTTTTTGAATTATATTGTAAAGCTTCGTCTTAAGTTGAGCCAAGTTCTTCAAATCAAATTGGATAGCTGTGGAGACTATCGCCAATATTATGCCATTTTGAAAACCACAGTCCATATATTCCGCATTTTATAAAGGGGAATTTTCTCTGTCAAACGATCATCTGAATGTGAAGAAACTTTATAGATGAAGTCTGCCTACATCTTAAGGGTGTTGGTAAACAGTTTTGCCACACCATTTCTAAATAAAATGCGTAGTTAGGTGTTCCAATTGGTAGATTAAAAAGTTTTTTTATGAAATTTCTTTCAAGCTTTTCTACTGCTTCAAATTCAACTGTTCATCTTGTGCTGGTTAAAAAAAAAATATTTTAACAACACATTCGAATATTTTGTATTTAGCTGACAACCATATTTATTTTGGTTTGAGAAAATATTCCTCCATGTCATATTCATAAAGCTTTTGGGAAGAGTTTGCCTTTTTTGTTAGATGATATTTAAAATGCATCGTTTTGTTCAACTTCAAGCCCAAGTAATTGCAATCTTTAGTGATTTCAAGAAGGTGCAGTGGCCATTGAAGAACCACCCTCCTCTAACCATTCTGTGCGAAGATCTTGTGAATACCATAACTTTGGATTTGTCAGTATTTATTGGAATTACAGATGTGTTCCAGTGTGTTGACAACCGATGTATCATAAGCTGCGAATTTTCTGGCCACTCTGATAACTAGATCACTAGATCATCTTCATACAGTAGAAAATTATTGTTTGTAGTTGCAGCTATCCGAATCACACCAAGTAGATATTTGCCAATATCGTTAATGAACAACGCAAACAACAAAGCACTCAGAGGTCCTCCTTGTTTAACACCATCGTTAGTATCAAAAATATTGTTTGAGGAGTGCATTTGTGTTCACAAAGTTGAAAGCTGCCTTAATATCTACAAAAAAAAGCGTAAAGCTTCTAATTTCTGGTTTGAAATGCTTTGACAATTGACGTTAAAACAAATATCCGATCCACAGTTCCTGAAACCCGCTTGGAAGTCAGTTAAAATTCTGTTATTATTAATCCACTTTTCTATTATATTCGCAAAATATTTTGGCCATAACGTTCATAAATAATTTTTCCGATAATTTTCGAATTTATTTGGATCACTTTTCTTATGTAAAAGGGAAAATAACAGATTTTCTTAACGAAGAGGGAATGAAGCCGGTTGAAAGAATGTTGTTGAAAAGCTGCTTAAGCTTATCAATGAAAGCTGGTGTTACATTTTTGAAGTATTCATATGGAATTCCGTCTTCGCCCGGTGCTTTTCCATCTTTCGCTCTTTGAAGTACGATTTTTATTTCATTTACGTCTTTTTCACAATGCAAAGTTTCCTCAATAACCAGTATTTTTGCATAGACCATTTATTTCTTAAGTAAATTCTAAAAGTCTTTCGAATTAAAGGCCAGACATAAATTAGATTCTGATTGAATATTTTCAAATTCAGCATTTTTTGGGCGACATAATTGCTTGTACCTGGAGTTTGATTAAACGTACCATTTTCTTAGTTCCTCGGTATAACAGTTGCGTAGTGCTTGTAAAAGGGCAAATCAATTTTTTTTTTTTGACTTTCATACATTCCTTATCAATCCACTTTTATTTTAATTTTGTAATATAACCAGAAGGTTGAGTTGGTGAAGAATTTCTTATAGACGATATAATTTCCTTTGAAAACAACCAAATAGATCTATTAACGGAAGATGTCTGTGAGATATGCATATCTAGATTACTTTGGTAGGTATTCAAGCTTTCATTCAAGTCTTGGTAGTAACTTTAGATCTTGTTGTTGAAATGTATTTTCGTTGTTCCATTCAAAAGCTAATTGACTTTAACTCGGCAAAAACTTTAGTACAATTTTTAAACTTGGTCCCTCAGGTGCCTCTATAAACAAAATAGATAAAATAATATTTAATGATTTAATTTTTACACCGCTTGAATACCGACATAATATATTGTGTATTTTCATGTTTTATCGACGTATCGAAATAGTTATTATGTGTTCCAGTCCTCATCAGTTTACCCTTAGACACAGTTTTGAACGTACTTTCAAGTAAAGAGATTCCTTTATTTATTGTACATAAAGACTGTGGAATGCTTTACCTAACTCTGTTTTTCCCTTCCCTTTTTCATATTCAAAACTATAAGACATGTGTATGTGCAGCGGTATCTCCTTTTTAATCCTTCCCTATTTTTTCAACGCTCGTACTGTTATCAAAGGCTTAACCGCTTTAGTTTTCATAGATTATTAAAACAAAATACAGAAAATTTGTTCGAAAATTTGATCATTAAATTTATTATTTATTTATCATTAAAAGTATTTTTCTTAGGGGTTATAGAAAATATTGAAATAAAATGGTTTCAGATTTTTGTAACCCTCAGGTTCTTAAATCAGAACAAAATCCAAAGAGGGACTTAAGAATGTTAAAATAACTAAGTCCACAAATGTTACACAAATATATTATTTCAATAAAGTGTCAGCATTGATCTTCTGTCACCCAGCATCCAACATGATTTCTGCATCACAGTGATGCGTGATGTTTTCAAAGTAATAAATCCCTAGGAGATGAAACTTTCTGATAAAGCCACAACAAAACATCATACATATAATACTACAACATATACATATGTACATATATGTAGATATGAACACGGAGACGAACTTCAGGATAAGGAAAGGTATCAGAGAATATTACGCTTAAGGTCATATAGGTAACGAATTGACACGATTGCAGATACATGCGTGTCGCAGTTTGAGGTGAGTCCTCTGTGCGTGTTGTACCTATCTTATACCTACATACGTGTGAATGTTGCCTCGAAGTCGAAACAATGATGATGGTGTGACATCGTCGTCAAGATAGCAATAATTACTTGCTCGAGGCTTATCGTTCGTCCTGGGCTATACAGAATGATGATACACTTTGGAATTGCATTTCTCTATGTCCATACATACAAATATATGCCCCTCATTCCTATCCTATACAATACCCATTTAGTCTTACTCTACGTCTTCTTATATATGTTTGAATATAGAGAGGTATACCTACCCTACTCTATACAAAAGACTGAGAAATTGGAACGTTGATTAGCTACAAGGGATGGAAAATTGCTTGAAGCTAAAATGTGCAACTTCAAAAGTGCATTACATTGCATTTCGAAGTAAATATTTATGCAAATCGCTTAACTAGATTAAGGGGCTATCTTGTATTGTATATGTATGTGCATATGTAAGTATGTTTGGAAAAGTGCATTTGTGGCACTTGTGTGAATCCTTTAGATTTTCACCACCTTCCTATATTTCTTTTTTTATATTGGACTGGACTTTGTCGAAAGAGTACCTTACCTAAAGGAACTCGAAGTATAGAAAGGGATATCGCTGTTTATTTATTTATTCAACACGTCACCATCTACTGCATATGAAGCTATATGTATGTGTAAGTATAACTATGAGTGAAAATTAAAATCGTGTCGCTTTAAAGGGATTCATGGAACGCAATTGAGTTGGGTCTTTTGTAAACAAACTTATGAGCAGTGTTGCCAGAAATAAAATTATTCTTTTATAAGTCTTATCATCTAAGTAATATTTTTTTGCAATAAATTAATAATTAATTTAACAAATTTATCAAGTATTTACGAATTTTTAATTTTTTACGAATAATTTAACACTTCAAGAAATGACTTAATACAAGTTGTTTTTAGCGGTTGATAAAGCTTTGATGGGTTAATTAAAATTAATTTGACATTAATCAGCAAGACTGTTCCACTCACGATACCAACAACTGTAATCTTGTATCGCGTTTATGGCCACTCTTTCCACGACCCACGAATCATTCATTATTAAAACGTTAAGCAAGAAGTCCGCTTGTAACTTGTTTTTATAAACAAAAAAGAGAGACCCGTTTCCAGCATTATAACGTAGTTTGGGATATTTCGTCAGCAAATGAAATATTCTTTTTATAAAGTGCTTTAAGAGTTTTTCAACCGAATTGTACTTTTTACATCCCCATGCCTCCGATCAATATGAAAGAATGCTCTCAGCTACTGCTTCAAATACTTTAAACTTCCTACTATGTGCTATACACTTATTCATGAAGCATTGTTTTCATGTCATATTAATAGCAGTTTTCGCCTCAATCAATTTCTCCTTCAAATATTTTTTCATAATTGAATTATTTGTAAAAGTTATGCCAAGGTATTTGTAGTCCCGCACACATTTAATATTTTCGTCATTACGTCTTCTACCACATTTAATAACCATAACCTTCGATTTATATTTATTTACTATTAAATTTTAAAGCAGACAATACTTATAAACCCTGTTAATCATGAGCTGCACAGTTTCCGGTGAATGAGCAAAAATGACTATATCGTCTGCGAACAGAAGTGCCTTACTCCGGAGCCCTGCGAAATCCAATCCACCCGGTTAGTCTAAAAGGTCGTCTCTGAAAGTAGGGCTTAATACAATTATAACCTTATCTCACTCTCGATTAGGTTTCAAACCAGTCTTCACCTGTCCATACAAACTTCAATGATATATTGATATATCAAGACTATAAAGCTTATGAAAAAGTTCACCTTGATCGATTGTATCAAAAGCTGATTTAAAATCGATAAAACATACATTTACCTTTTTCCTTTGTTTCAAGAAAATTCTGTGCCAAGCAAGTTTCCGGTCTCAATCCAACTAACAAGACGCTTATGCATCATCGTAAATGTAAATATCTTGTAGGATGCATTTAAAAAGGAAATAACTCTATAGCAAGCTGCATCAAATAAGGATCCTTTCTTGTATATTCGAAATATAATAGCATCTCGAAATTTATCTGGAGACAGTTCTCCTTCTAAAACTGTATTAAAATGTTTTAAAAGGTGCTCTTTAAACATGACAGTCCACATACTTAAAAAAAATCCACTGGAATACCATTCGAACCGGCTGCTATTCCATCTTTAAGCGTCTATAGCATTTCTTTCAACTAGCTACATGTACTCGTAAATGCATAGTCCAGAGAGTCGACTTCGAATCCAGGTGCTGCGAATTGTCACTTTGTTGGCGTTATTTCAGGATTTAAACGATCCTTGAAAAGGGAATGCATCATATTTGAAGACAGTTTTGTGTGAATAATAAAACGTTTTCCATTCAGCTCCCTAACTAGTTTCCAAAAATGCTAATCGAACTTATAAAGCTCTTTAAACTTCTTATAAAAACGCTTAAGGGGGTATTCTGGTCTAGAGACATGAATTTTATGTAATTTTTGAAGTGCTGTAGAAAAAAGCAAGCTACAATTTTACCATCAATTTTTTTATACATTATTTATTCACATTAGAAGCATACAAAAAAAATAAAAAAGTAAAAAAAAATAAAAATTCCGTTAGTTATCAGCTGATAGAGTAGTGCGTCTCAAAAATTTGGTGCGTGACCATACCCACGATTTTAACTCTCCTAGAAATCTGAAATCAAAAACTAAAAAAGATTATTAATCTACAATAATGTCGCAATGTCTGGAACTACGGAAAAGTTACAAACATTTTTTTTTACAAAATGGCGGCTGTCTAAAGAAAAATACAAAAAATTTACCATTTTTTTGAACATTCTTCGATTTGTTAAAAATAGTAAAAATAAAAATTTGGGGATGGCCGTAGTTCCGGACGTAGACAAGTCCCTAAAGAAGACTTTCTTAAAATTTCAAGTAAATCGGTTCGGCAGAACCTGAGAAATCGTGGGTATCAGATTCAAAAAGACAGTTCTGAGAAAAACGCATTTAAAGTACCCCATTATGTCTTTTGTTCTATTAGTTGCAGCCCAACCGATTTGGATGGCTGCTCAGCAAAATACTTATTTCTCCGAAAATAATTTGAATTTGGGAAAATCCTCTAGTATACATATTCTTAAATAGTTAAACTATGAAAATATGAAAAGAAAAAAAAATCGATTTTTTTTAATTTCTAGACCAGAATACCCCCTTAAATAATTCTTGCGTGGAGTTACGAAAAATTCTCAACCACGTAAATGATGTTTTACGAGCTTTTAGACAATCTTCGTTATCGGTTCCAAGTGGGAAAAGTCCTCCATTTGAAGTGATTGCAGTTGCAAGTCTAGAGATCTTGGATACTCCTGAGCCTTAGCCTCTTTCCATTTGAGTTTGGATATTACCCTCTTAAAGGTTATTTCCTCATCATGGCTTGGTTTGAAATTGTATGGTCAAAACAACGGGAAGGTGATCTGATTATGATACTAATACACTAATACACTAATCTCAAAATATTTCACGAACGGTTTCCAATCTTCTATTGTGATAGCTTAATCGACCACTGATATCCCTCGTCCGCCAACACACGTTTAATGTCCTGACAAGTCGTCAGCACTGGTTCCATTTAGTATGCGCAAACCAAACGTATTTCAAACCTCAAATATTTTCTTTCCTCTTGCCTTAGAACAAGGATCTTTTGATTGTCTGCGGCAACCTTTTAAATCATTCATAAACTCCTGCATGCGTTTAAACTCTCGCATTAAAATCTCTAATTAACATCACGTTTAAGAAATTTATACCATTGAATGTATATGATAATTTTTCGAAGTCGTCTTCTTACAGTTGTTACCATTCAAATACAACGGTAGTATCGTGAGACGGATGTTGTAAGTTTTGAAATCTAGAATCGAAATAGTTTTTTCTTAAATCGCAGGAAACATCCTACAATGAGAAAATTGAGGTATAGATATTTAAATTATGGAGGGCGAAAATCTTCAAATAAAGGTTGAAAATGCAAAGATAAGTTTCCAATAAAACCTTAAGTTCAAGAATTAGAAATTAAGGACGTTCGCTATGTGGGTGTAAGGGTATTTGTTTATAAAGAGTGAAATGACATTTGATCTGTCAACGGTAGAGTGTACAAAAATAGTGCTCCTTTTTAAAAAATAAAATTTAATAGTTCTTTTATTTTAATTAATCAGTTTTATTGAAAAAAATTTGTATGAGCAATAAAAACAAAAGAAAAGTAACCAAACTTTGACCGGAATCAGTAATAACTCGCTGTCACAAAAAAAATTCAAGCACAAAAGAAATTAATTATCTGTGCAAGAATTAAACACATTGCTAGACAATAAGTTACAAAATAAAGCAACTAAAACGGATATTTCATAACTTGCGACAGAAATTGTTTCTCTTAAAGCTACAAATGCACGCTTAAATTGAAAAACTCATCAAAATGACGAATAGATGGGATCTTCTGGAGTAGCAAATTGAGCTGCTGTCACGTAAGGCCTACAAAAACACCATTGTTGTGCATCTTCCTTTAAAAGAAAACACCAGTTGAACCAGCAAAAAAAAACTTGCAAGGGTCTTCTCATTCTAAAGGAGATATTATGATAATATTCTTGTAAACAAGACGTGGGTGCGCAGGGAAGTTCAGTTATCGATCTTTGTGCATTAAATGGTGATTGAATTCAGGCTGTTATAATGATTTTGAAGTATTATTAGCAACTTTTACGATTATTTACCAATTCTGGTGAATGCAAACTTCTGGCATTAAACATTCCAAGGCTTAAGTGGAAACCTCAGGAGATTCCGAGAAAGATTAAAGCTCCACGTTGGGTCGCTGCCACCCCCAAGCCCCTCCGCAATTGACCAATAAAGAGAACAAATAAACGAAATTGTTAGATTATCTGCTTCCCTTATAAGTAGTCTCAAGCAGCTGCAACCCAGATATAAATGGTTGGATTCCGAATGTATGAGGCTCAGAAATAAATCATTCGATTTCCTTAAGTTGTTTAGAAGATTTGATTTAGACCATTTTAAGTTTGCATATCTGGAAGCTAACAAAATATAAAAACAGTTCTGTGAGTCTCAAAAGTTAAATTACACACTTAATTTAACGACCAACTTAGAAAGTTGTAAGGAATCAAAGAATTTTTAGTAAAGTGTAAGGGAGTTGGGTGGAAACAATCGTATGTCTTCAAGTGTATTACAAGCTGAAGTTCTGGCCTCCCATTTCCGATCCTTGCTGACATGTCAAGATGTAATAGTCCTTGATAAACTGGAACTTGCTCTTTTTAACATGAAAGACAATAAGTCCCCAGCAATTGATGGCATTACCGTTGAATTTCTGAAAAACTCATCTTTAGAATACAAGCAATATCTTCTTTTTTTCAAAACAACTTGTACGATTCCACTTGCATTCCCACGAGCTTTTATAAAGCTGTTACATTTTCAATATTTAAAATATTTATTTAGAATTACAGAGGTATTTCAATATTAAATTTCAAACGAAAAAAATTTGCTAGAAAAAGACTTATCAATTGGGTAGAATCAAATAATCACTTAAGTATGTTTCAAGCTGGTTTTTGTGAGGGCTTTTTAACGGTTGACCATATCTTTTGCTTTATCCAGTATTGCTAACAAATTTGTCCAAAAGAAAAAGAAGATGTTTGCTTGCTTTATCGATTTTAATGCTGCATATGATACCGTCAATCGACAATCTCTCATTTAGAACATTTCTAAACATCTACGAAAAATTTGTATGTAAAACTTATGCTACAGTTTGGAATAGGGCCGAAGTTTCAAATTGATTTCAAACGACTGCATGTGTTCCCCAAGGATGTATCCTCAGCCCAACCCAAATTGTAGAATGTTGAGAGAAGAAAGGTAGTTCCTTAACAACTAACTTATTGAAATAGTACAGGAATTCAAATATCTAGGAGTGTTGTCTACTAACGGTAGCTTCAACAAACATATGTTTAGCGTAAGTGTAAAGAAGCTAAAGTAGCTCTTAACATAATATGGCCAACTTTCTTCTCAAACAAAAACATACTCTTAGGATCTAAATACCGAGTTTTAGCCGCAACCATTAACACTTGCTTGTCTAACGGTATTCAAGTTTTTGGTCACACCTATTTTGATAAATTTGAGTTGATACAACGCCTCTTTTTTAAATGATTATCTCGGTTTCCTTATTCAACTGCAACCTATGCAGTTCATATTGAGTCCGGAATTGCGCCGATTTATATTAAAAATTTGAAACTGCATGCAGATTTTCTAACAAAAGCAATGAGTAAACCAAGTTCGAAAGTTCTTTTGCGAACAGAAGCATCGCCATTTAAGGAATGGACTCAAATTGCATAATGCTTCACTTGAACTGAATGAGTTTAACATAAAAAGCTGATATCTTTTTGAATGTTATCGCAAAAGTTGATGAAAGTATATATCTTCAACATTTAAATAGAGCATCATCATCGTCATCAAGGGAAATATATAGAAACCTAAGCCACTCCTTAAATACTATTGCTACAAATAATTTCAACAATAGACTTTCTGCGGGAGCTTAAGGTATAATTTTCAGAGCAAGAGTTGAAATATTGAACTTGAATTATATTCCGCATCGGTCAGACTTACCTCTCCTTTGCAATTATTGTAACAGACGACATCTACCATTTCATAGCTATTTTCCCGAAACTACAAGAAATTCGAAGGCTCTATTTTCAACATGGTCCCCTCTCTAGAGAACAAATATTTGGTGTAATGAACGGATCCGTTGGGTGAACAAATCTCTTCATGTTTTGTGACCATGCTTTAAATTATCGAAGAAGCTTTTCAACCTTTTAATTTTTTTTTTAATTCCGTTTTCCTAAAAATATTAACTTACAAATTTCTAAAACAATTTATAATATGAATTTATACAAACGTAAACTAAAACACAAAAATCTATTGCAATCAAAAGATCATTTACTATTTTCTGTTTGAGCGAATGTAAAACAACAAATTATATTTTTTTTTGTACAACAAGAAATCTAATGAAAACCTACCAACTATTTATTTTATTATTTTATTAAAGCAAATGTTATTTTTTGGCAGACGACAATCTTGCCATGTTCATATATTATTTTGATTTACAAATTGTAAAAAAAATATTTTTTTAATAAAATAAAGGAATAAAAATAATAATAATATAAAGAGATAAATTATGAAAAATTGATGAACGATGTATGTATGTATTGTTTGTATGTTTTTAAAGGATGTGAAGAATTTTCAAAACAATTTAACCTTGAGCAAAAAATCTGCAATCACTTACAATTTTGACGATTTGAAACATAAAATTTGTATATTAAAAATTATTTAAAATTGAAAGTTTACTAGGTCTAAACAAATTTTATATTAATTATTAATAAAACACATTGATTTATCATTAATATTAAACTTTTTAGTTAAATATTTCAATGAGAAGCTAGCTGTTTTGAAACTTTAAGCATTTGGAACACAAATTCTTGTAATTTTATAAAATTTTAACCAGAGACCATCCCTGACAAAATTACTTACACACAGTAGTGGTTACGAGTTGAAAGCCACTAGGCCGTAGTTCTTAGCGGGCTATAGCGCCACCTATTTTATTTTATTTCTATAATCCCTATAGGCTACATATTTTAATTTATTGAATTATATCTGATAACTCAGAATTTATTACGATAGGGTCAGGCAGCGCATTATTGCAAAATTTAAAACGCTGAACTAACTAACCCCGAAAGCTATCTAATATATCGTAGACACTTTTAAAAGTTAGAAAACTTTCCTGGTAGTATAACTTTAGGATTTCTTGTAAAATATTACAATCTGCCATGAAATAGAAAATGTTTTCAGGTTCTCTTCTGTTGCATAGATTACAGTTGGCTGAAGATTTGTTTTGTGAGGTACGAAATTCAGATTTAATAACTCAACTCTTGTTTTAAAAATGGTGTCTATCACTTTAGTAGACAATTGTTGGTTGAGGCTTTTGTAGAATAGTCTAGAGACTGATGATGGTGCTCTATTTGAGTGCTGGCCACTACAGTTGTCGTTCCCTTTAATAATAAAGTTAGTGTGGTGTCACACTATTGCCATACCACATGAATATTGAGGCTTTCTTTTAAGCTCAATGAAACCAGTTAGAGTCCCTTACGAAACGTGAGAGGCTGGTTATGTTAATATAATTAAGATCGTTATAGAAGAATTCTCCCTGGTAATTCCTGCGTTTTTGAGCTAAAGCAGGGCTTGAACAGAGGAGATGAAGAACTGTTTCCTCCTCTTTCTCATCCGTACAGCTTCTACAAAAGTCATACTCCTAGCCGTGTGGCGTGCTATTCTATTAAACAGTACCTCCATTCTTTAAATTTAATGTAGGCCAGATGTTTTTTGGACCCTGGCACGTTGTGGTGTAATTTCACTTGGTGTTTGGGTTCTTCATTGCGTCCTGTATTAGCAATAATTTACATTTGGTGATTGTTAGGCCAGCTTTTGCCAAACTTGGTAGAATGGGCTGTACTGTACCATTCCTGGCGAGTTCGTCTGCTTAAAGTTTCGCCTGGAACACGCAACAATTGTTGGCAAAGCGGAATGAGAGACTTAATTTTAGTGGTTCAGAGTAAACCACTCACCACTCCACCAACCCCTTCGTTCGTTTTTGTTATATCAGAATATCAGTATCTAGGATTCACCATAGCCCGTAACATGAACTTTGAGAAACACCCAAAAAAACACGATTGGTACAACTTTAAAAAATGTTAATGGTAACAACAATATTTCTTTTGTTCCTCATCGTCGGAAGCTATTATGCTTTTTGCAGCTCCGCCATGGGTATGAAACAACCAAAAAGCTCCAGATATTCTTACTTAAATGACAGTTCCGACTTCCCGGCGCAACACCAGACTACATACTTCTTAATGAGACGGACATCTTTAAAGATTAATTTTAAATACATACTTAAGTTTATGTATGTCGACATCACCAAAATTGCTAGCAGAATCGCTGCTTCAGTTGTGAAATCCAAAGTTTAATAGTTCAAAGAGTGTTAGGGAAAATATAGCTGAAAGGTGAGGATTGTATTTAAGCTTATATGTTGATAACCTACCATCCTGGGAAACATAACTGGATGATCTTCTAAAAAAAACTTAATACAGAAAAAAAAGGGAGACCTGATTTTTATTTGCATGGAGAAGGCTAAAAGCTTCACATTTAAATAAACAACATATTTTAAGATCCTACAAAATCTTGGAGAATTAAATTAATTGAGAAATAACTTAAATGCTGGAAAGATATCAATGATTTTTTGGACAAGGGAGAACTAAGAAAACTAATACCTTTCAACCTCATGCCACACCGAAATGATCCACCACTTAGTTTCGAGTATAGTTTATAGTTGAATGCTATAATTAGATTAGTTCCGAGTTCCAACCCAAAACTGTATTAAAAGTAATTACCTTAAGACCCAATGTGAACCCATTGCTTCAGATGCAACCCAAGCCGATCGATTGGTAGCCATTAAAATGTAACTAATTTGTTTGACTCTTTTTATACCTATCAAAGTTTTCAAAGTTCAACTTTTATCGTTCACATATTTTAGTTAAGTTTCATTTCA
Source organism: Eupeodes corollae (assembly GCF_945859685.1). Taxonomy (NCBI): domain Eukaryota; kingdom Metazoa; phylum Arthropoda; class Insecta; order Diptera; family Syrphidae; genus Eupeodes; species Eupeodes corollae. Next base: position 33,383,453 of record NC_079147.1, read on the forward strand.
ATGTCAACTTTTTATTTTACCTGGCAACATCTTAGTCCTCAATGAATTTTAAAACTCATCCTCTTTTATCAGCCATTTACTGCCTGGGATATAATTTGGTTAAACGAGGAAGTTCCTTTATCCTGAATGTGCCCGAACTGGGTGCATGGTTGGTTCCAGGATGAATGCTTGTTGTTTCATCATTTCGCATTTGTTTGTGTCATAAAGGTCGATGATGGTGTATACGTTACGTATTTCGTATCCAATGTTGCTTATGTTGATGTTTATCCTTACATCAACCTTCCTCCGTTGTCCTTCCATTTCGATGGAAAGTGAATATTGTTTCCGTTCCAACTCAATACACATCCTATATCTGTCTTTCGTCCCTTCATCTATATATCATCAATACGTGTATGCATTGCATATATCCTTGCACCATAAAGGATCTGTTAAATAGAGTCCCATCATAGTCCGGATGGACTTGCACTTGTTCCATATGAAAACGAGGAAAGTTGTAAATGTAATATGCATCTGATGATGGTTTCATACATATATACGAGTCCTTTACCTTACAGAAAACAAGTTAGACCTTATGCAACTCACTATACATAGTCACTGTAGTCACTTCACACACCACCAAACAAATACTTATTTCCTTCGTTCCATGGAGGTGCAAGGACATAGGTAGTTCTTTGGTCCTTTGATATCCAAATTGAGGTGCCCCCAGGTAAGATATCAGCAAGCATCATCTCTCTATTGTTTCTCCAAATACGGTATGGAATTTCATAAATATAGAAGTAATGTGAAAAGTAAGAATACTGTGATGGTAAAGTTTATTAATAGGGATGCTTTTGTTTGTTTTGAGCAAAAGGTGACTACGATATAAGATGAAATTGTTCTTATTTTGGTCCTTTTGTCGGGTATACTGATGGTTTTAGATTTTATCATATTTGATGTGTATTTTATTAGCAAGAATATCTTTTGAATTATATGTTTAACTTGTGTCATAAAGACACGCAACTTTGGCAAATTGGTTTGTTGACAATGTACCTAAATGATGGTGATATAGATTTCAGTTATATGAGATTATGTGGAAGTTCTATTCTAAAATGGGAAAGTTAAAAGGTTTTGAAAGTAATTGAAGGTAAACAAAATGGGATATAATTTATGAATAATGTTCAGAACATATAGTATAGGGTATTTCTTTAAATGCTTCCTATGAATTTCTACTCACGAATTTAGAAAGATGTCTCAATGGTAACCGGTAGCAAATATACCGAACCAGATGTTCAAGCCCATCATAGGCCAAGCTTTTAATCGAATCCTCCTCCTCGAAAATGACTTCCTCCACTGGCTTCCACGCAATGCTCTTTTAAAGTTGTACCTTAAAAGTAATAGGATATTGTTTAAAATATTTCTTACCATTGAAATAGCGCTTTCGTTCCCTGTACTTCAACTTCTGACAATTAGGTTGCCACTCTTTATCCCAAGTAGACCAAACACAATTTTCCAAATATCTTGGTTCGCTTTAGGTCTTTTCGCATAAATTTGAAATCTCATAGCGCCCAAAACAATTTGTTTAAATTTTTGTTGTACGATTTGGGCGTATTGCCGAACCCATGGGCGTTAAATATTTGTTGGGTTCTATTACATTTTAAATAAAAAAATCGTTCGGTCTTACTGACCAATAAAATAACGTCAAAATACTAAAAATGTCAGATTGCCCAAAAACTTTTTCAGAAGAGATTGGCACAAAGCCTAAAATCAATCATAGCGCCCAATTTACTTATTGACATATCGCTGAAAAGATGCTATGTGTTTCAACATTTTTGTATTCTGATAAAATATTTGTTTATTTATTTTAGGCACTACGACATTTTGATTTTTACATGACAATTACTAAGGCAAAAGGGCAAACTCTATAAGCAGCGGGTTGAACCTAGAAAAGAAAAGTTACAGCTAGTATTTATATATTTTTGGTAGAAATTAAAGTTCAAATCTCTTTCAAAAGCTTCTGACTCTTTGTTTTACTTTGGCTAAACTTTTTTTACCTTCTGGCCAATAATGCAATACAAAAAGTTCAAGCAAAAAATAAAACTAATAAAAGAAAGCAATCTTTACGCCTCCAATACCTATACCCAAGTTCTAAATTGGTATCAAATCTTGAATGTAAATTCTTCAAAGCTTGTATTCAATTTACCTAGAATAGAGGTAGAGGCAGAGGTATTGAGTATAAAGGATCAAAAGTTCTCTTTTTCAAAACAGAAAACCAAACACTGGAATGAAATTTACCCACACCGAAATTGAAACTTCGTACCGTACATAAGGATATTGGCTACCTGATGAAAGTAGCATTTTTCAACATTTTATTGGGTTCAATAAGGATATAGGTAGAAGCACGTGAAATGTGAAAATAAAAAGAAAAACATTTTAATGTTGCACGAGAGAAACAGAAAAAACGTCTACGAGAGCAACGACGGAAAACGTCCCAACAAACGATTTTAATTTCGTTGATCCTTTCTGCGTGTTTGCCAAGAGTGTTGCGTTTTATTTTCTTCCTTTGGACTTGAAGTTTTCTTTCTTCATTTCTATCCTGTTTTATAATATGTATGTATTTTTTTGTATTATTTGTTTAATGCACCACTATGATGAAAAAGAAAAAAAAGTATTCCTTTTCACGCTTGTGCATCTTCAAAGTGGGTAAATTCCATTTCGCCTCAAGGAGCTGCTTCGTATGCATTAGCATACCCTTTGGCATAATCGTCCACTTATTCGATTCGATTTTATGTTTGATTGAACAATTTTTCACTTTACGTTATTTTTGAGACGATGATGATGCGGAAGGAGATGAAGACGATGACGACGAAGATGATGAGGATGTCGAAGAAGTTAAATGGTTTCATTAGGTTGAAGGCACGGGCTTATATTATAGAGAAATCATTTCTTTATATACAATAAATATTAAGCTTCATCTGAGGTTAGGTTTTTTATTCCTCAAAGAGTTGTTTTCACACGTTCTTGATTGGCTATTAAATCAAAATAAATATCTTTTCTCTTTACAAATTTGTTTGGTTAATTCTTCACTGAAAAAGGGCAATGAAAATATCAAACGACGAAACAGTAACAGTGTAACATTCAACCAGAGATAGAAGTTTCTTTTTTGTAGCAGAATGGAAAATAAATGTGCTGCCCAAATACATATTGACAATCATCGATAGCCGTCTTGAATTTTTTTTAAAAATAAGCGCACACTCAAGGGCATAATACTATCCATAGTGTGAACCTAAGAAAGGCAGAGAGGGGTTGAAAGGAGGTGAAGGTGCACATTGGTTTTGAATTTCTGAATATCTTATCAGATCTTATGATGGTTGTATTACCAATCAAACTCAATGCTCTACGGTCAATACTGTTCAAGAGGCTTAAGTAAGTTGCAGGAGCAATAACCCAGATATGGGAAGTATACTTACGCTTTGGACGCCTCTTGTAGATAACAGCCAGATCAGGAGTTGAGTTGCATCGCCTTAGAAAATCCAAACATCTTTTGGCGACATCGTGTATGGGATCGTTCCACAAAAAGTTATTCGTGATACTCCTACCGAGAATATCGAGATGTTCAGAGTCCTCGATGCAAGTGCCATCTATGGATAATGGCAAGGAGGATGTATCTCGGTTTTACGATACAAGACAGCATTGTGTTTTTAAAGCATTAAATTCGACCGGTTTTTTATTCCCCATTTAAAAATGCTGTGTTTAATTCGGAATTTATTGAGTGTTAAGTTCTACTTTTTATGAAATAAAACTTAAACTTCGTATTATTTTTCGTTTATTCAAGTAATAATTGTTAGCTTAGGAATAGGTATATATATAAGTATAATAAAAGGGTTTAATGAGATACTTATTTAGAGGCGTGTGATCGGCTTGACTTACTGATGAAGAAGAGATTCACTTTAAGCTTTTTCAAGCTGATCCCAGCCATGAGAAAAGAGAAAGGAAGAAAAGGAAAGAAGTCATTTTATAACACTTCACTTTTGTTAACAAAACAGGGTTGGCTTAAGGCCGTTTATAACAACTCTCCCCTTCTTAAAAAAAAAGAAACTTCTTTCATTTTGTTCCCTTTACAAAAATTCTAATTCAATATTTTTTCTTAGTACTTGTTTTAAATTCAGATACAAATCTTTGAGGTATTTTTCTTTCTCTTTTAGATCTTCGTAATTCAGTATCAGTATCTTTATTCTCTTCTGTTACAGAGCTTTTGTTACAATTTTCAGAAGATTTATTTTGATTTGGACAACATATATCATTATTCTTTTTATCTAATTCATTTACATTAACGTCTGATAAAAAAATTTTATTTTTTGTAGTGGAACATTTAATTTGGTTTTGATGTACATATTTTATCAAACCGTTCACTTTTATCAAATATCTTAAGTTACTTAAAACATCCATTACTTGGGCTGGTATCCAGCGGACAAAATGTTTGAATGGATTTTGATACAAAATTATATCACCTTTATTAAATTTATTTTTTACAATTTTAACTTGTTCTTGTATTTTTTCTTTACTAGAATAATTTTTAAATTCACAAAATTTGTTATTAAAATCAAAATTTTCTTTATACTTATTATTTATTAATTCTAAAGTAGACCTAGGTTTATATGAAAAAAGCATTTGCGATGGACTTTTAGATGTAGATGTGGACGGCATATTTCTATCATTATATAAAAAGTTTTCAATTTTATTTTGCAGTGAAGTTGTGTTATTTTTATCCAAACAAAATTTAACCAAGACATTTTTCACAGACTGAACTCCACGCTCAGCCAACCCATTAGACTGTGGGTGGTATATTGGAGATTTAAGAACTTCTATGTTTTTATTTTTGAAAAATGTTATGAACCGATAAGAATTGAACGGAGGACCGTTATCGGATACTAATTGTTTTGGATAGCCAAAAATTCGAAAAGTTTTATCAAGTGCATTAAGTGTTTTTAAAACATCTGTTGAGCCCATTAGATGTATGTCCTTGAATTTACTGTGGGCGTCAACAATAATTAAGAAGGTTTTGCATTGGAAATAAAAAAAATCGATGTGAACTCGCTCAAATGGAAAATGCGTTTCAGGCCATTTTGTAATGACAACTTCTTTTTTAACGTTTCCAGTTAAGGTGCAACTTTGACAACTTTTAACGAATGCATCAATGTCTTTGTCGATAAGTGGCCACCACACATATGAACGAGCTAGCATTTTCATTCGATTAATGCCACAGTGGTTTTCGTGTAGCAATTTTAGACAAGAATTCTTTAGACATTTCGGAATTGTAATCCGGTTTCTATAAAACAAACACTGGTTCTCTGTAGATAAATTATTTAGTACTTTTTTAAACAGGTTAGACGAACATTCATTTTTATAATCATTATCATGCACTACTTTATACACGTCTGTAAGTTCATCATCATGAGACATGTGCTGTCGAATGACGGACACATTTAACATAGGACTCTCCCATTCAGAAAAATAATTTATCGGTATTTGTTCAACATCGGTATTTTTGTTTAATGGTAACCTAGATAAGGCATCCGCAGGTGCCAATGACTTTCCTTTACGATACTTTATATCATAAGAGTATGATGACAATATTATGCTCCACCTTTGAAGCCTAGATACCGATACCGCTGAATTATTTTTCTTTGGACTGAAAATTTCCTGCAAAGCCTGATGGTCCGTACATAAAGTAAATTTTTGACCATAAATGTAAATATGGAACTTTTTTATTGCAAAAATTATAGCTAAGGCTTCGCGGTGAAGCTGCGAATAGTTTTGTTCGGCTTCATTAAGTGTGCTAGACACGAACATTACTGGTTTTTCAGCACCGTTGACTCTATGTAAGAGCACGGCACCCACCCCATAAGGTGAAGCGTCCGTTGCTACCACAATTGGTTTATTTGGGTCATATAGCTCCAATAAACTCTCACTAGTGAGAAAATGTTTACTTTTTTCAAAAGTTTCTTGGCAATCTGAAGTCCAATTGAATTTTTGGTTACCTAGAAGGTTGTAAAGCGGACGTAATTTAGACGACAAATTTGGAATATATTTTGAATAAAAATTCAATAACCCGAGATACGACTGTAGTTGCTTAAGGTTCGTAGGTGATGGGGCTTTAAGAATAGCTTCGAGTTTTTCTGGGTTTGGGCATATACCCTTACCTGAAATGACATGACCAAGATATTTCACAGATGAAACTAAAAATTTAGACTTTTCGACATTGATTTTAATATTGTGTTCACTAAGACGTGACAAAACCAGAAGCAATTTTTTGTAACATTCGTCTTTTGTCTTCCCTCCGATGATTATATCATCTAAGTAACAAAATACACCCTTAATTCCAAGCAACACTCTGTCCATGATGGATTGAAAAATTGAAGGTGCGCAAGCACACCGTATGGAAGACGTGTATAACCCAGAAGTCCTATGAGAGTATTTATCACTAAAAGTTCTTTACAATTTTCATCCACCGATAGTTGTTGATAAGCTCCCCTTAAATCAATGACACAAAAAACTTCACAATCGGCTAACTCCGCGAATATTTCATCCATTTTCGGTAATGGGTAGTGTTGCATTAAAATGCATTTGTTGATGGTCACTTTGCAGTCCATGCAAATCCTTAATTCACCATTAGCTTTAGGCACTATTACGATAGGGGTAGCCCATCGGCTAAATTTAATTGGTTCTAAGATCTTTTCATCTACAAGCCGATTAAGCTCAGCCTTTACCCTATCCCTTAACTTGAATGGAACACTATATGCACAATGGAAAATTGGTTTTTGAACACCATCTAACACAATATTTGCGGTAAAACCTTTAATAGGGTCTTTATTCTGGCTGTCAACAATGCTTGGATAATTTTCCTGAATTGAATTTAAAATTGGGCACACAACTTCACTTCTTATATTATTCATACCTGTTACACTTTCTGTAAAGATTTTGCGCCAGTTAGGGAATAAAACATCCTGAAAATCTCTTCCCAATAAGGGTTTCCTTGGCCAACCTCCTTTGACAACTATTATTTCACAATTCCAACATCCACTTCCAAACTCCACCATAACGCTCATAATACCTAATTCTTCAATTTTATTACCTAAAACAGTACACAAATTATTACATGACTTTTTTAACTGAACATTAGAAAAATAATCATAATATTGTTTTTCTGACATAATAGTTACCGCTGCTTCGGAATCGATCTCAAAACTGGTTCTAACGTTGTTGATAAGCAAAGAGCATTCTGCTGGCTCTGACATAATAGTTACCGCTGCTCCGGAATCGATCTCAAAACTGGTTCTAACGTTGTTGATAAGCAAAGAGCATTCTGCTGGCTCTGGGTGATGACTGCTAGCTCTGGGTGACTGATTGCTGGCCTTGGGTGACTGATTGCTGGCTCTGGGTGACTTTTCTTCCTCCGCACTGACGATATTAATTCCGACTTTTTGAAGACTTTGTGCTTTTCTATATCTGCAGACTCTGGATGTGTGACCAACTTTGTGGCATGTAAAGCACTCCCAATTGTCTCTCTTTGCTGGACAGTTTTCTTGCTGATGGTTATTTCCACACCGATGACAAGACTTTTGCGACGACGAAGGCAGTTTCCTCCTTCGATTTTTTTCGTAACTTCCACCAGACGTTGGATGCTGTGTACTTGATGGATGACGGGCAACTGTTTGTTTAGGCAAATAATTTGCAGGCACTTTTGATGGCACGTGTTTGTTGTATTTTTGTTGAAAGCCTGCTTGTATATTTTGTTGTGAATGTAAGGATTTTGTTGTTTTTTGAGAAAGTTCCATATTTAATGCCTTCGTGGTGTATTGCTCAAAAGTGAGGTTATCCTCGCTTAACAAGGCTTGCTGAATTCTTTCACATGTTAATCCCACTATAAAACGATCACTCAGTACATCGTCCAACATTTTAATTTTGTACTTGTGCACATCTTCTTTAGCCTTTTCTGGAATGATGTCGCCAAAATTACAGAACTGCGCCTGAGCTTTAAGACGCACAATGAACTCGTTAATAGGCTCACCGTCTTCTTGCTTAAGCTTGTTAAATTTATATCGTTCTGCTCGTTTATTATGCTTGGGAGCAAAATGAGCACGTAGCAGCGAAATAAGTTCTTCGAATGTTTTTGCACTGGGCAAATCTGGAACAGTTAGTGATATTAGGAGCTCGTGAATTTCAGCTCCTGCGATGGTGATAAAAAGTGGAGTAAGTGTTTCTTCTTCTTTTATATCGTTGACTTTAATAAATTGACGCACCCGATCTTCATACGCCAAAAAATTTCCACCACTCACAAATGGTTCAACATAGCCGATTAATCTCGACATTTCTTTTTATGTGGTTTGATTTACAGACGTGGACTTTTTAACTTATGTGTGACTTACACATCAAGTCGACTTTTTAACTTCGGTTTGACTTACACACGTGGACTTTTTAACCTCGTCGCCAATTGTTAAGTTCTACTTTTTATGAAATAAAACTTAAACTTCGTATTATTTTTCGTTTATTCAAGTAATAATTGTTAGCTTAGGAATAGGTATATATATAAGTATAATAAAAGGGTTTAATGAGATACTTATTTAGAGGCGTGTGATCGGCTTGACTTACTGATGAAGAAGAGATTCACTTTAAGCTTTTTCAAGCTGATCCCAGCCATGAGAAAAGAGAAAGGAAGAAAAGGAAAGAAGTCATTTTATAACACTTCACTTTTGTTAACAAAACAGGGTTGGCTTAAGGCCGTTTATAACATTGAGCTTATTATATTTTGTCGTTGCAGTTCCAGATCCGAAGAAGAGGTATGTGAATCTCAAAACAAATATAAAAAGTTAAGAGCACTATCGTCAGCGAAATAATGTATTGGATTAGAAGTTGCAGACATGAGATCATTAATAAAAATGGGAAAGAGTGTTGGGGATAGAACAGAGCCCTGTGGTATACCAGCATTTATTTTGTGATTTTCAGACTTGAATCTATCCAATACAACTTGTATTGAATAATTTAAAAGGTAATTACTAATAGAATGAAGAAGGGATTCATGAAAACCAAAAGCAAGCATTTTCGATAAGAGAGCCTGATGCCAAACTTACTTTCTCCCAAGCGATGTAAAGACTTGCTTCACTGTTCTGTGAGATGAGCCATGAGATCACTAGTGAACGTATTGCTACGAAAACTTTTTTTTCAGTCATTAAAAAGCATTCGATCTTCGAGATATTTCTTGAGCTGATAATTAATCAGCGTTTCCGTGACCTTGGAAAGACGGGATGTAAGTGCAATCGGTCGTTAAATAGAAAGTGAGGAAGGTTCGCCTTTTTTGGGGATGGGCTGGACAATTGCGGTTTTCCATCTGCTCGGAACGAGACCTGATGAGTAGGACAGATAAAAAGCTTACGCAGTGATTTTTCCAGCGTTGAAGAACACCTCTTCAGAACAAAAGTGGGGATACCATCCGGACCAGCAGATATATTTATGTTGCGATATTTTAGGACTCTCACCACAGTACAAGAAAAAAAAATTGTCCCCATAGAATCACTAACGCCCTTGGTGACACGCGGAGCCATAATACTCACTGCCAGCGTTGAATTGTCAGCGAACTGCATAGCAAATAAGAGATTAGCTAAGGAGCTAACAAATGGAGTGTCATTGACAACGAGCGTAGCAACCGAGGAAGAGGAAGCATTCCTCATACTTTTTACAAGTGACCAAATATTTGTACTGCCTTTGGGCATTGCAGTAGTTTTTGGTCGTGTCTGTTCCGTCGACTATGGGCGTTACAGGCCTTCCTGACTTGCTTGAACTTATTCTTATGAACAGTAGGATTGGCTTTAAGACAACAGAAACTTTCATTCTTGAGCCTAATAATTTACAGCTCGCATCGAACCATTGCCATCTTATACAAATTTTCAAATTCATTGAAAAATTGCAATTCAAATATTTATTCCAGTATTTAAAGGCTAGTTATATATACAAAATGAGGCTGGCCAAGCAGTTATTGGAATGGTCTTCGCTATCCTGCAATGAAAACGAACTTTTTATGGCCCAAATTATAAAATTATAAATACATTAGGTGGCGCAACAGTCCGCTCACAACTTAATCCTAGTGATTTTTAGCTCTCAAATATTCCTGTGTGCGAGTAATGTTTTCAAGGATGAAAGGGACCGAATTAGAAGATATGTGGTTGCAACAAGACGTTGCCGCTTGCCACACAGCCAACGAAACAATGCCTCTTTGGCGCTACTAATTCAATGGCCGTGTTATCTGTCCTACTTACGTTGTCAATATGCAGCCAGGATCATGTGATTTGACACAGCGAAAACTCAAAAGCGCAAGAATGGTGTAGTTCAGAGCATTAACGCCATTGAACCCCAATTTTGCCTCATACCATCCAAATATCATCATAACAAAAGAACTGATAATAATAGTTAACACCCTGTGAAAGTGCAGCGCAAGCAAAATGACGAACTTACGCTTGAACTGCACTTTCAATCATCAATATCGATGCACGCGCCGGACAACTTTCTACAAGTTCCCACGAGAACGCTGGGTGACGTTGGACGACGACACCGGAAACCTGTGGCGGCCGTGAACCCTTAAGTTAACTTACTATATTCGATGATATTCGATGTTATATTTTTAAGAGAAAAAAGGGGCTGGGATGCGACCCACACTGATAACTTCCCATCCCGTCTGTCGATTTGTCTTGCTTCAAAGTTTGTCTATATGTACTCGTACCAATTTTTACCAAATTTGCGTACTATTTTTTTAATGAAAAAACAGACTGTTGGATTTTTATATACAAATTACTGAATATCGAAAACAATATTTTCTGTTAAATAAAATAAGTTGGAAACCAAAATTTTTAATTTTTGAAAAGCTATTTAAATTTTTTTTTTTTTTAGAGTTTTATTTTTTGTAAAAAAAACTGTCAATTCGATTATTTTCAAAATTTTATTGAATGTTGTTGAAAGATAAAAGTTGTTAAAAGCCCATATCTACAATTTTTGAAAAGATATTTGAGTCGAAAATCAATTTTTACCAACTTTTATAAATTTTTTTGTAGGTTTTTATTTTTTGTAAAAATATTGTGAATTCGATTTTTTTCAAACTTTAACTGAATGTTGACAAAAGTATTTTTTGAAAGATTAAAGTAAATCAAAGCTAATATCTCAAAGTTTTGAAAAGATATTTGAGTCGAAAATCAATTTTTACCAATTTTATATTTTTTTTTGTAGGTTTTATTTTTTGTAAAAAAAAACTGTCAATTCGATTTATTTCAATATTTTTCAGAATGTTGAAAACTTTATTTCTTATATGATAAAATAAGTTTGAAGCCTAAATTTCAAGTTTTTCAAAAGATATTTGAATCGATATTAAATTTTTACCAGCTTTGAGTAATGTTTTTTTAGATTTTTTATTTTTTATAAAATAAACTGTCAATTCGATTTATCTCAAAATTTTATCAGATGTCAAAAACATTATTCATCATATTTTAGTAGTTAAATTTTGGTGACGACAATTTTTTTGTTCAGTTTTTTTGATTTATAAAAAAACCGGTAGTTAGATTTTTTTCAAAAAATATACTGAGAGAGAGAAAAAAAAACGTTGAGAAATGTCAAAATTTTCAATTCGACAAATCGGACGGATTACAATAACTTCCTATGGGAAGTTAATAAGTTGGTGCAATGGTCCGTTAAGAACTAAGGCCTATAGTGGCTTACAACTCTCAACCAATCCTGTGTGCAAGTAATATTTTCAGCGATTTAAGGAACCTACAGTTTTAAAGCTGAATTCGAATGGGTTCGACAGAAGGCACAATCAGAGATTGAACCCAAGACCTCTGGCATGACAGTCCAATGCACTAACCATCATGCTACGGGTGCTACATAAATATTATTATTTAACAAAATTGGTGAACTCAACTGAAAACATTAAAATAAACCTTACTTATAAAATAAGTTCGAAGAAAAAATATTGTTTTTAGGTTGTTTGTTAAATATTTTGAATGCAAAATCAAATATATAAGCAAAGCGGTATTAGTAGCCGTATATTGGCCGTCAATCGCGAACCTCAATATTGGAACCAATATACAATTTTAGGCGAGTATATCAATCGAAAACCGCGCTCATTTATGTAACAAAATTCAATTAGGATTACAACGCTCTAAAACGTGATCTCCGTTCGTGCTGCAAATATAATATTCCATTAGCAAAATATCAATGCCACTAATCAATGCGTGCATTGAATAAATTAAATCCCCTTTTCAAAACCTCTAATCTCCTTTACCACTACGTGGCAGCAGCAACAAACCTGGTCTCTTGGTTTCTGGATTTATACATATATATATACATATCCACAAAAGTATGCAGTAGGTATATAGATACTAACAATGTGTTGCAACACTTTGAAAATAGCCCGCGCACCATATCGCCTTGCCACAAGCAAACGTTCGCATTGGAGTTCAGGGTAAAATCCTCGGAAATGTCACTTTTAATTTCAGTTTTGCAGCGCAGCGTTATTGACGGTGTAAAATTATCGAGTGGAAATTAATTTGGATATTCATCACACTCCAGATCCGGTGTTATAAGTGTGACTCATTAACACCTCAACAATCCTCCATTGTCCTACCTTTTCCGCAATGCTTCTATTTATATGGAAGGAGGTTTAAATGAGATATGTTAGATATGTGATGTGTATATAGAAACGTACCTTGACAAAATTGATGGTTTTAGATGTCCTGCTAATGGTCAGGTTTCTATTAAGCTTCACTTACAGATGATGCGATGCAATCTGAATTATTATATAAAGCGCCGCAATATAATTAGTGTTGCAATTGCAAATGCACAACATGCAGATTTATAGGTATGTGTACCTGTGTCCTGTGCCAACTTGAAAATGATGAAAATTTTCCAATGCTCACTTCACACTGATGGCTCATTAAAATTCCAAATGTGATTTCACTTTAAATTCCCCGCTGCGCTGGCTTCGGTTCTGTCGCGTCGTTGTTGGTCGACTGATTTCATTACTACGTCGCGTCACCGCCGCCGTCGCACGCCAGTCCAACCGCTCAACACCACCACCACCTTCGTCGTCATGCCAACCAAGCTCAATCAAAGGACGAAGTAATTATTTTTCGAGGACGAATAACAATCAACATACAGGACGACGACGACGACGCTTTTGGAAACCTGCATATTATGAATTTCCCAGTCAATATGGGTGGTGGGGTGGTGATTGTGGGCAGACATAATGAAGGGGGTTGTGGGTTGAAGAGACAAACCAAAAATTGTAATAACTCGGTTTATTTCTTCGGGGGATGATGATTCTTTTTTTTCGTGAAGGTATTGTCCTGAATAGCAGTTGACTTTGATTTTTCTCCTTTTTGTTACTTTTATTTTTCCTCTGTTTTCCTTATTTCCTGTTCTGGTTTTTCATTATATATAAAACCATGCATGGAAATGGAATCTCTTGTAAATGTCAACAGAGCCATTGTTTGCAGACACCATACATTTACTTTCGTTGCAGTTGCAGATGTTTTCTGGAATATCGAATATCTACCTTTGTTTTTTGGTCCTTTTTTCTTGGATTAAACTCAAGAACAAAATGTAACGTTTTGAGGTTTTTAGTAATTAAATGCCAGGAGGCAAAACTTCGTGTGCATTTTTTGGATGGCATGGGATGGGATTCGTAGAGAAAAATCGTCCTTAAGGTTTTTAATGAATTCTAATTCAAATTTTTTACTTTTTTTCTAGGTTTTTTTGAATATTTTGGTGTTCCTATTTTCTTATATGGGTGAATATAGTAATTGAAACCAGAAATGCATTAAGGAAGATGTGCTGTCATCAAATATCTAACTTCTCAAATAATTGCTTGTTTACTTTACTGTATTACTTTGTAACAAATACACATAATAAGTCTTTGTTAAAATATATACAAGGGTTGCAAATACATAGTATGATAATATAATTTTTGTTTCTTTTGTAAAAAAAAGGAAGACAGCGCTCGCGTTTTTTCCGGTTCTAATATCCAGAATGGTGAACTTCAAGTTTACATGAATTTAAAATGGGTTCACCTGTCAAAGTTCGATTCATTGACTTCAACCGATTCAATTATTCAATACCTTTCACCTAATTTAAATGATAATCCTTCTTATTTAAAATGCTACAAACTTCTGAAAAATGGATCTGACGCAAACTTGAGATATGTTTGCTTTAAAATCGGAATTCCTGCTGAATTTGTAAAATCCATTTTCAATACATCTTTTTGGCCTTACGGAATAAAGATTTGTAAATGCGACTACATCCCAAAAAGCATATCGAAGATAGAGAAATAAAGAACCCAAATATTTCTCCATCCAATCCTGATTGCCTGAAAATGTATTATCATAATTCCAGTGGAATTTGTACCAAAATCCCTGCGCTTTACCTTGCTACCAGTAATGTCGACTACGATGTTATCATTATTGTTTGGAATGGTATTTCTGATTCTGAAATTTTTGACTTGCTTACTTTCTTAAGATGGCGCGGTGCTACAGTCCTGTGTGAATTAGGGCCTCACACAACAAACTTCTCCATCTAGCTCGGTCCCTAGCTAGATGTCTCTACGTGACCCAGCCATCTTAGTCGTTGGACTTTTACTCTTCTGGCTATGTTTACGTCGCTGTACAGCCCGTACAGCTTGTCGTTCCATCTTCTCCTCCACTCCGCCCCTTCGATGCATACGGGACAGTAAATTACATGAAGAACTTTTTTCTCGAACCGACCCAAATTGCTTTCATCCGCTTTTGTCATAGTCCATGCTTCTGCACCGTAAAGCAAGACGGGGATAATAAGGGTCTTATATAGCAACACTTTGGTCCCTCGAGAAAGAACTTTACCATTCAATTGCTTTCTTAGTCCAAAGAAACAGCGGTTAGCAAGAGTTATTCTGCGTTTGATCTCAGCGCTGGTGTTGTTTTCTGCGTTTACAGTGGAGCCTAGGTAGACGATGTCCTTGACTACCTCAAAGTTACGTCTGTCGATGCTGACGTTTTGACCAAGCCGTCGGTATGTCCTTTCTTGACGAAAGCATGTACTTTTTTTGCCTTTATTAACCATTAAACACATTTTTGCCGCCTCTGCCTCAATACTCACAAAAGCCCCATTGACATCACGCTGAGTTCTTCAGATTATGTCAATGTCATCAGCATATGTCAGTAATCGGACAGACTTTTGAAAGATAGTGCCTCTAGTGTTGGCGTGTGAGCTCTGAACTATTCTTTCAAGCACGATGTTAAAAAAAATCACATGGCAGCGCATCACCTTCTCTAAAACCTTTTTTCACATCGAAAGGTTCTGTTAAGTTGTTTCCAACCTTTATGGAGCAGCGTGAATTCTGCATGGTCATCCTGAACAAACGGACGAGTTTGGCAGGGATCGCAAAACTAGAGATGGCTCTATACAGCTCGTCCCTGTAGATGCTGTCATATGCGGCCTTGAAATCGATGAAAAGATGGTGGGTGTCGATTTGGTGTTCTTGGGTTTTTTTTAGGATCTGCCGTAATGTGAATATTTGATCGACTGTGGACTTTCCTGGTGTAAAACCACACTGATAAGGACCTATCAGGTTGTTGACGATGGGCTTTAGACGTTCACATATTACGGCAGAGAAGATTTTATAGGCGAATGTTAAGTAGACATATTCCTCTATAGTTGGTGCAGTTTAGACGGTCTTCTTTTTCCATGATCGAGCAAACAATACTGAGGTTCCATTCATCGGGCATTCTTTCTTCCGACCATATCTTACAGATAAGTTAGTGCATGCTCCTAACCAACCTATCTTCAGCTGCTTTAAAGAGCTCCGCATTCAAGCCATCCGCTCCAGCGGTTTTATTAGACTTCAGCTTGGATATGGCTATCTTTACTTCGTCTAAGTCGGGAGGACGGGATTGTTGGCTTTTGTCGTTTATGTTGAATGGATTATCCTGCCTGACAGTGGAATTCAGTTCGTCGTCGCCGTTATACAGTCTGCAGAAGTGGTCCTTCATCATCTGCATTTACTGCGGTTCCACTATGATGTTTCCACTTTCGTCTTTGCAGCCTTCGGTTCTACGTTTATGTTCCTGTGAATTTCGTTTCACCTGTTCATACAACTTTCGAACTTCATTCCTGCTTTTAAACCTCTCAACATCTTCAACCGCACGCTTCTCATGCCCTCTCTTTTTCTTTTTGAGAAGTTAGGGTTCCTCTCGCCTCTTCTGCTCATAGAGCTCATGAGCAGCTCTCGTCCTTTTATGCAGCGCCGATTTGCGTGCCTGTTGTTTGGCTGCATTTGCCTGCTACATTCCACATCAAACCAGGGGTTCCTTGTTGATAATTCTAGTGACATTAATAAAACTCTTATCTCTTTGCTCAATTTATTGAATCAGTTTACTTAACTTCACAAGATAACTTGGATTTTCTTTCCGATATTATCCCTTAAGTAGATATTGGATGAATACATTAGAATTATCTGAAGTATTAAATGGCCTTCAGAATTTTAAACCCAATCACGTTCCTGATGCCAATGGCATTTCTGTTCTTATCTTTAAAAAATGCTCTAGTTCTGTATGCTTTCCGTTGCAAATTATATTCAACTTATCTTAATCGTCCGGAATATTTTTGGGCGAATGAAAATCTTCTTTTCTGATCCCAATACATAAGTCTAGTGCGAAAAATAATGTTGAAATTTGTAAGCTGTCCACAATTCCTAACTTGCTCTTAAGTTAGTAAAGACCAAACAGAATTTTCAACTGTCACTAAACTCGCATGTTTTTCCTCTTTCGTTATTAATTGTATAGAAGGTCAAAATCAAGTAGAAGCTATCTACTCGTACACGGATTTTAATAAGGCATTTCATTCTGTATGCCACAATATTCTGCTTCGTAAGCTTCATAACTTTGGGATTCCCTCTAATCTCTTTCAATGGATTTTATCTTTTTTAACTAATAGGGTACAAAATGTAAAACTTAATATTGAAACCTCGAGATCTATTGAATGTACCTCAGGAGTTCCTCAGGACAGTCATCTTGGCCCACTTTTATTTATAATTTTTATCGATGATATTTGCAAAAACATAAAATTCAACCAATATGTTGATGATCTTAAATTATTTTGAAATGTGATTCCATTTAAGGAGCATACACTAACTAGTAACCAAAATTTGGTCGAAAGAAAGTATGCCCGACAAGTGGAACTGAAGCACCATTTGCCTGATCCATAAAAATGGTGACCTCCTTCTCTTCGCAAACTACAGAGGCATTAGCCTTTTAAACATCGCATACAAGATCCTGTCAAGCGTATTATGTAAACGTTTAAAGCATTTTACTGAGGAACTGATTCGTCCTTACCAGTGTGGCTTCAGGCCTTGAAAATCCAGGATGACGTTTGAAAATGCTCGTTGCTTCGTCAAAATTGGAAGAGACTTAACCGAAACCTTCGAAACCACCAGACGACTTCGATGCGATTCGCTGTCATGAAGCTGCTTCAAGATTGTTCTTGAAAGAGTGGTGCGCAACAAGAACGCCAATACAAGTGACACCATCTTTCAAAAATTCACACAATATCTTGTATATGCAGATGACATAGGCATTATGTGAAGAACCAAACGAGCAGTGACGGGTGCCTTCTCTATTATCGGGTCTGAGGGGAGAAAAATGGGTCATGACATTAACGAGGACAAAACGAAGTATTTATTGTCATCGAAAAAAGTCGATTCATACCGTAGAATTGGTCAAAACGAGACAACTTACAGGCATAACTTGGAGGTGGTAAACGAATTTGTCTGTCTGGGCACCGCTGTTAATTCTGCAAATGACATCAGCGCTGATATCAGACGCAGAACTACCCTTGCTAATAGTTGTTTCTTTGGCCTAAGCAAGCAGTTGAAGAACTGTACTAAACTTTAATCATCCCAGTCTTGCTGTATAGTGCAGAAGCATGGACCCTCTCCCAGGAGGATGAAGGATCTCTTTGGTATCTTCCAGAGAAAAGTTCTGTGTACAATCTATGGTCCGGTTTGTGACGACAGGCAAAGTAACATCTGGCGGAGAAGATATAATCATGAGTAATACGACTTTCCACTGGTCAAAAAACTGAGTGTTCAACGCTAAAGATGGCTAGGGCATGTCGAGCTAATGAACATCGAAGCTCCAGCCCGTAAGGTATTCAACACCAAGCCTGAGAGAACAAGAAGCAGAGGCAGGCCTCATCTCCGGTGGAGTGACCAAGTTGAGGCCAACTTGGTAATCGAAACTGGAGGCAGGAAGCTAGAGATCGAGTTAGCTGGCGACGGTTATTATAACTTGAGGCCCAGAAGCACAATGCGCTGTAGCGCCAACTAAAGAAAGAAACACATGTGTAAATCATAAACCTTTTTATTATTATTATTTAGATCCTTGAGCTACTCGTTCTTTCGATTTTCACTGAAGCTTTGCATTTTCCCAACTGGACAAAGAAGTTCCTGGAAGAAAGAAATGAAAACAAAATGTAAATTGAACCTGATAAGCGATCGATCGCTGTCAAACGCCTTCTCGACGTCCAGGAAGCAGGCAGTGGATACACGATGACTGTTAAGGGCGGCTGCGGTATCGTGTTGGAATTTAACCAGTGTTGAGTGCTTTTCCCGAAAGCCAAACTGGAAGTCCGGGATCAAGTTGTTCTCGGAGCTGAAAATTGTCAGTTTTCTAAAAACGACGATGGATCTGTAGTTATTAATTTGGTTCTTTACTCCTTTCTTTTGATTTGCCACAATTTTGGTCATTTTCCATTGTTGCTGGAAGTAGCAGTTGTTGAGGCAGTTATTAAGAATGATGGTCAGGAATATGACAAACACGTTGGACAGTCTCTTCAGCATGAAGACTCGATCAATTCCGGCGGACTTCTTTGGTTTCAGGGTGCACAAATGTTCACATTTGATGGGGTCATCAACTGGCTTAATGTTACTACTTCACTGTTTGGTTGAGCAGCTCTTTGAACTGGCCTCTCAATTTCCACAAGGAATACAGGATTGGTGGATGGAGTTGGTTAGAAGTCCTCTTCAAGAAGTACGCAAATGCTTCAGCTTTGCCACTTGTTGATGAAATCTCGGTTCCCAATTTAGGATGGTGTCATTAATACTTTCTAATTTAATGCACTGGGCCAAGGTTTTATTTCCTATAGTGTCCTCTAAAAATAAATCTTGTTGTGGTGTTGAATAGCATTCCAGAACATGGTGTTCATGGAGTGCACCTCCAGTTCCGCTTTGAGTGCTTGGTAGTCTCTGTTGACCATGTTGAGTACTCGGTTATGAGTTCAGCCGAAAAAATTGTTTTATACAATTTTAAAATCAATCAGCCTTATAATGCACCTAGCACAAGTTTTTTAAAGGCAGCAAGGACTAAGCGGTTATATGTAAGTACAAAATTCTGAACTACATCACGTTTTACAATTCCAGCTTCCTTACTTGTGACATACTATAGACTATATGACATGAGTTGTGTTGTTATGGTCGTTCCGATTTGTTTTATTGAAAGTGTTGATATTTTTCGACCTTTTTAAGGTACCTTAAATGTAAATTCGACTTTTTCTGAAAATTAAATTAGTTCAAAAAAGACATATGTATAAGCTTTATAATTTAGTATTTTTTTAGAAAAAAAGAAGAAATCGGACATTAATTTTTCAAAAATAGATATTGATATCAAAATTATTTTATTAAATGCAAAATATTGTTGAGAACTTTTAGTTATTGTTTTAAGAAAATTCAATTGACAGCTTTTTTTAACAAACACGTAAGCCTAAAAAAACTGATAAGAAATGGTTTTCGAATTAATTATCAGGAGAACAATGAAAGACATTTATTTATTTAATTTTATTTTGTTAAAAATCGACAGCCGTGAGAAGTTATCAGTGCCTATTGCATCCCACCCTGTTTTTAGTTTTTCTGATTTATAAAAAACCGTTTAGTAGATTTTTATAAATATATTTGTTTGGTATTACGTTACAATACATAATATAAAGTTGAATTGAAGTCCCTAGTGTTATTGGTTTGTGAGATACTTAGGCTTAACCAAAATTTTTGCAGATTCTCGAAAAAAGAAATCTCAAGTATAATTATAATGACTCAAATGATAATAATTGCTAATCTGAATATATGTACATATATGAACAAAATTCTATCACTAAGATCTCCCTTAATTCTTTAAGTATTAGAAATACATCCTATAGCATTTTATAACTAGGTATATCAAAGATCAAATTCTGAACACAAAAATAAATTTAAAACAAAAATACAACCCAGTTTTTAGATCAATTATTTAATCCAAACAGTTTATTGTTAATTAAAATTCAATAATATTGTCCCAATTGCAATAAATCGAAAGGAAATTTACTACGCCATATTAAGCAATTTCGAATTAAAAATTTTCTATATTGGATTATATTGCCTGCTGGAATATAATCACCTCTCAAATGCAATTCTTCATCAACCCTATTTTAAATTCATATGTAAAAATAAAAACAAACATATATACAATGATCACATTAAACGAAATGAAATATTTTCCCAAATGTTTTTAATTAACAACTTGTCCCATTATTTTAATCACATTACAACAAATATTTTTTACTGAATTAAATTTTTCATCCGCACTCACCAAAATAATAATAATTATCAAAATTACAAAAAAAAAGTATTAAACCAAAAAAAAAAGAATACACTTCGTGTTACATGAATAGGGACTAGATCTAAATTTACTTGTTAGACCCTTTCAAATAAAGAAAATAACAAAAACTCTTATGGTTTAGGTGAATACTGCGGTTTTATTGAATGGATTCAAATAATTTTTCGAAATGTGTGTTGCCTCCTGATTGCTGAATTACTTCTATGGCATTGCTGTCATCCTTTGTTGACTTTTCTTGAAAGCCATCCCCACACGTTTTCCATGATGTTCAAGTCTGGAGGATATGGGGGTGATAGTAATGGGTTCAAATTGTTCAAATTTCGGCTCTTCATTAAAAAATTTCGGGTGATCCCGCATCTACTCAATAAAAGTTCGACTTGAACAATGATTTACGAGAGCTAGTAAATATTAACGGTAATTTTCTGGTCGGAGGCTGTTTTGATTGCAAATGGAACTAATACCTGGAGTAACATTCTTGAAAATCTACATTCTACTCGTACTTTCGATAACATTCTGTTCCTTTGAAACAACAAGACGTTTCTTCCTCCTAACTAAGTTGAACTCATTAAAATTAGAAACAGAACTGAAATGAAAATTCTAACAAATTTGATTAAAGAAGATGTTGGAAGCTTAAGAAACAAAGAATGGAATCAAAAATTAAGAAGCAAGAGAAAGTTGGCAAACCTTCCTGGAATGTTATTAAAGTTATTAAGAAGCCTTACTTTAATACAGCTGCATTAAAACTATTTAATGGGCTAGTCTGGTTCTGAAAAGATAAACGCTTTGGGCAAAATATTTACCGATAGCTATACACTAACCAGTAACTTCACAACAAATAGGAAGAGTATGTTACAATTAACGAAGTTATTGTGGCACTCCTTGAATTGAAAACTCACCTGGTTTTGATAAAATAAAATTTTGTGTTTGAAAAAATAATTAAAAACAAACTAGTTTCAGAGGTTAGGTTATAGTGGATGTCCTTGATAGAAAAGAATACACTTACGCCAGTTTAATGGCCCATTAATTGTGATACCACATGAATCTTGAGGCTTTCTCTTAAGCTTAATGAAACCAGTATGAGTCCTTTACGAAACGTGAGAGGCTGATTAGGCTGATATGATTTAGATCGTTATAGAAGAATTCTCATAGGTAATTCCTGGGTATATGAGCTAGCACAGGGCATGTAAAGATAAGGTGAAGAACTGTTTGCTCCTCTTCATCGTCCATACAGCTTCTGCAAAAGTCATTTGAGACTCCTAGCCGCTTGACGTGCTTTCGTTTTAGACAGTGCCCTATTATGACACCCGATTATCGAACTTATATTCGATCTGCTTAGAGATAGTAAGCACCGTGATCGCTTTAAATCTAGTGTTGGCCAGATGTTCTTGGTGACCTGACACGAGGTGATGTTGTTCCACCTGGCGTTTGCCTTCTTTATAGTTGCGATTGGTATGTGGGTTAAACTGTACCATTAATGGTAAGTTCATCTGCCTTACAGTAACCAGCAAAGGTGCCTCTCCATAGAAATCGACAGTTATGGATCTCTAAAGACAGAGTCCAGAGATTTGATAGCGGCCTGACTATCAGAGAAAATACTGATATAAGATGTTGATATCACTTTTTCCTTAAACCAGGACAAGAATTCTTTTATTGCCAAAAGTTCCACGTAGAACACGCTACAATGATTGGGACGGCGAAATGAAAGACTTAATTTTAGTTGTTCAGAGTACACACCTCCATCAACCTCTTCTTTTGTTTTTCAACCATCTGTTTAAAAAAATATTGACTCGTTTTCCAGGAATACCCTATCCTCCCAGAAAGGTAAAGAAATCTGGACGTTTCTGGAAGGTATAGAAATCTGGAAATTTCTATCGAGTTGCAGTTGGAGGATGGTGAAGTCTGTGTGCTTTGGAATTGATTATAAATACCTAAGAATCACGGAGTGGCCAATGTTGTTGTAAATCCACTGCGACGAAGCATTGAGGCGAATAGCAGAGCTTGCAGTTTTTGTTCGCTTATCAAGAGGTGTTAGGTAGAGTAAGAGATCCAGTGCCGCAGATGGAGTCTTCTGAAGCGTTCCGCTTATACATAGGCAAGATGAACATTGGACTTAATTTATTTTGTGGCAGCTTATAGCTTTTTCTTAAGCAGTCCACCATACATCCACACCAAATATTAAAATCGGTCTAATTACCGATCTGTATAGCCAATGCGTGATTGGGGGTTGTAAGCCTCATTTATTACCAATAGCTTTTATGCATGAAAAGAGACCTACAGTAGCTTATTTAACTTCTTTCTTGTACATTGCATTTCCAATTTAGTTTTTTGTCTAAAATAAGAGTTATGTACTTAGCCTCTTTTGAGAATTTTAATTGGATTTCTTATAATAGGACTAATTCTGTATTGTGTGGGTTAATACCCAGTCCACATCGATCCCTCAAAGTATTATTCTGTCCGAGTCATTTTTTAAGAGTTGGTTTTAGGTTTTAAGAATTTTCAGAAACCGCTATAACAACGTCATCCACATAGGCAATCACTCTTAAACCCTCCGCATCCGAACTAGTTAGGATTTCATTCACCGCTAGGTTGTAGAGGAGAGGGGATACAATACCACCTTGCGGTGTCCCTCTACTAACGAATCTTCTAGCAGAAAAGTTTCCCAGTTTTGAGTTAATTATTCATCTAGTTAGCATTAAAATTAAATTACGGAGAGAGGTGTGTAACGCCGTTTTCACCGATTTATTTTTACAGTAGGCATGTTTAGATAAAGACAGAAGTCTTGTATCAATACTTGCCCTTAAATGGATATAATTCAATTTTTCCAAGGTTTTAAGAAGGAATGATGATAGACTTATAGGTCGTATATCCCAAGGATTCAATTGCGAGCATTTACCTGCTTTGGGTATAAACAACTTTAACTTATCTCCATGGCGAGGGAATATGGACCAGATATAAACAGCTGGTAAAAATCGCATTATGGATTGCTGCAATAATGTTCGATGCTTTTTATAGTGTGGCTGGTATTATTCCATCTGGTCCTGCAGATTTAAATGATTCGAAGCTGTTGAGCTATTGATTGCAAGCTGTGGTTAGAGAACTACCAGGAAATTGAGTATCCACTATCCAGTAGTAAGTTCAGCGATTCTTTACTTGAATTTGTCCAGGATAAGTCTGAATTTTTCAGGCAGTTTGGCATGGAAATAATAATATTCTGCCTTATGAAAAATTTGGATTTCGAGCGTACCATACAAAGAGTCCACTAAATCGATGGAATAACCAAAATCACTAAAACAAATTTTACCAATGGTAAAAGTACCGATATGGTTTTCTTGACGTCGAAAAAGCATTTGATTCTGTCTGGTATGACGGGCTCTTGAACAAGCTTTTGATGCTCAACTTTGCTCTGTGTATAATACAAATGTTGAAGTTATTTCTTTCATCAAGAACTTAAGTTGTCTCTGCTTACAAAAACTTTCGGAAATATTTGAGTGTACTGACCATCCTTGGCATAATTCAACCCACGAATTACACATGTTAGCTTATGTCGAATATATTTCAGACAGAATTAGAAAATTAAGGGAACTAAATATAACATTTCCTGCGAAACATCTGACAATGTCCTAATTTCAAATTTAGCCTTATAGTAACAATATTCAAAAGACCGATTTTTTGTATTGATTTATATTTGTTTGCTGTTGTTAATGTATAAATTTATTTACACTCAAAAAAAAACTGATACCGGTGACCAGATTTCCCGCAAAATTTATCCAGAAAAGGTTTTTTTTGGATTCCTGACAGGCGTCTTAGTAAATTTTTCCAGAAATTTATTGTAAATTTTACCAGGAGATTTTTCGAAGAATTGCTGGTATAGAAATCACCAGATTTCTGTTGGAATAGGTACACCAGTAGTTTTTTTTTTCCTGGTAAGAATTATACCAGGAATAAACTCAGTATTCTGGTAAAATATACCCGGATTTTTTTTCTAGTAAAATTTTCCCCAGTATTCCTGGTAAAAATATACCAGAATTCTTGTAGAATTGTGATAGAATATTATGGTACAATATTAAGCTCTTTCCCCCAAATTATGGTAAGCGCCTTATTATGTTATGAATTATGCATAGTATATATTTAATTGTATTTTTCCTACTAAAAACAACACATAAGATATAAGTAATATTCCTAAGGAAAACATTCACATCAAAATCGACTATAATATGTCCAAGAAAAAAAGGAATATAGATTATTCTCTGAACTAAACTATCGGAAGCGCCATGTAATTTACAATTATTTGGCGGAAAGGGCTTGATAGGTATACTGCACTTAAATTTGATAGTGAAACCAAATTTTATTAGGTAAATAAAACCAGATTTCTTGTTACCAGGAAATCTGGAGTTATTTACCACGAAATCTAGAGTATTTTACCATACATTTCTTGTCCCTATTCATGTGACACGAAGTGTATAGTTGTAGCATTATTTAACATGAGAGTGGGTACTATTTTTTTTAATATTTAAAATCTCTCATCCTTTGTGTGACTTCAATTGTTTTGCAATTAAACAAAAAAACAACAACAATAACATTGTTAAATGCATTTTTTTATTCAGGACCATATTATAATGTACTCAATTCACACATTTGCATATAAAATTTCATTAATCATGGTCAAAATCATAAACGAAATTATTGTAAATTAACACAAAATCCATTTTCACTCAGCATCAACCGACAGGAAACCAACAACAGCAACAAAAAAAGGATACAAAAACACAAATAATCTGTGATTACTGTGTTTTTTTTTCCCAAGCGCATTAAAATTGTAAAAAAAAGGAAATCAGAATCCTGAAAATACAATCAGGATAATCTCCTAAAAAAGTGACAGCAATAGCGGACAAATTATTTGTATTACAATATATAATTAATAATAATTGCCAAAGCAAATCATTATCAAACCTCATCCTTTGGCATAAAACGATTCACTATTGCTATATTGCATCGCACATGACGCCCCCTGCTGGTGAGCTGAGCAACCTCTTAAACAATCATTATCAACCTTCACATAATATGGACTTACAACTCCTGGCAGCAATACAGCAACATCAACAGCAATAGCAACGCAGTGCAATGCAATCACAGGATGTGACAACTATACCAACCGCACTCTCATCGCAAATCCTTGTCACGTGCTGGGTGGGGTGGGCTGGGCAAGGGGATTGCTTATGAGTGAGTTAAGAGGGTGGAAAATCATTTCAATGTGAAAGATAGGATCTGTAGTTGGCTTGGTTTTTATTATATTTTTGTCCCATTTTGGTGCTGAGTTTGGGTTCGGGTTAGGGATCGAGTTGGGGTTTTTAAATGACCGCAGTCAAAGCCAATTGAATTGACACTAACCCGCTTTTTTGAGAAGGAATAAGGGAAGTTTGTCGGTGGCATCACAGGATATGGACCTGCTTCCGTATCCGAATCCATAGAGCAGCTCCATTTTTTGAACAAACAGAATTATTACGAACTCGATTTTTGGTTAGTCCTGAATCTGGCTTACGACGATGACCGACGACGACGGAGGACATATACCAACTATTGCCACCAACTATGGTATATTGGAAACATAACAAGAATGGGGTAGGATACGAAGTTTCAGCCATCTGAAAAAGAGGGATGACATGATGGATGGGATGGGGTAGCATCAGTGAATTTGCTTTCTGCAACGAAACCACTAACTGGATTGTGTAAATTCAATCACTGGACGGCCACAAATTCCCGGAATATTGGTCAACAAAATTCTGCGGGTATATACTCGTCGTAGTATACCAAATTGCCAAGTTCCTCTTTTTCGTCGCTTCCGATCCGATCCAATTCGATTCGATTCCATTCGATACGACCCCGATGCGGACCTCGACTCCGACCCCGAACCCAACCGACACAACGCGACGTGACCCTTCCGTTGAGAAGCAGCTAGTTACCATTTCCACACCATATGTGCGGTGCGTATAGGTTCATATGTACATAGGGCATTGTGTGCCTTTGCCTATACCAACAAGGATCATTCTATGATGCCAACTCCGCCGCCTCTGCCACCCGGCCAAGTTGCACGCTCTCGCTCTGGTCGTAGAGAAATACAGAGGTGGCAAACTGATGGTAAGGCTAGAAAGTGAATCGATGAATGAATGAGTGCGAATAAATGGATTCGAGAGAGCCAAGCTCCAAGTATACAGTAGTTGAGGTGGTATACATGGTGGATATTGGCCATTTGTCAGCCACACACAAAAACCAGTGAAAACAATTGCTTTTGTGGAATCAATTCCACATGACATATTTTCACAGGAAAGGAAATCCGATGGAACACACTGAAAAAAATATTGATGAAAAAGTTAAGAGCAACTCCTTGTGAAACAAAATTGGAAGACGTGACGAATGATGATATTTAAAGGGGCGAACCTTGGGCTTAGTTAGCTAGTTTCTAAGTGAGGTACTATTTACATGATAATATGGTTGACAAATGACATTGGATTGAAGGGCTATTTGGGCGGGAGTATTATTGTTTACTTTACATAGGAAGTTATTGTAATCGGTCCGATTTGTCGAATTGAAAATGTTGATATTTCTTGACGTTTCAAGGTACTGACAATGACGAATGACAATAAGCCACACGCAAAAGTGCAATTGGAAGGAGAGGATTTTGAAGAAATGTTACATAGTGGAGCATCCGTTACGTGTTTAGGAAAACGAGCAATGGATTTTGTAAATAGGAAAAATTTCAAAATTACAAAAAAGAAACAATGATATTATGAATAATGATATTAGAAGAAGTTTGCTTCTTCCACATATAGAGGGAATTATGGAATTATGAGCAGACTTCAACATACGAAGTTTATCTCCAGTATCGGCTTAAAAGATGCCTTTTGGCAAATTGCCCTAGAGAGCAAGTCAAGGGAGAAGACAGCTTTTACAGTCGCTGGGCGACCGTAATATCAATTCACGGTTATGCCCTTTTTTTATTTATTTGTACTCCAGATTTCAAAACACATATAAAGGTACTGCGGGAAGTTACTAAAGCTTTACGCCTAGCAGGATTGTCAATAAATGTAGAGAAAAGTAAATTTTGTTTCAAGGAGATAAAATACCTAGTGTATGAAGTTGATGACGGATTGGACAAAGTATCGGCGGCGATCGAGGACTTTCCGATACCGATGCCCTAAAGTAACTCCGAAGTTCCTAGGTGTGACCGGATGGTATAGATGTTTCATACCAAACTACGCAACTATAGCAGCTCCAATGACAGACTGTTGGAAGAAAGGACAAACTTTTAAAATGTCCGACAACACTTGTGACAACGGATTCAGGCTCATAGATTTTGCTGACTTGGAGTTCTCCAGATCAATCTACCGTCAACCAGATTGACCATATTGCGATCGACGCCAGACACGCTTCCACCATCATTGATGTGTGAAATTTCCGAGGAGCTAACAGTCGACGTTAGCCACTACCTCGTTGTAGCCAAGGTAGCACTTCGGGTTTCCAGACCCAAAGCAAAACTGAGAGGTGCTGGGAGAAGGTACAACGTCGAACTGTCGAGGTCTCTGCCGCCAACACAATGTATTGCCAAGATGCAATCAGAGAAGCCGTTTCTGATGTGCTGGTTTTCAAGCAGCCACCAACAAGGAACCCCTGGTTTGATGAGGAATGTCGGCAGGCAAATGCAGCCAAACAACAGGCTCGCAAAGCGGCGTTGCATAAATAGACGGAGAGCTGCTCATGAGCTCTATGAAAAGAACCAGCAAGAGGAACACCGACTTCTCAGAAGGAAAAAGAGGGGGCATGAGAAGCGTGCAGTCGAAGATGTTGAGAGGTTTAAAAGCAGAAATGAAGTCCGAAAGTTTTATAAACAGGAAAAACAGGTACATAAACCAAGAACCGAAAGCTGCAAAGACGAAAGTTGAAACATCATAGTGGAAATACAGTAAATGCTGAGGATATGCAAGGAGCACTTCTGCAGATTGTTTAACGGCAACGACTAACAGAATTCCGTTACATCGCCTATAAAAACTTCTCTGCCGTAATATGTGAACATCAAAAGACCATCGTCAACAGCCTGAAAGGTCCTTATCAGTCTGGTTTTAGACCACGAAAGTCCACAGTCGATCAAATATTCACATTATGGTAGATCCTTAAAAAAAAAACCAAGAACACCAAATCGACACCCACTATGTTTTCATCGATTTCAAGGCGGCATATGACAGCATCAACAGGGACAAGCTGTATAGAGCCATGTCTAGTTTTGGCATCTCTGCCAAACTCGTCCATTTGTGCAGGAGGACCATGAAGAATTCATGCTGCTCCATAAAGGTTGGAAACAACTTAACAGAACCTTTCGATGTCAAAAAAGGTTTTAGACAAGGTGATGCGCTGCCATGTGATTTTTTTAAAATCGTGCTTGAAAGAATAGTGCAGAGATCACACGTCAACACTAGAGGCACGGTCTTTCAAAAGTCTGCCCCATTACTAGCATATGCTGATGACATTGACACAATGAGAAGAACTCAGCGTGATGTCAATGGAGCTTTTGTGAGTATTGAGGCAGAGGCGGCAAAAATAGGTTTAACGGTAAATGAGGGCAAAACAAAGTACATGATGTCATCAAGAAAGAACTTACAACAGCGACGTCTTGGTCAAAACGTCACCATCGACAGACGTGATTTTGAGGTACTCGTAGTTAAGAACTTCGTCTACCTAGGTTCCGCTATTAACGCAGAAAAAAAACAGCAGCGCTGAGACCAAGCGAAGAATAACTTTTGCTTACCGCAATTTCTTTGGCAATTGAGTGGAAAAGTCCTTTTTTCGAGGGACCAAAGTGTTGCTATATAAGACCCTTATCATCCCCGTTTAACATGAACAGCCTGAAGGACTCTATCCCTCGCAAATAACTTAGAGACCATTTTTGCAACACATGGGAACAATCAGCAGTACTATACCCGAAACTATAGAAAACCATTGTAGTGCTAAACATATAGTCAGTAGTTTTCAAGGAAGAAACAACACCCGGCTTTTGAAGTAGACTTGGGTAAAATTAAAGGCGACAACTTAAAGCTCATTAAGCATCTGTACAAGTTGATGAAAGTAGCGTCAAATGTTATAAGCGCTTCGACCCCTGAAGCAAAAGATGCCGCAAATAGGTGTAACAGCAGAACCCTTAATAGGAGCTCAAAAAAACACCACTAAAAACCAACTAAAAAGATGAAAGGAACATTCTGCTTTGGTTTGAAACCATGTATTCGACAGCAACGTGCAAGTGACACCTTCTGAGTTGCCCAATGCGAAAAATTCCCGAAAACGAAATTTTAAAAAGGCTTTTGACATCTTCAACAGGGAATTTATTTGGCTCACTTTTTGGAGGTGGATATCCCAGATAAGAAGTAGGTTGTTGGAGGAGTTTGAAGTCTTTATTGAAGTTACCCAAGGCTGCATACTGTTATTAATTGTTTTCTTATTTGTTATCAGTGATGTGCTGATGCCTTGACAGGAAAAAAAGAAATAAATGACTTTGTAAAACAAACCTTAAAAATTGTATTATTTAGGCAATGTATGCTTGCTATCTCACAGGATTATAAATCACCTTCTTTTAGTTTGAAAGTATCATTAAGTTGCGGCCTTTTAAGAAAATGTTTAAACACTTTTTCTACATTTCGAGAACTAGCTCGCTAGTAAATTGAGTAACTGTGGTTGGTGGCATTCAAGCCACAAAAAATATCTACTATCACCCTGAACTTTAGGCTATAAAACATAAAACCAGACGATACAGTAGACACAACCATTGGCTACACATATCCAACCGATTATTCCGCTGTTACCTTGGTCGTCAAGGACATAGCTTGTCACGGTGAAACAAAGCATCAATTATTGCCACCACGGTAACGAGGCAAATTAGCCCTGTTTTATTTCACCTTGCCTTCTTCTAAGTGAATGATAGACGAGATAGATAACATTAAAAGCAATCTAAACCGATTATTCCAGAGTCACTTTTAAAGAGAACCTCGAACAAGCTAGCTTGTCGTGGATAATGCTCCGCTGACCATTCTTTAACCTTTGTTAGGGACATGTCTTAATTACGCGAAAATTTTTTCTCTGGAAGCATCCAAAGACGTTCTCCTCTTGCCTTGATAAATTCCAAGCTTCAGCACCATAAATAAGAACTACGATGAAGAGTGTCCAGTGATAGCGACTTTAGAGAAAACTACCCTACTCAATTGGCTTTTAAGTTCGAGGAAACATCTATTTGCAAGAGTTATTCCTCGGTTTGATTTTAGAGCTTGTATCATTATCTGAATTTATAGCTTTTCTGGACAGACTTTTGGAAGATTGCACCTCTAGTGTGGACGATTGAGTTTTGTAAAATACTTGATAACCGAACTAGAATAAATCCTCAAATGGCGACTGAGTTTGACAGATGTCAAAACGCTACCAACTTGAAACCACAATAGAATGATTCGACACCAATATCAACACAACAACACATATAGTTTTGAAATTTCTTTAAAAATCATTTATAATTATTTAAAGTACTCCATCATATTTCTTTCAGTGTACCGCTGCAAATCCATCAAACTAATTTAACCGTCTGACCAGCGTAAAAATCAATACAAATCCGATTGTATCCTTTCAAAGTTAACATTTACATTCGATGTTATTCTCACACAACATACGCAACTATGTATGTACAGTTTAACACTCTGGTACAGTTACACTGTTTATTGTTTGTATATACCATAACTGCAACTCCTTAAATCCGATTTTGGAGTATTATAAGCTATCAATGTCCATCATACTCTCTGGCTTGGCCTGGCCTGCCTTACATCAATGTATAAAGGGACACGACAATATTGCAAATTTATAAGCTATACCCCCTTTTCCGATATACTAGCTTCCCTTTTGTCGGTCTGCCTCAGTTCCCAGGATTTCCATTGTTTAGTAATATAAAAGCCTTAACTGGCATAAGCTTACGATTGGGTTGCCATCATTTGCAGCGGAAAGGAAATAAAACAAAACAGAATAGAAAAAACGAAAAGAAAAGAAAAACATCCACCTTGATGTTGTTGTTATGTTTGTTATTCTGCATGGTCACTTGGCCATCACATCTCTCCCGGCTGTTACCCAGAAAACAGAGAACAATCGTGCCTTCCCGTGTCCAGTATCCAGTTTGCTTTTTTATAAATTTCTTTTATGTTTTGTTCAACCTTCTCGCCCACACACTTTTTGCTAGGAAAAAACATACTTCGTCCTTATCGTCCTGTCCTTACAGCGAGCATCCTTTTTGTATGTTTTTTTTTTTATATTTTTGTTGTTTTGTTTTTTCTTTATACCGCACTCCATGTGATCTGCGGAACGGAAACTACTTCTTGATTACTTTTATAGCCTCAAGGGTTGATGGGTGGTAGGTGGCAGCACACTAAGGGAGGACTGGAATATGCATCTAGTATACCTACCTACCTCAGTCTGCCTCTCTACTTGCGTGTTGTTTTCATGTAATATCATTAAGATGAGACACATCAGCGGCTAGCCGGGCCAGCCGGCATCCGCATCATGGCTTTAAGGAATGTTCTGGATCTGGTTCTGGATGTGGCGATGCAGGTTGATGTTGACGTTGATAGCTCCCAAGTGGAAGGCAAATGCACAACATCAAACCCAACAAAAAAGAAGTGAAATAAACCAAGGTGTATAAAAGAACATAGTCTGTTTGTAAAACAAAGAACAAATTTAGAACTGGGACATCCTTGTAGTCGTCGTCGTCTCGTCGTTGCCACCACCGCCGCCACGCCACCCGCCGCTTCGATGCTGCAAACCGTAGTAATGAAAAGAGCTTTAATCTTTTACTTGTCTGGAAGATATGGCTATTTCTTTTTTCAAGATTATAGCACCTTATACAGAATGGGATCTACTTAACTTAAAGGGTCTGTACATTATTTATAAGCAGTTTATAAGTTAAACAATTTGTTTCTTTTTGAACTTGGAAAAAGTTTAACGATTTATTACAGTTTTTAATTTAGGTTATGGTTTAATCATTCTAGTACTTTATCACTTTTATCGTGCTATTTTGGATAGAAAAAGAGGACTTATCTTAGTCTTTAAAGTTAACCTTGTTATTCAGAAATAGAAGAAAAATAGTGGAATCTTTTACAAACGAAAAAAAAGCGAACGTACGAACATACAGACATGCGGACGTACAAACGTACGTACACACGCACGTACAGACATCTCTTATTTCGACTCTTGGGACCTTGAAACGTCGATAAATGTCAAAATTTTCAATTCGACAAATCAGATCGATTACAATAACTTATTATGGGAAGTTAAAAATTATCTTTGGACAGTACTGCTCCTTAAAAATGTCATAAGTTCCTGAAGGGAAGGGAAATGATTTTTTGGTTTAACCACCACTACCCCCCTCTGAATCCCACTTCCCATCAAAAAGTCATTTCAGGCATAAACTCTTAGGTACATTTTTAGAGCTATTATTGAGTGTTTTGAAGAGGCAGCCTTCAAAATGGCATAAAATTTGAGTATTCGAAAAAGTTGTGATCTGAAGAAGGAATAAATATAAATTAGGTGACCTTTGAGAACTACAGCCTAGTGCCTTGCAACTCTCAACCATTCCTGTGTGCGTGAGATATGTCAGGGATGGGCCTTCAGTTCTTGTGCCGAATCCAAACGGCTAACTTGTCATAGCACCCAAGAAAATTGTGTTAAAATTTTGTTTTTGTACTATTCGGACAATATTTACGAATACGAATACAATACATTTTATAACATTTCAGATAAAAAGGATTGTTCGGTCTTCTTGCCCAAAAAAGTAAGGCGAAGATATTAGAATTGTCAAATTGCCCAAAAATGACTCTATCGCTCAAAAACACCAATGCTATATTGCCCCGATTAGTTTAAAAGTATTGACATTTCGCCCAAAAGATTTAAGTTATGTCTCCCCCACGCAAACATTAAACGAAAAAAATTTCAGAACGTTCAAGAACTCGAAATGTCAAGGAAACATTACAAATATTTTACACAACTTTCACAGTGAAATAAAACGGAATTGTTTGCTTGCGCACAGTGCTAGCATCATTGAGGCGTTTAAACATTGAGATATGTATGGAGGGAATGCTGTCCCTTCCAACCCCCTTCAAGGGCTCAAAATAGGATATGATGTGTGTAAGAAACTGTGCTTACACACCATTTCGCGAAAATTCACAGCCCCCCCCCAATCCTATCGTGATTCCAAGGAGGGATTTCAGGTCCCTAATACATAACTCATATCTCACTGTTTTGTTTTGTTCTTTAGCAGTGCTACTTTGATGTGGAAAATCTTTAGACACTTATCTTTTCCTTTCATTTGAAATTATCAATGATAATCGTTCTATAGCCGTACTACACGAATTTCAAATGCCTTACTACGCTTTATCTTTCCCTTTCAATGCGATACTCAAACAATATACATACAATACACCAACATCTTCTTTCAAACATCTCAATTAAAAAATCTTCTACTTCGTCCAGGAGGCGGCGGTCAAAGTGCCTACCTCATCGAGTCAATGGAAAATTTGGTCATTAACGAATGGTAAATGACACGAAGATTACAAAACCGCTGGTCGGACAGACTTTTTCCGGGCCTTTTGGCCGCAAAATGGCCACTTCCGGTCGCGTGTTTTGGTGTTGGGGTATACCATCAGGTCAATGGAAAATTAAAATAGTAGTTGGTAGAGATCTGGTGGGAGATTTAAAATCATTTGGTCGGACATACACAATCCGGGACCAACCCTTTGTCCGACCATCTCAAAACACGGTATTTTTGGTGTTGACCTACCTCATCGGATCAATGGACAAATGGGGTATCAAATGAAAGCTTGGACCGTCTACTTCAAAAATCTACTGGTCGGACAAACTTTTCATGGGCCAAACATACGTCCGACCGCCTTTTCCTCAAAAATATGCTTTCATCTTTTTTCATTTTTTTCAACTCAATATCAAAAATTTTTAAGTGAAATAAATACAAATTTGTCTAATAAATCTAATAAAAATTATAAAGAACCATAACAAAATCTATTGACAGTTTTTTTTTCTCAGGAAATTGCATTTTTTTTATAAATTAAATAAATGACATACTTACCGACGAACTATCTACTTCCAGCAGGGAAAAGTTAATCCAACTTATTAATTAAATGTTACACATATGTACATATGTCTCTATAGGGATTATTTACTTTATTTTTCAAATATTGCAAAAATGGCAATGGAAATTCAAATAACTGAGAGCCCTACATTAAATAATATTTTCATTAATTTAGGTGCGTTTCATATTCAAATGACTTTTTTTAAAGCCCTGGGAAAATGTATTGATGGTTAGGGAATGATCGATATTTTAGTACAATCTGAAGTTCTGGCTGAAGGATCAGTAAACGGATTTATTGATGGAAAGCACTTTAGTAGATGTAAACAAATCCATCCTTTGCTGACCGGTGCCATTCAGAAATTGCACTTAAAACGGTTTTGTTTAGAAAACAACATTAACATTTCCGAAGATTTCGTTGATGATTGACAACACTTTTTTCAAAGCCCATTGCACCCAAATGAGAGCCCTAATTTAAGCCTATTAGTCAATGATACTTTTACCAAATACACAGCGTATAAAGATCTCACACTTAAAGGAAATCATGGTAATACTCCTCGGTTTTTCATGCAATATATTGAGTTCATGAACGTTTTTTTCAGATTTTCAAGGAGTATAAGAACGAGTGATTTTCAAACGTATGTGGATTCTATTTTCGAACTTTCTAATTTATTTTTTTGTGTTTAACCAACCTAATAATACAAGGTGGACATTAAAATTTCATTCTAATTCAGTTGAATTAAAAATAAAAATTCTAATTTAATAAACGAATTTAGGCGTGGTGCTTTTGGTATAAGGCGTACAGCAAAAAGTTTTGCTAGGTTACCAGTTGACCTATCTCTCGAACAAACCATTAATGCGGATGCTGCTAACTCGTGGACTGGTGTTACCCATTTTTCAAATTCAATTTCAGCAAGACAACGCTGGGCACTAAGTCATAACCTAAGAACAAAAATTATTTTCAAAATCTTATCTGAAATAAAAATCGGACAATCGGATGATATATGTAATGAACTTGCCAGAAATAGAATTCAAAAGGACAAGAAAGCATTAACTGATATCGTTAATGTTTTCAAACAAAATATAAATCCTTTTGATGAAAACTTGGGAAAAGAATTTCTTTTTAACATAACAACAGGTAGAGCGACAAGTCAACAGACAGATGACTTTGTTCTAAATGTCAATGAAACAGGGCAAAAACAAAAAATAACATTTATAGAAGAGTGTTCTGAAAACATTGCTCGATTTGAGAAACCTTTAAAGCACAACAATACTCTAAACTTCGCATCAGAATGCTTAAAAAAATATCAAAAAAGTAGAGATGGTACAAAACAGAGTCTTATAAAAATGGAACGGGATGCCTTTGGGAAACTATTATCAATAGTTTAAAAAAAAAAATGACATGGAGATTTGTTTATCATATCCATTGTCTCCAGCCCCCCAGCCCTTTGTCACTATACTGGTGAGATGCACAAAACTGATAAAACAGTTTTGGCAAAGAAACTAAAATCTAGAATTTCTCCGTCCCAACCGTTAAAAAGAGATATAGAATTAATTGATGGCTTTTACTTAATCCATCTCTTAGGGTCATTAGTTCATCAAACATTTAACAAACTATCCGAGATGATTTTAACACGAATGCCCCGGAATCCATCATAGGCTCTGAACATTGCGTTCGAAATGAAGTAGAAGTCTCAAATTTCACGATTTCAGGACCACTTCAAAAACGAACAGGTGATTTTGTTAAATGCCTTAAAAACCTCAAATTTAAAGAATCACTCGTAAAATGTTTAGGGCTGTACTGGGAGGATAGTTCCTTGATTCCAATTTTTGGAGACAAAAAGGTTTTTTGACGGTAGATGACAAATGTTTCTCCTATGAAGTTCAAAACCAATGTATATCTAAAGGTGAGGAATATGAATATAGTTGTAGCCATGAAGAAGCCGATACCAGAATAATTTACCATTTAAGCAAATCAAAACCTAATTCCAACATTATGGTTCGAGCATCTGACACAGACATACTCGTTATTTTACTGAGGAATATGCACAAATTCAAGGACTTAGAGATTTGGTTAGCGAGTGGCAGCTCGAAAAGAAATAATTTCAATTGCATTAACTGTACGCAACTAGCTTCGACATTGGGAGTGAGTTTATGTGCTGTGCTACCAGCATTTCATGCTTTTACAGGTAGCGACTATACTGCCAAATTTTTTTAGAAAAGGAAAATCTTAACCTCTAGACATCCTTCAAAATAGTGTTTGTTATCAAGCTGCCTTTGAAGCATCGAGTTAAAAAACTGATCTTTTACTGGAAAAAGATACAGAAGTTTTTCAAAACTTTACTTCACATATGAACTGCAAAAGTGTAAATGAAGCTAGATTTCAAAGGTTTCAAAACATATATGCTTCTAAAAATACGTCGGTAGGTAATTTTTTTAAAAACATAAAAAGACAACGCAGAAGAAGCAGAATAAGAATATTTGAGTGAGGAAGATTCTGATGATGACAATATTTTTTAATTTTAATTTAATATAATTACTGGGATATATGCAAAGTTTATTTTTTTATTCTATGTATTGATATGTGATATTATGTTTATTTTATATCTTTTTTGGAAAAATTAATTCATCTTATATTTGAAAAATAAAGTAAATAATCCCTATAGAGACATATGTACATATGTGTAACATTTAATTAATAAGTTGGATTAACTTTTCCCTGCTGGAAGTAGATAGTTCGTCGGTAAGTATGTCATTTATTTAATTTATAAAAAAATGCAATTTCCTGAGAAAAAAATTATCTATAGATTTTGTTATGGTTTTTTGTAATTTGTATTACAACTTTTTTTATATAATTTATTTAAGGTGAAAATGTTAACTTTTATCTGATACAAATTTTCACTTACAAATTTTTGATATTGAGTTGAAAAAAATGAAAAAAGATGAAAGCATATTTTTGGGGAAAAGGCGGTCGGACGTATGTTTGGCCCATGAAAAGTTTGTCCGACCAGTAGATTTTTGAAGTAGACGGTCCAAGCTTTCATTTGATACCCCATTTGTCCATTGATCCGATGAGGTAGGTCAACACCAAAAATACCGTTTTTTTAGATGGTCGGACAAAGGGTTGGTCCCGGATTGTGTATGTCCGACCAAATGATTTTAAATCTCCCACCAGATCTCTACCAACAACTATTTTAATTTTCCATTGACCTGATGGTATACCCCAACACCAAAAAACGCGACCGGAAGTTGCCATTTTGCGACCAGCGGTTTTGTAATCTTCGTGTCATTTACCATTCGTTAATGACCAAATTTTCCATTGACTCTATGAGGTAGGCACTTTGACCGCCGCCTCCCATACTATAAGTTTGCGATTATTTTTAGAAAAATAGGGGCACATTTTCTAAAGAGCTCACTTTATGTTATATCCCACATTTTTTTAATCTCATACTCAATTAAGTTAAGGTTTGGTCAAGAATTATCTTCTATATTGATATTTTAAATTTTAAGACAGCGGTTTCTCTTAAGCGACTCTAGTTTAGTGGATTTCTTAGTTTAGTTCATTTAGGCTTCCTCAGAAATGCACTCAAATAGAGTTGCTAAAGAGAAGCCGTTTTCTTAAATTTTTAAATAGCAATATGAGAGAGAAAAACTAAGGTGGGTAAAGCATTCCACATTCTTAATGTGCGGCTTGGCTTAAGCACAAGTGTGATGGGGTAAAACATTTTTTTCTTCGAACGATTGCGTATCATACAATTTCAAATATGTGATCACTACTTTCTTCGATGAAAGTGATTAGCAGCCCAAGGGGTTCTTTACGCTTGGGCGATAGGAGACAGCACTGAGTTTTTAATTCAATAAATTGTACACTATTTATATTTTACAATGCTGTCGAGATCATAAAAAAGGAGACCCTCTAATTTGTGCTAACTACAGAGGCGTCAGTCTCCTTAACATTGCATATAAGATCCTCTTAGCCGTATTATCTGAACGTCTGAAGCCATTCGTCGACAACTTGATAGGTCCTTATCAGTGTGGCTTCAGACCAGGAATGTCCACTATCGACCAAATATTCACACTACGGCAGATCTTGGAAAAACCAAGGAGCTTCAAATCGATACCCATCATCTCTTTATCGATTTTAATGCCGCGAATGATAGCATATCTTGGGAAGAGCTCTACAGAGCAATGTCTAGTTTTGACATCCCTGTCAAACTTATCCGTTTGTGCAGAATGACGATGGAAAATGCACGCTGCTCTATCAAGGTCGGAAAAGAATTCACCGATGCATTTGATGTCAAAAAGGTTTTAGACAAGGCGATGCACTGTCATGCTACTTCTTCAACATCGTTCTGGAAAGAATTGTGCAAAACTCAACCGTCAACACTAGAGGCACAATCTTCCAAAGATCCATCCAATTACTCGGATACGCAGATGATATTGACATAATTGGAAGATCAAAGCGTGATGTCAGTGGAGCGTTTTTGAGCATTGCGATGGAAGCGAAGAAGATAGGTTTAGTGGTCAATGAGAGTAAATATATGCTGTAATCAAAAACGGACATCTTGGACAAAACGTCTCCATTGACAGCTATAACTTTGAGGTAGTTAAGGACTTTGTCTACCTAGGCACCGCCATTAACACAGACAACGACACCAGCGCTGAAATCAAACGAAGAACAACTCTTGCAAATCGCTGCTTCTTTAGACTAAGAAGGCAATTGAGAAGTAAAGTCCTCTCTCGAGCATCTAAAATCACCATCTATAAGGCACTCATCATCCCGGTTCTCATTCATGGCGCTGAGGCCTGGACCATGTAAAAGATTTCTGGTCCCTTCAGCATAGATGGAGAATGGAGGAGAGAATATATAACGACGATCTGTACGGGCTGTACAGCGACACTGGCCTAGTCAGCAGAATTAAGGTCCAACGCCTTAGATGGCTGGGTCATGTCGAGAGGATGGACATAAACGCTCCAGCCCGAAAGGTCTTCGTATCCAATCCTGTGGGACGGCGCAGTAGAGGAAGACCGCGACTCAAGTGGCGCACGCAGGTGGATGAAGACCTCAACCAACTTGGAGTGGGAAACTGGAGACAGCTAGCTAGACACTGAGCTGGCAAGAGACGCATGTTGATTGAGGCCCAGGTTCGCCCCAGACTGTAGAGCCACCTTAAGTAAGTAAGTAAGTCGAGATCCGAATTTAATGAGCTTATAAAAAGTCACGGTATTTATATAATCAGCGGATTAAGAGTAAAAATGGATGTCAAGAAATTGTTTATAAACATAATTTTGTCTGTCCTGAGCAACAGTTTTTTCAACTGATTGACACTTATAATTCTATCAGACGATTACTGTCTTAATATAAATAAATTAGGTGGCCCAACAGTCCTTAGAGAACCAGGGCCTAGTAATTGCAGGGATGGAGGGGACCTACAGTTTATATTCCGAATCCGAACGGCTAATTTTTTGAGAAAGCACTTTTTCATGACAAGAATTACTCTTTGAGAATTTGTTAATTCCTCGTAAGATCATTACCCGTGAATAAAAACCTTAGGTGGAAGAGGCAGGGATCGAGCCTAAGACCTATCGCATGATAGTCCAACGCACTAACCTACATACAACGGGTACTACGAGCTTGTAGACTAACAAAGCTAAAAAGAAGCTGTCTTCTAAAATTCCAGCTCAAAGCATGATCTTCAAAAATAATTCAAAGCATTGTTTGAAGGTCGCCATCTTCATAAACCCATTACTCCAATCCATTGACAATTGACCTATTCCTGGATTATTTCCTCAGTAACTAATTGAACAAAACAAACTGGTTCTCTTGAAAGGGGCTATCCCTACCCATTCTTTAAAATAATAACTTTGTTAATACCAATTATAGAACTTGGTTAAAAAACAGTCTATTGCCCCTTTATAGTTGCTAGACTAACGTAAGACCATAGCGAAATTCTAGATTGAATAAGTCATCCTGCAAAAGAATTAAATATATTCTTGCTGGCTTAATTAAAAGATATGTGTTTCAAAGATGCATAACTATCCACAGTAAAACTTTAGAAACCAATTAAAGTCTAAGAAAGAAAAAAATATCAAGTTTTTCAAACCATCTTAACCTTTACATTGTTCCTAAAAAAATCCTTCTTATCACCTTATCTTGAAGCTCTACATGCTAAAACTTAACACCTCTTCTGTCAACATAGGTGAAAAGAACGCTTTAATGACAACACTTTCTTTGTGAAAACCTTTAAAGAAAAAAAGTCACCCTCATCCCTACACCTCTCATGTATACCTACACATTATGACCACACGTCCATTTTTCTTTTAATGAGAACCATTGTTGTTGTCGCTCGGTGAAGAGCAGTGACATTGATGCCCTTGTATGCGGTCGTATATGACAGTCTTACCCATAGAATGTTGGCAACAAGCAAGTTGTTGTTATATACCTAAACCATATCCCTCTATATAACCATCGTCATAGTTGCATTCAGAAGCTTCCGTAATACCCTTTTCCATGCTCCTAACAATTTTCCTTACTTCGTTTAGAATAGAATTTTCCGTCGTCCATTGCTTTAATCCTTTTTCTAATTCATTCATTTCATTTCTTTTTTACTTTATTTTTCTCATTTCCTTTCAACCTTCCGCAACTTGGAACCATCCAATCCAAATAAATAACTTAGATTGTTGTTACTAACTGATACCACCAAAGATTCTCTATTCTATAGGTACCGGTATTGAACACATCCTGCCGCTATTTCTCTTCCGGGTATTTACATCGAATTACACATTTACTGTTCATTGCATACACAAACACAAACTATAATCAGCTCTCTTCCATATCTATAT
This sequence comes from Eupeodes corollae, assembly GCF_945859685.1. Classification (NCBI taxonomy): domain Eukaryota; kingdom Metazoa; phylum Arthropoda; class Insecta; order Diptera; family Syrphidae; genus Eupeodes; species Eupeodes corollae. The sequence continues at coordinate 33,425,135 of NC_079147.1, forward strand.
ACAAATTTCTTCCTTCCTTTTAAATTCTCTCTCACTTTCTCTCTCTCTCTCTCTTTGTCAACTTTAAGGACCGCCACCCTACTGCCAATGTTTTAAGGAACAGTAAAAATAAAAATCATCCACTCCGTCTGATGTAAAAAAGCTTTTCACGCTCGCACATCATCTGCCAATAACTCACTGTAGACCTACTTCCGGTATACACAAAATCGTGCATCTAATTCCGTCCCTGCCGGTAGGTCTGGGTAGACACACTATACATATAGAACACCTACCTTACCTACCTACTCTTACACCTTGGTATTTATACCGACTTGGCTCCTTCGACATTAAACAAAAAAAAAAGCACTTCCGTCACTCTTCCTTTTTCTCGAAAAAAAAATAACTGGAAAAGGGACAACGACGAGGACGAAGACGGGATGAGCTAGACAAGAGTGCAGCTATAGTTCGTCTTTACATTTCCAACCCAATTAACCTCCACTTCACTCACTCTATCGGCCTTTTAACACCTCCAACACCACCCTCACTGTCGGGCCCTGTTCGTTGTTGTTGTTGTTGGCGTCATCACCATCGCCATCACCAACGCCGACGACGCTTCCAACACTATAACAAAATCGCTACTACTACAAATAAACTCTTCGGTGCATTCGTATGTATTACATAGAAAGGCGTGTGTGGCCTTGACCTTGTTACTCTTGCAAAAGCTCCAAACTGCACAAACAAAAAAATACACGTGTAGTAAAAAAAGAAAACAAAAACACTAAAACAACCTAAGGAGGGAGGGAGAGCGGCAAGAGAGTGAAAGAGAGTGTACATATAAATGGTCTTTGGCTACTCAAAAACAAACAACCCACCCCCAAAAGCCTCTAAGGAACTATTACGATTACTTATACACTTGCATCACGCAACGGTGACGACGACGGAGATAACGGAGACAGCGACGCGACGGACGTCTGCAACAACAGCCTAGACTTTACATCGAACCAATACCACCGGGGCTTAGCGCCCTAACAGTAAAAGCAGTGCAAATGCACTTTACATTCGCTCAGCAATCTCAGTGAAATTTCTAGAAGCGAGAACGCCCTAAAAATTTAAAGAGAAAACTTAAGTAAATGTTAGTTTACAGCAACCACACCACCGCCATTCTACCGGTAACGGTTAATACCAGTAGTTTGTGTAACATTGAGTAGGTATTAAGTCTTGTCTCGAGTGACACCGACACGTGCTCTATTCACTCTGACTCTGGTCTGGTGCTACCGGCTCTGTTATGAGAGAGAATTTGCAGTGATTTACTCTTTCTCACTTCTGTCTCTTTTTACGTCAAAGTTAACAGAATGAGCTTTACATTTTACACGATAGACGTCAACGACATAACACTACTTATCCTGTTAACTTGGTCATGTACTGTAACTGTAATGGCAATGCAGTGACAGTGGGTTGTAGTAGCTTGAGTATGATGGCGTGAGTATATTTGAAGAGTATTCTCTTTGCTCTCGAATGCAGTTACATTTACAGTTACCATTATTGCAGTTTACACTTGTTCGTTTTCCCGTTTGGTTTATGGTACGGAGAAGAGAGGCTTGGGGAGTGCTTTCTGTTATAGAAACTTGAGTAATGTCAGAAGTAAATGGGTTGCACATGCACATCTCGGAAAGCTCTTTTTACAACGCCTACACAAACTTTTGTTCACAAAGCTTGCATTACCGCTATGTACAGTGTTGGTTGCCAGCCAGACATTTTTACTTATACATTACTGACTAGAAATGTATGTATTTACAGTACATGCAATTTATATACCTATGTACCTATATGCAGTTATGTTTAATGCTTTTTTTTTGTTGAAGTGGCACGTGTAACGGAATGCAATGCAGTACATTAAGGGAATGAATTGCAAAGAGGAAAGATGAAAAATAAAAGGAAATGGTTTGAGATAGTTTTTTGTTTTCCTTTGCTGCCGATAGATGGATGATGGTATGGTGCAAATATGGGGGTTGTGAGTAGATGTGACAAGTTCTATGAAAAAAAAAGGTATCACACCCCAAACCCTCGACCCTTAGCCTCTTTGGGGTCACCCGCAACACCATCTCACTCCTTCCAAAGGAACAAACCGAACCGACATCGACGAGTGGTACGGCAGCGCGGTGCGGCGGTCGGTTTGGCAGTGTGGTGGCTGAAGCTTCAGCTTAGTTCAGAGGAGAACAGAGCAAAGCATTGTGGTGGCGGCTGTGATGGTGTAATATTTTTCCTAGATTACTTCGTGTCCTAGTTTCTGTTTATCACAGTTCACAGACAAGCAGACAGACTGCTGCGCCGCCTGGTGGTAGTGTGGAAAAACAACAAAAAAAGAACTGAAACCGAAAACAGAGCATGCAAAGGGAACACGAGGGAACGATTATAGGGCCACATGCTGTAGCTGAAGCTGAAACTGATGCACCATGCACCATCTACAGAAAAACTCACATTTATGAAGATGTGTTGGTGTTGTTAACAAAATTTTAGTTTGTGTGTATAAGTTGCGCGTGCATTTAATCCAATATGCAGTTAAGTTATGGTGTGATGTAAGGTGTAAGTGATTCGCTTATATCCTAAAAGGAAGTGTTTTCAGATCAGAAGTGGGATTTTTTTTAATATTATTTTATACTGAAAATAAAGGACGTGACAAGTTGAAATAAATTATAAACAAAATACACAAAACAAAAACAATGCATTTTCACACGTAAGCTTTCAATATTAATGTCGGAAAAATAAGTTTCCTCGAGAATGGTGTGAAGGGCTGTGGACTGGTGATGGCTAAGGTGTGAAACACACACATTAATGGTTAGGTATAATAACTGATGGTAGTTGAAATTATTGTGCGGGCGGTAACGTGGATTGTTTGATACATTTTTGTTGGCTTCCTTTGTATTAATTGAATTGACTGTAAGAATTTCAAAATAGGGTTAGATCAATGATGATAACGATATCATCATTAGGTCTGAAAACCCGAAGTACTACCTTGGCTACAACGTGGTAGTGGTCCGAGTCGAAGTTAGCTCCTCGAAAAGTACGGACATCCATGTTGCTGGAATCTTGTTAAGAGTCCATAGAAATATGGTCAATCTGGGTGAAGGTATAATAAACTGGAGAGCTCCAAGTTTCTCCACGTCAGAGGCGCCTTTTCTAATTGCAACTTGGCAATGTTTCCACGGGTTTTCGATACATTGTGTTGGTGGAACAGAACTCAAAAGAAGTTACTTGTAATTCGGTCGGAGAAGGATTTGGCGGTCTCTTGCCATTGAAGCCGTTCGACGTTGTACCTTCTCCCAGCATCTCCCTGTTTGACCTTGGGTCTAGAAACAAGAAGTGGTAATTTGGCTACAACGAGGTAGTGGTCCGAGTTGAAGTTAGCTCCTCGAAAAGTTCGGACATCTATGATGCTGGAAGCGTGTCCAGCGTTGATCGCAATATGGTCAATCTGGTTGACAGTTGATTGATCTGGAGAACTCCAAGTTCCTTTGTGGATGTTGAGGTGTGGAAAAGCGTACTGGCTACCAGGATGTTTTGCCCGCAGCAAAATCGATGAATCTGAATCCGTTATCGGAAGTGTAGTCGTGTAAGCTTCCTAACTTGGCATTAAAATCTCCCATGACAGTTTTAATATCATAGCTATAGATCAATGCTTATATGTTATGTCCAAGAGTTTGAAGAACATATATATCCTCTGTGTGTTAATCCACCTCTTATGTGGAGGCGTGTACGCATATCAGGCTAAAGTTGCCGAATTAAGCCTTGATTTAGTCATGAGGAGCTCGTTGATGCATCTACCAGTATAGCTCAAGACTTGTTACCTAAGTCCGGCTGCAATGACAAAGTTCTTCCAAATAAGCGTTCTTGGATTTCTCGGTAGCAGTCACCATAGTAGTTTAGCGGTTATATCTGCAATATAGCATTCTAGGGCCTCTGCTACACGTGGTCTTTTAAGGGATCTAACATTTCACATATATCCGAAGTTAATTGTACTTAAACCATTTGCGTATGCAATCAACAATAAATTCTTCCGTATAACTGGAATTTTGGGCGCCACCGTTGATTCCATTTTGGGAATTAATTAGCTCCCACCTGACTGAAAAAAAAGGTGCCTTGTTGGACCCCCCCTCCTCTCGTTTGCTACTCCCAAAAATTTTCCACTGGGGGCGTAACCTAATTTCCAGTTGAGTTACTAGGCATCCCCATCGTTTGGAGGTATGAGTGGGTTTTGAGAAAAACCTTACCAGGCAGCAAGTCAAGTCAATCGACCAGAAGTGCTAGACTGAGCAGGCTCTGTAAGAATAAGAAGAATGTTCTAGAAAAGAAACAAATTTTAATTCCTAATAGACTATACCTCACCAGTGGTAAAGAACAATGAAGCCAACGCTGTAGCCTGTCAAAACATCAATAGCTAACGAAATATTTCGATAGCCGTTAATTGACTTGTCAATTGTATTAATTAAATACTGTAACCTACATAAGGACTATTCATTTTTTTTATTTTGACATTTAAACTAAAGTTTCTGAAGAGATCATAGAATCGAGTTGAGTTCCTTTCAATGAAATCAATCATTGTGTTGACTTTTTCAACAATAGCATCAATGTTCGAAACAAATGCAAACTTGGAATCAAATGAAACACCAAAAGATTTACCATAGCAGTTCTATCAAGAGAATATGTACGCTCCTAAGTTGAGAGTTTTCTAGAGACAGAGAAAGCGAAGCATTTCTTAAGGCTAAGTTTAGGACAATTAATGTAAGATAAATTATTGACATTGCTCAAGCAATCATAACTGGAATTTTAAGGCCTTACATTTTTTGTAAAAAAAAAAACTGTCAATTTGATTTTTCTCAAAACTTTATCAGAAGTTGAAAACGTTATTCTTAGTTGCACACATTTCTGGGAGATAAAATCAGGTTTTGTTCTTAAGATTTTCGAGGTGAAAAATATTTTTTTTTAGTTTTTTGATATATAAAAGAAACCGTTAATTGGAATTTTTTCTAACGGAACTTTCATGGAAAATTGTTAATTGAGTCAAGAATATGCGAAAATAAATCGGGTCATTTGATTAGAAGCACATCAAATAAATGGAAATAAAATGCAAGTGTTTATATTTTGTTATGTTTTTTAGCTTTTATTATCATTTTTATAATGTGTGATACCACCATTTTTCAAAATAACTTAAAAAATATCTTTTAAGGATTCCAAGTAGACCGGAGAAAGTTCACTCCAGGCCAATTTGAAACCATGAATTTTGGTTTGCAATTAGGCATTTTACATCTCGGGCTGTGTGTATAAAAGCGTTTTCCTGCTGAACAATCCATGGATTTGATCCAAAAAGCTCGATTATATTGGGGAACACTATTTTCCTAGTCATTTGGTATCTTGGACTACCGTCTATAGCGCCATACAATGCAATTGAGCCCCAGACGATAACGCCTTCTTTGTTTGCTATGGTGATGGTTTAAAATCACTATTCTTTCCTCAGGTGATGGGAATAATAATTATAACCATCTGGCCCATCTAGGTTAAATTTTTGGTCGGAAAAAGTAACCTTCTGACAATCATTTACGGTCATTCCATTTTTCACATTCCAGCTCATGTGATCTTTCTCGAAACACAAGCGTTGCTTCTTTCTTGTGTCATTAGGTGGTGTTTTTTTTCTTAAACTTCAGGTGCTTTAAGTGTTTAGCAAGGCGAATTGTGCATTTAACAGTGGATAAGCTGGCCTTAACATTAGCTTTCTCCCTAGTTTAATCTGCCGATAGAGCTGATTTTTACGTTATTCTCAGGATACTTCGCTGATCTTTTGTTCTTTCTTTTTTTTCTTGAGAGCCCTTTCTGCATCTTTCTACATTATTATCTGTTTACAAAAATTTATTTGAAGTGTATATCTCTACTGGTTTTTCAGCTATGGACAACGAACAAAAAGTTGCAAACGTACGGACGTACAGACGTACGGACCTTATTTTCGAATAGGTAAGGTCCAATCTCACCGCCCGTCATCCAGTCAAAAACTATCATCAAACAGTGGAGGGACATTTTAGACATGGCGTTCTTTTTAAAAGTCTTACATTAATAATTTATTTTATTATAAAATACCAAAGGAAACAACAATCAGTACATTCAGTACAGCACCTCCTATTTCATTTGTAGGTGGCTCATTAATATTGGAATCAAAAAATAATGAAATTTTGAAAAATGCCCCGATGAGACATCCTATTACGAGCTTTTTATTTCAATTTGAAAACAAAAGAACTATTTTCAATTGAAAAGTGCTAACAAAAGAAAATTTAAAAATGAAAAGATTAGGGTATACGATAGCATAATAGGATTACCACACAATTACTAATGTAAGGAAAGTCAAATGCAAGACTAAGGAAAAGCTTACCAAATAAAAGTCGCTTTTAACTCGGTGGGAATTTTGTGAACAAAAAAGAAAGAACAGAAAAAGTATCGATTGAAATGAATGCAACAAATTTCTTTCTTTGCACCAAAGTACTTTTGATGGTGGTAAAATCTTTTGATCTCATAATGTGCTTGTTTATGTCACTTTTACAAGAGAGCTAAATATTGAGGTATTAAATTCTAAAATTAATACATACTTGTTTTTATAACCAAGGGCTCTCGAATAAAAAAGGTATAAGGTGTTCCAAGAACTACATTACACTTTATTTTGCATAAAGATTTAAGGCTTTATAGAGCTAGGGTATCGTCAGATTAAAACTTTACTTACTGACACTCCCACTATTTGATTACACTATAATATTCAAAGTCCACAAAAATACTGTGAATTTTCTTAAAACAGTTGCAAAGTAGTTCACCTAAAGTATATGGTTCGATTTGACTAACATTGACTTGAACCACTACCTCGTTGTAGCCAAGGTACGTCTAAGGATATCCTGATACATGCTAAAAGAAGAAAGTATTGTGAGATGTTCAAATGGTAGATATGTGCATTCAAGAGGACACAAGTGTTCACAGGTTTTTTCTCTGTCTATCAACTCCTACTCTCACCTCCCGCAATGAACATCAGGTGCATAGTACCTCAACTGGAGATCGGGTTCTAACTATAGTGGAATGTTGTTGGGGCAGAAAGAGAGGAAGATGTGTTCCCACTAAGGTACCTCTAATTATCCAGATGGCAGCGGACGAATTCCCGAGATGGAATCAACTCTGGCGCCTACAGTTCCAGTAAGGTTGAACTACTTCGTGAACACCTTATAGAGCTTCAACTACATATTCAGAGCCCACGCTTATAAGGATCGGTTTTTCCGAATCCCCGTCCTTGGAGTTATACTAAGGATCTGGCCCCCCCATGGTTGTTGGTTGTGCCGTCGGGGTGAATTCCTGACCACGTAAAAATACCTTAGTTGCGAAGCACCAACAAGCCTCGGATACGGACGTTGACAACCCACGCAAACGAAATACAGGCAATTAACTTCAGATCTCTTAGTCGAATTTTAGGTCCCTCAACATACCACGTGCAGTCAAACAATTAGAGGAACCCCTAAACTGCTGCAAGGCAGATATTACCACCATCCAAGAAGTACGATAGGATAGACCAGACAAATACCGCAAACTAAAAAACTATGATGTGTATACGTACAACGGCGACTGCACCCGAGAACAAAGACAGCGTCTTTTTGGGTGTGGATTTTTTGTTGGAACTAGACTCAGGGAAAAAGTCTTGAAAGCTCCAACAGTGTGAGCGAGTGCATCACGACAACCCGCATCAAGAATAAATTCGCAACATAAGCCTAATATCAAGCATGCCCCATCAAAGGAGAAAGGTGAAGACACCATAGATATATTCTTCAAGCTATTAGAAAAGACATATGAGCAGTACGCAGTTTGTGATATCCAAAAGGGGACATGGAATTCTACTGATCAATCAACTGTCAACCATATTGACCACATTGCGATCGGTGCACGACACTTCTCCAGTGTATAAGATATCCGAACTTTCCGAGGGGCCAACATTGATATATACGGATATCCCGGTTCAAGCGAAAACAATGAAGTACTGTGAGAAGTTTCGACGTTAGACGGCTACAATCGCAAGAGACTGCCATGTCCTTTTCCGATCGAGTCTCTAGTAACGTCTTAAGGAGTCCTATACTGCCTGCATTAAGCATTGAAAACCAGTAGCACCATTGCCTTGCAGCCATCAGCCTCTGAAGTGCTAGGTTTCATACGGCCACCATAGCGAAACCACTGGTGTGAAGACGAATGCTAGCAAGCGCACGCAGCTAAGCAACAGGCATACGAACCGACGTATACAGAAGGACAAGAGCTGCTTGCAAATTTTACGAGCAAAAGAAGAGAGAGGAACACCGGATTTTTAGATGAAAAAGCGAGTACGAGAAGCCCGCGATCGAGGACATAGAGGGATGTGACAACAAGAATGAGGTTCGTAAATTTTACCAACATGTAAAAAAAATCTCCCAATGGTACCAGGCACGAACCGAAACCTGTAAGGCCGATCAAGGGGAAAATCGTAGTAGAACCACAGTCTATGTTGAGAATATGGAAAGACCACTTCTCCAAATTATATACCGGCGATGACGAAGCGAACTCAGCTGTAAAGGAGATAGAACCCCTTAGCGTAGGCGACGGAAATCAACAATTCCACCTATCCGATCTAGACTAAATGAAGATAGCTATATCTAAACTGAAGTCAAACAAAGCTGCTGGAGCTGACGGCATCGCTGTCAAACTATTCAAAGCAGCAGGCGATGACTTGCTAGGGAGGATGCACCAACTCATGTGCAAAATATGGTTGGAAGAAAGCATGCCTGATGAGTGGAATATCAGCAAAATTTGACCGATACATAAAAAAGTAGATCTTCTAAATTGCGCCAACTACAGAAGCATCAGTTTTTTTAACATTTTTGCCGTATTATGTGAACGTCTAAAGCCGTTCTTTTACAACCTGATTGGTCCTTATCAGTGTGGCTTTAGACCAGGAAAGTGCACTATCGACCAAATATTCACACTACGGCAGTCCTTGGAAAAACACCAGGAGCTTGAAATCTATTCCCTCCATCTCTTTTTCGATTTAAACCCGCGAACGACAGCATCTTTAGGGAAGAGCTCTACAAAACAATATAAAGTTTTGGCATCCCTGTCAAACTTATCCGTTTGTGCAGAATGACGATGGAGAATGCACGCTGCTCTATCAAGGTCGGTAAAGATCTCACCGATGAATTTGATGTAAAAAAAGGTTTAAGACAAGGTACAGATGCCTTGCGACTTCTTAAACATCGTTCTAGAAAGAATTGTGCAAAACTCAATTGTCAACACTAGGGAGACAATCTTACAAAGGTTCGTGGAATTCTTTCATGATGTTAGTAGTACCCGTAGAATGAGGGTTATTGCGTTGGACTTTCATGCGAATGGTCTTGGGTTCGATCCCTGCCAGTTAAGTTTTTTTCGCGGGTACTGCCACTTGCGAGCAAACGACGAATCCTCACAGACTCCTATTAGCCGTTCGGATTTGACTAAGGTCCCTTCATACCTGACAATATTAGGTACTCGCACACAGGAATGGTTGAGAGTTGTAAGGCAGTAGGCCCTAGTTCTCAACGGACTGTTAAACCACCTAATTTTATTTATTTATTTATGTAAGTGGAGCGTTTTAAAGCATTGCGAAGGAATCGGAGAAGATTGGTTAAGTGATCAATGAGGATAAACCAAATATTTTCTGTCATAAAAAAAAAGACATTGAAACCCGACATTTTGGACAAAACGTCAGCATAGACATCTATAACTTTGAGGTATTTAAGGACCTTGTCTATCTACGAACCTCTAAAAATTCGGGCTCAGCTCTGAAATCAAACGGAGAATAACTATTGCAATCACTGCTTCTTTGGACTTAGAATTCAATTGAGTAGTAAAGTCCTCTCTCAACCATCTAAAGCCACAATCTATAAGACACTCATCATCCCGGTTATCATTTATGGCACTGAGGCTTGGAACTTGTCAAAGAAAGATACGAACGTCTAAGGATGCTTCGAGGGAAAAATCTTTCTGATGATTTTTGACCCCTTCTATATAGATGTAGAATGGAGAAGAACATTCAACGACGAACAGCAACACTGACTCTTTTAAATGAATAAAAGTTCAACGCTATCAACTCTCCCGAAGAAAGCGTAGAAAAGGAAGACCTTGACTCAGGTGGAGCACGCGGGTGAGAAATAACCATAAACAATTTGTCGTTCGAAAAAAAAACAGTTATCCAGGGACCGAGCTAGATGGAAACATATGTTGGTTGAGGCCCAGGTCCCGGACTTAAGTGACACCTTAAGTATAAGTATTTGAGTAAGTTATCTTGATAAATTGTTAGTTACTTTGTTCGATTTCATCAAAAAAAAAAAAATTACACCTGAGTCATTAATATGTACCTTACACCACTTTATTGAAATGGGCTTATTAAGCCATTTCTAGATGTTGTTGATTCCAATAGACCAAACAAAACTTCTTATAGTCTTAATACATAGTTTTTCCTCAATTCCCTCTTTTCCTATTGTTATCAAAGTTTCTTACAAGTAGAAAGCTTTAAAAAATTTGTCCACAATCATAATAAATTCTTGAATATATGAAACGTGTTTACCATGCAGCACAATAGAATACACCCTTCGACTATAATAGGAAGTTTCTAACTTGTAAACATCATGGCATCATTCCTCAAAACGGAATCGGATTGATTGACATTGAATTTAGTTTAATTTTTCCTTTTTTTTCCTTTATTTTAAGAATTTTAATTTATTTTCCAAACATTTTATTTAATTCCTTAAATGAAATGAGGCAAGTCCAACTTTTGACTTAATTTACACATCCACTCCTGAACAAAATGTTTGTCTACCGTATGGTGAGGGCTGTTGTTATCAGGACCAACCACATCCCCTGACCAAAGTATTTGCTTTTCCTGGGAAAAATATTCTTTCTTCATCTATTTACTTCCTCTAGGTACACATTTTTCCCTCTGACATTATCATTTTCGTCTTTGTTGTTGCTGACGCTTATCCTTTGTTTAGGATTTACTACAAATAGGACGTTGTCGTCTGTTGTCGCAAGTTGTATCTTCTGCAAGGATGAAAGTCCTTTTGAGACGCTCACTTGGTCTTTCTCACTCTCTCTACGTCTCTTTTATATCTTAGCCTGATTACTTGCACCATTGTGCATTTATATTGCTTTGATGATCGAGAGATGCCTCGAATGGTAACAAACACAAAACAGCTAAACTACCCGACACATAAATATACATGTATGTAGGTATCTACATCCACTCAAGTCCTTTTGTCCTTTCAAAAGGAAACGGACACTTTCGAATATCGATTGTCGTTATTTTTGGCTGCTTTGGTTATATTGTTGTTATTGTTTTTGGCTGAACTGAAGGATGGATGGAATGGTTTTGGCCGTTTACATTTACAATAGCTTTTGTGGTTGGTTGAATGTAAGTCGAATTAAGAGGAGTTATTCATCAGGAGTTGGGAGTTGAAGGCGAGGGATATGATAGGGTTACAGACATATGAGTGATGTATGTATAATGTAGGTATGAAGAGGATATGAATTGATTTAGAATTTTGTACACAATCCGCTTAAAATAAGCTTAAATTGTCAATGGTTGGACTAAAACTGTAACTATTGTTATCGAAATTCAATAAACAAAAAAATAACTACTTCAACTAAATGGATTAGAAGGGATTAATATTCACGTTGTTTATAATATTTTTGAATATATTGTTAATGTTTTGATATTGGAACTGGTAGGTTTAAGTGAATATGAATCATAATATTCTTTTTTTCTAAGAAAAATGTCTTGATTTGGGTGTCGAAAAATCATCACGTTAAATGAATATTTAAATTGAAAAACGAGGCTGGGAACAAAGTTCACTTGGTCCATAAAATTGATCTTATACGTACCAAATGACCAAATCGTTTAAGTAGCTTATCTTGGCAATGTCAATTAGATGGCTCGGAGCTAAATTTGACCATATTGCACTTTTTAATTAGGAAACGTTTCAAGCACTCTATAAAAATGCTGCTAAGTGCTTAGGTTTTCTTAGAGGATGTAATATGTTTCTTACCCCTTTAGCCCTGATCTGGATATAATTTAATAATTTACTTCTAGTGATCATCATCAGTTTACCCTTGAGCCCAATTTTAGACGTACTGTTGGGTATAAGGATTCCTTCTTTAGCCGCACTACACGAATGTGGAAAACTAGACTAGGCCAGATATTCAAGTGCATTGGTATCTCCTTTGTAATCCTGTCCTCCTTTAATAGCACCGTTTTTAATAATTGCATTGCCCTACTGCTAAGCCATCCGATGCAGCTGTTATGTCCCCTAATAACTGAGAATGTTTGCTTTTACATGTTAAAAATTTAATTTTGTTAATTCTTGCGTTTTTAAAAAAGTAATTTGTATTTTCGGTATCTTTTATTTGGGAAAGTTGATTTTTTCAATGTTTGAATTTTTCAAATAGTAAGTAATTTGGAATACAATACAAAATTATTCAAATCTGCGATACATTTTCGAATGTGTATTTCAAAAACTTTAAACATTTTCAAATTTTAGATCCTCAACTTTAAGTTGTTTGTGTCAAACTTTTTTTTTATTCATTATTTTGTATTAGTGCTAAAGGTAAAAACACTGGTTTTATGTAAAAATAAGGCAGACAAGTTTAAATGGAAATTGGACAAAAAATAAATTTGATTTAAAAAGGCGAAACATCTCGTCTATGCCAAAGTTATAGGTTAAAAATGTAGGCAGTACAGGGCAACTTTTGTAGATAGATATTTTGAGCGCCTCATGACCATACGCATCAAGGCTAAATACGACAATATTAGCCTGATATGCGCGCACGCCCCCATAGACGACAACACCAAAGATATGTTCTTCGAGCTCTTAGACAAAACATGTAAGAAGTGACTTAGCTACGATATTAAAATAGTCCTGGGCGTTTTTAATGCCAAGCTAGGAAGGGAAGACATCTTTGGTGGAATAATCGGGAAGAACAGACTGCACGACAACACTCATAGAATTTGCTGTGGGGCAAACGTCATGGTAGCCAGTACGCGTTTTCCACATCTCAACATTCACAAAGGAAGTTGGACTCCTCCAGATCAATCTACCGACAACCAGATTGACCATATTGCGATCGTCGCCAGACACGCTTCCAGCATCATGGATGTACGAACTTTCCGAGGAGCTAACATCGATTCGGACCACTACTTCGTTGTAGCCAAGGTAGCACTTTGGATTTCCAGACCCAAGGCAAAGGTGCTGACAGAAGATACAAACGGCGAACGGCTAAAATTGCCAGAGATCGCCAAATCCTTTTCCGACCGAGTTACCAGTAACCTCTGTCGAAATTCTCTACCGCCAACACAATGTATCGAAATCCAGTGGCAACATTGCCAAGATGCAATCAGAGAAGCCGCCTCTGATGTGCTGGGTTTCAAACAGCCACCAACAAGGAACCCCTGGTTTCACGAGGAACAGGCACGCAAAGCGGCTCTTCATAAAAAGAGGAGAGCTGCTCATGAGCTCTATGAGCAGAAGAGGAGAGAGGAACGCCGAATTCTCAGAAGGAAAAAGAGAGGGCATCAGAAGCGTGCGGTCGAAGATGTTGAGAGGTTCAAAAGCAGGAATGAAGTTCGAAAGTTTTATGAAACCAAGAACCGAAGGCTGCAAAGACGAAAGTGGAAACATCTTAGTGGAACCGCAGTAAATGCTGAGGATTTGGAAGGACCACTTCTGCAGACTGTATAACGGCAATGTCGAACCGTATTCCTCTGTCAGTCAGGATGATCTATTCTATATAGACGACGAATGCCAACAATCCCGTCCTCCCGACTTAGACGAAGTATAGATTGACATATCTAAGCTGAAGTCTTATAAAGCCACTGGAGCGGATGGCTTCAATGTCCATCTCTTTTAAGCAGCTGGAGATAAGTTGATTAGGAGCATGCTGGGAGCTGTAAGATATAGTCGGAAGAAAGCATGCCAAATGAATGGAACCTCAGTATATTGTTTGCCCCATCCTGAAAAAAGGAGACATTCTAAACTGCACCAACTATAGAGGAATCAGTCTACTTAACATCGCCTATAAAATCCGTAATATGTGAACGTCTAAGGCCCATCGTCAATAACCTGACAGGACCTTATCAGTGTGGTTTTAGACCAGGAAAGTCCAAAGTCGATCAAATGTTCATATTACGGCAGATTGTGGAAAAAACCCAAGAACACTTAATCCGCACCCACCATCTTTTCATCGATTTCAAGGCCGCATATGATAGCATCTACAGGGATGAGCTGTATAGAGCCATGTCTATAGTTTTGGCACCACTGCCAAACTCGTCCGTTTGTGCAGGATGACCATGGAGAATTCACGCTGCTCCATAAAGGTTGGAAACAGAACCTTTCGATGTCAAAAAAGGTTTTAAACAAGGTGATGCGCTGTCATGTGATTTTTTTAACATCGTGCTTGAAAGAATAGTGCAGAGTTCACACGTCACTATCATTCAAAAGTCTGTCCAATTACAAATATTGGAAGAACTCAGCGTGATGTCAATGGGGCTTTTGTGAGTATGAAGGCAGAGGCGGCAAAAATGGGTTTAACATTAATAAGGGCAAACCAAAGTACATGCTGTCGTCAAGAAAGGACATACAACACCGACGACTTGGTCAAAACGTCACCATCGACAGACGTAACTTTGAGGTAGTCAATTACTTCGTCTACCAGCGCTGATATCAAATGCAGAATAACTCTTGCTTACCGCTGTTTCTTTGGAGCGAAAGTGTTGCTATATAAGACCCTTATTATCCCCGTCATAAGTAAAGCTAAACAATACATAAACAATCAATATAAGGAAAATGAAATAGTAAATTAACAATTTAACGAGAATTTATAAACATAAGAATCATTCAAACTAACAAAAACATTGGAAAAATGATCAATTGATAAATGAGCGGATTTTCAGAGGGTTGAAAATTGAGCAAGAAGGTGTTTGTCAGTTTATTGATTCTTAATGAAATCAATTCAACATTTTCCTTCTCATGAAAGTCTTTGGTGGAATGATAACGTTGAAGGTTTAATTGTCAAATCAAAAAGCTTGATTTGTCAAACTTTCAGTTTTTTAAGATGACTTTTTCCACACTTTCCCCAAACCTGGCATTCAAAGAGGAGTATTGCTTGGAAAACTACTTTTAGCATAATCATTTTTCGCGTTGCTAAGGCAGGAGTTTCGGTTTATAAAGGGATGTACAATATTTATAGCAATGCTTACTTTTTTAAGAATTTTTTGTAATAATTTCACTGAAAGTGAGTTATTTGATATAAATAAATACCAAGATATTTCACACTTCGATCCCAATTAACATTTACACCATTAACGTTGAGTTGATTGCTTGGTAGGTAACAAGATTTTCTTTTTCTATTGAAAAAGAAAGCTTGTAGTTTGTCAGCATTTAGTTTAATTTTCCATTTAGTGTAGTAATTTGTCATCAATTCTATCGTTTTATCAAATTTGTCTCAATGTTAAGACTAAATTCATGCGATGAAAAGATGCCCGTATCATTCGCAAATATGGCTATCTGACAACCTGGAAATCTAGGAATATCAGAAGTATAAATATTGTACAGTAAAGGACCTAGTACTGATCTTTGTGGGACACCATGACGAAAACCATTGTGCCAAACTGAGTCAAATGCGTTTTCGATATCAAGTAGAATAAGCCCAGTCGATTTGCCAAGAGATCGATTCTTCTTAATCTGTTCATAGACTCTAAATTAAGTTAAGTAGTAATGTGATGGTTTCCGATTCCCAATTGCTCATTTGGAAATATCTGAAGCTCATCAACGATGCTTAATATTTAAAATTTTACATTTTTTTCGAAAACTTTTTTTATACTACTGAGCAAACTTATTGCTCGATAGCTTGTTGGGAGTTTTGGCGGTTTTTCAGGTTTAGGAATATTGCGTTTTGAGACATGCGTTTATCAAAAACGTAAGAAATTCGAGCGCTGCTGTTGGTAGTTTTTTAAGATTAATGATGTATTAACATCCTCCCTGGATGTATATTGTATACTGATCCATCGGAGTTTCAGTGATTTGTGAGTGAACTGTGTTTGCTGTTTCACTAACTAGTATTTTAGAGTTTTAGTTGAGATACACAATTATTTTAAAAAAATGTTTTTGCAAAGACATTGGCTTTATTTGAATTTTGGTAAACAACAGTGTTTGACTGTTTTTATTTTTGATAATTATTGTTATGTTCCAGAAAGGTTTAGCATTTTTTTTCATTACTTACTAAGTTTCTCATTCGAATGAAATTTATTTATTTCCTCCGCAATCTTTTTGTTGTAAAATTTGACTTAATTGAGGACTTCTTGTAAGCGATAATGTTGCCATTGGCTTTCAAAACAATTCCTTCTACGAATTCTAAGCTAAAATTTAATCCGGCATTTTGATTACAAATGGTTTCTTGATTTTTTTTTGTACACATGTCTGCACTGCTTCTAAAACTTTGTTTGAGAAAATTTCGACATGAATATCAACATCTTCTTTTGAAGATACTCTATTCAAATCAGTTGGAATTGGCAGAAGACTTGGACCTTATTTCTGTTTTTACTGTTTTGTTCATTTTACAAAAAACAGGAATATGATCAAAACTTAAATCATTTATGGTATCGGGCTTTGAAAAAATGAAGAATGTTAGAAAAAGATGAAGAACGGAAGCTGAACCTCTCGACCCAGACAGAAAATAAGTTGGACTTAACGGAAGCAATATGGAAAACGGATACAAACAAGACATATAAGCTAAAACTTTACCCCACGAGTTTGGAGGTCACCTCCTATTAGATAGTTTTCGTTTCTAATAATTAATTTCCTCAAATCTCTTTTAAGTATCATTTCTACAGACGATTTTTTTCTTGGGAAATACACACAAAACATTTGTATTGCTGTATGATTCCTTAGCCTTATTTCCACGACAGATAACTGTATTCCTAAAATTAACTCATATTTCAAGTAAGTTTTTGAATCTTAGAACAGTACTTGTATATAGAAGAAAGTTCGTGCATAATATGGAGCTCTATACACAACAATTTTTTTCGATTTACAAATTTTAATGAAAATGCATCCTCAACTTGTTTTCAATTTTACCAATAATTTTGAAGTAAGTCGCTAAAATTGTGTGTCTGACCTCTTTTGCAGCGGTTCAAAAATTATACTATTAGGAACTTTAACCGGACTTCAAACGTTGCTCTTTACCAAATTTCATTTTTGTTCGAACATTTTTGAAGTAAGACCATTTTTTTTTTAAATTTATTTTGACTTATTTCCTATGATTCCCGTGGCGTAATGATTAGTGAGTTAAGTTGTCATGCCAGGATCTTGGGCTGGTGCTCCAGTAACTTATTTAATTATTGGAAAGTATTTAAAGAAGAGCTTTTAAATTTATCGGTAACATTAACATCATCAACTCAATTACGTCACACGAACATCGTCATAAAGTACCGTTATTTTAAGGGACTAGGCTCTAGTGAAATAGCCAGTTGCATTCCTCCCCTTTAACAATTTAACCGTAATACCCACGTTTCTAGGAATTCACATCAGTTTACCAGTTTGACAACAAAAATTTTACTGTTTTGAATTAACAGGGCCGGATTCGATTCTTGTCACAACTAAGGCATAACATTAGTAGTGGCGTGTATCAAATAGCATTCTGTGGTTCAACTCAGTAATATTTTTCTTATAGTCTTCGTCTGTTTTGGTTTTTGTGTTTCTTTTATTTGCAATGGCTGGAAATTTCAAGGTAGATTATTGTAATATTCGTGGGCTAAGATCGAATTTTCTTTCTGTGTACTCCCATACTGCTTTAAACAGGCCAGCTGTATTGGCACTGAGTGAAACCCAAGTGGGTGAGGATTCCGATCCTACTGAATTCTTTATTCAAGGGTATAACTTAGTGCCATTATTCTTTTCCCACCATGGTCTCGCCATTTACATTAGGAATGATGTTGCTTATCAGTTTTTGCCACAATATGGTCTCTGCACCAATTCTTTTTTAAATTTTATGTGGTTTAAATTTTCCGTGAACAAGCAAATCATTCATTATTGCTTCCTTTATCGAAGCCCAAATCTAGACAGAGTATCAACTTCTCGTGAATTTGATGCTTTGTCTGATTCCATCCAAAGAATTGTTTCGTCCTATTCTCGCACTGAAATCGTTGTTACGGGCGATTTCAATGTACACAATTCTTCATGGCTTCAACATTCGGGCCAGTCAACACCAGAAGGAGTGTGTGCTGAGAACTTCGCTGAGTTAAACCACCTAGCTCAGCTGGTCAACGAGCCCACTCGAATATCGGACGTGGTAGGTCGAGCAGAAAACACTCTTGACTTGTTTCTTACCTCTGACCCTGGTAAGTACACTATTAGTGTTCTATCTCCTCTAGGCACATCTGACCATTGTGTCATATCAGCAAATTTCTCGTGTCAAAACTCTCCAGTTAAAGAAAGAGCTCCTAAGAGAACCGTTTGGCAATACGAGAAAGCCAACTGGGACGGTCTCAATAATTACTTCAGGATCTTTAACTGGTCACTATGCTTCCTAGGGACGTTGACGCCAGCGCTGATATGATCACAAGTTTGATTCACCTGGGAATGAGAATGCATGGTTCGATGCTAGCTGTAAAGAGATTATTAGGGTTAAAAAGGTAAGTTTCCGTTGTTTTAAAGCCAATCTTACTGAGGAAAACCGGAATAAGTTCAAGCAAGCCAGGAAGGCCTTCAACGCCCATATTCGACGGACCAAAAAGCGAATCTTCCTCACGGTCCAATTATCGACCGATTGCACTTACGTCCCTTCTTTCCAAGGTCATGGAAACGCTGATTAATTATCAGCTCAAGAAATATCTTGAAGAACGGAAGCTTCTTAATGACCGACAGTATGGCTTTCGTAGCAATAGGTCCACTGGTGATCTCATGGTTCATCTCACCGAACAGTGGAACAAATCTTTACATAGCTTTGGAGAAAGTAAGATTATTGCACTTGATATTTCAAAAGCATTTGATAGGGTTTGGCATCAGGCTCTCTTATCGAAAATGCGTGTTTTCGGTTTGCATGAATCCCTCCTTCATTGGATTAGTAATTACCTTTCGAATCGTTCAATACAAGTTGTATTGGATGGATTCAAGTCTGAAAACCACAAAATAAATGCTGGTGTGCCCCAGGGCTCTGTTCTATCTCCAACACTCTTTCTCATTTTTATTAATGATCTCCTGTCTGCAACATCTAATCCAATACATTGTTTCGCTGACGATAGTACTCTTAGCTTTTCATATTCGTTTTCAGATTCACACCCCTCTTCTTCGGATGTGGAACTGCAACGACAAAATATGATTAGCTCATTAAATTCCGACCTAAACAGCATTGTACAATGGGGAATAAGAAACCGCGTGGAATTTAATGCTTCGAAAACGCAATGCTGTCTTGTATCGTTAAAGCGAAATATACCCCCGCTGCCATTATCCATAAATGGCACTTGCATCGAGGAAACTGAACATCTGGATATTCTTGGTATGTGTATCACCAACCACCTTTTGTGGAACGATCACATACGCGATGTCGCCAAAAATGCCGCAAGATGTTTGGGTTTTCTAAGGCGATACAAGAAGTTTTTCTCCCCCTCTGATCTGGCTGTTATTTACAAGTCTTATATACGTCCAAAGCTTGAGTATAACTCCCATATCTGGGCTGGTGCTCCTGCAACTTACTTAAGCCTCTTGGATAGTATTGAACGTAGAGCATTTAGATTGATTGGTGATATTACCATCATAACATCATTTACGTCACTTGAACATCGTCGAAATGTTTCTTGTCTCACCCTGTTTTACCGTTATTTTAATGGTTTATGCTCTAGAGAAATAGCCAGCTGCATTCCTCCCCTTAAACAGTTCAACCGTAATACTCGCGCTTCTAGGAATGCTCATCAATATACCCTCGAGCCCATCTTCGGTCGTACTGTCAAGTACAGAGATTCGTTCTTTAGCCGTACTATGCGAATGTGGAATGCCTTGTCACACTCTGTCTTTAACAGCTATTGCAATATTCAGGAATTCAAAACCAATGTGCACCGACATCTCCTTTCAACCCCTCTCTCCCTTTCCTAGTGCTCACACTGTGTCTACATAATAAGGGTAATATATCCCCTTGAGTGTGCGCTTATTATAAAAAAAAAAACCCTCGAGCGCAACTTCGGCCGAACTATGAAGTACAGAGATTTATTTTGTAGCCGTACTACGCGAATGTGGAATGTCTTGCCATGCTATCTTCCGATTTTCCTAATGCTCACACTGTGTCTTTGGCATATTAAAGGTATAAAAAACCCTTTTATTGTTCACTTTTATTTATAAAAAAATATGCCCTAGTTCTCAACGGACTGTTGCGCCACCTTATTTATTTGTATTTATTTTAATTCCTATTTCTACTCTTTAAGAATGCTAAAAAAATCATGAAATTTTTACAGCTATATGAGTAAAGTCAATTTATCCATATTTGACGGTCCATGACGTCAGAATAAAATACAAATAAATTTCAACCTTGAAACATAACCTACCTCAAAAATAATTTCGTTTCTATAAAGGTTTACCTTATCTACCTTTAAAATGTTCACCCCTCATTTATTTCATGTAATACAAAGTGAATGTGATCACCCACATAAAATAATCACCACAAACCTAAATCCTGGCTAGACACTCAGGAAAAAAGGAAGCCATCGACCCTTTCTGCAAGACGAGACATTGTTTTGATGCCGACACGACACAACGATGACTACGTTTTGTTAGTGGCAGCGGCGGTGGCGGCGTTGACAGTGGCAGTTCAAAAAAATATGCAAAGTAAGACATTGTCCTAGAACTCCCATCTGACAAAATCCTATAAAATAATAACAAAAACAAATAGGAAACCCGCCTGATACCAAACTTCCTTTTGTTGATACACCACCGCCACTGTTGTAGACTTTACCGCCACTCTCAACGGCACTTCCACTGTCTGCACTCCTGTTTACAAGAGGCGCTTCCTTATTGTTTCCTAATCTTCTATTACACTGCTGCACCCAGCACCAGTAGCAGCAGCACCAGCAGCAGCACCATCACCATCACGACCACGACCAGGTTCAGGAGACAACAGGAGAAAAATCTGATGCCACACAGGACAAAATTCTATTGCACACTTCCCTTTTTTTGAGCGCCAGCCACATTGAATTTGTCGCGACACAGTCAATAGATGTAATCTTCTAGAGAGCTGGAGAGGTGATTCCCGACTCTAAGTTCCACGTATAGAAGTAGAGGCAGTAGGCTGTTCCACTCCACTTCAGATTATAATTGCTCAGTGTGGAGCAACAGAGAGATAAACCATCTTTAAACCAGCTACCAGCATCTTTTCTTGATAGACGAACCGAATTGATGTGACCAGCTGGTGTGTATTTTGTCACCTCTTAAAATTATTTTGGGAATTGATAAAAATAAATTGCAAAAACTCATGTTTTATTGTGTTAGTAGTTAGTAAGAAATAAAACGAACTTAAATAATCTATAGTACCTAATATTATAAATGGGAAAGTCAGTTTGTTTGTTTGCTTGTTTGTTTGTTCGCCCTCCACGTAGCAACGGAGCAATATTATGACATGAAATTTTGTGTGGATGCAGTTACGAGGCTGGAAAGTGGTTAAAACTTCTTTTTATAGTGTTAAAATATCTCATTTCCATCTTATTCGAGTTGCTCCGCCGGAAATACTTATAGTAAGATATTCAAAATATTCTTTTTTTCAAAAAACTTAATCGGACTTAATACCAAAGTATTATATAGAACTAGTGTACCATAAAGATACTGAAAACCAATGTTTGACAAATCCTTATACAGATTTGGGTTTACTAACGATTGAAATAATATGCTCCATGAAATCGAGATAAGAATTTAAAAGAATTTCAAGATGTGGGGAAATTTTATAATCAATCAAACATGGAGGATCATTGCCTGACATTTACGTTCTTTTTGCACAAACTAACAAAACTGGTGAAGTTGTAATCGATCGTTTAGAGATTTTATGCCTTTGAAGATTTTCATTTCATCCGCATATTAAAATGTCAGTGTATCGAACAAAAAGGGCTACATCATTGATAGCTAAGATAAAGAATAGAGGTCCTAATTGACTACCTTGGGGAACTGCTGATTTAGCAATGAAAGGGTTGGGGAAAGAATTTCCGAATTCAAGACCTATTTTGAACATAAGAAGAAATCCCTGTTATGAACTTAGGAGGTAACCCAATTTACTTCAGCTTAAATGTAATGATAGTGATCGAGGTATTTGAACACTGATGTAAAGATGCAAGATGCTTAAAATCATATTATTGATTACATTCTTGAAGATACGAGTAAATTTAAATTTATCATAACCAACTTGTTCAAACATTTTGGGACAGTTTAGAGGTTAGTCTAGAATTTATAATCAGACACTTGTTACCCTTTCTAAAGACTGGTATAATAAATGCCTTCTTCTAAATAGTTGGGAATTTATCTGAGCTTAGAGATAAGAAAGATTTTGTCTAATTTTATTTGAACTTTATTAAAGGTCTGCTGGGGATAGTCTTGCCAGTATGGAAAGAAATGTTCATCTATTTTTACAGGAGTGTCAATAAAAGATTTCTGAAAGTTTTTACTATAGTACAGGATGGACCTGGTTCTCAACCAACATGTGTCACCAGCCAGCTTAGTCCGTATCTGTTTTAGTTTATAGTTTTGCACGCTAAGTTGGTTCAGGTCCTCTCCCACTTGCATTCTCCACCTGAGTCACGGTCTTCTTCTACTGCACCGTCCTTCTTGATTGGATTTGAAGCCCATCTGCCCTGAAGCGTGTTGCTCTACATGACCCAGCCATCTAAGTTGTAAGACTTTTATTCCTTTAACCAGGTAAATGTCGTTGTACATCCCGTACAGTTCGTCCTTGTATCTTGTCCTCAACTCTAAATCTATGGAGACACGAGCAAAAATCACCCGTAGAGTTTTTCCCTCAGAGCATCCTAAGAAGAAGCGATTATCAAGAGTTATTCTCTGTTTGGTTTCAGCACTCGTGTCTTTCCATTGGGGTATTTTGTCCAATACGTCTTCCTTTAATGTCGTTTCTGGATGACAATCTTGCCTTCAATGACCACTAAACTCATTTTTCCTCTTCAATCGCAATGCTCAAAAACATTCCACTGTTAATATCATCGTCATAACCAAGTAATTCAAAAAACTTTTGGAAGATAATGCCCCTAGTATTGGCGATTGAGTTTTGCACAATTCTTTCCAGAACCATATTAAAGAAGTCGCAAGACAGTGCATCGCCTTGTCTAAAACTTTATTTGACATCAAATTCATCGATGAGATCTTTTCCTACCTAGATGGAGCAGCGTCCATTTTCCATCATCATTCTGCACAAACGGACAAGTTGGACAGGGATGCCAAAACTAGACATTGCTCTGTAAGGTTCTT
Source organism: Eupeodes corollae (assembly GCF_945859685.1). NCBI lineage: Eukaryota > Metazoa > Arthropoda > Insecta > Diptera > Syrphidae > Eupeodes > Eupeodes corollae. Next base: position 33,448,684 of record NC_079147.1, read on the forward strand.
GCTGTCACACGCGGCCTTGAAATAGATAAAGAGATGGTAAGTTTCAGTTTAAAGTTCCTGGGTTTTTTGACGAAAGGCTTCAGATGTTTAAATAATAATATGGCAGAAACGATCTTATATGCGATAATAATGAGACTGATGCCGCTGTAGTTTGCGTAATCCAGAGGGTCTCCTTTCTTGAGTATTGGGCAAACTATGCTGATATTTCACTCATTGGGCATGTTTTTTTCCGAGCATATTTTGAAGATGATTTGCTGAATGCTCCTTACCAAGTAATCGCCTTCTGCTTTGAATAATTCGGTAGCTATGCCGTCAGCTGTATCAGCTTTGTTGGCCTTCAGTTTCAATAAAGCTATCTTCACTTCGTCGAGATCAGGTAGGCGGAATTGTTGTTCTGCGCGGCTATCTTCCTTACAGCAGAAGTCAATTAGTCATCGACGTTATATAGTCTGGAAAAGTGATTTTTCAATACGATGTTTTCGTTTTTACAAGCCTTGGTTAGTGGCTGGTACCCTTCGGAGTTGTTTTTTTACATTTTGGTCAAATTTACGAACATCGTTCCTGTTTTGACATAAAAGTGTTTTTTAAGTTCTTAAAATAAATGTATTATTTTTGGAGTTGAAAGCAATCCCGAAATTAAATGTTCAGAAGACCCATAATGTCAAAAACTCACACTCCAAAAAATGCAAATTCCCGAATGTCCAGAATTCGGAAGATCTGAGTTTTTCTTTGATTTGAAACAAAACTGGTCACACTATTTACCAATAAAATAAACTCCAGACCAGACCCAGACTCAGACTCAGACCAAAAGACAATGCCGCGGCAAAAGAGACATGACGATTGTGTACGAACTTCTGGGAGACGAAAACAACTCCATATTTGAAGGAGCAGGAGTTATAGGACAGGAGTGTCTCTCTGCTGTGTTCTCCATCAGCGCTCTGTTCACTGTAAATAATAAAAGATGAAATTTGTTTGCTCCCAGACACTGTCGGATCGGTGTACAATTAGGTCTTGCAGTCTACTGCAAGCAGCCCGCCGCACGCCGCAGTCACCCGTCGTCGCCGCATCGCCACTGACAACAGCTTACTTATGAATATGCGACAGCATTAGACGCTGCACTTTGGAGCTGATATATCTATACCTATCCTACGTAGGCGTAGGTATAAAGGGGCGTAGGATACCTCTGTCTGATGATATCGTCGGTGTTCGTCGTCGTCTGCAGGACGACTATAAGAGTGTTCCCCTGGGGGAATGGATATAGACTCTCCAGTTCAAGCTACTGGAACTAGAAGACACTTCGTGTCTGACCCAATTAATTTTTTACAACGGGAAGAATGTAAGTGGATAGAGAGACAAGTGTGACATTCCTGGCTTGTGTTTCCTTTTGTGGGTGGAGCTGGTGTTTGGTGTGTAAAAACTGTTTTCATTTACTGTTTTGGTTCAGGCGGATACAGTGACGGGTAGTGGCGGTCGGCGCGCGGTAGCGTCGTTGTCAGTGGCTGAGGTTTCGATGGAATACAAAAAATGCAAGTAGCGTCTATGAGTGTTAAAGGGAAAAAAGAACAAGTCCTATCACTGTCGATGACATGGAACTGGCGCTAGATCTCTGTTTTGATTTCGACCAGAAGGAAGGTGGGCTATTTCAGATTCAAATCAATGTAAGTTTAGCTTTATTTTTTGTACCTTAGGCTTTGATTAGTTACAGAGAACGATGTTATTTGGAATGTTACAAAAACACTGAATTTTAATACTTGTTATCAATATAGGGTACAACTTAGACGATTCCATCCCTGAATTGAAATCCCTTAATTTTTTTATAAGAATAGGTTGTAATATGAAACTTTTAAAATGCTAAAAGTAACCAATAAGAAATTATTTAAGGCTAAACTTGAGCCTAACACATCCCTGAGCAATAAATTGTAACATGATTCTCCAAATTACAAATTATTGTCTTCCAGATACAGTTTAAATAATATAAGTATTTTACTCTCTGTAGTACCCGTGGCATGTGCCACGACTGTCATGCGAGAGTTCGGATTCGGCATTAAAACTGTAGGTCCATTCCTGACATGACTTGCACACAGGAATAGTGGAGTTGTAAGTCACTATAATATTATAAATATTACAAATGAATATTGGAGAAAGGGATCTTAGATTTGAAAAGTTATCACGAACTTTACTAAGGAAAAGTTACTTCATGAACTTTGATATCCTCAAAAACCCTTACATAAGTAATATCTCAAAAACCTTACCTTAATTTTGAAGTCGGATTTGAAACAAGGTCATTAAAAAAGCAATTTGATTGTCAGAAACAAAACATGACTTTTCATAACTTTGTAAATTTTATCTTATTTGTTGAACATAAGCTCAAGTTTTTTTTAGAGAAATCAATGGATGTCTATTGACCACCAAGGCTACAGTTGGACCTTTTATATTTCCAAAGGGTTGATAGCTTAACGAACTTCATCTTTAAGGTCTTCGATTTTATAAAGCAATAGGATAAATATTTTCTTTCATTTGTTACAAAGAACAATAATTAAAACGTGTTAAGTCAGAGTGTGGAGGGTGGAGAGGCTTTCGAACAATCATGCTTGGATTATACAGGCCCTGCCTTTTACCGCATCATCAAGGCCCAAAATGGACCTAGTTACTGGAAGATAATTTTTCAATCCGGATGCATTTATAGGACCATTCAACGAAGAAACGACAACTTTTTTAACTTCCCATAGGAAGTTATTATAATCGGTCTGATTTGTCGAATCGAAAATTTTGACATTTCTCGACGTTTGAAGTCCCCAGAGTCGAAATAAAAGATTTTAAGAGAGATTTCTGTGATTGCGTGTGTACATACGTTCGTACGTCCGTAGCTTCGCGACGTGTTTTTAATAGTCCAGAGATATCGACTTCAATTAAATTTTGTTATACACATGATAATGCAGAAACATGCAGAAAGAACTCTGGCTAGCTCTAAATATCTGACAAATTAATAACGCTAGAGACTTGAATTACATTTTTATTATATATTGCAACGTGATAACAAAAAAATATATTTTTGGAAAAATCCAATTAAAGGTTTTTTTTATAAATCAAAAAACTAACAAAACAAAAATGTGTTAAAAATTGGTTTTTGACTCAATAATCTTTTTAAACAACATTTGAGAAAAATTAAATTGACAGCTTTCTTACAAAAAATAAAAGCCTAAAAAATGTAGATCTTTTCAAAACTTTGACATATTGGCTTTTTACTGATTTTATCTTTTAAAAAATATTGTTATTAACATTCAGTAAGATTTTGAGAAAAATCGAATTGACAGTTTTTCTTACAAAAAATAAAAACCGAAAAAAAATTGATAAAAGTTGGTAAAATTAATTTTTAACTCAAATATCTTTTCAAGAATTAAAAATATTGACTTCAAATTAATTTCATTCATCCAATTTGTGTTTGTTTATATAAGAAATAAGAACTTTTAAAAAATTATACGAAAATTGGTGAAAATTGGTTTTCGAATAAAAAATCCTGTTAACAAAACTAGATTTTGAAATGAAACTATTTCATCGTATGCAAAATATTGTTGGTAATTTTATAATTTTTAAGAATAATGCAACTGACAATTTTTTAATTAAAACACGAAAACCTACAAACTTTTAAGCGATACAAATTGACAGACGGAAAAGGAAGTTATCAGTGTGGGTCGCATCCCAGCCTCATTTTTTTAATCGGTCCTTTTTTAATTAAAGAACATAAGTTTTTAAATTTTATATTATATTTAAGAATTCAAATAAAATTAGACAGGTTTGGTCATCTAATATTATTCAAACAACTAAAAATAACGTTTTGTTATGTTTTTGTACCGCTACAGAAGTCTTTCTGGAGCGATACAGCCCACTTTTCATTCTTCATGACAAATGCGGAACCCGCATTTTCGAAGCGGCTACTTTCGTTATCGTATAATACAGTTATGAGTATTAGTGTATGAGTTTTTGACTCATGTTCACGTGAAGCTCGACATTATAAATACGGTAAGACAGGAAAATCCTCAAGATGTCTTTAAAGACAGCTATTTGCCTACATTTGCATTCGAAAAAAGGAGGAATTGTCGTATCTGGTTCGAAGCTTAAAGAGTTCTGTTTTGAATATTTTGGACAACATTTGTAGGAAACAGCCCTTCACTCCAACAAACATCATATATTTGTGACCTCCACGAAAAAAAAATAATAAAAAAGTTCCTTAACCTCGAACATAAAAAAGGTTCCATTCCAATATCATAAGCAAAAAAAAAAACAAACAAAAATTATTCCAAACAAACACTTTAATTCACATTATACTGAAAGTTATAATGATGATTTGGCCATCATATCCGTTTTGTTTGATCCTTTTCCAATATATCATAGTTCTCAAGTAGGATTCTCCAATAAGAAGCATAGGAGTTGTAGTACCACCGAAAGGTCTTGGTGGCGTCGAGGCTCACCCCGGGGTAAAACCCAACACGACCAATTATGTCCTCCCATCAGTTAGGTTATAAAAAAAGGCAAATATATTAAAGGAAAATGGTAACTAATTTCGGGTCCCGCGACAAGATGGAAACGCGTTTAGCCGAGTATCACCGGAGACTTAGGCCTGGAAAAAAGTAATAAAGTCCGAGAACGATCACCCCCCCCCACATCGACAAGCTAAGCATGGCAAATTATCAGGCCTTCAGTAAGTTGCAGATGCGAACGGACACCTCTTCTTTGGCCTTTCCTTGGAAGGGAATGTAGAAGATTATATGTGGGGGTCTTCTCTGATCCTTCATCGTAGTTACAGTAGGGCATGTACATAGGTTGTAAGTTTCAAGGTTCTCTCCTTTTTTAAAAGATGGGTAAATTAGGTATATATCCTTAGAAGTAAGTACTTTTGTCTCATGGAGTTGGTTTACTATAGCAGTATCGTATTGACATAAACTATGCTACAACTCTCAATTACCATGACGCAGCTTTTGAAAATATGCATAAAACGTTTATTTTTAACTATCCCAATGGCTAAGGCTTAAATCGCTTCCTTCACATATGTTTGCAAATAAAACGAAATGCTCAAGAAAAAGAGCCGACTCAACTTCCCACTTAGATTTTCTGTGTTCCTAAATACGTTTTTTTGACATTTCGTTATTTTAGTCTCTGCAATTTGTAGGGACCGAAACAATTAACTCGTCGTAAGCGTTGCAACAAAGGATCCGTTGACCTTGAAGTATGTGCGGAATGGTTTGGGGTGACCCAATGGATATGTTCCATTAATTCGCGTTCATCTTTAAATTTGAACACATTGCAGATTTGTTTGTTGTTGTAGTCTTCTTGTTGTCTAACCTTGTGATTGTTTAAACAAAATCCAAAATCGCCGCTTCTGGGTTCTACCATTACTAGGCCTGTTCAATTTTTTGAACAAAGCCAATACGTACAGATGAATTCCAGAGCATTTTATATAACTAATAAAAGCTTTACTTTATGTTTTGTTTGCGTTTTCTTGATTGAAAGCAAACTGAAAAAATCCCAATACTGGCATCAAAAGACTATCAAAATAATTCACAAAACGCAGATAATAAATGAGCAAGCTCATCAGTGCCTATATACTATCAAAAACTAATGTTAACAAACCTGATGGAGAGAAAAATCAAAATTTTAGATACTTTTTTCGATGAGTAAATTAAATGCGTTTCTTATTGCTCACTTTTTTAAAGAATTGTCAGTTTTATATCCGTTGTATACGAGCTGTCAGTTGTATTTAAACGTTGCCTCAACGCAAGCGGTGGATTTAATAGGTAAGTTTCATTATTTTTCATAGTGGACCACGAAATGAATGAATTTTATCAGAAATTTATCACTTAAATAAAATTGAACTAAGGCGCCAGTTATCATTGGTTTTCATCATTTAAAACATTGGAATTTTCTTGACAGGACGTTTATAGCTATCATCAAAAGTTTCTGTCATTGAAAAAAATTTGCTGATTGAAATCCGCATCCACATCCGAAAATCTTTTACTGAAATAAATCTGTCATTGGAATTGTATGAAATTTTAACACAAATCAGTGGTAAAGAAAAGAAAAACAAAAGCACAATTACACTTTTTTTCCTCAAAAAAAATTCTTTGGGTGATTTCCGATCGACCAGTATATAATTTGCATTCCTGATCGAAGGGAAACATAGTCAAATATGTATTCAAAAATTTGTCCAGATCGATTTCAATGACAACTAAAACTGGCCCCTTAGAAGTAAATTATCAACTTCCACGTTTTTTAGTTTCATAAATACAAATTTAAATGTAAAAAAGAGGCTGGGATACGACCCATACTGATAACTTCACATCCCGTCTGTCGATTTGTCTTGCTTAAAAGTTTGTCTATATGTACTCGTATCAATTTCTACCAAATTTTGTAGATTTTATTTTTTATGAAAAAACGGACTGTTGGATTTTTATATACAAATTACTGAATATCGAAACATTATTATTTTTGTGTAATAAAATAAGTTTAAAGCCAATATTTTTAATTTTTGAGTCGAAAATCAATTTTTACCAACTTTCATTTTTCAGAATGTTGAAAACAATATTTCTAATAAGATAAAATAAGTTTGAAGCCTAACTTTCAAATTTTTGAAAAGATATTTGAAGCAATATTCAATTTTTAACAACTTTTTAATGATTTTTTTAGATTTTTATTTTTTATAAAAAAAACTGTCAATTAGATTTTTCTAAAAATTTTATCAGATGTCAAAAACATTATTTTTCGTTGCACAAAATGGTTTTGGAGATGAAATCATATTTTAGTCATAAAATTTTGTAGGTGACAAATTTTTTTTTCAGTTTTTTTGTTTTATAAAAAAACCGTTAAATGGATTTTTTTCAAAAAATATATTTCTTTGATATGATGTTACAATATATTATATACAAATTTATTTCAAGTTTCTAGCGTTTTTGGTTCGTAAGATATTTAGGGTTAACCAAAATTTTCACCTTTTTTTCAAACTGCTATGGTAAAAAAACCACCCACGCAATTTTCTTGAGAGCACTTTCTGCATCTTTCTGTCTTATTATCTCATATCTGTATAACAAAATTTATTTGAAATCGATATCTCTTCTGGTTCTTGAGCTATGGACGACGAAAAAAACGTCGCGAACTTACGTACACACGCACGCACAGACATCTTTCTAAAAATCTTTTATTTCGACTCTGGGGACATTGAAACCTCGAGAAATGTCAAAATTTTCAATTTGACAAATCGGACCCATTACAATAACTTCCTATGGGAAGTTAAAAAAAGCTTGAAAGACTTTCAATTTCTTTCAGAGAAAAATGGAGAAAGTCACAACTGTTTTTCGTCAAAAATTGGGTCTTTTTTTGAAATCCTAGGAGACCTGTATACATATACACCTTGTTCTCTTTGTCATTCTTTCAAGCTTCGTTGTCCATGTAATCTAAAAGATTTCGAAATTTAATACTTTGTTTTAATTATAACTCTTAGGATGAAGTTTTTCTAAGTTATCAAGTTTGTGTTTAAATATAATCCTCATTTAACATTAAACAAACTCTTGCAACATCAAAAACCCTTTAAGCTCAAAGAACCTTAAACAGTCTTAAAAAACTTAAACTAAAGTTCACATTTCATTTCGATAGTTCCCGAATTCAACGGAATTTAGAAGAATATCCTTAACAACAAATACCATGTTGTCTATAAGTCAACTATCTTTTATAATAAGAAGTTTGATATTGAATATCCCCTATAAGAGCAGCTGTCATTTTTAAAGATGTCATCTACTGACAAATACAAGCTATGGCATTCAAGTGACTAAAGCAACAATACAATATCTTCAATTTATCAAGAAAAGTTTACTGACATTACTATTTTTTTCCACAATCAATCATTGAGACATTGTCATTTGTTTTGAGTGAAAAATAAGGTCTCTATCCACACTCCCTAATTGATTCAAAATCTTCAATTTGGAATTAATGAACGGCTTTTTTGCTGATACCAATTTTGTGGCATACCTTTTTCTTTGCAATAAAATATACATTCATTGATTTCTCTCAAAAAATGTCTGTTTTTTCAAAAATATCAAAATTAAACCTCTTACTGGAAAACCGTATATTTTATATTTGTGAAATAATAAGATGTTTTCTCGTAGAAAGATTGTACTTGTTTGAAGAATGTTGATAGAATAAAGGTCTAGTAGTCGTTTGATGATTAATTGTTCACACAAAACCCAACCAATATAAAAACATGGACATTTCATCTCGAATCCTTATTGAAGCTTTATTCATTCACCTTGACACACGTCGATACCCCGATGGGAAAAAGTGCCTAAGTAAACGACCGAGACTGCGTACTGTTGCAGCATAAAATAAAATAATAATAATTATTTTAATCACTCTCATGATAATACTCGAGTCCTTTTTCCTCGCAAAGTCTTCTTCGACGTTTATAAAATATAAGTTATCCGTAAAATATATTTCTTTTTGCTTGCTGGTTCTGAAAAGTAGGCCTCTCATCATCAGCACAGCATCGCAGAGACAGACGACTATGACTATCCATCGACGACTACGACCGACACAACGTGTCAAATATGCCTGAGGGGGTTGACTGACTATGATCTCCTAAGGACCAACGAGCATTTCGTTTTATACGAAATGAATGAAAAGGGTGGGTTCCCGCTAAGCAACGCCTTTCTTGGGTTAGGTTGTTTTTTAAATACTTTTTTTTGATGCTTTAACCCATGGACGAGCCTACGCCTTTAATGCCCCAGCTTCAAATCCCATTTGTGGAAATATCCTTTCCCCACAAAACTAGATTTGTAAGAAAATAAAAAAAACCCAAACAAACACCTCCACCCCCGACACTACACCACCACCGTCATTATGCCCACCCCCAGCTTCAACACAAACAACCACCACCCAAAACCCTCCATGCCATGCCAATGTGTAATTGGGGAGATGGCAGTTGAAGGTGGCAAATATACCTTCCTCTCATTCCCTGAACCATATCTTCGCGTCGGTCGTTGGGGTGCGGTGGTGGTGTGAATTGTGTGTCACTTCTGAAGTGCTCGCATTTGCGTTGATGTGCCTCCTCCTCATCATCCTCCCATCAGTAGAAATAGCAACGCCAACTTTCAAAAGGGTGCCGAGCCGACCCGAGCTGAGCTGAACTGTACGCTGCGCTGCAGCTAAAAGAAGAAAGGCAGCAGAGTGGGTGGAGTTGCCCTTTGGGAAATTCACATAGCTTCAGCAGCGCTTCGGGGGAACTGAATGCACCCATGTTGGTTCATTCGCTATAATGTTGCAAGGATTCACTTCATCTTCTTCTTTTTTTCTTAATGTTTTGTTTTTATCCTTTTTGCCATTATTGTTATTTTCTTGGAAATTTACCTATATGCATCATTTTTATACTTTCATCTATGCACAGAAAATATGCTATATGTAGTTGTTGTTGTTGGTTTTGTTGTTGTTGTTGTTGAAGATGAAATAATGCATTTCCCAAGGAGGACACCATCAGTCAGTTTAAGGATATGAGCTATAAACTACATGAAGATAGGACCAAATAAGTGCATGATAAGCATTTAATTAAAAATGAAAAATTAATTAGTATTTGATCTGGAGGAGAGAGAGCATCTTTAGAATGTCATTCATATCCTTTTGTGGGTAAAATTAAATCCACATCAGTTTGTAAGTGGAATTTGGAGAGCTAGAGAATATGTCTTATGCATATGCATATAATGTTTCTAGCCTATAATAATACCTTTAACGCCTATACCTTGCTGCTTAATAGCTTTTTGAATATTGTTTTCTCGTATTGCAAATTAATGGATGAATGAATAATTGTAAATTGTGAGATCTTATTTTTACTCAAGGGTTTTTATTTTTCTTTTTAACTTTTATTTCTACTCATTTATTTATTTTTCTGTATAAAAGAATAAGTTTAAGGATCAGAATATTCATGGTTGTTTTTTTTTTAGTTTCAGGCAATTAGTTGATTTGAAGACTTTTCTTTGCAATTTTAAGTGTCAAAGCTGACATTACTTTTGTTTTAAACAGATAAAGAATCATGCTCAAGGAAAGTGTTATTTTGAATAGTTCTTTTTCAAGATTTTCAGTATTTTTTGAGGAGAGTCATATTTTTGAAAACTTTTATAAAAACTTGCTATTTGTTAATATAAAAAATTCAGGAGCTGGAGAGCTTAACCAAATTTTCTAGAGGGTGGGTCAAAAGTGGATTACTAATTTAATGTGAAAATAATTGTTCGTTATTAAACATTTATTTTAAAAGCACAAGATTTGATTTATAGAGATTTTGTTGGGCTAAGTTTGGAATACAATGTCCTTCAAATGAGAACACGAACCTGTTCACAAAGACGGACTCTTTCTAGACCGTTTTCAATATCACTTCACATGAATGTTCTACTCAAACAACTACAATTCGTTAGGTTAATGGCTGAAACACAAACTCGCTTCAGTTCGGCTTCGTCTCGCCTCTCGTATTTTAAAAAAAAATTAAAGTAGCTTACACAGCCTATCGTGGGTATGCTCAGCTCACGGAGGAAAAAGAAGAGCAGGCTGAGAGACTTTGTTGTAAGTTGTTCAAGTGAAAATGTTTATTTCTTTGCTTACAACATTGTTTTTCAAGGTATTTGCCACAATAAGGAGTACTAAAGCAAGTCCTCGCGTAAATGTTTTTAATGGGATAATCAATTGTTGCAAACATCATTTACGAAACAGCCGATATTCTTTGCACCGACCTTATGTCCTTCTATTTATCACCACCAACAGAAAGTGATTGGAAGTACATTTCTCATGACTCCAAACTGTGTAATTTACCCAATTGTGTTGGCGCTGGTGTTGACAATTTTACTTTTGTCGGTACGTAAGGACGTCAAAGTGATGGTCAAGTGTTTGCTGACTCATCTTTTGGTAGAAAAGTTTTAACTGGGGGCATAAACTTCCCTCCTCCCAGTCGGCTTCCAAATTCGAATTATACCTGGCAACCATTACATGGTAAGTGATTTAGCTTTGCCCTTGGAATACTGGTCGCAAAGTGGAGAATTTTAAGTACAACACTTAATATGTTGACTACAAATGCAGACAAAATCCTAAAGGCCAGTGTAGTGCTGCATATAATTTTGTCAAACTAAACGATCCCATACGTAACTCCAGACTTTGTCGATCGCTACGGTGAAAAAGACGTCCTTATTGAAGGTTTCTAGCGAAGGGAAGTAGGACCATTTACGACATGTAGGTCAACTCACAACTCTTCTCAACTTGCGTTTGCACTGCGAGATAAATTAAAGGAATATTTATATAACAAAACAATTTAAAAGCAATTGTTTCTAGGCCCCAAAAGTGTATTTTTTGTTATATTTTGTTTTCAAATAACAACAAGATCTTTGAATGCTTAACATTTTATTCAGTCTTTTAATTATTATTATTAGAAACTTAGGTACATACAAATAACAAAAAAGATAATTTGATAACATGATTAATAAACGAAAAGCTAATTCAACACTTCAAAGAAAAAAAAAAACAAAGTTATCACACAAAAATAAAAATAAATTGGGTGACGCAACAGTCCGTTTAAGAATTAGGATCTAGTGACTGACAACTCTCAACCATTCCTTTATGCGAGTACTGCTGTCAGGGATGGAAATGGAAAGTTATCACATTGACAGTAAATAATAACATAAATAAACAAAATAACATAATAAAAATATACAAAAATATCATTCCAGCTGCTTTAGCAATTCTGCATTGACTTCTGTCAATATTTTGGCGTGCAGACGCATACACACTGCTTCGCTCAACGGTTTCATGCGTTTAGCCATGTTCAGCATGAACTCCTCGTCTTCATCGTGCGTAGGAGGAGGTGTTGAGGTAAATTGGCCACACACGGTCGTATTCAACCCTCCAAGAAAGGATTTTAAATCATCTTTCGCCCTTCGCTTTGAGGATCTTGCTCTCTTTTCAGCGGTCATCTCGTTGCCGTCTTCATTTCCCAAAATTGCTGATTGGTGACGGCAAATCTTCAGAGAACTTAACAGCAGCAGTTTGTTTGTAGTTCCCTAGTTGCCTGCAACAACACATAAAAACATTATCTAACATTAGAAAATAACAATTATTGTGTTTTTGAACCTTCGTGGTGTTAGCGATGGGATCAGGAACTTCAGCCAACTGAAGTTATTTTAACTTTTTATTACTTGAAGCAGTTAAGTGGTCTGTTCAAAGTTTGACCGATCTCTTTCCAAGCATCATTTTGTTTTAAAACATTTTTATATGTTTTGGACCAAGTCTAATTACAAAATGGGAATCCCTCCAAAAGCAAATATTTGTTTGTTTACATTTTTTTACAGCTGTTCAGCTGTCATACAAAGCAAATGTTCAGAAAATCTTTCTTGGATAGGGTCCAGGCCTCAGCGCCATGAATGAGAACCGGGATGATGAGTGTCTTATAGATGGTGATTTTAGATGCTTGAGAGAGGACTTTACTTCTCAATTGCCTTCTAAGTCCAAAAAAGCAACGATTTGCACGAGTTATTCTTCGCTGGTGTCGTTGTCTTCAACGTCCTTGTTCAATGTCCTTTTTTGATGACATTTACTCGGTCTTGCCCTCATTGACCACTAAACCCATCTTCTTCGCTTATGTCGCAATGCTCAAGAACGCTCCACTGACATTAAGCTTTGATTTTCCAATTATGTCAATATCAATATCATCTGCGTATCCAAGTAATTGGTTGGACCTTTGGAAAATTGTGCCTCTAGTGTTAACGGTTGAGTTTTGCACAATTCTTTCCAGAACGATATTGAAGAAGTCGCATGGCCTTAAAACATTTTTTGATCTTTTCCGACCTTAATAGAGCAACGTACATTCTCCATTGTCATTCTGCACAAACGGATAATTTTGACAGGAATGCCAAAACTAGACACTGCTCTGTAGAGCTCTTTGCTATGGATGCTGTCATACGCGGCTTTAAAATCGTTAAAGACATGGTGGGTATCGATTTGAAGCTCCTGGGTTTTTTGCAAGATCTGCCGTAGTGTGAATATTTGGTCGATAGTGGACTTTCCTGGTCTGAAGCCACACTGATAAGGACCTATCAGGTTGTTGACGAACGGCTTTAGATGTTCTAATAATACGGCAGAGTAGTAGTTGGCGCAATGTAGAGGATCTCCTTTCTTATGTATAGCGCATACTATGCTGAGATTCCACTCATCGGGCATGCTTTCTTCCTACCATATTTGCAGATGAGTTGGTGCATGCTCCCTACTAAGTCATCGCCTGTTGCAGCGATGCCGACAGCCCCAGCAGCTTTGTTTGACTTCAGTTTAGATATAGCTATCTTCACTTCGTCGAGGTCGGGTAGGCGGAATTGTTGATCTGCGTCGCCAAGGTTAGGTTGAGTGGTTCTATCTCCCTTACAGCGGAATTCGGTCTTTCATCGCCATTATATAATTTGGAAAAGTGATCTTTCCATATTCTTAGCATCGACTGCGGTTCTACTACGATGTTCCCCTGATCGTCTTTAGAGGCTTCGGTTCGTGGCTGGTACCCTTGGGAGCTTTATTTTACCTTTTGGTAAAATTTACGAACCTCATTCCTGTTGTGACATCTCTCTATCTCCTCGATCGCGCGCTTCTCATGTTCTTTTTTTTCATCGAAGAAGCCCGTGTTCCTCTCTCCTCGGAAAACTCGCGAGCAGCTCTGGCTCTTCTGTACAGCGCCGTTTAGTATGCCTCTTGTTTCGCTGCGTGGGCTTGCTGGCATTCGGCATATATGATGGCTGCAAGGCAATGTTGCCACAGTATTGGACTTCTTAAGAGGTTATTAGAGACCCGATCGGAAAAGGACATGGCAATCTCTTGCGATTGTAGCCGTCTAAAGTCAAAACTTCTCACAGTTCTTCCTTGTTTTGGCTTAAATCGGAATATCCGGAGCCGTACCTTAGCTACAACGAGGTAGTGGTCCGAGTCAATGTTGGCCTCTCGGAATGTTCGGATATCTTGTATACTGGAGAAGTGTCGTGCGTCGATAGCAATGTGGTCAATATGGTTGACGGATGATAGATTTCCGTGTCCCCTTATTGATATTAAGATGTGTGAACTACGCACTAGCTACCAGAACTTCTTGCCCACCAGCGAAATCGATCAGCCTGATTCCGTTGTCGGAGGTGGCCACCAAATATGTCTTCTCTTCCTAGCTTGGCGCTAAAATATATTTAGATAATTTTAATGTCATCGCCAGGGCACTGCTCATGCTCTTGTCCAAGAGCTCGAAGAATATGTCTTTGATGTCTTCATCTTTCTCCTCTATTGGGGCATGCGCAATATTAAGCTTATGTTAGCGAATTTATGCGGAATGTCGTCATGCTCAAACTGTTGAAACTCTCAAGACTATTTGCCTGAATCTAGTTCCAACAACAATTCCAAACCCAAAAAGGCGCTGTGTTTGTTCTCGGTAGCAGTCGCCGTAGAACATATACATCGCAGTCTTTTAGTTTGCGTGTGCATCCCATCGCACTTCTTGGATGGCGGTAATATCTGCCTTGCCGCAGTTTAGGGCCTCCGCAAATTGTTCAGCTGCACTTGGTCTGCTCGGGTTGTCAAGAGTAAATCCGTCCGTATCGCAGGCTTGTTGGTGCTTCGCAGCTAAAATATTTTTTACGTGATCATGAAGTCATCTCGACGGCACAACCCCCAACCTGGATGGAAAGATCCTTTGTATAACTCCAAGGACGGGGAGCCGGAAAACCGCTTCTTATAAGTCTGGGCTCCGAATAAAGCCTTTCAAGCCCTATAAGGTGTTCACAAAGTAGTGCAACCTTACTGGAACTCTAGAAGCCACCGTTGATTCCATCTCGAGAATTCGTCCGCTGCCATCTAAATAAGGAGATGTGCCTTAGCGGAAACACCTCTCCCTCTTTTAGATACTAAGATCCTAAAATGATTGAAACTACACCTGGAAGACTTCACACTCGCAAGCTGGATGATTTTAACACTTGACGCAATGTCCCAACGTCCCTTATTCTGGTTGAGATTTCTACTGTTGCTGTTCAAATAGCTATGACCATCAGAGCTAGAAAGGCTGCCTCAATTGACAACTGAAATAGTTTTGTCATCTTTAATTGGTACCGAAGGCTAAAAGGGTTTGGTGTAGATAAATTATTCACATCTTCTGGGAGCCGATTATCGATGACGGACACGAATTATTGTATGTATGTATGGTATGTCATTTAACATGTGCGATGGAAAAATCAAATTTGGAACTGGTGTCATGTGGAACCTTTGCTGTCTGAGGATTTGTTAACGAAATCTAGCAAACGTTTGAAGTGACAACAAAGGATTGTTAGGTTCTTGTCTTCTGTAAAGGACGATTGAAAGATCTGGAAATATTGTTTAACCCGATAAAAAACAAGTCTTGCCAATCCAGAGTCGTGTATTTTATTTTTACTGAATTCAAAATATACAATTGGAATCCTTCTTACTTACTCCTTGCATATGTATGCACCCTCTATAGGTACCAATAGTTAGTCCCATATCTCGACAAAACCAGAATTTATAAAGTGTTCATCTCAATACTCAAATACCATTGATCAAATGAAAATCACGATTCAATGAAAATAGTTTTAAATAGAATTCGTGCCTCGTGGTTACACGCTCCTTCCATCTTCTGCAAGCAAAGAGATTTCCTCTATTCCTGGTCTTGGTCCTAGAAAGTCCACAAATGGAACATGAAAAAAAAACACAAATCGTTTTGTATGTCCAGTTGGTTCGCAATTGGACTTGAAGCAGCTTGAATCTATTTTCTATACTTATATACAAACTTCCGTATAGACTCGTAGAATGGCGAAGGCGATTATAGAGGAAGGAAATGTTTCACGAAGTGTTTTCTTAGGTATTTTTATTCCATTGATATACAAAAGAGGCTACTCTCCCCGACTCAAATTCCATTGCCTTGCTTTCCCTTTCCTCTCCTTGTTCCTCTTATTGCCTTTCAATCATCAAATCAAAGGAAACGAAAGGATCCTTGGTTGATGGGTTTTAAGTTCGGATAAATGTACTTTCTTCTTCATCTCGAATAAATCGATTGTTATTGTAAATTAAAGTTGTGTTTGGAATTTTCAAATCTATTCAGTGTCGCTCAAAGGAAAATCTTTTTATTTTGTAAGTATTTTTTGTTTCTTTTTTGAATAAAATCTCTTGTCCAGTTGTGGGGAAAAGAGCAGTTGGTGTGGACTTTTGCATTGTTATGTTACAATTTTCTTCATTTTGGATTTGGATAGTTTAATAGGAAAAAACTTGGTCCTTTTTTATCACACTTTTTCAATTTAAAGACCAGAGATTTAGAAGCAAATGGTCGAAGGTTTTGAATAAACAAAAGAGTTTTTTTCGCAAAGTTAAAACGTTTTTAAATTCATTTTATGAAGTTTCGAGAAAAATATTGGAGAAATGCGTTTTTAACTTTCTAAAAAATAACTGCTAACAGGCCAGTCATAGTTTTCGTTGGTTTTCATTATTGAAATCGATCATTGGAAATTTTTTGACAGGTTATTGCTTTCTTGACAATGTTGGTGATGAAATAAAATAATATGAGAAAAATCAAGAATTCGAAGTAAGAGTTGATCATTGAAACACAAAATTATAGGTGGGAATGGAAGAAAGTGGAATTACTATGTTCTAAATTAATAAATACAAAAATCAGCTAATTATTGAAAACCATGTTATCATTGAAAAATTAAAAACTAACTAAAACAAACAAATTCTGAGCAAAATAATTAATTGGCTTCATTTACACATCAAACATACAAAATTTGATTTTCTCAATCAATTTACAATCTCGAAACAAAATTTTCAATAATTGAAGCCAATGATAGCTATAACTGGACATGAAATCGTTTAATCGAAAAAAAAAACTTTGGAATATAATATGCATCTCGTTCAATTTTATAGAAATTTTAAATCAAACCCAGGTATCACGTTTTTCAATGAGAGCTACAAACGTTTCTTTTAAATAAAACAAAAACGGTTTTGGATATCAGTGAAATTCTTTATTCCTGTGAAAGTACGTTCGATGCCACTATGTATGGACATTTTTTTATTTTGCACGCTTGCAGAAGTCCAGACGCTGAACCCAATTTTCGACGGTTTTCAAGCATAAATCGACCGATACTGCAGTAATTTTACATTCGTGATAGATAAAGATATTTACAAATTGAAACTTTGTAAATTTTTTATTAGGAGATCGATACGCCTTGAAAACGTCGTTAAGGATTGTTTGAAAACGAAGCAAAAATAATAAATAATTTACGTCTAGTGAAAAGTGAGACGACATTCGAAGCTAGACAATTTCAATAACCCTTTTGACTGAAAATTAATAAGAAGGTCCTTCTAGGCCCTGTTGAAACCGCATCATCAAATGTTGGCTAAAAATATTCAGTTGTCATCCCCATTCACAGTAACGTGATAGTCTTGATTATCACGGAAGAAGTACCCCCGCGTCCCATAAACCACACCAAACCGTAATTTTTTCGGGATGCTATGATGACTCAAGGAGTACGTGTGGATTGATGCCTGACCAATACCGCATATTTTGTTTATTGATGAAGCCATTCAGCTAGATTTTTCGATGAAAATCCGAATCATTTTCAAGTTGTTGCTCAGACAAATTCACGAACATACGACGCTTCTGGTGGTCAAACGGCTTCAGTTCTTGGGTCAATTTACGGGCACTTTTTTGTCTAACTGGCACGGGAACATTTTGTACTGTCCATGTGGATTCAAATTGTTCCACTAGACGCTCAATTGTTGATCTGCTATGACGATTATGATATGATTACCATAAATTGGACGTAACGCTATTAACGTTCAGGCCACTGAATCCGAATTTCGGAAGTAAATTTTAATAATTTTGCCTCGTTGTTGGCTTGATGTATATCTTTCCATCATGAAATGGCAAACATAACTGAAGAGAAATGTGAAAATAGCGGATAGAAATATGGCGTCAGCTATAGCACGGAGTATTGTAAGGGATACCCAACTTTGTACATATTGCAGTGATCCTGGCTATAACATGCTTGGGCCTGCATAAAAGTTCGGTAGAACGGGTTTTTTTATTGGTAAGCCATATATTTCCAGATATAAGGCCGTTAGGCTGTTGCAGCTGCAGTTGGATTCTGACAGAAAAATTGAAAAAATGTTGCCTTTGATAGCTTCAAGAGAAATATTTACACTTTCCGAAGATAAGCTATAAAAAAAAAACTCATCAGCCTGTTTATTTCCATCATTGCCACTGTGATGACTTGAAAACCAAATAAGAGTGGCATGAAGATTGATGTTTGGGCTGCATTGTTTATCCCGACATTGGAAGACAAGTATCGAGGATGTTGAGGCCAAATTGTTAGCCATAACAGCCACCTGGCTGTTATTCCAAATAACCGTGTTTCTATTTTAATTTAAGTTTGATTTTAGTATTTTGAATGCTTTTCTGATTGCAATTAATACAGCTTGAAATACACTGGCGAAACTAAGTACCCGAAAGGACATTTATGACCCGTTTGTAATGATAGTAATAGTCTTTCATAATAATTTTAAGACGGCTTTGAAATGTTTACTGAGGTCCAAAGCATGGGTGCAATAATCGATGTCTGAAGGAAAAGTAATCCGCTGGAATCTATTCATTTTAGAAACCAAACTTTTGATTCTGTAAATCTGTATTTCATGTTTTTCTACAGGCGTAAAAGGCAATGGAAGCCTTCTTAACCCGTTCTTCAATGTTCAATTGCAGCTTATTTTGGGACTTGATAAAGACAGGATTTGATCTTTCAGTCGGATATTTTGAAGGCATGTATTTTAGTTTTGGATAGTATAGAGCATCAGTTCAACTTTGTTCTGATTAATACCTTAAGTAAAGTAAAATCAAATCATCAACATGAGCTACCGCCTTCACCCCACAACTTTTTAACTCAACGAAAATTGTTTATCTAAAATCTATAGGAGCGCGAAGAGAAGACAACCCTGAGGTGTTCCTCTGCTCACATATTTGGAAGAGATTGTGTTACCTAACGAAGCTTGAAATGAGCTAATAAACAAAACACAAGCCTTTCCAAAATTCTTTATCCAACAAAAGGTCACATACATGCATAATTACAATTTAGAAAGGTAAGTATACCCTTTTAAGAAGTTTTCCTTGAACTATAAGAGCCAACTGAAAAAGGTTCAAATAGATCAGAAATGACCAAATTTATGCAAATTATTTTTTAAAATACTGCAATTCGTATAAAACATGAGGAATTCTTTCTTTTTCGTCGTTCCCTAAGCTTATTGTCAATGACATTCCTTAAAAAAGCTCAATTGAGAAAACTTACTTGGTTTTAAGACAGTTTCCTTTAAATTTCATCTTGCCTGATAGGTTTATGGCTCCCCCATTTCCTTGCCACGCAAACGGTTCAATTTTTTTCCTACTCATAATGTGGTGAAAGTCCTTAAAGACATCAACAAACTTAAATCCTTTAATCTGGACGGTATTCTTCGAAGCTACCAAAATACCTGCGTTGTCAAATAATCGACTAATCTCCAAAGTCACTAACAAATCTTTAAGTGTCTTGTTTGCTTTTGTATAACCTATGTAATCATAGTGATTTGATTAGCAAACGTTAAGTTTGAGTCTTAATTTAAACGTGACGAATTCAACATAAAGTCATTTGTAATTTATTTAATTTTTCAAACACATCTAAACACATTTGTCAATATTTAAAATCAAATAATTTTTATTGCACTATTGCCAGAATTGTTTTAGATATTTTTGTACCTCTTTCAATACTCGATGGAGTAAATAATTTGAAATATTTTTACAACATCCGCATAGACTAGCAATAGATAATTATTTAAAAAAGAAGGTAAATCGTTAATAAATAAAATAAATAGCAATGGACTAAGCTGTCTCCCTGGAGGTACACCAGAATTGACTTTAAAATGACATGATCATGACGCTTAAATATAAGTTTTTAAGATATGACGAAACCAACATAACGAAACGGTCGTTAAGTCTAATTTAACTTATATTATTAAGAAGAATTTCAAAACTTAATTTCTTAAATGCCTTGCTGGGATGCGACCACACTGATGATAACTTCCCATCCCGTCTGTCGATTTGTCTTGCTTAAAAGTTAGTAGGTTTTCGTGTTGGGTTAAGAAAGTTGTCAGTTGAATAAATCTTATAAATTTTATAATTACCAAAAATATTTTTTACATCAAGAAATAGTTTAGTTTGAAAATCTGTTTTTGTTTAGATGATTTTTATTCGAAAAAAATGTGTTTTTTACCAATTTTAGCAGCATTTCTTAAATTTTTACAAATTGGATGAATGCAATGAATTTGAGTGATATCAAGAACCGAACATCAATTTTTAGCAAATCTCCGTACTATTTCTTGAAGATTTTATTTTATTATGAAAAAAACTGACTAATGAGTTTTTATAAAAAAAAACTACTGAATATCGAAAACAATATTTTCTGTGAATAAAAAAGTTTGAAGATAATATTCTTAATTTTTGAAAAGCTATTTGAGTAAATTTTTACCAAGTTTTATTCATTTTATTGTTTAAGTTTCAAAGTTTTGAAAAGATATTTGATAATTTTACCGAATGTTGAAAACAATATTTCTTATAAGATAAAATGAATTGGAAGCTCCACAAGGGTACCCCTCATAAAACCCATATTTTGTTTTTAAGCTTTCTAAATTACTAATCGACCGGTTTGAATAATCTTCTTTTCCAGTGCAAGCTCTCGTCGATGATCAAATTTTTAAATTGATGATGATTTTTGATGATCAAAACTATCATTTTTTGTTTTGATTTAAAAAAAATTATATTTGTTTTTACAAAAGTTGATATATCAGAATGGGTGAACATTAAATATTTGAAAGACAAAATTAAAATGCTATATATACAAATTAATTTAAAAAACCCTCTCTTATGATTTTCGAAAACAAATTAAGTTAATCTAGGTTTTTTTGAGAAATAAAACAGTATATTTAACTGAAAAGACTTATTTTGCAGGTATATTTTTAAATCTTATAAGAAATATTTTTAAACAGACTTCTTATAAGAACATAGAAAGTTCTACCGACCTAGTTCATTATATTTCTTTCAAAATTGATTTTCTGTTCAATAAAACTTTTAAGATCTTGAAAAATAAAAGACATCTGCTTTTTGAAGTGAATTTGCTTTGAACATTATAGAACTGAGATTTGAACACGAATTTCAAGCATACATATAAATGTCTCAAAAACAGCAACAGTGGCACTTTTGTTAAACTAACTAACACAAATTTTTCTCTCCACAATTGTTTAGTTTTGTTGACTCCTTTAAGATCAAAACATTTTCTAGCATCAGCTCCAATTTACGAGTAAGCAGACTGTGATAGCGATAATAATAAGATACTCCGAAAAGAAGTCCGAAAGAACTACGTCAAAAAAAGCCAGAAAATTCTTGCTTTCAGATTCTTCCTCGTTTTCTGGGTTTTTAAATTTTTGAAGCGTTTTTCGCATAAATAGAAATGGCAACAAAAAAGAAAATATTCTTTTTGGAAAAAAGCTTCGTTTGAAAACAGTTTCTTACATTTTTGCGTGAAAGCAACTAAACTATTGTGTTCTGCTCTTAATATGGCATATTTGGAAAACTGTAGAAATGTTGGTATGCTTTCATATTTAGAGAGTCGACCAAATTCAATAGTTAGACTTTATGTCCCTTGAGATACACATTATGTTATTTAAATGTTGTTAGACACCTTTACAGAACATTAAAGAACAGTTTTAAGGGTAAGTAATAGCTTGTCTATATGCTAAGGGTGTTACTCCCCTCGCCCCCCGCCCAATTTAAAAGTCTGGATGTTTACAATATTTTTAATGAATGTTGTTAAAGCATGTATCGTTCCACTATTAGTTTATCAAGTGTCAAAAGATAAGAGCTTACTTCAATAGTGACAGCTGTCAAAAAGGCGTTCTATTTATAGTGGAAAACCTTATTTTAAAATCGAAAAAAATGGTACATCTTAATTATTGTTTGTATTTAAACAATTATTTTATAACCTCTATAAGTACTCTATTCCCATTGGTTTATTTTATACGAAACATTTTCCTTATTTTTTCTCATAATTGTATTCAATTCCAGATTAACTTTAATCAGGTGTCTCATCTGGACTTTCGGATTTCATTAATCCCGTCATCACAAACCTTAACAGAATAATCTTGTACCTTTATTTTTATGTAGCTTCTATGTATACGAGAGTGAAAACACTCAATATGATGACAACATTAATTCTGCTTCAAGTGTGAAAAAAGCATTCTAACTTTTGCGGACGCAATTTTAATGTCAGTACCCAAAGTCGCGTGACATGTTCGTTGGTCCCGCGAGCCCCACCTCATCAGAAAACCACGACAGAAAAAAAAAAACAAAAACGACGTCAGTCAGCTAACGTCCTTTCCTTACCAATCCAAACCGAACCATTCTCAGGTTAATATTCCTATTCCTAGCCTTTTCCCATTTCAGAGAATACAAAAATATACAAATCTATGCTGTTCACATTATGAAGTTTTCAAATGAGAATTTCCACTTTTCACCAAACTAACTTTCATTTGATTTTAATAATAAAATATCTCCCTTATTTGAATCTGGCTGCGACTGCTACGACAACGTTTCGAAAACGACAACGTCCAACGATATAGACCAAGCCGAAGCCGAAAACCGTGATCATAAACCCCTTGCCTTACACACATCCTCGTTCTCCTTTTCATTCTCCATCAGGCTCCACATCAGAAAACGTCCTTTCCTGGTTTCTGGTGGCAGGAAAAGTATAAGTGTGCCACCCTATAGTCCGATGGCCGATGGAGAGGGATAGGGAGAATATCCACACGATGCGTGTTTTGAATTCAAAAATTGGAAAAATATTTATTTCTCGTGCTCGTTTTTTTTTTCTTGCTTGCTTGCTTTGCTTGCGGGTGTGTTCCTTTCCCTCGGGATAAATCTGAGTCTGAATCTGAATCCGATTGTGCCACCGTCGTCGTCATCATCGTCGAGGCATATCACTGCAGCCAACAACTGAATAACCAGCAGAAGCATAAGCAGCAGCCAGGATTTCAAGTTGGCAAATTGCATTTGTCTTAACTTTGCTAACTTAACTTTGGAAAAAGTCAACAAGGACCAAATATAATCTCATTTTCGGACGTTTGTTCGAAGTTGTTTCGTTTTTCAACTACAAATTGAAAATGAGGCGAATTCTCCTCACTTCCTCTCTCTCTCTCTTCTTTAGTCTTTGTGTATATTGTATCTCTGTCAACATTTAAAAGTATGCAATAGTTTTTTGAAAACATATAAATATGTAGATTAGGATATTATTTTTTTTTGTATTTTGTTTGGCTTTAATCTCAGGACTTTTATTATCCTTTAAAGAACTTTTCAAAACTGCAATAATAAAGAAGTTTTGATTATGATTAGGAAGTCCTTTTCTCCTTCCTAGCCCTCACATCACTTCATCCTCTTGATCTCAAGCAGAGCCACAGAGGAGCCTCCACATGTGGATGTGATGTGACAAAATGCCTCTCGTAATCACATTATATACGATGATGTTGTAGATACTCGTATTACGAAAATTCAAAATTTTGAAATAACATTAACGGTAACGATGTCACAACGACCCACGACCATTGACTAACGGCAACGGCAACGGGCGTCAACGACGACAAGAACGTTGACAACGAGTGAACGGAACGTGCCCCCTAAGGATGACATAATTGCTGACTTCGCATGGTTGGACTTTTTGTCTATCAAAATTTCACGGATGACCAGAAGGATTTTCATTTTCATTTTGAACATTTATATAAGTATGTGTTTTTATTTAGAAATTTGGTCCCTATATAAAATTATGGTGTTCCAGGAGCAAAAGCAAAACACATATGGTCACACATATTATTTTCTGCACTAACAAGCTAAATACGTCCGTCCGTTTAAAGTTTATGAAGGTACTTTGGACATGGACAGGGACGGGGACGACCGACCGACCGGCACCGCTTACCGGACAATTTATTTGCTTGCGAAATTTTTTGACATGCATTTTAATATAAGTTTTTGTAACAAGTACCGATCCGTACGTGCATAAGTTATGATGATGGTTCGAGTATGGAGTATGTGAGTGTCCTTGAGTGGAACGGTCCAGGATGTCATAACATATCTACACTACACACATAAATATGGATAGAAGATATATGGAGAGTGAAAATTCTGAAATTGTTAACAATTTATCGTCTTTTGAAAGAGTCTTCTCAAGGATAATATACAGATAATGTTGATGGACGTCCTGCTTGAGTTGTTCACGTTCTCATATATACTACAGGATTGTAAGGACTTGTTAGGGTTTTCATAGCTTAAAGTTGTTGTTGAGGGAAGATTTGCAAACATAAAAAAATCTATGAGCGCTGTTTCCTGTACCCTTCTTAATATTTTTCAAAACATGTTTAACGAATGAACAAAAGATGCGGTAGCAAAATATGAAAATGAATAATACACATGCATTGAAACAAATAAACTGTGATAGTTTCCGCTAAATTAAATTAATTTGAGTTCATTTAATAGTGATCCTCTTTTCGGTTGTGAAAGTTTTAAAATCTGCTTAGGAGAAAACCAAATGGCACATATATTGACGATAAAAGCGATTCGGAGCCATCTGTTTAGAAATTCAATGACACGTCATCAAAACGTCAAAAAGTAATGGTTAGTTTGATTGGTTGCGGTAAGTACAGTACTACTTTACCATAAAGTCACTGGAGCAAAATTTTAAAAAACCTATTGTTAAGGGCTTAAAATTCTACTGAGTGTCAATTTTCTAAATATTTTTAAATTCACAAAACGATTTCAAAATTGTACGCCTTTCTTTGGGTGTTACTAATTTATAAATTTCTTATTTCATTTTCTTAAACAACGGGCATCCAAACAGTGCAGTGACTTACTTACTTAAGGTGGCACTACAGTCCGGGGCGGACCTGGGCCTCAACTAACATGAGTCTCCAGCCTGCTCGGTCCCTAGCTTGCTGTCTCCAGTTTTGCACGCCAAGTTGGTTGAGGTCTTCTCCCACCTGCGTGCTCCACCTTAGTCACGGTCTTCCTCTTCCTTCCTGCGCCATCCTTTGGGATTGGATTCGAAGACCTTCCGGGCTGGAGCGTTGATGTCCATTCCCTCTACATGACCTAGTCATCTAGGCCGTTGGACTTTAATTCTGTTAAATAGGTCAGTGTCGCTGTACAGCCCGTACAGTTCGTGGTAATATATTCTCCTCCATTCTCCATCTATCCGTACGGGACCAAAAATCACACGAAGAACTTTTCTCTCCAAGCATCCCAAGACGCTCTCATCTTTCTTTGACAGGGTCCAGACCTCGGAGCCATAAATGAGAACCGGGATGATGAGTGTCTTATAGATGGTAATTGTACTTCTCAATTGTTGCAAGAGTTATTCTTCGTTTAATTTCAGCGCTGGTTTCGTTGTCTGTGTTTGTGCCTAGGTAGACAAAGTCCTTAACTACCTCAAAGTTAAAGCTGTCCATGGTGAGGGTGACGTTTTTTCCAAGACGTCGTTGTTCTGTGTCCTTTTTTTGATGACAGCATATACTTGGTCTTGCCCTCATTGACCACTAAACCCATCTTCTTCGCTTCCGTTGCAATGCTCAAAAACGCTCCACTGACATCACGCTTTGATCTTCCAATTATGTCAATATCATCTGCGTATCCGATTAATTGGATGGACCTTTGGAAGATTGGGCTTCTAGTGTTGACAGTGCAAAAGTGTGTGTGTATAAACCTTTCTGCACAAACGGATAAGTTTGACAGGGATGCCAAAACTAGACATTGCTCTGTAGAGCTCTTCCCTATGGATTCTGTCATACGCGTCTTTAAAATCAATAAAGGTATGGTGGGTATAGATTAGATTTCCTGGGTTTTTTGTAAGATCTGCCGTAGTGTGAATATTTGGTCGATAGTGGACTTTCCTGGTCTCAAGCCACAATGATAAGACGTTCATATAATACGGCAGAGAGCATCCTATATGTAATGTTGAGGTTCTACTTATGTTCCCCTAGTTGTCTCTACAGGCTTCGGTTCGTGGCTGGCACCCTTGGGAGTTTGTTTTTACCTTTTGGTAAAATTTAAGAACCTCATTCCTGTTCTGACATCCCTCTATATCCTCGATCGCGCGCCTTTCGTACTCTCTTCCTTTTTCATCTAAAAAGCCGGTGTTCCTCTCTCCTCTTTTGCGAGCAGCTCTTGTCCTTCTGTGTGCGCCATTTTGTATGCCTGTTGCTTAGCTGCGTGCGCTTGCCGGCATTCGTCTTCACACCAGTGGTTTCGCTATGGTGGCCGTGTGAAACCCAGCACTTCAGAGGCTGATGACTGCAAGGCAATGTTGCCACTGGTTCTCAATGCTTAATGCAGGCAGCATAGGATTCCTTAAGAGGTTGTTAGAGACCCTATCGGAAAAGGACATAGTAATCTGTTGCGATTGTAGCCGTCTAACGTCGAAACTTCTCACAGTACTTCCTTGTTTTGTCAAGTCAATGTTGGCTCCTCGGGAAGTTCGGACACCCTGCATACTGGAGAAGTGTCGTGCGTCGATCGCAATGCGGTTAATCTGGTTGACAATTGATTGATCAGGAGATTTCCATGGCCCATTGTGGATATTAAGATGTGTGAACTGCGTACTAGCTACCAGAACGGCTCCCCTGCAGCGAATTCGATCAGCCTGAATCCGTTGTCGGGGTTGGTGTCGTGCAGGCTGTATCTCCCGATTGTGCCACCAAATATGTCTTCTCTTTCTAGCTAGCGGGAAAATTAATGAAGTTTAAACGGACTTTTTAATTGGAATTCCAAACTGGACTAGACCATTCCATCCTTGCTCTGATAAGATTATTTGACAGAAATGTCATATGGATTGAGAAAATTGCTAAAGGTTAAAGTAACCACTGCGCGATTTTAACTTTTGAAATTCTTAATAGATTGGAAGATGCTTAAAATCAGGTAAATAATCTGTTAAGCTCAGTAAATTGGCTGAAACATTTTACTAAATCATTTAATAAGTTGATTTATATTTTTAAAAAAACTTATAATTATGTTTAATATATGGGTTGCTAAAAACTTTTCATATATGAGAAACTAAAAACTTTTTATTTGGTCAGTTTATTACGAGTGTTTTTACAGGTTTAGAGCTTCAAGTAGGCAAAAAGTGAATGCAAAGACTTTGAGTCAATGCAAGACTTCAAAAGAAAGCAAAGACTTCAAGTGAATGCAAGGACTTCAAGTAAATACATGAAGTCTCAAATGATTGCAATGAAGCGATCGCAATCAAATGATTTGCGAAAAAATTAGCATTCCTATTTTTTTGTTGAAACCAATGAATGCAATATTTTAGGTAAATTTAATAAATGATTTGTGAACATTGCATTCCTAAAAGATTGAATTCTTTTACAAGCCTAAACTCGTTGCCAATTGATATCAAAACTTTGACATTTCTTGAAATTTGAAGGTCTAAGAATATTAATCAAATATTTTTAAAGAGATGCCTGTGTATGTCTGTTCTGGAAGCTTTTTCGTGATCTATATCTCAAGAACCAGTAGACATCTCGGCTTTTAAGTTAATTTTGATTTAGGTACAGTTTTTTTTTTATAAAAATAAGAATCTACAAAAACAATTCTACTTAAAATTTGTAAAAACTTATGTGTTTCTAGTCCTTTGAGAGCTTTTGTAACTGAACTGTTTGTTAGGTTGTTGGAAGCCCCTTTGATCTCTAAAACGCGACACAGTGTAGGTCCGTTTCTGCAATTTTGCCTTTGGAATAGGCGAATTGTAAAGGAAATCAAAATTCAGGCCCAAGGTTGCTGCAGATGTGAATATCTAGAAGTCTCTCTAAGTTTTAAGAAGAAACTATGTGAGACTCATTGATTCGGGTTTACCAGCACCCCATAACATAGGCTATTATGGAATAGATTGTTAAAGTGTTAGGTTACTAGACCAGCGAGGTGTGTTCTTTTGTCAGAATCTTCCTAAGGCTCGTTTCACACTACACGTTTTGACCGTACGGCAAAAAAACCGAACGGCATAAGCCGGATCAGTGGCTAGTTACACATTATACCGTTTTAACCGCACGGTAAAACACGATATATGCAGGGTCCCTGTGCTAAGTATACGTTTTCAAAGGTTTAGTAATTTTAAAATTTAGTAATTAAGTTAATTAATTCGTAATTCAGAAAATAGTCACTCACAAGTAATCGTGTCTTCAAGTGGCTGATCGAACTTTACGGCTCCACTAAGCTTGTCGCACGCGTCGCGGTGCCGGAATTTTGCCGTGACCGTATATTATGAAAGCGTATATGCTCTTCTCCAAAATGTCGCCGTCCGGTTTTTTGCCGTAGGGTCAAAACCGTGTAGTGTGGAACGAACCTTAGTCTCGCTGGATTATTAGTGTATTATATTTCGTTACCGATTTTCCTTCAAGAGCTACTTTTCGCTCGTTAAATTTCCGACTTAAATCTTCTTTAACTTGGCTTAAAGTTGTCCCATGCACTGTCTTGTCAAAAGTGTTTGGCAACATTTAAAAGTCATTGTGCCGTAGGGTGTACTTAAGTGATCGAATTATAAAAATTCTTTTCTCAGATTTTGACAAAATGTACGAGTCACCTAATTTCGCATTCTAAGTTAATGGCTCTTTGAATTTTGACAACCTATACAAAAATGTATCATTCACAAAACTGCTCCACTAAGATCACACTCTGTTTCTTGCCTCAAGTACTTAACTTAAAACTATTTCTGTCGCTCTACAAATTTTGTTTAAAGATTCAAACAAAAAATATGCATAATTATGTAGCTATGTTTGGTAGCTCAAAATTCGTTTGCTTTTTAACTCCTAAAAACATGCCATGAAATAAAACTAAATCTTTTTCCAATTGGACATATCTATGTACATACGAAACCTTTCACAGAATTTGATATATGAATAAGTTTTTCCATGCACTAACTTTCCCATTTTCTCAGACTTCGTATGAAATGCATGAAAGGTTTTATAGTTTTTATTGTATCCTAAGTTATCGAACAGAGCAATTATCTTCATAAAAAGTATCTGTCTAATTACAAAGCATCTTTATTTCAGAATCTTTTTTTTGTTGAAAAAACTATGTTAAAAAGAATTGATGTGTTATTAGAGCCTTCAAACAATGATCAACCTGTAAATAGAATAGGCGTGCTTTTAATGAAAACCAGTAGTTAGTGAAGTAACAAAAGTGCCAATGGAACGCCATACGCAGTTATATGTATAACTCACTTTTTATCTAATTTAAAAGTATAGTTGGAATTAGTGGCTTTTAAAAATAAGAAACATATTTGCCTAGTTTTAATTAGTGACCTAGGGCCTAGGTCTTAGTGACTTACAACTCTCAACCATTCATGTAAGCGATTCATTTTAGGAGTGGAAGCAACCTAAGGTTTCTATGACGAACGTCAAATTTGAAAAAGCACTTTTCATGATAAGAATTACCGTCACCGCCAGTTTAGAGCGTTATGGTTATATTATAGCCGATTTTTTTGCCGGCTATTAAAGAATACCACTTGGAGAATTTGTGGTTTCAACAGATCGAATTATGGCGAAGATACCGCCCAATATATGTCAAATAGTGGTCGAAAATTACGTCAAAAGAATCGATGCTTGGACCAATTAAAATGGTGGTCTTTAAAATGATTTAGTGTTTCACACGGCCACCACAGCGAAACCCCTGGTTTGACGACGAATGCCGGCAAGCTCATGCAGCGAAACAAGAGGCATACAAAACGGCGCTGCACAAAAGGACGAGAGCTGCTCGCGAGCTCTACGAGCAGAAGAGGAGAGAGGAACACCGGCTTCTTAGACGGAAAAAAAGAGAGCATGAGAAGCGCGCGATCGAGGAGATAGAGGGATGTCACAACAGGAATGAGGTTCGTAAATTTTACCAAAAGGTAAAAAAAACCTCCCAAGGGTACCAGCCACGAACCGAAGCCTGTAAAGACGATCAAGGGAACATCGTAGTAGAACCACAGTCGATGCTGAGAATATGGAAAGATCACTTCTCCAAATTATTTAACGGCGATGACGAACCGAATTCCGCTGTAAGGGAGATAGAACCACTCAACCTCGGCGACGCAGATCAACAATTCCGCCCACCCGACCTTGACGAAGTGAAGATAGCTATATCTAAACTTAAGTCAAACAAAGCTGCTGGAGCTGACGGCATCACCGCCGAACTATTCAAAGCAGCAGGCGATGACTTGGTAGGGAGCATGCACCAACTCATCTGCAAAATTTGGTCGGAAGAAAGCATGCCCGATGAGTGGAATCTCAGCATAGTGTGCCCGATACATAAGAAAGGAGACCCTCTAAACTGCGCCAACTACAGAGGCATCAGTCTCCTTAACATTGCGTATAAGATCTTCTCTGCCGTATTATGTGAACGTCTGAAGCCATTCGTCAACAACCTGATTGGTCCTTATCAGTGTGGCTTCAGACCAGGAAAGTCCACTATCGACCAAATATTCACACTACGGCAGATCTTGGAAAAAACCCAGGAGCTTCAAATCGATACCCACCA
Organism: Eupeodes corollae; assembly: GCF_945859685.1. NCBI lineage: Eukaryota > Metazoa > Arthropoda > Insecta > Diptera > Syrphidae > Eupeodes > Eupeodes corollae. The sequence continues at coordinate 33,479,342 of NC_079147.1, forward strand.
TCTCTTTATCGATTTCAAAGCCGCGTATGACAGCATCTATAGGGAAGAGCTCTACCGAGCAATGTCTAGTTTTGGCATCCCTGTCAAACTTATCCGTTTGTGCAGAATGACGATGGAGAATGCACGCTGCTCTATCAAGGTCGGAAAAGATCTTACCGATGCATTTGATGTCAAAAAAGGTTTTAGACAAGGCGATGCACTGTCATGCGACTTCTTCAACATCGTTCTGGAAAGAATTGTGCAAAACTCAACCGTCAACACTAGAGGCACAATCTTCCAAAGATCCATCCAATTACTCGGATACGCAGATGATATTGACATAATTGGAAGATCAAAGCGTGATGTCAGTGGAGCGTTTTTGAGCATTGCGACGGAAGCGAAGAAGATGGGTTTAGTGGTCAATGAGGGCAAGACCAAGTAAATGCTGTCATCAAAAAAGGACACTGAACGACGACGTCTTGGACAAAACGTCACCATGGACAGCTATAACTTTGAGGTAGTTAAGGACTTTGTCTACCTAGGCACCGCTATTAATGCAGACAACGACACCAGCGCTGAAATCAAACGAAGAATAACTCTGGCAAATCGCTGCTTCTTTGGACTTAGAAGGCAATTGAGAAGTAAAGTCCTCTCTCGAGCATGTAAAATCACCATCTATAAGACACTCATCATCCCGGTTCTCATTTATGGCGCTGAGGCCTGGACCCTGTCAAAGAAAGACTAGAGCGTCTTAGGATGCTTCGAGAGAAAAATTCTTCGGGCGATTTTTGGTCCCGTACGCATAGATGGAGAATGGAGGAGAAGATATAACGACGAGCTGTACGGGCTGTACAGCGACACTGACCTAGTTAGCAGAATCAAAGTCCAACGGCTTAGATGGCTAGGTCATGTAGAGCGGATGGACATCAACGCTCCAGCCCGGAAGGTCTTCGAATCCAATCCCGAGGGACGGCGCAGTAGAGGAAGACCGCGACTCAGGTGGCGCACCCAGGTGGGAGAGGACCTCAACCAACTTGGCGTGCGAAACTGGAGACAGCTAGCTAGGGACCGAGCTGGCTGGAGACGCTTGTTGGTTGAGGCCCAGGTCCGCCCCGGACTGTAGCGCCACCTTAAGTAAGTAAGTAAGTTTCACACATAATGTCAACGTTCAAACTTTATACCTAATAAAATATAATAATTATGAAAAAAGTAAAAGTATTTTATATGCGTTCTATTCACATTTACTTTTCAAAAAGAAAATGTATAACCGTTTATATTAATTTCTCTATCAATTTTACCCAGCATATGAACAGTTGCAGCTTACAGCTTTGATTACATTTTAAAACAAATTCTAAGACTTAAACGGTCATATTAGCGAATATCACAATCCCGTCTGAAAACCTTGAAAAGTGTCTAAAAAATTGATTTAAAAGTTGTGTTTGGCAAAGTAAAATTTTCACACTGATCGCAGAATTCAATGAATATAGTCTGGGGGAGAAAATCAAATGACAGTTTTGAAATCCCAATTTTTTTGTCAAAGTTAATTAAAAATAAAGCCATGTTTATTGAAGTTTGTTGAAAATTTAAAGTTAATAGACAAGTTTCAAGATTAACACCTTTAAAAAGAGCATTTGATAAATTCTCCTAGACCTAGAACTAAACCATAACCCAATAATAACAATATCACCAGAAATATGATTTTATTACAAGAAATGTTAGGAACATATAAATGAAGCTCTCCACCAAAAAAAATCATCTTTTTCGAAGTGAATATAAATTTTTTTGAGCTAGCTTTAATAACAAACTACAAATTCCTTTTCGGAAAATGTCTAGATACTTTATTTAAAAATCAAAAGTAAAAAAAGAAACTTCATCATTAGATTTTCTCCAACAATCGTTAGCCCGAAATTTCAAATAAACTTATTTTTAAGGGCTTAACATTTTAGTAGGTAACAATTTCTTAAAAATTTAGCAATTTACTAAACGACTTTCTTTTCGTTTTGCTAGGTAGTTAATTTCATCCCTGACAACAGTACTCGTACACAGGAATGGTTTAGAGTTGTCAGTCACTAGGCCCTAATTCACAAACGGACTTTTGCGCCACCCAATTTCATTTTTTTAAGTAGTTAATTGCTTATTACCTCTTTATAAAAACATGGTGTCCGAACATGTCTAAATATTGACAGTTAGTTAAAATAAACAAAGACAACAAATTTAAACGGACCTACTAATTGGAATTCCCAACTTTTGACTCGACCCTTCTGTCGACTGTTCTTTTAAGATTATTTGTACCGATGTCATATGAATGAAGCAAATAGCTAAAAGTTAAAATAGCCATTAATTTAATTGTTAAGAGATTGTTTAAAATTAGGTAAATCATCATCATCAGCTTAGTAAATTCCCAAAAAAGGCTTCAAAATTTTACTATACATACATATATAGTATCTCAAACAAATGTGTATTGTTAATATTTTTCAAATAAAAATGAATAAATTAGGTGGCGCAACAGTCCATGAAGAAACAGGGCCAAGTGTCTTACAACTCTCAACCATTCCTGTGTGCGAGTAATGTTGTCAGAGATGGAAGGGACCTACAGTTTACTCTTGGAAAATTTGTCAATTCCTCGCAAGGGGCAGTACCACCGAAAACTTTTTTTTTTAATTAAGGTAGCACAGGCAGGAATTGAACCCAAGACCCCTTGCATGACAGTCCAACGCACTTTTTTTTATATATCATTTTTATTAGTTCATTCTTAAACCTATCTTAAAGCTAGACAAAAATTCATAAAACTAGCCTAATTATCCATAACTTACAACTAACTTAATGGTCCCATACTGACACTCTAAGTTTAACTATAACACTAACTGCTAATGCCTTTCGGCCATAAGATCTATTTTACTTCAATTTAAATTTTATTTACTTTTGTATTTATTAGAAAATTTTGAAAAAAAAAATAATATCAAGATCCTTTTTTATTTTTACTTAAAAACTACTTATAATAAGGTCCTTAATATAAAACTTAAAGCTAACTTAAAGTACCTATTCTACCTATAAACTACTTTAAACTAGAACAACAAGAACACAGCAGCAAATCTAACTATCTAACATTTTTGTTTTTCATATTTTGTATGTTTTTTATTTAATTTTTTTTAACTAACTAAACCCTAAAACTATAAAACAAGTATTTAAGCAGGCCAAGACTTAAAACCAGATACCGACTACCCACTATCAAGTGCCGATTGATACCACCCTATCAGTTCGGTCCCGTTAGGACACAGCCCTGCTGAACCTAAAGAGCTCTGCTCCGTCTTGTGCCATGACGTCCCGATTGTACAGGAGTCGCCTGTCCACGGTTTGTCGTCTGACGTGGTAGATTAGCGGAACTGCCAATCTATCCTGTATCAGACCACATCTGTTTAAAAAGAGGAATGCCTCTGGTGGAATGAACCCGCTCAAGCGTGCACTTTCAAAATACTTGTCGTTCGGGTAGAACGCCCCGAAAATTAAATTGTTGACCGAAGACATAGCTCTTGCAATGTGACCTCGAACGAGTTTTATCACGAAATTATCAATTCTGTTGATTCGAGCCCCGTTGTATAGGACCTCGTTAGAATAGTAAGGCACATAAGAAGATTCGGCTGTTCGATATAAGCCGGTACAGCGTCGTAAACACTGCCGCTCGAACACCCGAATCTTCTCCATCTGGGAAGGGGCAACGTTGAACCACACAGGACAACCATAAACGATTATTGGTCGTATGAGGGCCATGTAGCAAATTACCTTCACTCTGGAGTCAAGTCGACTGCTAAAAAACAGCCGTTTCGTCAGAGCGAAGGCTCCTCTGGCCCTGGTCAGAGCAGCATTTATATGTCTGTCGAAATATAAATACTGATCTAACTAGATACCGAGGTACTTCACTACAGTTTTGCACGCCAATGGCTGCCCGTGAAGATCAACGATGACCATCTTGTGCCAATTCTTGCACGTATCCCTCGTGGCCCTAGCCAACGGAGTCCGCAACAGAATTTTCTCCGACTTCTGGACATTTATTTTCGTCGTCGCAATATAGCTGAATCTTGTCGAAATCACGCTGCAAGAGAATTCTAATAACCTCGACCTTTCGGGCCGTTCTGTACGCAATTAGATCGTCGGCGTACGCAATTGCCTTTGTAAGACTACTTATCAGATCGCTGGTGTAAATGCTGAAGAGAATCGGCGAATTCACCGCTCCCTGTTAAAGACCATTTTTAATTGAGAATGTTGTGGTAGAAGTTACATTGCCACTTTTGACCACAAACTTTCTACCGTTAAGCATATCATAAAGTATATACAACAATGGCTTGCTTATGCCAAGCCTGCTCAGTCCCTCTAACCATACGGTGTCAAAGGCCTTTTCCAAATCAACCAGAACTGCACCTGTGCATTGTTGTTTTGATTTATTCCATTGGATATCAGACGCAGCATGAATTGTGTCATGACCCGCCTTGAACGAACTGTTTATCCGGGATTATTTTGTTGTCCGCAGCCCACTTAGTCAGAGCCCTATTAATGATCTTTTCGAAAACTTTGCTGTTGCTCGGAAGAAGACTTATCGACCGAAGATTTGACGGGTTGGATTTGTCCTTTCCCTTATTCGGGAGAGGATGAACCACAGCTGTCTTCCAATGCATTGGATAATATGCATTATTCAGTGCATTTGTTGAAGAGTGTGGTGTAAATGTTAATTGCTTCCATCGGTAAATGTCTTAGTACAACGATGGATATACCATCGACACCTGCTGACTTTTTATTTTTTATTGAATTGAAGATGAGCTGAAGCTCAACCTTTGTCACTAACAAGGGACTTGGTCCCGTGTGCTCGGCGATTATGGCATTTGCCAAGGAATCGTCATTGAACCGCAAGAAACCGCGGTTCTCAGATCGCACAGTCCAACGCACTAACCATCACGCTACGGGTACTATTTTGCAAAAGTTCGTTAAAAATCTAATTATTATACATATATACAGAAAATGTTTCGCTAAAAGTATTACTAAATTAAACGTTACTTGGGATCCGGAATCACAGAGATATTCCGGATCACACATTTTTGTCTTTGCAAATGTTGACCTTGATTGCGCCTCAAATGGCCTATCCGCTTAGTCCAATTTTGGAATACTCTTTCCAACATTTCAGCCGGGATCTCGCCAGTAAATGCTTTAATGTTGTCTTCAAATGACATGAGCTTTAACATAGCCCCACAAAAAATAGTCTAAAGGCGTTAAATAGCACGAACTAGGCGACCAATAGACCGGTCCCGAACGTGAAATTAAATGTCATTGCCGGACTCGCCCCTCAATAAGACCATTGTTGCACGTGCTGTGTTTCTTGTTGAAACCACATGTCATGCAAGTCAAACTCTTGCATTTTGGCAAACAAAAGTTGAATATCTTCTCACGGCAGCGCTCACCATTCACAGTTACCTTACGATTCATCTTTAAAGAAGTACGGTCCAATGATGCCACCACCCCAAAAACCGCACCAAACTGTGACTTTTCCTCAATGCATTGGAAGCTCTTGCAATGCTTCCGCCTGACATTCATTCCAAAATCGACAATTCTGCTTATTTAACTACCCATTGAGACAAAAATGAGCTTCGTTGCTTAACACAATTTTTCGGCAAAAAAGGTGAATCTTTGGCCAACTTTCGAAGAGCCCATTTAGCAAAAATAGTCGTTCGGCTTCAATTCTTGCACCAGCTGTATTTTGAAAGGCATCACACCTAAATCCTTCCTCAAAATTGTCCACGTTGTTGAGTAACAGAGGCCCAATTGCTACTAACGGCGACGCATCGATAATTGATGGTGATCATTAACACTGGCCGATACAGCTGCGATATTTTCTTCATTTCGCACTCTAAGTAAGCGCGTTGGTGGTTTAATGCTATTTAAACCAATGTAGCCAAAAAGATAATAGTTACAAAATCACCCTTTATATAGGGTCCGCCAAAAAACTTCTTTTTTTAAAAAAGGCGTACAAAATCGAGTGTAGCTTCGGCTGTTGGCACGTAGCACCGTCGTGTTGAAACCAAATGTTGCTAATATATCCTCCTCTTCAATTTTTGTGAACAAAGATTCGTTCAACATGGCCCTATATCGATCCATATTGACTGTAACGGTTACTCCTAGCTTATTTTCGATTTTTTTTTTTTACATTGCAGGCGCACTCAAGGGGATATGAACCTTTTTTTATTTTCTTAATTGAGTCTGGTGAAGCATTCCACATTCGTGTAGTGCAACTAAAAAAAGAATCTCTGTACTTTGCAGTACGACCGAAATTGGGCTCAAAGGTAAACTGATGGGCATTCCTAAAAGAAAGAGTATTACGGTTGAATTCTTTGAGGGGAGGAATGCAACTGGCTATTTCATTAGAGCATTGCGTATGGAAGTAGCTATAAAATACTGAAGGACATGAAACCTTTCACGGTGCTCGAAAGATTCAAAAGTTTCAGTTAGACAACGGTCACCTATCATTTTTGGAGCTCTCTTTTGAATTCTGTCCAAGAGACTCAAGTGGGTTATAGGAGCACTTGCCCAAATATGGGAACTGTACTCAAGTTTTGGACGAATATAAGCTATATACATTATAGCCAAATCAGAAGGGGTAAAAGACTTCTTGCATCGTGGAAGAAAACCTAAACACTTAGCAGCATTTTTGGCGATGTCAAATATGTGATCACTCCACAACAAGTGGTTTGTAATGCACATACCTAGGACTGATAGCTGTTCAGTCTCCTCGATGCAAGTACCACTCATGGATAGTGGAATTGGGGGAGGGTTACGCTTTTGCGACAGTAGACAGCATTGAGTTTTCGAAGCATTAAATTCTGCACGGTTTTTGATTCCCCATTGAACAATGCTGTCAAGATCCGAATTTAATGAGCTTATCATATTCTGCCGTTGGTAGTCCACATCCGAAGAACAAGTACTGTCATCAGCGAAACAATTTAGTTAGTTAGAAGTTTCAGACAAAAAATCATTTATAAAAATGAGGAAAAGCGTCGGAGACAAAACGGAACCGTGGGGCACACCCGCGTTTATTTTATGAATATCAGATTTGAACCCGTCCAATACTACTTGAATTGAACGGTCCGAAAGGTAATTTCTAATCTAACGAAGAAGGGATTCATCAATACCAAATGCACGCATTTTTGATAAGAGAGCTTGATGCCAAACTCTATCAAACGCCTTCGAAATATCAAGTGCAATAATCTTACTTTCTCCAAAACGATGTAAAGATTTGTTCCACTGTTCGGTGAGATGAACCATGAGATCACCAGTGGACCTATTGCTACGAAAGCCATACTGCCGGTTATTAAGAAGCTTCAGTTCTTCATGATATTTCTTAAGCTGATAAATAATCAGCTTTTCCATGACCTTGGAAAAAAAGGATGTAAGTGCAATTGGAAGATAGTTGGATGGTGAGGAGGATTCGCCTTTTTTAGGGACATGCTGGACAAATGCAGTTTTCCATCCACTAGGAAAGACCAATATAGAATAGGACAGCGTTGAAGAACACCTCTTTAGAACAATAGCGGGTATACTATCAGGGCCAGCGGATTTATGAATGTCAAGATTTTTAAGCACTCTAGTAACTGAACTAGTGCGAAAGAAGATCCGTCCCATAGAATCGTTTACGCTTTCAAGTACAGGAGGAGTCATGTCACCCATTGGCAGCATCGAATTAACAGCAAACTGTGCTGCAAACAAATTGGCTTTATCAATCGCGCTTACATAGGGGGTGTCATTGGAAACAAATGTCAGAACCGACGAAGACGTACTGTAGGGCACATTTTTTACAAATGACCAGAAATTTGTACTACCATTGGGACATTGTAGTATTTTTTACCGTAATTTCTGGTCATGCAAAATTTGAATGCGTCGTATATGTCCGTTACAGGTCTTTCTAGCTTGTTTAAACTTATTCCGCTTTTCCTCAGTTGGGTTCGCTTTGTAATTCCGGAAACTTACATTTTTGATCCTAATAACCTCTTTACAGCTCGAATAAAACCATAAGTTTTCTTTGGGTTTAATAGATTTTACCCTATTCGGGATAAAATTTTTCATTCCACAAAGAATTAAGTTTGTAATCATATCTGCACTGGAATCCACGTCACTATCGAGGAAGAGGAAGCATAGTGACCAGTTAAAGTTCCTGAAGAATTTATTGAGACCGTTCCAGTTGGCTTTCTCATATTGCCAAACGGTACTCGTTGAGGTTTTAACTTTAACTGGCGTTTTTATCTTGCATTACTTACAGAGTCTTTTGCTTCACTGCATGACTTAGCAGACATTGGGCGCAGCAGCTATGCAAGTAACTGTGAGGGAAGTTAGAATGGGGAGAGCGGATAAGGCGGGGAGCACATTGGGCACTCGCTATGTTGTTTTTAATTTTGAATTATTTGGGTACACAATTGCTATTTTATTGTTTGGTAGGAAAAATGGCCCAATTACGCTTCTGGACGAAAATCCGCACCAAACAGTGACTCGTTTTGGGTATATCGGCTTTTCAATGTATGCGTGCGGGTTTTCTGTGCCCCAAATACGACAATTTTGCTTTTTTACACACCCGCCAAGATCAAAACGAGCTTCATCTGTAAAGATGATTTTTTGGCAAAATCGTCATCTTCTCTAAGCGTTGTTCCAATGTTCCCAGCATTGTTCAAGCATATACACAACCATATTCGTTCAGGGGAAGGATACAACAAATTATCGGTTAAATCAGCACTAGTTGAAAAAAGAACAACGTTAGATGGCGGACCCTATACAATCTGTAGTATTATCGCTAGATTATACGTGCATAATCCACCATTTTAATTTTATAGATTCAATGTCATTAAGAAGTATATAACATTTTTATTCACACTTACAACCTCAGAGTAATGATATTATATTACTTTTATAGGGAACACATGTTCTTCACATTTGTAACTGATTTGTATATAATTATAACAAATTAAAATTGAATTATTAAATTCGCAACATACAACCCCAGTGGTGGAATCGTAAACTACACACAATTTCTCCCTATAATTTCCCTCATCATCTCTTAAATATTTTATTACCTGGCAATGCTACCACACAAGACACAAGAAAAATTTCCCAATTCACAAATAAAATTGCCCATCATCGCTTCAACTGTCAAAACCAAAACGAAACACTTCCGAATCGAAACATCAAACGAGAAACGAACGAAAAAACCCCAAAAGCAAAAGAAGAGCCACACACAGAAAAAGGAAAAACGTCGTCAAAAAGTGAATTTGGTTTTTTCTAATTCCCAAAGATTCGTGCGGTCTTCTTCGTGGTTTTTTCGGTTCGAAATAAAACCTAATTTAATAGAAAATCAATTTTCTTATTAGAACCAAACAAATTGCTTTGCATTTCATCAAAAGAAATCCAATTTGCATTTACAAAGAAAAACTCCAACAACGTTCGCGTAAAAGTCGACAAATAAGAAAAAAAAAAAAACAGAAATAAAACCTCGACTTGGAGTACACTTCAAAAAATTAAAAAAAGAAAAACTGCTTAAAAATTTATCTGTCAATCGCTTCGCAAATCGTAATCGTTTCTTCTTTTTCCTGTGAAATCGAGTTTTATTTTATTTTAATTTTCTGCACAATCATTCGGTGGAAAAATTGAATATATTTTCGATTTCGTTTTTGAAAGTGACCAAATTGTGTGCTGCTGTGTGAGGAGAAGTCAAAATCAAAGTCAAAAATCGAATTTGCAAGTTTTGAAGGTTTGAGTTTTGGTTGGTTTTGGTTTTCGCGGAGGAAAAGGAATCATTTTGTGGATAATTAAGTTGCAAGGCGAGATTCAGATTATTGATTCTGCATTAAGGTTAGTGCAATTTTTCCATTTCTCTTTGTGCTTTGTTTCTTTTCATCATATTTTCTATGCCATTTCGCCATCTGTCACCTAACCTATCTTCCTTCTTTCCTTCCAATTTCACCCGTTTGTCTCCGCCTCCGGCATCGTATTGTGTCCAGTCCATCATCGTAGTCGTCGGTCGGTCGGTTGGTTGGTCGGTCAATCCACCAACCACCCTTTCACCTTAATGCCACAAATCCATTTGTCTTCTGACTTCTGTCTTCTCTGCTCCCATCATCTGCTCTGCTTTGACTGTGCTAGTTCCAGTTGCAAAGTGCCAGCCACCCCCAGCCCCAATAAACGAGAGCCGAACGATTGAAACTATCGTTGCCCATAGCCCGCTGCTGCTGCTGAGCTAAAGATGAAGAGCACTGTCACAAGCGGGAGTGAAGAAAACTCGTTCGTCGCGGCTTAATTAATTCGAACTTCAAGCTGCAAACTGGGCAACGGACGATGACAACGACAACGACGGTTAGCGGCACCGGACGACAAGTTAAGCTGTTTTTTTTTTTTTTTTGGTAGCAAGACGAAGGCGGCGAGAGGAAGTAATCCCAAGCAAAGTTATGTAATTTGAGGTTATAGCGCCGACAGCGGGTGTTCGTTCGAGTTCGGTTAGGTGTTCAGTGTTCCTCTGTTCTTGCAGCACCCGGGGCCACTTCTACTGCAACTCTATGACGACACACTCATGGCAACACCGTCATCGTCGTCATAAGCGGCGCGGCACGGCGCCCTTACGTCAATTGTGTGAGAATGCGAGCAGTGTGGTGTCTCATTACCGGCATAAACGAAAAGAGGGGCTGGGCTGAGCTGGGTTGGGTTGGGTGTGCTTTTGAGGAAGAAGAGCTCGAGTATCGATTTTCCTCGTAACCCCATTAACGAGTTCTGGGTTGGGGCTGGTCTAGATGGCGCGGCAGTGATGATGACACGCGGTGACTCTTCTTCCCATCTCCCATCCCAAACAATCGTTACGCTGCGCCGCCAACCCGACCCCGACTCTACCCGGCTGTCGGCATTGGGAGCCATAAAATAAAATTACCTTTCAAAAATATTTTGCCAAAAAAGTTTTATCATTTGTTTGTTCTTGTTGGTCTTCTTCTGCTTTTTCCTCCCGGAATCTTCGAGTTGGAGACCCCTCGTTGCCATTTGATAAGAACCGGAGACCGAAAACCGAAGACCAGAGAAATGAGAAGAAAAGACAAAGAATTTATAGGTAGGTAGGTATACCTATAGACCAATTCCAATTGACGTAAATTCATGGCTCCTTACCACGCAGGAACCGGCTTTTCGTTGAATGTCATTTGTTGGACTCTTTTTCTCTGCTCATTGCTTTGGGTTTGCACAGTGGGGCAGGGGGTGAGGGGACACACAAACCAGTTTCAGTTTTCCAATTCCCTTTTTGTGAGGACGACAAACTCTTGTGAAAAGCTGAGAAAGAAAAACACAAATGGAAATGCTGCACAAATCATTAAATGGTGGAGTTCGAGTTTGGTGCCCTACAAAGGCAGCAACAAAAATATGATGATGAAAGTTTTTTGCATCTTCTGCTTGTTGTTGTTGTTATTGGATTTGGCATTACATTATTTGGCTTGTGTTGGGGATCATTTCCAAAAGAAAAAGAGAGATAGAACATTTTAAAGAGACGGAGTGGGATTGTTTATGCAGCACTTTTTAATTTTTGTTTTCAATAAATTCAAATGGTGAGGTGAGGTGAGGTGAGGAAGATGATGAAATAGATCAATTGAATTGAGTAATGTGCTGAAGAGAAAATATGTAAATGTAGATAAGGGAAAAGTTTTCATAAATTACATAAAAAAGGGTGTTTTGTAAGGAAGGTTGAATTGAATAATTGTGAAAAATAAAGGGCCTCGCACATTAGAGCGATTTTGCACATTTAAAAAAATCAATTTCAAACAAAAACACGTTTAAATTATAAGAAACGAATTGACACTTATGTTATGATACTAAAATTTGCTCTTTTTTCTGTAAAACAAGACAATTTTGTAAAAACAATTTGGTAGAAACGAATTGCAGTGTGGTTGCTACGAACTGTCAAACTCTATTCGCGTCCCACATACCATCCACACTCTAACGAATAAATTCTTTGCGCTCAACTTAACCTCAGAATTATACCACCCTTGTTTTGTTTATAATTATTAACTGACAATTCGTCGCAGTCTGCGAATAAAAATAAAGATCATGTGAAAGAAAAGTCAAAATATGCGAACATCCACAGTTCGCAGTTCTAACAAATTGGCTAACTGTCAGAAATAGTTAAATATTTTCAATGAACAATGAAGTGACATTTATGTCATTTTGATAAAAGTGACGTTTCTAGTTCTGCATAGAAGAGACATTGGGCAAATTCAGACGACATAAGAGACTTGAAAATTAGGCAAGTTTCTGGTATCTGATTGGCCGGATGTGAAAAAATTACCTTCAATTGATCATGTTGCAGTTGACTGCAAATGAAGTACCTTTTGTTGCTTGAACCTGATTAAAGATCTTTTTAACAAAGATGTTACATAGAAAAAGTGTCATATAAAATCTGGAAGTTGTCGTCCTTGGATCTCTGCGGATATACTTAATGCTATTAAGGCTGGAGATGTCTCATACCGACGTTGGAGACGTTTTGGTTGTACAGAAATGCTCTTCGACTTTTAACGGTTACGTAATTCTGTAACGAATTTGATCAAAATTGCGTAATACAAATTTTATAACAAGTTTAACCCAGATCGATCGATCAACTTTTAAATTGCAACTTGGAAGCTTTTTTTAAATATCGGTGTTGTTTGATTCTCTTCAAACTAATTTTTAACAAGACTCCAAATTATTTGTTTAATAAGCTTGATTTTTGTTCTTCAAATCGTTTTACCTTATTGCGCTCCCCCAAGTTTACCTGTTTGACATCACGGAGGCAATTTTTCGTTTATGCTGTCAGACTGTGGAATAATCTTCCCAGTCACATGAGGTCTGGAATCGATCATAGAAGGTTTCATAAACTTTGTTTTGAATATTTCTCAAATTTGAACTCATGTAACTTTTTTGTAATTTGGCAACTTTTTTGTAATTATTGTAATTTCTTCTTCTTGGACCTTTACTGTTTTCATTGTTCATTAATGATCTTCCGTCTGTCTTGTCTTACTATCAGTTTCATATCTACGCAGATGATGATTATTGAATATGTTGCCGAAGTTAGAAATTTAGGCTTGCTCTTTAACAACAGGTTAACTTGGAATAACCATGTCGATACAGTTGTGTCAAAGATTTATGCTTCACTTAAAGGACTATCTTTTACTAATAATACTGTGAGATAGAGAATTCTTGAGTAATATAATCATTCAAATTGTCTTTTCAGATTTCTGACAGCAAAAGTGAGAAACTTTGTTTATATTTATCTTAGAAACATAAAATTGCCAACTGGTTGATTCAGACATGGACTCTTTTTGACATGTGTTCATGTGAGAGAAAAGTTAAAATAGGCGAACATACACAGTTCGCAGTTTGTAGCTCGTGTGCAAGATGTTTTAGCATCAGTGCAAAGTGGCTTAATCTACTAAAAAATCCATATCTGTAGAATTGATCTTAATAAAAAAAAATAAATTGGGTGGTGCAACAGTCCGCTGTGAACCAGGGCCTAGTGACTTACAACTCTCAACCATTCCTGTGTGCGATTAATGTTGTCAGGAATAGAGGGGACCTACAGTTTATATGCCGAATCCGAACGGCTAAATTGAGAAAGCACTTTTTCAAGACAAGAATTACTCTTGGAGAATTTGTCGATTCCTCGCAAGAGGCAGTACCCGTGAAAAGACTTTAGATGGCATAGGCAGGGATCGAACCCAAGACCTCTAGCATGACAGTCCAACGCAATAACCATCATGGCACGAATTGATCTTATATCAAAAATAAATCAATTTATTTTTCCCTTGGATTGCAAAAACAGAAAATGTCTGTTTTGACCGATCTAGGTCAAAAAGATATTGATTTATTTTACCCATGGAACACCCAATAAGATTCTTCAGTTTTCAAACTCAATGCCCTTTTTTGGGGTCAGTCATTTTGACGTCTGATTATTTTACCATGATCGCAATTTTGTAATTCAAAACGGAGGAATGGACATACATACATTAAGTTTTATTTATTTATTTATTCATCTACAGATATAAATCTTACAGATTACTAACAATTTTGATATAAAAATATAATTAAATACTTAAAGCTAATTTATAATATACTTTGCAATTGGATTTTGAATTCACATCTGTGTGTAGAAAGATCAAGTTCATTGCATATAGTGTTGAAAAATTGTATGCATATAGAAAATGGTTCGTTGCAACCATAATTACATCTATGTTTAGGATTGTTAAAGAAATGACGAAGACGCAATCTTCTCAAGGATCGGACGAACTAATGACATGTACACTCATTTCAGAGCATAAGGGTTAGGAAACTCGTTGCAGTTTCGCTTGACGAAACCAAGCATTTAATAAGCCCTTGCAATTACATAATCTATATGTAACGAAAAAGACAACTTCGGATCAAAAATGACTCCAAGATCACGAATCTCAGACTTGCTTTGAAGAATCTGGTTGAATATATGGTAGTTGTGGATTATTGGAACTAAAATACGATGTGCCGTAAACACATTAAATTTTGTGATATTTAATGGAAGGATATTCCTGTCACACCAATCAGATAAAACATATAAATCATTTTGATGATTTTGCTGATCAATTCTATTTTTGATTCAAAAAAAAATGTTAATGTCATCAGCATACATTAAACAAGATACATTTTTAACAAGAGACGGGATGTCATTAGCAAATATATTGAAAAGATGTAGTCCCAGTCCCAGATGGCTACCTTGAAGAACTCCTGATTAAGCTTGAATGATATTAGAAAAGAATTTCCCTAATTTCACACATTGTGTTCTTTTATAAAGGTAGCTGGAAATCCATTTCAGAAGCAATATGTGAATGCCAAAAGCTCGAAGATTAGCTAAAAGAATTTCATGACAAATAGAATCTAATGCTTTTATAAAGTCTGTGTAGATAGTATCTACCTGATAACCAGATTCTAATGAATCGCCGACATATTTACAATAAAGCATGAGATTTGTTGAAGTAGACTTGCCTGACAGAAGCCCATGTTGTTCAACGCAAATATGCTCTTTTATACTAAAATACAAACCTTTTATTGTATAGTAAAATAATTTAGGTATTGCAAAGAGCTTAGTTATAGCGCGGTAATTTGTTACAAGATTTTTTGGACCAGCTTTGTAAATAGGACTTATAAAGGGTGATTTTTTTGAGGTTAGGATTTTCATGCATTAGTATTTGACAGATCACGCGGGATTTCAGACATGGTGTCAAAGAGAAAGATGCTCAGTATGCTTTGACATTTCATCATGAATAGACTTACTAACGAGCAACGCTTGCAAATCATTGCATTTTATTACCAAAATCAGTGTTCGGTTCGAAATGTGTTTCGCGCTTTACGTCCGATTTATGGTCTACATAATCGACCAAGTGAGCAAACAATTAATGCGATTGTGACCAAGTTTCGCACTCAGTTTACTTTATTGGACATTAAACCAACCACACGAATGCGTACAGAAGAGAATATTGCGTCTGTTTCTGAGAGTGTTGCTGAAGACCGTGAAATGTCGATTCGTCGCCGTTCGCAGCAATTGGGTTTGTGTTATTGGACCACATGGAAGATTTTACGCAAAGATCTTGGTGTAAAACCGTATAAAATACAGCTCGTGCAAGAACTGAAGCCGAACGATCTGCCACAACGTCGAATTTTCAGTGAATGGGCCCTAGAAAAGTTGGCAAAAAATCCGCTTTTTTATCGACAAATTTTGTTCAGCGATGAGGCTCATTTCTGGTTGAATGGCTCCGTAAATAAGCAAAATTGCCGCATTTGGAGTGAAGAGCAACCAGAAGCCGTTCAAGAACTGCCCATGCATCCCGAAAAATGCACTGTTTGGTGTGGTTTGTACGCTGGTGGAATCATTGGACCGTATTTTTTCAAAGATGCTGTTGGACGCAACGTTACGGTGAATGGCGATTGCTATCGTTCAATGTTAACAAACTTTTTGTTGCCAAAAATGGAAGAACTGAACTTGGTTGACATGTGGTTTCAACAAGATGGCGCTACATGCCACACAGCTCGCGATTCTATGGCCATTTTGAGGGAAAACTTCGGAGAACAATTCATCTCAAGGAATGGACCGGTAAGTTGGCCACCAAGATCATGCGATTTGACGCCTTTAGACTATTTTTTGTGGGGCTACGTCAAGTGTAAAGTCTACACAAATAAGCCAGCAACTATTCCAGCTTTGGAAGACAACATTTCCGAAGAAATTCGGGCTATTCCGGCCGAAATGCTCGAAAAAGTTACCCAAAATTGGACTTTCCGAATGGACCACCTAAGACGCAGCCGCGGTCAACATTTAAATGATATTATCTTCAAAAAGTAAATGTCATGGACCAATCTAACGTTTCAAATAAAGAATCGAGTAGTGGGAACACTAATGTGAATTGACATTGCTTCAGAACCAGAGATGGAATTCCATCTGGACCAGGATTTGAGCTAGATTTTAATTTTGAGATACCATTAAGAATGTCAGACTCAAAGAGATGAAGTTTTGAGATATTAGCATTGTTAACGCATAAAATTTCTGTTTAATGAAACTTTAATTCGGAATGTTGAAATTTATTTATTCTAGATTCAATTTGTTGCATCAAAAGTTTATATAGGAACACCGTTCTTCATTTTCCAGTTGCGATCAAAAGTTACTTTACATTGAGTGACATTCAGTTAATTTAAGTACACGAAATAGGCAGAATCAGACGAAATAAGAGTCTTGAATGAAAGGAAAGTTTCCATTATCTAATTGGCCAGCAACCAATGCATTTCAATCAAGGCAACGTAATTGGAAAGTTGATTGAAAATCTCATTTCTACAAAGTCAAGGGTATTTCAGTTGATAGTGTTTTTCATTAAACTGAAAGCTGAACTTCATAACTCTGTTCACAACTTTATTTAAAGTTTTGTGTAAAATGGTGCATTATCAAATTTGATAATGAACCCTTTACCCTAAAAAATATAACTCGCAATAGATAGAGGAATATTTTTTGTAGATATCAGTGAAGTAAAGTTCCAAGTTTGAAACTAATGACGTCTGAAAAGTAAACTGGCCCTCTTGGTCGAATTTTGCGTTCAAGGAATGCAGATGACTACAAACGAAGTCCCTTAATTGGTATACACTCAAAGGATTTTATAAATTTTCAATATGCCAAAGACACATTTGGAAAAAAAACAAGTGGTTAGAAAAGAACTATCGATGTTCCGATAGTTTGAGTTCTTAAACATTGCAACTATTGGAAGAAACAGCTTGGTAATTAATTCCACATTCGCGTAGTACGGCTAGAGAGTAATATCTGTATTTCTTTGTACGCCCTTAACTAGGCTCGATGTGAACTGATGGGCATTCCTAGAAGCGTATTAAGGTTAACCTGTTTAATTAAAGTAAACAGTAAAAGGATGTGATGCAAGAAACTGACTATGTTCTAGTGACGTGAATGATTCAAGGATTTAAAAAATATCTTTTAAAATTCTTCTTTAATTCTTGCAAAAGAGGCTTAGTTAAGTTGCTGGATCATCAGCTCAGAGATGAAAGATGTATTAAGGTTTAGACTTGTACACGTTTTGAAAGTTGTTGCCAGATCAGGACGAGAGAAAATTATCTTTCATCATTTCGGACAACGCAATCATTTTGGTTCTTTTTTGGCGACTCTCTTATGTGATCGTTCCACAAGGGATGATTCACATACCGAGAATATCGAAATGTTAAGTTTTATTGATTCAGGTCTGGCTTCAGTTACGAATATTTCTTTAAAGACAAGAGATATAGGTTAGTGAGTTGATTTTTTTTAAACATGTGGTTATATGTTAGAATCAGATAATGGACCGATCCAAATTCTTCCAAAGAAACACCGTCCTTCAATTTCTAATTTTCATCAAAAGTCAGTCAATTTTGTAATATCACTCACTGTTCTGACAGCAAATGATGTGAAAATAGCCAAATACCTTTCAATGAAAAATTGTTGTTTATACGGTTGGCTGTTTTAGTTTCAAAATGTTAAAACAACTTGGAGAAGAAGAGCCTGACACATTTCTCACTAACAAACCTGAAAGTAGAAAAGAACACTTAATTGTTATCGCGACTCTGATCTCTAAAAGCTAGGTTAGGTTAGGTTGATGGGCTGGTGGTTGATGACGTTATTGCCACCCTTAGATCAATATAGATCCATTTTAATACTCTTTTAGGGAACTTCAATATTCCCTAAAGGAGTCATTAAAAATATGATAATGATATTATGGGCTGTATTGTTATAGCCATTTAAAAGCTTTGCTTCTTTAAAAATCTTCAAGATTATTAAAGAAGTGTCTGCCTTACAAAATTGTTTCTAGTGTAACTTAGTGCTTAGTGCTGAACTGGACTGTGTCTTCTTGTTCTTCTTCATTATTGGCTCCATTCCACATGTCAGCGGTAGTAAGCCGTATTTCCTTTTTATAGTAACCCAATAAGTTGCGCTCTGTTATTATGCTTACAAGCAATTATAAGGATTGTTTGTCTAAATAAATAATCGAGGGAGATTTTGTTTTGTCAAATTTGGGAAATAATTTCTTACTGGTGACACAAGTTTTAAGGCTTTTCAATCTTTCATTGGTTTCTTGGAGTCGAATTGAAGAACGTATTTGATACAATAGATAGTTGCCAAAGAATAAGATATAATTTGGTTCCGAAGCATTTTTTAAAAGTTGCTCAGGAAGAATTCAAATACCGAGGGAAGAAAGAATGATTTCCTATCAAATGCAAATAATCTTTCCTTTTTTCGGGATTCTGTTTTTCATTGGGTGTTTAAGAATTTCTAATATTTAAATAGGGATTTTGATGAGAATCATACATTTTTTTGAACTGCAATGTCGATGTATTTAAACATTGTTGTTTTGTTTTAATTTAACTATTTCTATTTTGTAAATGTTTTTAACGAGGGTTAATTTATTATTTGAGCAATAATGTGTAAAAGTATTGCTGATGGTTTGTGTTGTTACCGTCACTTTTAGATTAAAGTAGATCCATTGTGATACCCTAGATACAAACCTTTGATAAGAGTCACATGACAGTTAATTCTGCGAGGTTTGTCGATGCCATTTGGCATATTCATTTGGTAAGGAGAGGTTAACAATGTTCCCGTAATTTACCCCCACAAGCTAGACCATCCTCCCCAAGACGCGTGGAAGCAATGCCACAATGCAGCGCCTGGTGGGTAAATTTGGTAAGCCAGTAGTTGTTGTATGCCTCACCCAACAAACTTCTCCATCTAGCTCGGTCCCTAGCTAGATGTCTCCAGTTTCGCGCTCCAAGTTGGGTGAGGTCACCTTCCACTTGTGCGCGCCACCTGATCCGCGGTCTTCCTCTACTGCGCTGTCCTGTGGGTGCGGATTCGAAGACTTTCCGGAGCATTGGTTTCCATGCGCTCTACGTGACCCAGCCATCTTAGTCGTTGGACTTTTACCCTTCTGGCTAAGTCTACGTCGCTGTACAGTCCGTACAGCTCGTCGTTCCATCTTCTCCTTCACTCCCCTTGATGCATACGGGACCGTAGATCACACGAAGAACTTTTCTCTTGAAGCGACCCAATGTGCTTTCATCTGCTTTTGTCATGGTCCACGCTTCTGCACCGTATAGCAGGACGGGGATGATAAGGGTCTTATATAGCAACACTTTTGTCACTCAAGAGAGGACTTTACCACTCAATTGCTTTCTTAGTCCATCAAAGAAACAGCGGTTAGCAACAGTTATTCTGCGTTTGATCTCAGCGCTGGTGTTGTTTTCTGCGTTTACAGCTGAGCCTAGGTGGACGAAGTCCTTGACTACCTCAAAGTTACGTCTGTCGATTGTGACGTTTTGACCAAGACGTTGGTGTTGTATGACCTTTCTAGACGACAGCATGTACTTTGTTTTGCCCTCATTAACCGTTAAACCCATTTTGGCCGCCTCTGCTTCAATACTCACAAAAGCCCCATTGACATCACGCTGAGTTCTTCCGATTTTGTCAATGTCATCAGCATATGCCAGTTATTGGAGGGACTTTTGAAAGATAGTGCCTCTAGTGCTGACGTGTGAGTTCTGCACTATTCTTTCAAGCACGATGTTAAAAAAATCGCATGACAGCGCATCACCTTGTCTAAAACCTTTTTTGACATCGAAAGGTTCTGTTAAGTTGTTTCCAACCTTTATGGAGCAGCGTGAATTCTCCATGGTCATCCTGCACAAACGGACGAGTTTGGCAGGGATGCCAAAACTAGACACGGCTCTATACAGCTCGTCTCTGTAGATGCTGATATATGCGGCCTTGAAATCGATGAAAAGATTTGTCGATTTGGTGTTCTTGGGTTTTTTCCAGGATCTGCGTAATGTGAATATTTGATCAACTGTGGACTTGCCTGGTCTAAAACCTATCAGGTTGTTGACGATGGGCTTTAGACGTTCACATATTACGGCAGAGACGATTTTATAGGCGGTGCTAAGTAGACTGATTCCTATATAGTTGGTGCAGTTTAGAGGGTCTCCTTTTTTCAGGACTGGCAAACAATACTGAGGTTCCATTCATCGAGCATGTTTTCTTCCGACCTTATCTTACAGATAATTTGGTGCATGCTCCTAAACAAATTATCTCCAGCTGCTTTAAAGAGCTCAGCATTCAAGCCATCCGCTCCAGCTTATTAGTGCTATGATAAAGTAAAAAGCAGGGACGGTAACTACTGATGTATGGGCTAAGTGCCCATAGTCCTTTGGATGTCATCACCGCAGTTTACATATGCAGAATCAGTTCGTAGTATTAATTTCGTCCAATAATTTCGTCGAATAAGTTGTGCCCCGTTTTAGAGCTCACGAGAAAGAATAGAAATTATTCGGTACGTTAATGGGTAAAAGAAAGAATAAGCTAAAGGCAAACAGCCTTCTTTTCTATGCAAATGTTTTGAACAGGATATCGCACTTTTTTATATTAAATTATGATAGTAGCCGTATTTCTGTAACAGTCGTTAATTAAATTTGCAAAGGCGTTTTAGACATATCTGCAGATATTTGTTGGCAATCACGTTTTCTATATGTATGAATGGCTATTGACTAGTGTATTTTTATTTTCGTTTGACTTAAAATTAAATTTGCCATAAATCAAACAAAAATAATGCACAGGCATTGAATAAATTAATGGAAATAAAATAAATTTCGAACATGAGTTATAAAATCGATCTTAAAACTTCATGCATCTCATTTTTAATTCAATGATTTACCGCAAAGAATTTAATTGATGATATAAAAATAATTATTTTCTATTTTCTATTCTATTGAATATTTATGATATGACTATTGCTGTTGTTGTTGTTCTTCTTCTTTTGTCGATATCTGAGTCTAATAAACAAGATCCCACATTACCCTATATAAAACCTCATTAAATAAAAGTCTAAAAAGTAAAATAATAGATTTCTGTCGATCGTTTAGACTTGTATGCATATTTTTAATTAAAGATTGAGATTTATTTTTCATCCGTTTAACAAAATATATTTTTATTTCTACCCCAATTGGTTATGTTATGTAGTCAATGCAACCCTCTATCTCTTCCCGTCATCTGGGCTCTAGCTCTGTGTCATTGTTTCGTTTTGACCTCGAAATCGAAATATTGTTTGCATATTGAAAATATAATGTACACAGAGAATGAGAGATGGGGACAGGGACAGGAAGAAAACAAGACAAGAGTTTAAAGAGATATATAAAATCTGTTCAACTACCCATAAAGCTATTATTATGTTCCCCACTGTACGAGTACATAGGATTAATATAAAGCAAAGAAAAAATAATAACGAACTAAAAATAGCCTCAATTCAACTTAACCCGCTGACAACCTTACCAAGCCTTCTTCTTGCTTTGTTTTTTTTTTATTCCACCATTCTTTGTGTCTTCAAATTTAAATATACACTACAAGGCTTTAAGACTAGGAGTAGTTTAGTAAGGTAGTTAAGACTTGCATGGGATGGGGTTTGATTAGTAAGCACATTATAACTTTTTTGATTAATAGTTCTTCAGTTCGTCGTGTTTTAGGTTTTGTACAACTTTCATTAACATAAAAGTTAGTATTAAGCTAAATATTATTATTAATTACATAATGAGAAGACAAGTTGTGGTTTCAAAGGAAGAAAAAACAACTATTAATTGTCCTCGAGACATAGAAAATGTTTTTGGAATGAACTGGAAATTATCGATTTCGTTTTTGTGGCAAAGAAAAGGAAAATAAATCGTTTTCGCCTTCGAGATAAGACAGAAAACATTGTTAAAATATTTATTCGAATTTTAAACTTTTATATTTAAACAGAAAGTTTATTTTTGATATTGAACTAGACGAATGTGTTTCTTGCATTCACGGATTTACTTGACGACTCTTTGGGAAAGCATTTTTAACAATTTTAAGGTTTACCTGTCTTTTTTCAGGACAATCAAAATACCCAAATAAGTGTGCAGAGGGTGTTGAATATTCCACAATCTTTGTCACACCATCGCAATAACATCTGTGCGATGGTGACCAGACCAACCTCCTGGAATGTTATTGGCCGTGGTGCTGTTGTAGCGGGCCAAGTTCAATATATCACGACTGCAGTATTCGATTAGTTGCTTATCCACTTCTGAGCGTATCGCTCGGGCCATTATACCATAGCAAAAGTTCGAAATAAAGTCTGAATGATCCATCAGCAGATGAAAAAATAGTTCGGGACATTCTTTCAAAAAAATAAAACAAAAATGTAAAACGTGTGTTGTGAATTTTAAAACAGTTTAAAACCTAACCTTGTCTTTAAAGTACATTTAGAGCAACTGAAACACTAAATCTTCCCCGCAAATTAATACTCAGCACATTTTTGCTCTGTTTTAGTAGATTAATGTTGTGACGTATTGTGCAAATGCGTACGTTCTCCAAGCGTCTACGTACGCGATAACCTCCACCATATAGCTGAATTATTTCAGCAGCCTTCCGCTTCAATATCTGATGTCTGAATTTGGGTGTCATTAGTTCTTCATAATGTCCTGCAGACCTAAGGCAACTCTTTTTAGCTGGAGAATCTCTCCTGCTACATGGCAGTCTCTTTGCCGCCACGGCACTTCTGCTGAATGAATATTGTCGACTTTTTCAAGCGGATTAATTCCTGACTTCAATGCTCTGTTTGCGCGGAATTTCCTTTGAATGAAGACAATCCAAAACTCTATGAGGAAATATAGGCTGCGCTTTTTTTGTATCACCAGACGAGCACGATACCTGCGCTGCAATATGATCGCACAGTGCCTTTGTTTCCGAAAGTGGCACTGTTCTTCACGCATGTCAAGAGTTGCTTGAAATTTTCGATGAATAACAATTGTTTAATTCCGCAAGACTAAGTATTTGGCGTGTTGCTTTTGAGCGCACAAGGTTGCTCTGCAATACTGTTGAATTGTTATAACAGACATCCTCACAATTTCATAGTTTTTCTTTTCTTCCCGCATTTGAAGAATCAGCCTGTACCATCTCTGGATGTTGAGAACTAATTGCCTTTGTCTAAGATACAATTCGTTTTGCTCTTGCATCAGCAAATATCATCTAAATCGTTGCTGAATTCGAATCACAATCTTTATGCGCCCTATATAGACTTTTCGTAGCTTTTTATCAGATGATTCGAACGGAATCTCTTTCAAATTCTCTTCTGACTTTCCGGCCGAGCACCTTAGCTCGGAAACGCTGTTGAATAGTAATTACCAATCGAAGTTTATTTTTATATTGCGCCTTAACTAGTTTCATTTCTTGTTGCGAACTTCTTCCCTCTGAATTTAGCTCGCTCTAATCTCAAATATGCCAAATATGCCATCACTGTTGACTTCTTGACCAGCAGAAATTCCTGTCGTTCATTTGCTGAATGGATCTAATACGACACTGAAGCTAAGGTGCTTAAGAATGTTTTTGGAATAAGGATACAGGAAAGTGCCACAGTTATAGGTTTAGATGACATATAAGCGATTTTAAGTTAAGGCAGATTTCTAGTAGGTTAGGTTAGGTAAATGTGCTGGTGTTCAATGTAGATCCCTTGTGTTAGCCCAAAAATTTTATAACTTCAATAAAAAGTTATTGTATAACCTTTAATTCTTGCTTTTGCCACTTGTAAGGATTTGATAAAACCTATTAGACTGTTTTTCCTGCAAATTCTTCGAATCCTTCAAAACTACGGAAGAAGTGTTTTACTGAGACATTTTTTCTTGTGCGGCATAATGCTGGGAAGTGTTTCTAGTGTTCTTCTTGTCTTGATGCATCATCGAGCTAGATTTTTTTAGCTGAAATTGGGCCATAGTTTCCTGGCCGTGAGGCAGGTTTCAAGGCAGCTCTATCTTGTATTGGTTAATTGGAGTATCTTGTTATCAATGATGCGTTTTAATTTATGGGATGAGTTGTCTATGGTGGAGTCTATACCGTATGTCACACCAGCTCATCAGCTTTCTCAGTGCCAGATACACCGCTTAGACCTGGTACCTAGCAGGGTCTGATGTTATGATGTACAAGCTTCGATTTGATTGTTTCGGTAGAAATCGAGGAAAAAACAGAGTTGGCCAAAGCATTCCACATTCTCGATGTGCGATTTAAGAAAGAATTTCTATACTTGACAGTACGCACGAAATTGAGCTCAAGGGTAAACTGATGAGCATTCCTGAAAGTGCGATTATTACGGCTAAATCGTTTAAGGGGTGGAATGCAAGTGACTTATTCGACAGAACATTGTTTGTAAAAATATTGATAAAACAACGAAAGGCATGAAACATTGCGGCGGTGTTCTAGCAAAACTGATAGTTCTATCGCCTATCATTTTTAAAGCCCTTTTTTGAATTCTATCCAAGAGATTTAAACTTGTTTTAGGGGTACTTACCCAGTTATACGAATTATATTCAAGCTGTGGACGGATTTCTTGCACCGTCTTCGGAGAAATCCTAAGCACCTGGCAGCATTTTTGGCAATGTCAAATATGTGATCATTCCATAAAATGTGATCTGTGATACACGTACCGAGTTCTGACAGTTAATTAGTTTCCTGGATGCAAGTGCCGCGACAGGGGACAGCATTGAGTTTTCGAAGCATTAAATTCTACACGTGTACTCTCATGTACTCTGTGCTTTTATTATGTTCTACGTAATTTTGTAGAACCTGTGCATGTCCTATATGGCTTTTTTCTAGCAACTGGTGTAAGTCAATGTTGGCAGCATAGTACATTTACATAGGCCCAACGGTAAGCTTATCGCATACCATAAGTGAGTACTGCTCTGACGATTGCAGCGTATACATCCACATTATAATATTAGGATTCGATTCGGTCTCCTGTCTCTACTGAAGATCCTATTAAATGAGTAGAATGAGATATGAGCTTTTTTGGATCTCTCTAATGTTAATAGAGATCAGCTTTTTATCCAGGATTGCCATTAACCTCAAGGCATTTATATGGTTGTTGTTACTATAATTTTACACATTATTCAGTTTATCATAGACTGTTCTATTCGAAACCTGGCGGCCTTTTTTGACTGCAAAATATTTTGCAAGTTGTTGAATGCCCTTTCAATCTCTTGAAACGCTAATAGTGTATACTCCTTGTCGTGGAGTTCTTTTTTTCAATTGTTCTCTCTACGCAATGTGATGCCGTTTTCACATTTTTGCCTTGCTGCATAGAAGAGTCTTCAGGCCTGATACTCTGTCCATTGGCCACTTGGTCTTCTTATTGACCCAACTGGCTTGTTATTACATTATATTTTGTCCCAGAAATCGCAGCTTAAAATCTTCTTTGAATTGACTTGAAGGAGTCCTAGTCATAATCTAGTCTAGTGCGCTAGGGAACATTGAAAAAGTTTAATGTTTAGTTTTTCATGCTACCAAGCTCGTTGGTCTACTAAGATGGTTTTTGTGGAAGTTTTTAGGTGGCAACTATCCTCGAAAGCTTTTCTTGAAAAATCTGTTGTGATGTATAACACATTTGATCTTTGTTGGTTTCTATTTTCCTATTGAACCTTTGCCAATTAGTTTCAAGTATCAGATCGGTAAGCCCAAAAAAAATTTCCTTCCAATTAAGGCAACTTTAGTGAAAAGTTATACCCAAGAAAAACAAAAGATCAGCTGATAAAATGTCTTTCATTTATAATTTTATTTAAATTATTTTAAGCAAAGATTGGATACCTGTAAAATTGGAAAAGGTATTAGTATTAGTATTATTTCATTACCATACAAAATGAAGGATTTGTAACTTTTGTTTTAATGTTTTAGTTTATTTTATAGTAAAGTACAATTCCAAGTTTGAAATTTATTACAATTCAAAAACCAACTATAGTGTAAGTTGGTGTTTTAAAGTCCCTCAAGGTGCGCCCACATCAAGGAAAAATTTCAGAAACATTTAAAAACCGCTTCAGAAACCAAAAAGAAAAACTAATTAGGAAACATTTCTGAACCGTTTCTTAAACAATTTTTTCTGAAATGAAATTAAACAATTTTTTCTTTGGTATGGGCACACCTATTAGTTGCTGGAATCTGAACATTGGTTTTCATAGTCGAAACCCATCATTGGAATGTTTTTAAAAGATCTGTTATAGCCATCGTTGAACATTTCTAACACTGATACAAAATATTTCCTGAATGGAATTCTTTATTTTAGATTAAATGCAGTTAATCATTAAAAAAAAACTGACAGAAATGAATACAAACAATATTATTTTTAAGCGGAACTGTCGTATCTTGGTCTTAAAGCTAAAAGCGTTATTTCTCCATATTTTGGATAGAATTTCGGATTCAATCTATCTTCTGTTATAGCTGTTTCAGTTTTAACACCCGCAAAGAAACTACTGTTAAAATATTGGAAATCTTCTATCATCTTTAACGGCTGTGCAAACATATTGACGTGGATTAATAATGAAGTTCCAACGTTGATAGTATTATTTTCAGTCGAGTTGATCTTTAGCCCCTTGTTGTTATATAATGCACATTAATCAATGTCCCTATGAGAGCGAAAGCATACATCGTCCGCATAAAGCAAGCCAGATAAACTCTTTACTCCCACGAACGTCTTTTCCAAATCGATGAAGACAATAGCCAAAAGTCGTCCAAGTATTATCATTATCATTGTTAATCGGTGGCGTAGTGTTAACACAATGGAGGTTGCCCCCACGCAAATAGCTTGAAATAATTACGGCCATTCAAAATCATTAATCAGCAACAACTTGATATGCAATATTTTAGAAAAATAAGGTCCAATCACTCAGCCAGAAGTACGTTGAGAATGAAAAGGCTTTTCAATAATGATTCTTGGATTGTCCTAGCGCCAAATGTGCTTATTCTGATTTTTAACGTAACCTAAAAGGGGAAATTGGAACTTAAACTTAAATTAATTTGATAGCGACGTTGCTCCCAATCGACTGACTCAAGGCTAAACTGAAAGTTAAAAGCTTTAAGACCTAAGTCGTTATGCATTGTCGTTTATGTAATGCCTAATTTTAAAGATTGATGAAAAATCCACAAGCTCTTGTCGACTTTTAAGCGACACACACGGTATCGGTTCTTCACACCACTATCATGTCTCAATAGCAAAAATTTCTTCATCAGTTTAACTATTTTGGCCCGTAAAGATGATACATGACTATTCGGAAGTACTTTACTTTTTCTAAGTGTGACGGATTTTTTGTAGTAAATTAACTCAAACATTTTGAAGCGTGTATTGTCCCATTTCTATAGTAATGCACACTCAAGGGGTTATTAATACCCTTATCATGCAAGGACACAGTGACACAAAACAAAGAGATGTCGGTGCACATTGGTTTTGAATTCCTGAATATTATAATGAGCGGCGAATGGAGATTGTGGTAAGGCATTCCACATTCGTGTAAATGAAAATGAATCTCTGTACTTGACAGTACTACCGAAGAGTGAGTATAACTGTTGAATTGTTTAAGGGGAAGAATGTCATAAGATGACAGTTTCAAAGGTGTCATCAGCGGGCTATTCAGAATGAAACCTTTTATTTTAAAGATCCTTTATTTTAAACTGTATATTAGTAATGGTTCTTTGGAAGCCAAATTCAAATCGTAGGTCGCCTTAAAGTCTATTAATAAATTATAGGATTGACTTTGACTTAATTTTAATTATGAAATTCTCTATTCACTAAACCCTACACATTAAAGTCAGTATAAAGCTTTTGTTAAGTTCTTCTTATTTCTATTTTCTCCTTATTTAAAAAAGGACCATTTTGTAACGAAGTTCCTTATTAACTTGAGTACTCCACAACTCCACATTGACTTTAAAATATTGGCCCGAATTTAAAAATAAATGGAACAATAATACTTCACGCGGACGCCCTTTCAGTAAGCTTCCATCATCGTGTTTAAATTGTATACATAAATTGTTCTTGAAATGTAACATCCCCATCATAAGAACCAACCTATGTGTTGTATAGAAATCGATATTCGATAAATCATATAAATCAAAAAGCTAAAGTCAAGTCATACTTTATAGACATTCCAATAGACCTTACATATTATATGACATTCCCGCTCATATGGTAGACCTCGTCGTCGTCGGGTACCTACGTTCGACTTTCACTCATGTTGCAAATGATGAAATTACTGTCGCATTGGTAAGTAGGGTTCCCTTTGTATACGTTACGTGTATCTAAGTTCTTCAGTTCTAGCCATGGAGAGCACTTTAAAGGTTTCCTTATTGCCAATGCCGCCAACAACGCCATCATATTATCGTCATCGTCGTTGTTGTCTGTAAGAATCTTTCAATAAAGTCCACAAGTATTGGCTCTGTGGAGTAAGGTTACTTTACAAGGGGGCCATATACCTTATTACAACATCCATGATCTTTTCGATTTAAGTATGTACTATATACATATATGAAAGAGCTGCTCTTCTAAAATCAATTGAGCGCGAGATGATACTACAGACATCAGTCTCATTTAATGCGAATTCGGTAAATCGATTGACAGTCATGAATGAAGGACACTACAGTATAACTAGCATTGAAAATGAACCTTAAAAACGGATAAAACGAGAGTCTAATAGTCTGGATGTTGATGTTGCCCTTTTATAACTTATAATCTTCTAAAATATATTGAATCTTTTCGAGTTGATTGTTACGTATGTGACACTGATATTCGGCTTTATTTCAACTATTCTAACTTAGATCCAGAAATTAAGTGAAAATCAGTTCTTAAAAAAAAATACACATATTTGCAGAAACATAGATTAATAAATTAGGTGTTTACGGTCCCTATCGGAAACAGTCCTATTGGACTGAAGGCACTCGCCTCAGTCCAATGCGAGGACGTCTCGTCTGTAAAGAAGTCGCCTTTCTACAGTTTTACGGCTGACGTGGTAGATTAGCGGAACCGACTCCCTATCCTGTATCAGCCCTCGATTGTCTAAATAGAGAAAAGCTTCGGGCGGAATGTTGCCACTTAAACGTGCACTTACGTAGTACTCATTGTTTAGATAGTAAGCCCCAAAAATTAAGCTGTTAGACTACGAAATCCATCTCACAATGTGATGTGACCTCTTACAAGCTTCAGCAAGAAATTATCTATTCTGTTTATGTTAACTCTGTTGTATATAACCAGGTTAGAATAGTAATGTTTGTACACCGACTCTGGTGTTCTGTGTAGTCCAAGGCAACGTCGCAGTCTCTCAAACACCCGAATCTTTTCCATTTGAGATGGGGGCAACGTTGAACCATACCGGGCATCCATAGGCAATCATCGGCCGGATAAGGGCCCTGTAGCAAATCTCGGCTGCCAAAAACAACCGTTTTGTCAAGGCAAATGCTCTTCTAGCTCTGGCCAGAGCAGCACTCATATGTCTGTCGAAATAGAAGTACTGATCCAACCAGATGCCAAGGTACTTTACTACACTTTTATTCGCCAGTAGCTGTCGATTTGGTCCAACGAACACTATTTTTTTTTCCAGTCCTTTCTCGTATCCCTGAGTGCTGAACAGAATAGTTTCGCATTTGTGAATGTTGCTTTTCAACTTCCAGTCATCGGAATATTGCTGAATCTTGTCGAAGTCACCCTGTAAAAATGTCTTGATAACCTCAATTTTTGGGGCCGTTCTACAGAACGGATTAAGTCGTCGGCGTACGCTATTGCCTGAGTCAGACTTGCTTTTAGATCATTGATGTATATGCTAAATAAAATCGAGTTAACCGCTTCCTGTTGAAGACCATTTTTAATATCAAATATTTTCGTAGATGTTACATTGCCAATTTTGACAATAAACAACGGTGGTTTACTCATGCCAAGTCTGTTTAACTTAAGATACAGACCCTCTAACCATACCGTGTCGAAAGCCTTCTCCAAGTCAACCAGACAAGCACCCTTACTTTGGCTTTTAGCTTTGTGCCACTGGGTATTAGAAACAAGCTTAGACGTAGCATGGATAGTGTCATGTCCCGCCTTAAAGCCGAACTGATTACCCGGAATTATTTTGTTGTTCCCAGTCCACTTGGATAGATTTCTATTTATAACCTTCTCCAATACCTTACTGATACTTGGCAGCAGACTTATCGACCGGAGATTCGCCGGATTGAAGTTGTCCTTTCCCTTTTTGGGAGAGGATGTACCACATCTGTTTTTCAACGGACCGGATAATATGCATCATCAGAACGTTGTTAAAAATAGTGATAATAATGTCCACAGCTTCCTGAGGTAAATGTCGTAGTACAATGTTGGATATACAATCGACACCTGCTGAATTTTTTTTCTTTAATGAATCGAAGATGTGATTAATAGGGTATTAGTCCCGTTTTGCCGGCGATGATGGCATTTGTCATTGAACATGGTAAATCTCCACTGTGTTATATCGTTACGCAGGTAGAAGTGGTGTTGCAGGGCTCTACTCTCCAGGTCGTAATTAGGGCGAATGCTTAGATTCACCTTGTACACTTGCTGGAAAGCAGCCCCCACGGCCCTGCTTACTCCTGCGGATCTTCGACAACAAAGAAGTCATCGCCCAAGACGGCGTCTCCTGGATTTTTTAACTCAAAATGTTCACTGAGCACGAAATTAAGTTTTGTTTCACTTACGTCTAAAAACTTAACTGTCCGACACAGCTAGGTCTCTTTCGCAATAGAAAACTAGAATGCTACTTGCTCGATCCCAACCATCGTATTTCAAGCTTTAAGATATCTATCTTATTCCGCATAAACAAGGGCGTCCTAACCAATCTTATTCCGGGTAGAAGACCCAAAAGTCGTCAGCATATGATCATTCCTTATCCGAGGCGTAGTTTGGGTTTCGTTAGCGTATAACGAATGGTAATGCTTTCCTAATGGCTGAAAATATACTTATTAAGAATTGAAAGTGCTAATTTTCATTGATGAAAAAGTGGGTGGATACCAAGCCTTTTAAATCACTACTTTTGCCTGAAATTTCAAGTTTCAACTATACATACATCGAAAAAGTGGTTAGTTATGTTATTGATTTGTAATTAAGTCAGCCAGTTAAAGTCTTAGAGATTCTAAAGTGCTGCATTTTTTTTTTAATGTCTTTAAAATTATGGGAAGGTGCTTGTGAAAGTCAAGGATTAAGGTGATTTGGCGAAAAATTATTTGTGTTATTACTGCAAAAAAATGTTGTCATATTGAAAAACTGGCGTACCCTTCAATATGCCACACAAGTAACAATTTCACTAAATATGATTTTTTTTACTAAAAAGTTTTATATTTTTTAAGAACAACCAAAAAATTAATTTAACGCTACGAAACTTTATTTTTAAAAATTTACTGCAAAATACTTTTAGGTTTATTAACTTCCCATAGGAAGCTATTGTAATGGGTCCGATTTGCCAAATTGAAAATCTTGACATTTCTCGACGTTTTAAGGTCCCTAGAGTGGAAATAAAAGATTTTTAGAAAGATGTCTTTGCGTGCGTGTGTACGTACGTTCGTACGTCTGTACGTTCGCGACGTTTTTTCGTCGTCCATAGCTCAAGAACCAGAAGAGAGATCGATTATAAATAAATTTTGTTATACAAATAATAAGGCAGAAAGATGCATAAAGGGCTCTCAAGAAAATTGCGTGGGTGGTTTTTTTACCATAGCAGTTTAAAAAAAGGTGAAAATTTTGGTTAACCCTAAATATCTTACGAACCAAAAACGCTAGAGATTTGAATTAAATTTTTTATAATAAATTGTAACGTGATATCAAAGAAGTAAATTTTTTGAAAAAAATCCATTTAACGTTTTTTTTTTTATAAATCAAAACAACTGAAAAAAAAATTGTCACCTCAAAAATTTTACGATGATTTCATCTCCAAAACAATTTTGTGCAACAAAAAAAAATCTTCTGACAACTGATAAAATTTTGAAAAAAATCGAATTGACAGTTTTTTTTACAAAAAATAAAAACCTAAGAAAAATTAAAAAAAAGTTGGTAAAAATTGAATATCTATTCAAATATCTTTTCAAAAACTTGAAATTTAGGCTTCAAACTTATTTTATCTTATAAGAAATATTATTTTTAACATTCTGAAAAATGTTGAGAAAAATCGAATTCACAGTTTTTTTACAAAAAATAAAAACCTAAAAAAATAATAAAAGTTTTTAAAAATTGATTTTCGACTCAAATATCTTTTCAAAACTTTGGGATATTGGCTTTAATTTACTTTTATCTTTCAAAAAATATTGTTGTTAACATTCAGTAAAATTTTGAAAAAAATCGAATTGACAGTTTTTGAACAGTTTAAAAACCTAAACAAAATTTAACAAAATTTGGTAAAAATTGATTTTCGACACAAATAGCTTTTCAAAAATTAAAAATATTAGCTTTAAACTTATTTTATTTCACAGATAATATTGTTTTCGATATTCAGTAATTTTTATATAAAAATACAACAGTCCGTTTTTTCATAATTTGGTAAAAATTGATACGAGTACATATAGACAAACTTTTAAGCAAGACAAATCGACAAATCAGTGTGGGTCGCATCCCAACCTCTTTTTTTAATGTCTTTTTGAAGCGTTAATCTTGGCATGTGTCTAAAAAAATGTTTTATACTTGTCAAATGTCAAACTATTACAGCCTTAAATCATTCATAGAAAAGACCAGTCAATTTCCTTGTCATTCTCGTAGCAATTTCCAATTATAACTTTAACAGCATTGTTAAGTTTTGAAATAAATGAATATCTGAATACGTAAATATTGAACAAGAACTTTTATTTAGTAAATTAGTAAATAACCTTTAAAAAAGAACCATTTGTTTGTCACACCCGTAACACTGCTTAAATTTATCGAAAAAGTTATAAGCTTATTTTCTTAACTCCATATTGCCTTAGTTTAAAATTAATGAAAAAAGTTACGAGAATATAATAATTAAGAAAGTCGTCAGTGTCATAAGTCACACCTGTAACAATGAACACAAACATCATTTTTATTGACAATAAAAATCCATTCATGTTTTATGCATAAGTATGTCATAAAACTAATAAGTATACCTAGCTTAACATTTTCTAAAAAACTGATGAGTTTCAAATGAGAAGAAAATATGTTTGTTTTTTTAATGCTAATGTTCAGTAATTTCAAGAAAAGAAGTCACAAACTTTATAAATGTTTGATTAAAATTGTGACGTATGTGACAATTTTATTTCAAAGCTATTTGTAATTTTCTTTGTATTATTTTACAAAGATATCTTTCTTTAAACAGATTTCTCTGAAAAAGTCCGAAATTCCTTTAAATTATTTTCTCTTTTAGTCTAAGTGACTTAGATGTCATGAAAGAATGACTTCTGAAGTATTTGAGATATGTGTCAAATTCAAAATAAAATCATTTTTTTCCTTAAATGAAACACAACAAAATAGAAAACTTCATATATTTTCTTTTGTAAAACCGCAAAATAACAATCACAAACTTTTGAAATTTGAGTACTGTGTTTTTTATTGCGTAAATACTCAGTCAATGTACGCAAAGCTTTAAGAAAATCCCGAAACCATGATGTGGTTTGCATACCTTAACGGTCCAGTGCCGACTTTTCATATTAAAGCCCTAGACTTTGAGGGTGACAGACACCAAAAAAAAAAAAATAAAAAACGAACATTCGTTTTTGCTTGGAAATTAAATAAATAACTCAACTTAAGTTCTTCGCGTAACTTGATACAAACCAGACATAAAAGTCCGACGACACGAGCAAAACAACAGTTGAACACAATTTCTACTTAAAATGAAAAAAAAAATGATGATAATAATTTAGAAACCAAATTACTTTAATATTCTTAGGTTCATCTTTTAACTCCTTGAAAAAAAATCTAAATTAAAAAAAGAGGCTTCGAAACTTTCCATTCTGCCAATTCGATTTTTCTCAAAATGTTGCTGAATGTTGACAACAGTATTTTTCAAAAGATAAATTTAGTTTAAAGCCAATATCTCAAAGTTTTGAAAAGATATTTGAGTTGAAAATTAATTTTTACCAACTTTTTTTTAAATTTTTTTAGGTTTTTATTTTTTGTTAAAAAAAAATTGTCAATTCGATTTTTCTCAAAATTTAACCAGATGTCAAAAACGATATTTTTCGTTGCACACAATTGTTTTGCTGATAAAATCATTTTTTGTTTATAAAATTTTCGAGGTGACAAATACTTTTTTCAGTTTTTTTTTTAATTAAATTAAATTGGGTGGCGCAACAGTCCGTTGTGAACCAGGGCCTAGTGACTTACAACTCTCAACCATTCCTGTGTGCGAGTACTGTTGTCAGCAATGGAATTGCCTTGCCTTGACAGTCCAACGCACTACCCATCATGCCACGGGTACTACAGTTTTTTTTAGTTTATAAAAAAAAGCGTTAATTGAAATTTTTTCCAAAAATATATTTCTTTGGTAGCACGTTACGTTTAGGGTTAACCAAAATGTTAACCTTTTTTTAAATTGCTAACCGACTCAATTTTTTTGAGAGTCCTTTCCTCATCTTTCTGCATTATTATCTGTATAACAAAAGAAGTCGATATCTTTACTGGTTCTAAAAATCTTTTATTTCGACTCTAGGAACCTTGAAACGTTGAGAAATATCAAAATTTTCAATTCGACAAATCTGTCCGATTTTTACAATAACTTCCTATGGGAAATAAAAAAAAATAATGACAATTTTGAACACTATTTGAAAACTGGCACTTTTGGAGCTGTCATCTTTGTAAGGTGTCACTTTTGACATTTCACAAGTAAAAACTATGCCATTATTATAAATGGAAACTTACTCGCTTTAATAACGCTTTGAAATGGATTAAATTCACTTTAAAAGTTATTAACATTTTAAAGTCACAGTTTGCAAAACTAAAAAAAAATTGGTAGTTGTAGCACCACAATATCGCTTTAAAAAGAAAATAAACATTTATTGGTTGCTCTTGAAAAATACTCGTTTTGGAAGCCAAACTAAAGCCTATAGAAAGTGGATAAAAATTTAAACAATTCCGAAAATGAATTGTTTTCTTTTTTAATTTATTTTCAAACTCAAAAAGTTCTTGAACCACTGTGTCGAGTCCGGAACGAAAGACTTGCTTTTTTCATTTAATTTCCAGCCTATCGTTTCTTTTAAGCTAAAGTCACTGTGTATCGTGTTTCTATTTTAATTGAATGCAAGTTATGTGATGATGTAATTAAAATCAATTTGTCAATTTAGCGGAAGGTGTAATTGACGACTTCGGGAATTACTCTATTTATCCGATCTAATATAAAATACATAAGTTTGTATAATTCTCAGGCATAAATGAGCTATTTAAAACGCCCCGTAAAGCGCCGCGTATACCATTGACTGTTGTTATGTACATTTATAAGTCATATGACAATAATAATTGACAGCTGATTATAATTATCACATAAAAAAACGGTAAACGGGTGAACGCGCCACTGCCCGCCGCAACAGCCGTTGGCGACGGGCGGCGGCGGTGCGGCGCGGCGCTGCCTGCTATAGAAGTGACAAATTATATTTTTAAAGTGTCACTTTGAATTTAAATGAAAACACGAGCTTTTTGGGAATTAGAAAAGACAAGACATGATATGGTGATGATAATGAACTTGATTATGTAACATAACGAATGTACATATTTATGTTTGTTATGGGCGGCGAAGACTTTTTAAATTGATGTTTATTTCATATTACATAGTTTGTGAGGTAGCATTGGAAATGATACAAGATTTATTAGTTTTAAACATTTATATGAGATACTTGAATTTTAGAAAATAGACCTCTTGAATATTTGAAAATCATCATTTTTAGTAATTGATTAATAAATCACAGGAGATATATTTTAAACTGTTATTAAACTATAAATTGTAAATGGCGATGTAAGGCCCCACCAAGATCTCGATCAAGTTGGCAAATTAAGTTTATCTAATGCTATATCACTCTTTTCATTTCCCGCTTTTTAGTTTCAGTTCCTTAAAATCTCTATTAAAATCCTATCTTTCATCATCTTTCCATTTACCAAATTTTATAATTTTGCATTTTTAATTGGATTCATTTTATAAGTGTTAAATAATTAAATTAAATCTAGCAATAAGTGAATGTTTTAAATTTAAAATTGTATTATAACATTGAATGTAAAACGTTTAAAAATTAGTATAAAACATTAAAATTGAGCAAAATTTAATAGGTTACTAAATATGAATTTGCTATCTTTGAATAATCTTAGCATTTTACTTCTCTTAACATTGTATTGAAGTTAAAATCACGGAATGGAAACAAATTCTTTTACGAATCGAACAATCTATAACCTTACTAATAATTTTAATAAATAAGTTCTAAACCTGTGTTAAAATGTTTAAGAAAATCGAATTGACAATTTTCTGACAAAAATAACAATTACAAAACAAACACTTCTAAAATTGTTTTAACTTAAATTTCTGATTGTATACCTTTCCAAGTTTTGTAAAGTGTAAGGCCAATCTAGGATTTTCGAAAGATCGATTTTTTGATCTTAAAATATTCCATAGCATCTCAGAAATGTTGGTTTTGAAATTAAAGTATTGCCAACCTTCTAATAATTTTCTACCATTCAAAACCTTAAACGCGTTTATCTCAATACCATCTTTGTTAAGTTTGCCAGACTCACAACTCTGAAACTTTTTAACCGATAAATTTGGAACATATACTTACATTTTTTGTTCAAGTAAGTAGTATTTGTTTTTACATAACATAGTATTCATTTGTTATAGACAATTATGGGACGATTTTGTAAGTAAATTTTAAATTTTTTGAAGTTTGCCATTTGGCAGTTTTCTATAATTCCGATAAATTTTGTAGTTTTTCTGAAAAATATCCTATTTTTTCGGCATCTAGTTTAGCATTAAAGATAGATTAAACTATTATTTGCTAGTTTTTTAGGACTCCAAAAGGGAGCCTATTATATTTTAATCTCGTTTCTTATTGACTATCTCTAAAAAACATACAAATCTGACATCTGCATTAACCTACCATAGTTATGTCGCCGTGCTATTTCCAGCTTTAGGACATGCATTCCTTTTTACGTCACACTGTGTCTCTGGCATATATTAAGGTCTGTCCACACCAAAGTAACATTTAAAAAAAAAAACTTTCTGAAATCGTTTAAATTTAATTAAAATCGTTTCAGAAACATTTCTAATTGAAGTGGGAAACAAAAAAACATTTCAAAAATGTCAAAAAGGAGCGTCCAGACCAGAATAAACATTCAGAATGTTTCTCTGTTTTTGAAAAGTTTTTTAAATGTTCCTGGAATTAAAAAAAAAACGTTTCTTTATTCTGGACGCACTTACGAACACTGCTTTGAAATATTTTATACTTTCAAATCAATTTTTTTTTGAGAAATGTCAAAATGAAATACCTTTTATTTTGAAACAAAGTTTTGAAATATTTTCAAAGTATTCTTTTTTTTTAATTCGATCCACACACATTGCTTGCCAACAAGTTGTACAAGTTTGGAAGCTTTACTTACTAACTTACTTATGTCCTCAGACCTGTTAAGTTCGTCGTGAACCCCTTAAGAAGCATAGGGCCTCTACTACGTCTACGCGCCATCGTGTACGTTTTCCGGAGATGTGCTTCAGCTCCCTTAAACTTTTGCTTTGTGATGCTGATTTCGCTTCTGCTTCTCTCTCCACACTTGTTGTCATTTGATGCAGATCTATGATCCTATGAGAGAGTAAGCAAACATCGTATTTTAAATAGGAGTCAAAGTCCATTGGATCTCTCCGCTACCTGACAGAGCTGAGCCCAGTATATCACTTATCACCAACAAAAACAGTATTGTCGACAGAATGCAGCCCTGTCTGACTCCGCTACGGATTTCAAAATCATCTGACAACCTAACAACGTGCGAAACGTGACACTTGGATCCATCATATGCTGCTTTAATAATAGCAATTAGTTTTGTCTGGGATGCCTCTCCTCCGCAAAGCTAACCAGATATACTCCCTGTTAACGCTATCAAAGGCCTTCTTAAAGTCGATGAACAGCAGGTGTAGTGGTGATCGATATTCAACGCACATTTTAATAATGATCCGCAGGGTGTTGAGGATCCAGCGCGGAATCCTGCTTGTTCGGCATCGAGTGTGGCCTCAAGGTGTTCTCTGATGCGTTCCAGTATAACTTTTGCTACTACTTCGGCAACGGCAGATAGAACGTAAATTCTGACTTGCTTATTCACCGAACTTATC
This sequence comes from Eupeodes corollae, assembly GCF_945859685.1. Taxonomy (NCBI): domain Eukaryota; kingdom Metazoa; phylum Arthropoda; class Insecta; order Diptera; family Syrphidae; genus Eupeodes; species Eupeodes corollae. The sequence continues at coordinate 33,518,015 of NC_079147.1, forward strand.
ACAGTACCGTCTACTTCTTTCACCAGGTGTTGCTTTGAGCTGTGTGCACCGCTCAGTTCTTTGGTTATTCTGTAAACGGTCCTGCTGCCGCGCCTGTTTGCAGCATCTTCTGCTTCGTGCACCAATGTGTTGATATAGTTACGCTTTTCATTGCAATTGCCCACAACCTAAGCATTTAGGTCTCCCATAACCAAAATAATACCTCCGTGGGGAGTGTTGTTGTAAGCTAATCCTAGTTGATTGTAAAAGCATTCTTTGTCTTCATCAGATTCGAGCTCCGTCGGGGCGAAATACTATATAATGGTGACGGGTCGTACTCTACTCTGAAACCTAGCTTTGATAAGCCTTTCCCCAAGGGGCTCCCACGAAATAAGGCTTTCGATTGCCGTTTTTGTAAGGAGTAACCCAACTCCAGCTTCTCTAGCTTTTCCTGGATTATGACCAGCCATCGCACTTCGCTTAACAAATGTTTATGCTGTTTCTAAGTGACAGTTTTATTGAAATAAGAATCTACAAATTTCTACACAGAATTAGTATAAACTGTTGTTCGATTCGAATATTTCTGGAATTGGTGAGGTCATTGAGTTTAAAATTATTTTATTCTATACTAAGTTTTGTTGTTAACGTATGATAATGTTCTAAGAAAATCGGATTGACACTTTTTTTATAAGAATTCAAAACATTCATTCAAAAAAAAGAATATAGCTCGTAATTTTGACAAAAATTGTTTATCGACTACTTTTGGAAAAAATCACGTACAAAAAACAAAAGAAAAATTGAAAATAAATGGTTTTCGACTAAAGAATTATAAAAACAAAGAAATATATTGACTTTATTTTGTCATCTCACACAAAATGTTGTTATTAATATTTTGTTTAACTTTTAGACAAATGTACAGTCAGGCACGGAGAGAAAGTTACATCTCAGTGTGGGTTGCATTCCAACATCTTTTTGTATAGCATTGATGTGTTATTGAAAAAGTATGATCTCATTTGATAAACATTATACTTTTAGTTGTCAATATGACAGCAAATCAAAAATAAACTAAGTGTAAATAACACAATATCAATATTCATTTCAAATTTTAGTTAATGTGAATTTAATCTAAACCATTTATAAAAACATAGGTGTATTGTATACGTACACGTCTAATTTTCACATCACAGTGGTCATTTATGTCAAAAACACAAGTAAACATTAAATTACCACAATGTTACCGCAGAAATTTGCTGATTTATTGCACAGACTTCTAATAAAATTCCAATACTTTTTTTTAAACTAAAATGCACTTTAGATATTAAACGTATATTATGTGGGTTATTATTATTTTGTTTGACATTTAAGTTTGACAGTTGCATAATTAATTGCATTTTTATTCCATGTTTGGAATTTTTTTTTAAAAATCGATTGAGATGTTCGAATAACTCAGGTGGTGAATAACAAATAACATATTGAGTTAGACAGATAGCGGGCATCACATAAAACAAAAAACCACCATCAACCTTGATCTTAATTATTTAACCAAAGTCGGTGCATAAAATGCAACATCAACAAAAATAAAAATTCTAAAACATCGAAGCTTTAAATTTCTAAAATAGTTCAAAACATCATCTAAATATAGATACTTGTATAGACGTGTCGCCGTTTCGGTCTCTCGGCGAACGTCTCGCCGTTAAAATATATTTAAACTTAATTATTTGCTTTGGACAATAAAAAACATCCCCTGTAGAAAATTAGAAAATATATTTGAAGTATGTATATTGAATGTAGTACCCGTAGTGTGATGGTAAGTGCGTTGGACTGCAATAGATCTTAGGGCCGAAAGGCATTAGTACGAGTAGTTAGTGTTATAGTTTAACTTAGAGTGTCCGTATGGGACCATTAAGTTAGTTGTAAGTTATGGATAATTAGACTAGTTTTATGAATTTTTGTCTAGCTTTAAGATAGGTTTAAGATTGAATAAATAAAAATGAATTTGAAAAAAAAGTGCTTTGGACTGTCATGCAAGGGGTCTTGGGTTCAATCCCTGCCTGTGCCACATAACTTTTTTCACGGGTACTGCCTCTTGCGAGGAATTGACAAATCCTCCAACATTAATTCTTGTCATGAGAAAATGCTTTCTCGAATTAGCCGTTCGGATTCGGCATATAAACTGTAGGTCCCTACCATCTCTGACAACAGTACTCGCACACAGAAATGGTTGAAAGTTGTAAGTCGCTAGGCTCTGGTTCTTCATGGACTGTTGCGCCACCTAAAAAATTAAAGTATGCCCTCTACGAGATTTTAGTAGTAGCTCATTTTGTCTTTTTTGTTTATATAATTAGCTCACACTAAAAGGTTTTTGTATACCTTTAATATGCCAAAAACACATTGTGAGCACTGGAAACGATTAAAGGGTTGGATACGAAGTGTTGGTATTTATTGATTTTGAATTCCTGAACATTGCCATCAAAGAGAAAGTTAGAACTTGGCAAGACATTCCACATTCGCGCAGTACGGCTAAAAATGAATTTCTGTACTTCATAGTACGGCCGAAGTTGGGCTCAAGGGAAACTGATGGGCATTCCTAGAAGCGCGGGTATTACGGTTAAATTGTTTAAGGGGAGGAATGCAACTGGCTGTTTCACTAAAACATAGTCCGTTAAAATAACGGTAAAAAAGGGTGAGACAACAAACTCAAGTGACGTAATCGAGTTGATGATGTTAATGTCACCAATCATATTAAAAGCTCTTGTTTGAATACTGTCAAAGAGGCTTACATAAGTTACTGGAGGACAAGCCCAGAGATGAGAGTTATAGTCAAGTTTCGGACGTATATATGTTTTGTAGATTGTAGCGAGATCAAAGGGGGAGAAAAACTTCTTGCAAAAAGCGTATACATCTTGCGGCATTCTTGCCTACATCGCGTATGTGGTCGCTGCATAAAAGTTGGTTGTTGATAAACATTTCAAGGATGTTAAGATTTTCAGTTTCGTTGATTCAAGTACCACTCATAGATAGTAGCAAAGAGGTTATATCTTGCTTTTACGAAACAAGGCAGCATTGGGGCTTCGAAGCATTAAATTCCACACAATTTTTAATTAACCATTGTTCAATGTTGTGTAGATCTGAATTTAATGAGCTTATCATATTTTGCCGTTGCAGTTCCACATACGAAGAGAAGGGTTGTGAGTCAAGTAACGAATATTAAAATCTAAGAGTACTTTCGCCAGAGAAACAATGTATTGGATTAGAATTAGCAGACAGGAGATTATTTATAAAAATGAGGAAAAGGGTCGGAGGCAAAACGGAGCCCTGGGGCACATCAGCATTTTTTGTATGGGTTTCAGACTTAAATCTGTCCAAAACAACTTGTTTTGAACTTTTCGAAAGAAAATTTATAATCAAACGAAGAAGAGATTCGTCAATACCAAAAGCAAGCATTTTCAATAAGAGAGCAAGATGCCAGACTTTATCAAATGCGTTTGAAATATCAAGTGAAATAATCTTACTTTCTCCAAAACAGTTTAAAGATTTGTTCCACTGTTCGGTAATGAAACATGAAATCACCAGTGGAACTATGGCTGCGAAAACCGTACTGCCGGTCATTAAGAAGCTTTTGTTCCTCGAGATATTTCTTAAGCTGATAATTAATCAGCGTTTCCATGACCTTGGAAAGAAAGGACGTGAGTGCTATCGGTCCATAATTTGAGTGAGAAGAAGATTCGCCGTTTTTGGGATTGGCTGAACAAATGCTGTTTGCCAACTACTCGGAAAGTGCCCTGAAAAAAATGATAGATGGAAAAGCTTACGCAGTGGTTTTATTAGCGTAAAAAAACACCTCTTCAAAAAAATATCGGGGAAACAATCCGGACTAGCGGATTTATGAATGTTGTGTACGAAAAAGATTGGCCTCATAGAATCATTAACGCGTTCAAGAATTGGTAAGGTGCAATTTTTGGCAAACTGCCTTGCAAACAAGTTAGCTTCCTTCGAATATAGGCGTTGCAGGCCTTCCTGGCTTGGTTAAACCTTTTCCGGTTTTCTTTAGTTGGGTGTGTTCTAAAACACCGGAAACTCACCTCTTTCTCCTTAATAACCTCTGCAGCAGATATGATACTGTGGTCCGATGTGCCTAGAGGCGTCAGTACACTGATTGTGTACTTATTAGGATCAGAAGTGAGAAATAAGTCAAGTGTATTTTTTGCTCGGCCGTTAACGTCTGATATTCGAGTAAGATGGTTAAACTCAGCAAAAATCTCAGCACCTGCGGGTGTTGTCTGTTCTGAATGGAGAATCCACGAGGTATTGTGAACATTAAAATCGCCCGTAATAACGATTACAGTGTGAGGATACAGGGAAACAATTCTTTGGATGGAGTCAGACAGAGCATCAAATTCCTCAAAAGTAAAAAATATGTCCAGGTTTGGGCTCCGATAAAGAAAACAATAGTGAATGATGTTTTTATTCAAGGAAAGTTGTAACCATACATGAAATTAAAAGGGGAGTTGGTACAATGATCGTTTTGTGGTAAAAGTTGCAACCCAACATCATTCCTATTATAGAACATAGTTTGGGAAGGATGATGGCACCAAGCTATACCCATGTATATAAAATTCAGCAGGATCGGAATCTTCACTTCCTTGGGTGTCATACAATTCCAAAACAGCTGGCCTGTAAGAATCAGTGTAGTCTACTCTAAAATGACCAGTCATTGCAATTCATAAAATCCAAAAAATCAAAACAGACGAATTTCTAAGTATATTACCGTCTAAACTTAAACTGTCTAACTAAACTACTAAAATCACTTTAGTAGGTATACTCAACTCAACTCACATCTCTTAACACGAACTTTGCAGTGAGTGGGTGAGTGAGTGATTCGCTGGACTCTTTGCAAGTTGCGAGCGAGAAAATAATTTGCATTTTCATTGAAAAACTTGAATTAAAATGACGTCCCCTTGCGACACCATCACTAAAAACACGCAACGAAATGTAAATCCAACGCAAAAGTGTAACGAATTGTCCCCGCAGATTCTAGAGTGCGTTCGCGGGGTAAATTTATTTCTAAAAATAGCCCCGCCAAATCAGAATTCATTATTTTGATTCAAGATGTTTTTCTTTTTTTTTTTTCATTCGTAATGAAAATGATTTTCTTCTTTTGTTTTGTTTCATTTGTCGTGCTTTGTCTGTTTGGCCTGCAAACTGATGTAAGTACCTTCTGTACGGATATAAATTCTGAACCCTCATTAGTCATCTTTTTGCTGTATAAGAATCACAATTCAACCCATCACTAGCACTACCCACCAAACGCCCCTCGACCGTTCTAAGACGAGTGGACGAGGGAAGACAACAAAAAAGAAATAGAAAAAAAAACATCTTAAAAGGGATGTGCGACACCATTGTCACTTGTAATTTTTGCATCTACAATATTTTTCTTTTATTTCCACTTCTTCATTTGCCACAATTGCAATTTGTAATTTTATTCTTTCGTCTTTGAGCTTTGTTGCTTTTTTGTTTTGTTTTTTTGTTTTTTCTTATTTGAGACTTGTTCTATATTTAGATACTTGGGAGCAACAGTTTACAGAGTATCTTATAGATAGTGGACATCAGTACGTAGACCTGTGTCGTAGATCACTAGACACTAGTGCTTATAAATATACATTTCTTCTACATCCCCGTTTTTTTCTTCTAATATATACTTACAGATATGTATTTTTGAATCAATTAACTTGGTGCCGTAATTAAAATAAAAAAAAATATCTTTGAGATACTTGTAGTTTTTATTTTTTGAAAAATGAACGTAAAAGTGATTGCAACATACCGGGATGCTCCATCACGTAATAATGGGATCACCATTACGACAAATAATTTTAATAAGTGACACTCATGGTCCTCGTGTGTGTGAGAAAAAGAAAATATTAAATATTAGATATTTATTTTTGTGAATATTTGCTTAATAGTGAGTGGGCGTGAGTTAAATTGTTGCTCCCGTTTGTCGTATCGACCTACCTTTAGTTGTAAATTTGTTTGGTGATAAAAATGTAAACATAATGGAAATTATAAAATCTTTATATGAACATCTATGTCTTGAAATTAAGATAGAAAATGATAAATGTTGTTGAGAGATTTCGAAATTAGACATTTATTTATGTCGGAAGTATTTATTTTGCATAATTTAATTAATACTTTAACAATGATGGAATGGTATAGGTATTATTTGTTTGTTTGTTTGCTTGTTCGTTTGTTTTTAATTTGATTTGTGGTTTTTTGTAAGATTATTTGCATTGCATTGGAGAATTGTGTTGTTGTTGAAGTTTTTTGAGGGTAAAGATCAAAAACTTGTTTGATTTGTTTTCATTAAGATTTGTGCAATTTAAGTATACAGATAGTTTTCCAATAAGAAGTTTCATTTTGATATTAAACGAAAATGAATGTTTTGAAAAGAAATCAATGGATATTTATTTCATTTTTAAAAAAAAGCTGTGGCATGAACAAAGGAAAACGATATCACCAAATTTAGCCACCCGGCTAAGGTTGCAACACTATAAACTTTTCATGTAATTTTATAAAATTGATCAATTTTGTGATGTTTTTTGTACGAGTGTGAGGTCGACTCATCGGTGGCTAGGGTTCTGTCCAAATTAAGCAAAAAACTTGAGTTTAAAGTTTTACAACTCTGTTCTGTAACCAACTTCGACAACCCTTGTTTTTTAACACTACTAGCTAAAGCAACAATATTCTTAGTTGTTCTTCAACTATTTAAACATTTTCGATTCATTACGTCACCTACCTGTCCCAACACCTAGTTTCGCCTATTTCACTTTTTTCAAGCAAGTAGGTTAGTCTTAATCGTTAGAGTCCTATAACTTATTTAGAGTGATTAAATTTTGTGGGTTGATGTTGATTTTGAATTAAACACAATATTTTTTAGGAAATTAATGTAATTTATTTTTATTTTGATAAAATTGGTATGGTTCAATTATAAATGGAATTATATCTTAAAAATATCGGTCAAATGACCGTCGCGATCCTATGGTTCAAACTTTCAATGACGCTCAAGCATAATTGAAGTTCTATGCCGTTAATGTGCCGAATTATCCCATCCTTTAGTTCTTCAATTGTATGCTGACTTATCGACGTACAGCTTTTTTTTTAAATAACCCCAAAGAGAAAAGTCCAACGGTGGCAAATCACATGATCTTGGCGGCCAATTGATATCGCCACCACTTGAGATAACGTCGTTAGTTCTTTATCATCTTAGGATAGCGAACACCAATAATAATAACTGCCTTATTGGCCACATTTAGGATAAAATACGGCGCCGAAGATGCAGCTAGCCCATAAGCCGAACCAAACAGTCATTGTTTATGGGTGCATTATTTTTACCGATAGTCACTCATCCGCCCAAATTTAGGAATTCTGCTTTTTGACGAATCTGAGGTGAAAATTTTGTTTATCACGGAAAATGATTTTCTTCGAACTGTTGCAATTTTTTGCCACCATTCCGTTGACCGTTGACGACGCTTGTAATGGTCATGGGGCTTTAGGTTAGCTTAGGTTAAAGTGGCTGTTGGTTGGGAAGTCCAACACACTTAGACCAAAGTATGGTCCGTTGTGATACCACACCAATTGGAGCTCCGAATGAAGCGTAGAAGACAAATAATGTCAGAATTTTCTTAGATCGCTGGTACCGTTGAAGTAGTAGTGATAAGGCAGGGCATGTGCACAGAAGGTGAGAGATTGTCTCCTTCTCCTCCTCGTCCATGCAACTCCTCGTCCATGCAACTCCTACAAAAATCATTTGCAGGGGCACCAAGTCGAATACCATGCCTTCCTATTAAGCAGTGCCCAGTCATCAGTACACCTATAACGTAGCTAATGTTCAATCTACTCAGAGAGATTAATTGTTTTGAGTGCCTATCGCTAAGATTAGGCCAAATTAGTTTTGTCGCTAAACAGGTGGTGGTGTTATTCCAGCTGAAGTTTGTTTTCTCTATGGTATCTTGCTTTAGCATGAGTTTACATGTAGCTAAGGGGAAACCTATGCTAGCATTGTGAGCCAGCAGAGGTAAAGTTGTTCCGCTTTTTGCAAGTTCATCAGCTTTGCAATTTCCTGGAATGTTTCTATGGCCCGGCACCCAGAAAAGGTGAATGTTGAACTGTGTAGCCATCTCCGTAAGAGATGATCGCCAATTTAGGGCTGTTAGTGAGTAAGTGGAGACAGAGTCTAGGGACTTTAACGCAGCTTTGCTATCCGAGAAGATGCGTATATTATTAGTTGATAGTTATAGCCAGGATTTCAGCTTGGAACACGCTGCAATGATCGGGTAGACGAAAGGAGAGGCTTAAGTTTAGTCTATCTGAGTATACGTCTCCACCAACCCCCTCGTCGATTTTTGATCCATCTGTATAAAAGTTTATAGGATCATCGTTTAAAAATGATGTATTCTCCCAAGAAGACCTGGGAGGTATAGTCACTTTCAAGCTATAGTTATTCAACTGAGGATAGGGTATGACGTATTTTGGGTATTTTTCTGAACGAGTTCAAAATAGCGGTGTGGCCAATTCCATTATTGATTCACAGAGAGGAGGCTTGAAACCGAATGGCTGTATTAGCGGCCGTTTCCTTGCTGAAAATGTCCAGCGGTATTAGATGGAACAGAACATCAAGTAAGGCGGAAGGGATAGAGCGAAGTGCACCTCCCATACACATACAGGCTGTTCGTTGAACTTTGCTGAGTTTATCGCGATTTGTCGCTATATCTAGCGCCGTCCACTATACCGCTACTTGATAAGTAAGGACCGGCCTTATGACCGACATATATAGCCAGTGTGTAATGCGGGGCTGTAGGCCCCATTTATTACCAATGGCCATTTTACAGGAGAACAGGGCTACTGTCGCTTTGTTAATTCTCTTTTGAATATTAGGTTTTCAACTTAATTTCTTATCCAAAATTAGACCCAAGTATTTTGCTGGTTCAGAGAATTTAAGTGGTACACCGTTTATGAGGGGAGGGTCAATTAATGGGACTTTGTATTTCCTTGTGAAGAGGACAAGGTCGGTTTTTTGTGGGTTAACGACTAATTCACAACGATTTGCCCATTTGGTGAGCTTATTAAAAGCGTTTTGTAAGAGTACTATACTGTGTAGACCTGTTTCAACTGATTTTCCTTTATTGTAGGCGTGTTAAGCCTTTGAAAGGAGGGACTTATCAATACTTGCCCTTAAGTGGAAATCGATTAAACGTTCAAAAGATTTGAGAAGAAATGATGATAAGCTGATAGGTCTTAGGTCTTTAGGGTTAACAACGTGGCTGGACTCATGGGGCTTTAGTTCGAGTTGTAAAATGAAATGCAGTACAAAACTTGACGTTCTAGTGTGGTTGAAATTCAACATCGGCCCTTTAAATTTAACCACCCTTTATAACAAAGTATTTTTATACTTTATTACTCTTACGACTAAAACCACTTATTTACTGCATATACTTTAAAAATTAGAATAACAGTGTACTTAATAAATTTTAACAACCAAATACTTACGACGGAACGGGTATTATTAAGACCTTTCCCTAAAAAAGTTTAGAGAATGGCGGAGCACTAGCCACAAAACAGCACTAGCCCAGACAGTGGAACCTAGAATAATCAGTTGAAATTGCGTTTCCTGTCCCTTGAAGCGAGATCTAGAGATTATTCGGTCATACAATTTAAAGAAGTGGGTGCCAAATAAAATACGTTAAAGAAAACAGATATTCAAGATCGGAACCAAAAAATTGCGAGACGGTCCTACCTTCGAGGTACTACCTCTGTTGTTAAATTCATCCTTAAAATGTAAACAATATTGGTACTAAACCTCAGTTAAGGTAGGAGACAAATTGTTGTTGACATTTGACTTCCGTATATGAAATACGAGTATTCTTTGAAAAGTCACTATGAATTGAGAGCAGGTATACTGGCAAAAGCTAGGCCATATATATTTCCTCAAGAATTCCATCTTCAAAGTCTTGTTTTGATTGTGGAACATTTTAATAAACCTTATCTTAAGAAAGTGCCTGATGCTAATCTCCTTAAAATCTTAAATCTAAGTTTCAACTCAATCAGTATTCTTTCACGGGAACACTTGCACCAGACTCATTTTCGTATAAGTAAATACATAAAGTCTAAGCCGACCACTGCCTCAAAACTCACTCCAAAAAGAAGTTCATCATTTTTGTAATTAATTTGAACAATTTCAATTAATTGCTGAACCGTGTATTGCTTCCATTTTTTAGTAATGGCGTCGTAGTTTCAACTTGTCAAATTTCCAAAGATTTGACAGCTGTTGGATATTTAAAATTAAACCTCTTTTAACTGGGTTCCACTGTGTATACGGTCCACTGAACAAGATTCATAAATCAAAAATTTCTATACCCAAAGCGGTTTCATCTAAAGATAAATGAAAAGTATTTTTTATTTTTTTACTAAATAAAAAAACTAATCACATTCATCATCATTTTGTGATTGATTAGGTAATAATTGAAGAAACAATCAAATGCAATTGATACATTATTATACTCATATGTATTTTTAAATATTATTGATTCATTATTTTTCATTAATTAAAAACAAAAAGAAAATTAAGTAAATGTTAAATAAGATAAAAAATCATAAGAAAAATTCAATTGACAAATAGACAAAGTTAGAAATTTACATATTCTGACGCTGATGTAAAATTAATTTCATTTACATCTTAAACTTTTGAAAAGTAAAAAATTTATAAACAGCAGTATTAAACATTGATAATGACCGTTTGGAAAAATGTAAGTCGTAGTTAGGTTTTGGTATGTCTACAGTGGATAATGAATGCGTAAAATGATTAGCAAATATTCTAAGACATTCCTTAGTAGAATCTTTTGTATGTGTGGAATGTGGTGACAATGAATGCTTGGAAATTCCAATTTACACTTTTTTTTTAATATTTAACAAGATGTGCCAACAATGAATTTATCAGTCAGTACATAGTTCCGTACATTCCATTCCGTGTGGTATATGATGGTGAACAAAACCCTCCCACTGTTAAGTTATTACACGTGTGTCACGTCTACTTTAACCATAAAAGCTTAGACTTAATAATAACCAAAATAAATTCTAGTTTGGGTACAAACCGATTTTGCATTCTTAAAGTCTACCTCAAACACACAGTTTAGTTTCAACACTAAAAATATGAAAATAAATTGAGTCACTTGGGCGTATGAGTAACAAAAAAGTTAAATTTAAGTTGATTCATTCTTTAACACGAGCGACAGTAATTTTGTTTGACTGAATATGAATAAATTAAAAAAAATAACGACTGAAAAGACGGAAATACAATAATCATATTCAAAATCAAAATATTTGAATTAAAATCAAACTTTACTAGAATATAAATTGTAAAATTGACAACTTATTATGCAATTTTAACGTCAACCAGTTTTCAAAAAATCATTGATTAATTTTTCTTGTTCCCCTCTAGATTGTTTTAAGTAGCTAAATATTAACAAAAACAATAAACAAAACAAACTATAACATTGCAAAAATATACAAACAAACAAAACAAATAGTTTGCAACACGTGCATATAATTATCTAATGTTTAAAAAAACAAAAAATGTTGCCTTTTAAACTGATGTTCACTCAAGTGGCATAACAATCGCGGAAATTGTTAGAAACAAAATAATAATAATAAACAATTCGAGCCTCTTAAGAACTATTATCGGCTTCATTGATGCGCTGACACATAAATCAAAGAGAATCTGGTCAAATAAAATTAAAAAAAAATACTAATACAAAATTAAACAAAATCAACTAACAACTATTAACAGTGGGCCATTGTATGTAGATTAATTGGAATAAATTTGAAAACAAAAATTAGCTTAAACAAATGTCAAGTAAAAAGAAAAGAGGTTTGGATGAAACTTACATTACTTACTTACTTAAGGTGCCGCTACAGTCCTGTGTGAACTAGGGCCTCACCCAACAAACTTCTCCATCTAGCTCGGTCCCTAGCTTACAAACTTACATTGGTCCCTTTTAAAATAATTATTTTCTAAAATATGCCAAATTTTTTCTTAAGGTTCTTCGAAGAGAATTCATTATGAGCTCTCTCCAGTCGTTGAAACTTAACACTTTTGCGTCAGTTACCGCCTGGTCTAACTGGTAACAGAGGTTTGTTCTTCATCGTCGTCCACCAAATAGGATTCAAAGATTTTCCTTCTTGTCTATCGCTAGATAAGGTCGTGCCAGTGTAGTCTATGTGGTTTTGGTTCTTTGTAATACATCATGCTACACCTCATTGCGCCCTTTGCTCTCGAAAGTGCCCAATATCAATACCCTGGTGAACTTAGAATTTTATATTACGTGCGCTTTGTGTTTCGAGATAGGGCTTCTGAACCCATTTGTTTGTTTAAACAAATGATAATTTTTCGTTGGATTTCAACTAAGGGTCGTTTGTAGAATTGATGTTTGTTCCAAGGTAGGTGAACGCCTTGGCTATCTACTGCTCCCGACAGTGACGTTCTATCCTAGTCAGAAGACAGATGAGGCGTTGTTTGTTGATAGCATTAGTTTTGTTTTGTCCTCAATCACTTCAAGACCAACGCGTTTCACCTGTTCATCTAAAGTTGTTTCTAAAGATTTTCCTCCCGGGTTAGCACCACTATTTACCATAATGTGAAAATTTGGTCTATGGTTGATCTTCCTGGCCTGAAGCCACACTGGACGATTATAGTGTTACAGAAAGGTTTAATATTACGTTGGGTAGGATCTTGTAAATGACATTAAGCAGGGATATGTTTATGTAGTTTAGCCTTTTTTGTAGATTGGGCGTATTTAATGATTCCTACTTTCCACTTCTCAAACTTATTGGTGAGTGACCTATTTAAAGAGTCCTTCTGTGCTTCGGTGACTAGGTTTCTTTCGCTGTTTCGAAGAGCCTTTTGCGTACCGGTTTTATAACTAGGTTGCATTTGCTCGGCAATTTTGTAGAACCGGATTTTGTTGGTGGCGGTGCTCAACTCCACGAGGTACCTGAGCTGAGAAGCAGCGGATGCTCTTTTCTTTTACGCAGCGTCTTTTTCTCCTTTCACGGTTCTCTTCTCTAGCATTTGCTAGGAGAGGTTCTGCTTCAGTACCGCGCATTTATCTTTACACCAAGTATTATTTTTTCTTTAGTGGCTGATAGCTTTTGATAGTCTCGTCTACTTCCTTAATGATATCGCGTTACTGTTTCCATTGGTTGTCGACCCTTGCTGATGAAACTTACGGCTCAAAGTTTCCCGATCATTTTCTCACTATATAGTTTCTGTAGTTACTTGGTGTATAAAATATTTTATTTATTTTTTTCCTAACAATTTATTCCAAATACGTCACTTATTATATTTCTGCCCCTAACAAAGGCTAGAAAATGGTTAGCGGAGCACTAGCCACGCTATTCGTTAGGTTCTTCCGATGTTTTCTTACATCTTGAGTAAAGAATAATCGGTTGAAATTGCGTTAACTGCCCCTAGTAGCAAATTAAAAAATATTGCCTATGTCTTGTCAGTCGTACCCTTAGAAGAAGTAGGCGGCGGAATAAAACAGGGCTAGGATTCCATTCGTGCCCCTGGCAGCAAACTAGAAGGTAATCGGTGCTTTTTCTGTCCGTCATACAATTGGAAGAAGTGAATTGCGGAATAAAGGGGAGGAAGGAAAAAGATAATTCCAGACTCAAAAATGACGAGCCGGTCCTGCACTCGAGGTATTAACACTGTAGGGAATTCTTTCGTTTAAATGTTAACAAGATTTGTACCCAAACTCAGTGAAGTAAGAAAGGTCACTGCGAATTGAAAGCAGGTGAATGGGAGAGCAAAAATTTTAGTTTTAAAAATTATAATGCTTTCCAGTTGGTGAATAATTTTAAATATCACTTTTATTCTTTAAACTTAAATATATTAAATGACAAATTTTCAAATTTTCATTGGCAATTTAATTGTAATAATAGTTTAAAATATAATTTCGAATATTTTGTATATATATTTGTAAAAGAATTCGTTGACGCTGTTCCTCGTTTTTTCTCTAAAGTAAATTCTCATCACCTTTGGCACTATTCAAAGTTACGTAGATTGAAAAATGCAAAAATAAAGCTTTTAAGAAAATTAAAAGCAATATGAGTATTGAAAATTTAACTTTATATTCTCGTCTTCGGAAAGAGTATGTTTTTCAATCAAAATTTTGTTGTAGTAATTATGTACATATACTACAGAGATTGAATTGAAGCAAAACCCAAAGTAGTTTTGGAAATTCTTAAATGTAAAACGGAAATTCAATGGATTTCCTTCAGTAATGGCTTACAATGACAGTGAACCCCAGACTATTGCTGATTTGTTTGCTGAATTTTTCCAAAGTAGTTACAGCACTACAGATTTAGTTTTCGGCAATAACTACGATTGTAACTCTATATTGCAAATGACAGATTGTTGTAATTTTCAGTGTGAATTAGAAGATGTTTCTACCGCCTTACTTGAATTGGTTCCATCTAAATCACCAGGTATTAATGGTGTTTTTTCAATTGTGTTAAAACACTGTTATATTACTCTATGTTTACCCCTTCAAATTATTTTTAACCAATCTCTTTCAAATGGTATTTTTTTAGATGAATGGAAAGTGTCTTATATTCATCCAATTTTTAAGTCCGGAAATTAAAAGTTGGTTACAAATTATCTGTCAATTAGTAAACTTTAAAATATTCCTAAGCTTTTTGACAAAATAGTAAAAAACAAGCTACAAATATGCAATAATCAAATGTCATGTCTCTAAATTTCAACATGGTTTCATAAGTGATCGATCCGCAACTACTAATTTTGCTTGCTTTTCTTATGAGTGTTTTAGCGCAGTAGAAAAGCATTCTCAAATGAATGTGGTTTATCAAGTAAATCACCTCATTTTTATTTAAAAATAAAAAGTTATGGTTTTGATGGCAACCTACTAAACTGGTTCAACTCTTATCTTACTAATAGGAAACAAATTGTTAGGATTGGTGACTTGGAGTCTAGCCCGATCTAATTTTATTCAGGAGTTCCCGAAGGTAGCCATTTAGGACCACCAATATTTGATTTGTTTATTAATTATTTTCCATCAGTTTTATCAACAGACAACTGGTTAATATTTTCAGGTGATATAAAAAGAGTTATAATGATTGTGTTGAATTTCAGCAAGACATTTAAAAGTTTGAAAATTGGTGTGAACAAAATGATCTTGACAATAATCTATCAAAGTGTTCTGTGATAACTTACAGTCACTTAAAAAACCTCATCATTTTTGATTATTTCCTCAAAGGAATCAAACTATTAAGACTTAACGAGATTAAAGGCCTAGGCGTAGTATTTGATGAGAAACATAACTTTATTTCACAAGTCTATTATATTATTTCGAAAGCTAACTCTCTATGTTTAGTTTCCATAAACGCAATTCTTATGATTTTAAGGACCAATACACATTAAAAGCTACCTTTTGTTCACTTGTTAGACCATTACTGGAGTATTGTTCTGCCATTTGGAATCCTGATACTAAAAAGTTGATAACAATATCCAAAAAAAATTTTTAAAATTTGCTTTAAGAAATTTTAGTTTAAATGCTTACTCAAATCTTGATTATTAATCTAGATGCAAACTCTTCAATCTAGGCGTAGAATGTTTAGTATTATGTTTATTCGTGATATTCTTTCAAATGACATTGATTGGGAGTTGTTTCTTTGATTAATATTTATGCACCTAGTCGATCTTTAAGAACGAGGAATTTATTATTTAAATATCCTCATTTAACTATGGCCAGCGTGAACCTATTTCCCATTGTACAATTTTTAATAGGTCTTATAATGAACTCGATATATATCTTACAAGAAAGCAATCAAAATATGCATTATTAATTATTTTGTGTATAAAAACCTTTCAAATCGATTTTTCTAAAGTTTAATCTAAATGTCAAAAAATATGTTTGTCATTGAATAAAATTATTCTACGGGTATATTATTTTATTTTCGTTACAAATTCAAGCTGACAAATATTTTTTTCTTTTTTGAAATATGTATAAAAAAGCATTCTGTTGATCTTAAATAAGTTTATAACAATTCTTAACGACGACGACGTGGCGGGACAATGTGTAATAGAAAACTTTACTGAAATCAGTAACGTTAACGTTAAAAAATAATCTCAAACGTACAGACCTTCTTAACTACACGGATGTATAGATAATAATAAATCGATTCGACTACAAAGAGATGTGCAAAAAATTCACTAATAAATATTTATAAGCACCCGTGGGATGATGGTTAGTGCGTTGGACTATCATGCAAGAGTTTTTGGGTTCGATCCCTGTCTATGTCATCTAAAATTTGTTTCCTCTTGCGAGGAATTGACAAATTCTCCAAGGGTAATTCTTGTCATGAAAAGTGCTTTCTCAAATTAGCCGTTCCGATTCGGCATTAAACTGTAGGTCCCCACCATCCCTGACAACAGTGCCCATTTTATAAATGTGTTTAAATATTCTTAAAAATGTACATTCTCGTTAGTTTTAAAAAAAATATAGTTTTCTTTTGTTCTCGTTTTTCTCTTGTATATTAACTTTTTTCATTCAAGTTTATTCCAATTTCCCTCTTAATTTGTGCCACTGTCTTGCGCTTTGCGCTGTCACTGTGGCGGTCAATCTATCTCACATATAAATATATATAGATATAATTTTATTGACAGATAAGCCGTCAGTTATTTTAGTCGCATTCGGTTACTAAAAATAAAACGTATTATCTTTTGTTTTCTAAAATAAAAACGCAAAAGCGAAAACATGTAAACAAAACAACATTCAAAACAAGCCTTGTATTCTGACTGTGATGATGTTGTTCACCATCATCTTCATAAACTTGAAGCTAAAGCACATTTCAATTTGAATGAACAGAAATCAAATCAAAATAAAAATTAAAATCAAACTGAACCACAAGCAAATGTGCTTCACTTCCTTTTCACCCTCGTTTTATTTTTACAATCAAATTACTTTAATTCGCGTGATTCAGATCAAGCACTTTATGTATCTTTAGATACATGTATCTACACATTCTCTGATCTGTTCGTTGGATTACTTAAGCGCATAATCAGTTTAAATATAGCTGATTCTGTTTTATATTTGCCTTAAGCTATAAGAGCATAAATCAAATCTAAAAATAAGTGAAATTACTTAGACGCGCATACAATTTATATAAATTCAAACAAAAAAAAACATTTGTTGTCGCATAGCGATGCTTTTCCATCGCAGTCAATTGAGATTGAGATACAAATATACTTAAGTTAGTGAGTTTTTGTATCTTTTGTGGTTCATGGCGTGGTGCGTTTTGCGTTTTTGTTAGCGTTTCGATTGTGATGTGTAGTTTTTGTTCTCTTCATTCTGCAGTACCGACTTTAATCGAGCATAATGAAGTAAATTTGACATCTTTTTTATTTGTACTATTATGATTTTTGTGTAAGCTTTAGTATTTTTGTTTTCTTTTGTTGTTGGCCTTGAGCCTTCTTGAGAGTTTAAATTGGATTAAATAAAGTTTATGTGATGGATTTTGTGTTGTATGGTGTGACACCAGTGACATAACGACTTACTGTTTAGAAGCACGTTTTGAGTTTGACAACCTTTGGGATGTGTAAATGTGATTGAATCAATTCATGGTCATTTTTTGGCAAATTATAAATTAGTGACAACAAAAATAAATAAACAAACAGCATTTGGGAAAACCCCCAAAAACTGTCAAAATTCTTTTGGATCAAAACAAAATTTTATATATTTAGTAAGTAGTTTTGGTGAAACCAGAAACTCGCCTTTTGCCTTCATGTGACAATTTAAAAATAATTTATTGTATACAAAATAGATAACAAGCTGAATTCTTCTTAAGGTGTTTTCAATGACATTTCTTAGAAGCCTTGCATTTATAAATATTTATATTAATATCAACAGATACAAATTTTTGTATTATTTCGAAAAAGTGCACCTAACTTGACAAGAGGATTTGAAAGATAACAATAAATATTGGAACCAAGAGTTTGTTTAAGGCTTAAGAGTTGTATTTATTTTGGTTAGTGGCTAAACAAATAGTATGTTGATACATTATTGTATCATGTTTCTTTAATTTGTATACAAATATTATAGGTATTATACTTTATTTATGTTATTAATTTTGTTTCTTTTTTTAAACATGTTAGAAAAAAAATACAGTGGCTCCCACGACTAATCGGACACGAGAAATATACATTTTGGCAATGCATTTTCTCGAAAAAAATGAATGGCGAGTGTAACACTTTACAACCATTTTATATGACATTTTATCACATTTTTATTTTAGAAAATCTAAACTTAAAATGCAAGCCATTAAACAGCAAATTAATACTAAAAACAAAAGCAACCCTTTAGTTTTACACGTCACACAAATTGTATCTTTTCAATTTAATGGCTTTGTCAAGTAGTCGAGGTATTGAAGAGAAACGTTTTTAGCATACTTTAGGACTTATTGTTTTCGGTTCTTTTTGAAGACTCGTTTTTAAAGTTCTTCTGAGCAACCAGGACCCGACTGAAAAAGATGTGTTCTTTGGGTATTTGTAATGGTAGAAGATTAAATTGTCTTATATTTCGAAATCACATACACTGGACCCAAAATGTTTCTTCGAAATATTGGTTGTAAGCCATTTAATACATTTTACCTAGTGGTCTCTTTCCGAGCAGATGGAAAAACGCATTTGTCCAGCCTGTGCCTAAAAAAGGCGAATCCTCCTCTCCCTCTAACTATCGTCCAACAGCACTCACGTCGCTTCTTTCCAAAGCCATTGAAACGCTGATCAATTATCAGCTTAAGAAATATCTTGATAACCGGGAGGTTGGCTTTCGTAGCAGTAGCTCCTCTGGTGATCTCATAGTTTATCTCACCGAAAAGTGAAACAAATTTTTAGATCGTTTGGAGAAAGTAAGATTATTGCACTTGATATTTCAAAGGCATTTGATAGAGTTTGGCATCAAGCTCTCTCATCGAAAATGCGTGCTTTTGGTATTGACGAATCTCTTCTTCGTGGGATTAGAAACTACCTTTCGAACCCTTCAAAACAAGTTGTATTGGATGGTTTCAAATCTAAAATTCATAAATCCTGGTGTTCCCCATGGCTCCGTTTTGTCTTCGACTCTCTTCCTCATATTCATAAACGATTTCTTATTTGCCACTTCTAACCCATTTAACTGTTTCGCTGACGACATTATCCTCAGCTTTTCATATTCGTTTCTAGATTAACATCCTTGTCCTTCAGATGTGTAGCTTTAACGGCAGCGTATGATAAGCTCATTAAATTCTGATCTCGACAGGATTGTAAAATGGGGAATTAAGAACCGTTTTGAATTTAATGCTTCAAAAATTACTTGCATCCAGGAAACTAATCAACTTTCAGTACCCGGTATGTGTATCACAGATCACCTCTTATGGAATGATCACATTTAGATATCTCCAAAAACTCTGCAAGGTGCTTAGGATTTTTCCGACGGTGGAAGAAATGTTTGACCAGTTCTGATCTAGCTATAATTTACAGAGCCTTCATTCGACCAAAACTTGAATATAACTCACATATTGGGGAAGGTGCCCCTAAAAAAGTTAAAGTCTTTTGGATAGAATCCAAAAAAGAGCATTGCAAATTATAGACGATAGTAGCATAACGTAAAAATTTAGATCATGCCTTTCGATGTTTTACAGATATTTTTATAAACAATGTTCTGCCGAATTATCCAGTTGCATTCCCCCACTTAAACAATTCAGTCGTAATACTTGCACTTCCAGGACTTCCAATTCAGTTTACCCTCGAGGTTCATTTCGGACGTAGTATTAAGTAACGAGATTCTTTTTTAACCACTCATCGAAAATGTGAATTGCTTTACCCAACTCTGTTTTTCCTTTCCTTTTCAATATTTAAAATTTTAAGACTAATGTGCACTAGTATCCTTTCTTAAATCCTTCCCTAATTTCATGTAAACATGTTAATGGTATTAATATTCCTTTGAGGAATATTATACAAAAAAAGAGGCTGGGATGCTGATAACTTCCCACCCTGTCTCTCTATTTGTCTTGCTTAAAGGTTTGTAGGTTTTCGTGTTAAGTTATTAAAGTTGTCAGTTGATACACCAATTTTGACCAAATTTGGGTACTACTTTTTGTAGGTTTAATTTTTTATGAAAAAAAACGGACTGCTGGGTTTAAAAAAATATTTTCTGTTAAATAAATAAAATTTTGAAGACAATATTTTGAATTTTTGAAAAGATATTTGATTCAAAATACAATTTTTACCAACTTTGAGTAATGTTTTTTTTTAGGTTTTAATTTTTTATAAAAAAGCTGTCAATTAATTTTTTCTCAAAATTTTACTACATGTTAAAGACGTTTTTTGTCGTTGCATTTTTTATTTGCAAAATTTTCGAGGTTACAAATTTTGTATTTCAGTTTTTTCGATATAAAGAAAAAAACGTTAATTGGATTTTTTTCCAAAAATATACTGGTTTGGTATCACGTTACAATATATTGTATACAATTTGATTCAAGTCTCTGGCGTTATTGGTTCGTGAGATATTTAGGGTTAACCAATATTATCACCTTTTTTTAAACTGATTTGGTAAGAAAAACCACCGAAGCAATTTTCTTGAGAGCCAGTTCTACATTTTTCTGCACTATTATCTGTTTAACAAAATTAATTTGAAGTCGATATCTCTTTTGGTTCTTGAGCTATGGACGACGAAAAAAACATCGCGAACGTACTGACGTACGAACGTACGTATACACGCATGCACAGTATTTCGATTCTAGGGACCTTGAATCGTCGAGAAATGTAAAAATTTTCAATTTGACAAATCGGACCCATTACAATAACTTCCAACGGGACGTTAAAAATGTTAATTCCGAACACCAGAACTTGCAACACATCTTCTGACCATGTTTGACTCACTGCCATGCCTCACAGGATGCTCGAGAATGCTTGAGAAAATTTTTCATTTGGTTTCTGCCATCTGAACTTTTTATATTAAATTTTTGAAGAAAATGTAATGGTTAAATAATAATGCAAAAGAAAACGTATCAATGTTCTGGTATATAGCTTTTTATACACGCTGAACGTCCACTTCGGTAATAATTTCCATTGTGATGGTTCTTCTTCTTCTAATGGTTCCTTTTGCTCACTTCTTTATTCGTGGTCCTTTCAAAAAAAAAACCCAGAGATTCCGAGAAGGGATATTAGTTGACTAGTCTAAAAAGTAGCTTCTTATCATATTTCTCTAGCTTTTACTTTTCTGCTCACGTGAATCTTATTTTGGGGGTTTTAAATCTCAAGATTATGTAATGGAATGGCTCCTTTACACAATTTTAAGTCTCAAGAACATATACCTTAATTAATAAACAAAATTAATTAATGTTTGACTTTGAGTGAAATTTTTCAAACTGGTTCAATAACCGCTTTGGTATATCGAAATTTTATTGTATTAAACCAATAGTCATTGTTCAGTGTCAACCAAGTTCAATTGAACTTGTCACTTAAGACAGTTAGGGGCAATTGGGAACACTTCTTTCTTTTTGTGCCTAGAGCTGTTGTATCGGTGGCCTATCGATTTCACCATATCCTCAGCAGGTAACACTACTGAATGGCTCGAGGCAACACCTCCGTCTTTCACCACTGTTGACCTAAAGGGTGATTTTTTTGAGGTTAGGATTTTCATGCATTAGTATTTGACAGATCACGCGGGATTTCAGACATGGTGTCAAAGAGAAAGATGCTCAGTATGCATTGACATTTCATCATGAATAGACTTACTAACGAGCAACGCTTGCAAATCATTGAATTTTATTACCAAAATCAGTGTTTGGTTCGAAGTGTTTCGCGCTTTACGTCCGATTTATGGTCTACATAATCGACCAAGTGAGCAAACAATTACGCTGGTGGAATCATTGGACCGTATTTTACGGTGAATGGCGATCGCTATCGTTCAATGCTAACAAACTTTTTGTTGCCAAAAATGGAAGAACTGAACTTGGCTGACATGTGGTTTCAACAAGATGGCGCTACATGCCACACAGCTCGCGATTCTATGGCCATTTTGAGGGAAAACTTCGGAGAACAATTCATCTCAAGGAATGGACCGGTAAGTTGGCCACCAAGATCATGCGATTTGACGCCTTTAGACTATTTTTTGTGGGGCAACGTCAAGTCTAAAGTCTACACAAATAAGCCAGCAACTATTCCAGCTTTGGAAGACAACATTTCCAAAGAAATTCGGGCTATTCCGGCCGAAATGCTCGAAAAAGTTACCCAAAATTTGACTTTCCGAATGGACCACCTAAGACGCAGCCGCGGTCAACATTTAAATGAAGTTATCTTCAAAAAGTAAATGTCATGGACCAATCTAACGTTTCAAATAAAGAATCGATGATATTTTGCAAATTTTATGCGTTTTTTTTTTTTTTTTAAAAGTTCTCAAGCTCTTAAAAAATCACCGTTTATAAGATTTTTTTAAGTGGAAATAAAATTATATTTTTACGATTTCCTTTAAGATCGTTAGAAAACTCGTAACACTTTTAGAAATTGTAACAAAAAATATATATAAAGGGTTTTCCATTAAGTTATTTAATTTTTAAATAGTCCGCTATTTGGCTGTCTTTTTAAAACATTCATATACACGCTTCAACAAATATTAACTACAGTGAAAAATATGCATTCATAATTAGCAAGAAAACTTTCTTCACCGTGTTATTTCTCGAAAAAAATCTTGAAATCTTGATATTTAGTACCTATAGAATCTTTTTTTTTTTTATCTTTTGATGATATTCGCTGCTACCATAGGCGTGGCAGAAATTTGGCTGATAGCGTTTTCTAAAAGTAGTACATTTCAATAAATAAAACGAAACTGTTCGCCTTAAGCCCCAAAGTCAGAAGCGTAGCATGAGGTGATGTGATGGGCAATTTTTCTTTTTAACGCTTAATCTAATCTAATGGAATACAAATTAAGGCAAAAATATGATTTAATTCTCAACACTGAAAATGCCTTCATCTTTCAATCAAATATCAACTTGAATTCGAAGTTTTGAAAGAAATGAAATGTTATCCTTTTACGACAATTATAGGTAAAGCATTAGCAATATGTAGTACCCGTGGCATGATGGTTAGTGCGTTGGACTGTCATGCAAGGGGTCTAGGGTTCAATCCCTGCCTGTGCCACCTTAATTTAAAAAAATTAATTTTCGCAGGAACTGCCTCTTGCGAGGAATTGACAAATACTTCAATAGTAATTCTTGTCATGAAAAAGTACTTTCTCAAACTAGCCGTTCGGATTCGGCCTTAAATTCCATTCCTGACAACAGTACTCGCACACAGGAATGGTTGAGAGTTGTAAGTCACTAGGGCCTGGTTCACAACGGACTGTTGCGCCACCCCATTTGATTTTTTGATAGGTAAAGCATTGAAGGTTCCCTTGAAATTTGGTTTTAAAGATGGCTTAATCAATGAAATGTGTACTTTTGATACCTCTTGGATATCACTGGTCAGCAAGGTTTTCTTCCTGACAGTAAAATTGCACTTTTTCATTGGGTTCTGATAGTAAATCTGAAAAAAATACTAAACCATCAATGCTTCAACAAAAAAAAGGCTTAACAGTTTGAAAGAAGGTTTGTTCTTGTAACAATTGTTTAAACAATTTTATTGTTTTAAGTTTTTAAAATATAATTTCAGCAAACAGTTAAAATTAAAGTTTGGGTTTAAAATCAGCACTAAAAGTTAAGTCCAAAACGTATTTTTTCAATTATCTTGAATTCAAGATTTTCTTAAAACTTCCTAATAAGTAACCAGTATTGTGTATCAAAAATTAATTTTAAAAACTTAAAACCTGTATTCCGTACCAAATGTCTGTTTTCTCAATTATTCTAGAGACCTGACTGGCAAAGACTTCCGACTTCAAAACCCGGATCTACCTCGATGTTTATTACTCTTTGAATACTTGTAAATATATTTATAGTTTCAAAAACAAAAACTCATTACAGCTATAGTTACATATTTGAACGACCAATTTATCTGTCAATATATCCGACCACAAATATAATTATTCCTCCCTTAAAATAAATGCAACCCAAATACACTTCCTCCACACGGAAATGAGAAAAATTATTATTAAATTCAAAATACAAAAATTAAATTAAAAAAAAAAACGAAAACAAGAAACCTCATATTTAAAATATTACCATACTCCCATATTCACTTACCTCACGTTATCCAACTAATTTACCTTTCATCAAATAAATATTCCGCTTGAATGAAAAATATTTTCCTCGTGATTTATTGCCAGACCACCCCAGAGGCCGTATACCTACTAGACTCTGTGTATAAGCCGGAGCACGCATTGTTCGCACCAACCGCCCACCTCTATTTATATAATATTTATACATATTTATGTGTGTAGTATAATTACCATTACCACCGGTAAAATGCACACCACAAGGCATAATACTTTTTTTTTGTAAACTTATCAATTCTATTATTACTACAAAATTGTATATATTTTTCATTGAAGTCACTTAATAGCTGCAAACTACAGTGGGGTATATGATGGCATAGCACTTTACAGCACATCCTGATAGTTTAATGTAGAAATAGAAAATTGCTCTAAAGGAGGACTTTGGTGTCTTGACTTGACTCTTTGGCTATTGAATAAAGAATTAATGGACATTTATAATAAATATTTACAGCTTCGGTCAAAATAATAGGTACAAAACTTAATATTTTAATAATAATGGCTTAACAAACTATAAAATTATTATTAAATATTTTGTTAAATTTCCTTAACTTGCGTGATTTTTAAATTGTAAAATTTTTGGAGTCCATTTTCTTTAGGCTTTATAAAAGGATGGTCAATAAAAAAAGAAACACTTAACTTTAAAAAACAATACATTTCGACAAAAACTTTGAAATAGTTTTATTGTTTGCGATAAGTTTTAATAGTCTTTAAAGTTCGCCTGCAAAGTCACTCCATCAAGTTATATTTACAAAAGTCGAACTCCTCAAAATAAAAAGCTTATTATATACTTTTTCAAAAAATCAGTTATACTTGATCATAAATTAAACTCAAAGGACCTCTAGAAAAATTAAAAAATAACGGTGTTATAGATAAATGGGCCTGGATCTTCCAAACATGTTTGAGGCAATGTCTTTTAAATCTAAAGACTTCTTCTCACAACTGCTCTAAGTTTAGGTTTGCAAGGGATATAGATGTTTAGATGGTTCTATAGTCAAATCACATTTTCTTTATTACCTCCTTCCAGTATTTAATAAATATAAACAGTTGGTCAATTCCCTTAAAAATGGACAAGATCACAAAATTTATTTTAATTAGGAAAAAGCCCTTCCGAGTTCAAGTCAATCAGATTAGCAACAATAGCAAGTCAATATTGCAATCTGGGCTTCAAAAAAGACATAGTTGTGAATCATTAGTGTTAAAAGTAACTTCTGATTTTAGAAGATCGTAACCAAATCAGATAGATAGGTAGATAGATAGATAATTCGATTTATTAACATTCGTTTATATACATACGTACATACTTACAAAAATAATTTAATAAAGTCGTTAAGGCTTCGCTATGCATGCCGTCTGCCGATTGCCTTCGATTTGAAATTAACAATGTTTATCTGATTAAAGATTTTTTTTTTGAATACAAATTATACAAATTACTGTTTTCTAAAGGATTCGTTTATAATTTGATTGCAGTTAAACAATGCAGTTCGAAAATATTTAAATAATTGATTTAACTTTCCTTCATAGTTGAAGAGGGTGGCTATCTCTTCAGGTGACTTCACATTGCTTCCTAGCAAATTTCTGTGTATTTCACATGAAATTGGACACATTCCTATGAAATCGATTACATCTTCCCTTACTCTTAAGTTACAAAGGCTGCAGTAGATAGGCAGATCCTCCCGATATGGTATATAATTAAGAGAGCTCCTGTGTTCTCGTTTCGAAAGTAGTTACGTTCGCATAAATTATGATTTAGATGCTTTTACGTTGATCTATGCACCGAGGATGAAGCTTCATTAATAGCGTCTACTCTCAGTTTTGCATCTAAACTTGCAATATGATTGAGAAGGTTGTCATCGCAGTATTTACCATTTTCATCAACTATTCGAAAGTCCGTTCTACAGTAGGCAGCATGGTCTTCTATCTTCTTTTACCACAGATTTTTTTCTCAATTGTTTTCAATGTCAAAATTTTTGTAAGTATTTTATCTGGCATATTAAACACTTTTTTGATATAATCAACATGTCGTGATCATATAGTTGGGGGTGTTTTTCGGTAATCGAAAGCATCCTTTAATGAAGAACCTCTGAAGTTTTTCGACCGTTTCAAACTTCTCCTCTCCCCATACCTGTGCTGCATACATCATAATATATTCCGCCACGGCAAGAAAGACCTTATATTTAACACAAGGTGATATTGACTGGTTTTAGAAACATTTCTTCCATGTTGCGGATATTGAACTTTTAGATTCAATTATCTTTTCTTTAAGGGGTGTTTCCATATTAAGATTGCTGTTTATGGTAAATCCTAGATATTTGTAGGCTTTAACAATCTCGATTGGTTCTCTGTTATAGTGTCATTTCTCATTCCTGGCTATTCTACCAGAACCATTCCGGAATATCATCACCTTTGATGTGGTCAAATTGACTTTCAGATTCCACTACCGGCAATACACATCTTGTCGGTTAATCATCAACTTTAGGGTTTCAGGTTAATCAAATCAGTGTAATGTTCACCCTTGATTTTTCAAAAACTTCTGATGGCATTGACTATTCAATTCTAATGTGAAAGCTTACAAATAACTTTCAATTCTCGTGCTCCACCCTTTAACTTATGTCGAAATAGAACATAGAATGTCTTATCCTATTCTTGTTAACACATGTGTCCTACAAGCATCTGTTTTAGGCTGTCTTCTTTTCTGCATCTTCATAAATGACCTCCCTTGTATTGTATTGTATTGTAATGTGCATATTTATGCAGATGATGTAACAATTTATCCATCTACAAGACCTGGGTTGTTAGAAGATTGCGTAGCACGAGTAAATAAAGACTTGTTATATATTAAGGAGTGGACTGAGTCAAATAAAATAAATCTGAAGGCGTTGAAACCCTTTGGGAATGGAATGTTGGAAAAATAAAATGTCAGTTAGTGATAGAACTTGTCTTAATTTAAATAAAAATGAAAAATGAAACGTAAAGTTTTTAAAATGTTACTTTTTAAAATTCGAAGTATTCTTATATCGCTTTTTTTAAGGATATTTTAACTCACGACTTAGGTTTTTTTTTGTAATTAAAATTTTTGGTGGTTTTCCAAATTTATAATCCCTTTCTTTAATATTCAGTTTAAATATTTTTAATATTTCATTTAATTTTCAACATAGATCTTAAAAAATTCTGATCTATTTACGCTAAAACAGTTTTTAACTGTTAGCTAAAATCGAAGTTCCTATTTGGAATAAGTACTTAAAATTGAATCTTATTCTGAAAAACCATGAAAGCTTTAAATTCAAGGTTTCTGGAATTTGAGAATAACAGAAATTTAATTTAAACTATTTCTAAAAAGTAAACATTTGTACTCTGCAAAATCATCATATCAATTGTTAAGGACTATTTTGTGTTTGTCATAAGCCTTAAAATTATCATCATTTTTACATGCCTACTTAGGTCTTCAGACCAATAAAGCCCGCGAGTGTTTCCTAGCAGGACAGGATGTGTCCAATCCACTGCCATTTGCGCTTTCGTACGATAGTGTTAATAGGTTCCTGCCCGTTATCCTATATAGTATGCGATTGAGCTAGAAAACCCGTAAAATGTTTCGTAGACATCTGTTAATAAAGGTCTGTAGTTTCCTTATAATAGTTACACGTGCTGCAACCATATAACAGTACTAATTCGATGTTTGAGCGGAACAGTTTACACTTTTTATTCAAGCTTAAAAAGTTGCTCCTTCAAGCATTAGACAACATTTCGAGCACAGTCTCAGATTTCCAAAAACGGCTAGCGATATCCTCTTCGGTTCCGCCTTAGTAGAGACCATACTTCCAAGATACTGAAAACTCTCTACTTTTTCTACTGGTTGCTGGGCAACTGCTGAAGGTTCCGAGTCTAAGTATCTTAGTTTTTCCATAGTTGATTTTCAGCCCCATGCTTCCTGCTTCTTTCTCCACCCTTGTTGTCATTTAATGGAGATTCATTATCCTATGAGATAGCAAGTAAAAATCGTCTGCTTAAGAGTCCATCTTATTTCTGTCCGTTTCTTCTCAAGGCCGCTCGCAGCACATCACTGATCAGAAATGAATTAGTGTCAATATGCAGACGAATCTTCAAAATCTCCAATTTGGACTTCAAACACCTGCAACACCCTACCTCCCTACAAAGCGTTACATTTACACCCATCATAGGTCGTCTTGATAATATAGATGATCTTATCCGAAAAACACCTCCTCAGCGAAGCAAGCCAGATAAACTGTTGACGCTGTCAAAATCATTCTGTTTTATGGTTCTATGAAAACTATAAACTACATACGGCCATTTTTCTTGAATAGTTGAGTTCCACAATTAAGTAACATTTTTCCAAAGATTCGTTTTTTTAAGAAACTCTTGTGATTACTCTATTTAATCATGTGCTCAATTAAATAGTTTCCAATGATATTCAGCTCTATTTACTGAGAATACAATCTAAATCATAAGTTTAGTTCCTTTGAAATCAGAGCTTTGTTAACATAACAATATACTTTTGGTTATTATCCTGTTGAAAACGCCATCAAAAAAGTATATTTGTAAAGGTAACATATACGAAGTCGGCAACTTCTGTGGATGCTGTGGGTAAAAGTTAGCCTTCTAGACGTACCGTTCCAGAGTTGACTAATGATCAATATCTCGCTGCAAGTTTCTTTGTTGGCATGTATAGATTAGCTTTAGATTTAAAGCCATTTTAAACGGATATCTTCTGTTTTCTTTGGATTATGTTCATCTGTACTACTTAAAATAACATTCTAGCAATACGTCAGTCTTCTTACGCAAACTCACTTATAGATATGCCTCTATTATATTCGGGGCTAAAATGACTTTAAGACGATTTTAAAAGCAGTATTTCGCTACATTATTGCTATTTCTAAATCAATCCTATACGTAAATTCCTACCAAAAGTTTTAGTTCTTTTCAAGTGTTCCTAATATTTTGACCCAAGCTGTTAATAAAATACGAACTTGTTTTGTTTTATTGTTTTATTTTTATTATTTTTGTTTCTTTTCCGTTTCGGAAGTGTTGATAGATAAATAATCTCTGTGCATTTTGGTTTAGTACATACAAATTTCCCTTGAGAGATTTTGAAAAAATACGAGTAGTTAAAATATTTCGACAAAGTGTAAGCCAAATAAACAAATGAAATATTTTTGGATACCAGATTGTTGTACTTGAAGTTTGGCCAAAAGGTATAAATCCATTATTGTTAGCCTTTAAACTGCGTCACTAATATAAAAATTCTTGGAAAAACTATAGATTAATTTGTATACAGCTAAAATAACCTTTATCCCTTAGAGTTATCAATTTAAAGAAAGTCCTGTCCTGCTATGGTTCTAGAAGACTCTTCCTCTATTGTAGAAAATTAATCAGTTCCAAGTAGAATCAACCATAAGTATTGACGTAAACAGAGTTCATTGCCTTAACTTGCCTGTGCAATGTAACATGCCATGCCAATGCCTTTTGATGATAATATTAACCAGCTCATTACGCACGTCCATTCCATTATAGTTTATTATTAACGAACACTCTTTTTTCCCGTGTTATTAATTAGACGGTCGAATGGGTCGCACGGAATGGTGTTATAATTCCTAAAATAAATTAACAAAATTAAATTGACGTTCTTTTTATTAATTGAACTGTTCAAATTTGCTTTAAAAAACTGTGCGGGATTAAAATGAATAAGTCTTAAGATTTTTGCCTCTCTAATAACTTCAGTATTAGTTTGGAGTGCCCGAGTTCAATTCCTGCCTGTGCCATATAAAGTTTTTCAATGGTACTGCCTCTTGCGAGGAATTGACAAATTCTGCAAGAGTAATACATGTCATGAAAAAGTGCGTTCTCAAATTAGCCGTTCGGATTAGGCTTAAAGTGTAGGTCCCCTCTATTCCTGACAACATTACTTGCACACAAGATTGATTGAGAGTTGTAAGTCACTAGGCTCTAGTTATCAACGGACTGATGCGCCACTTAAAAAAAAACAACTTCATTACAAAAATGGTCAACAAGGCGTATACGCACTTATTTATATTATTTTATTATTATTTTTGAAAGAATAAAATAACATTAATAGAACCAAACATTTAATTTCTTAAAATAATAAGACGCTCTCTATCTTGGTATTTCAACAAAAAGAAATCTTTTTTTTGTTATAACTTTCGAATAGATACACTTACGTTATAAATTGTAACAAGGTTCGTCTTCAGTGACCAATACCAAAAATTTTAAAATTTCAATGACTGGCTCATAAATTTGTTTTAATTTGAGGCTGCTATCTATTATTTGCATTTAATTGTGAATTTATTAATCCTAAAGTCTAACGGTTTTGTATGTCTACATTTTGAGGTGGAAATATTGAGATATGTAAAACATTCCACATTCATGAAGTGCGGCTAACGAAAGCATTTCTGTACGTGGCCGTACATACAAAACTAGAATCAAGGGTTATGGTCATTCATACAATTATTAAGTATTTCGTTGGATTCTTTAAGCGGAGGTACGCAACAAATAATGATCGGAAGATTGTAAGAGTTTGTTTTGTTAATGCTGTCCAAAATATTCAGGTAGAATTATTATCAGTACCAAAAGAAACGCTGTATTTTGTTAAATAGATGAAGTAAGGCTTTTATAAATTAATTATTATTAAATGAAGTAAAACAAAAATTGAAAAGAAAAGTAAATACAAAGCTAAAATGTTATGCTATACTTAAATACAGATTTTTGACCATTGAACTGTTCATTACTGATTTTAATGAGTTTTTTTGTAGTTTTTTTTAGTTTCAAAGGCAATTGATTAAAAAGTTTATGTGCTGTTGCAGTATAAAAATTTGAGAATTGAGTTCTATTTCTCATTGGAATATTAACTAAAAAGAGAGTGTTAATTCTTTAGCTATGTGTATTTGAGTTTCTGAGTACCTGACTGTATCGACTTCTCATGAAATAAACCTTAAGAACTTTATATACATAAAAGTGTTTCAACGCTAAGATACGACGATCTTGAAATAAAGGACAACTACTTGTTAACCTTGACTTCTTGCAAATGATTCGGACTATTTGTTTCTGCGATGCAGTTATGGGATGCAGCGTGTTTTGAAATACACCTCCCAAACTAGTTAATCCATACTGTAGCTTAGAATGCACGAGCCCAAAGTGTATTGTTGTTAATAGATTTTTTATACAAGTTCGTTTTAATAAGAACATCTAGTATTTTTTCAATTCCCCAATATGTTGTTTCCAATTTAAATTTTTTTCAATTGTAACTCCTAAATATTTAAAACTATGACAAATTCGATTTCAAAACAATAAACAAGGTGTTATGAATGTTCAAAGCTGGATTTTCCAATAGAATGTTTAGCTAAGTTTCTTAAGTGTTCCTGAATGGAAGATAACATTACAGTCCAAGATTGGAGCTGTTTGTTTTAAATTGCAGACCATTATTTTTGTTCTTTTCACTTAAAATGAGCTCATGCCTAGAAAACCATTAAATCTTTTTGTAACATAGCATCAATTCAAAAAGCGAATTGCTAGTATATGTCAGAGCCATATCATCAACGAACGCTGTTATTTTGCAAATTGATGATTGTTTGAAGAAAGAGTTTATGAATATCAAAAACAATATTGGACCTAGCATAGATCCTTGAGGAACACCGGTAGTAAGCTCCTGAACATCGCTTAATATTCCATCGATTCTTACTCTTTGATGTCTTGCGGATAAATAGGAAGCAAACCAATCGAAAGCCGGACCTCCAAAACCAGCTTTATAAATTTTTCCTAAAAGGATCTAATGATTGACTAAATCAAATGCCTTAGGCAGATCAATAAACAACGCTAGAGCACTTTTATTGTTCTTAAAACTTTCACTCACGTCACTGCAAAGCTTTAAAATGGCATCGTCAGTGCCCCTACCTTCAAGAAAACCAAATTGGTCGTTGCTGAAAAACTCAATTTTGTCTAAAAACTACCATACGATCCTTTATTGTTTCATTTGTTATCAAGAGAAATTTCTTTATGTATATTTCGTGAGCTGTAAACGTAACAAATACAAAACTATTGCTTTGGAATTGGTCTTATGCCAAATCTGGATACATATCACAGTTACAATTATTATTAAAAGTGGGGTAAGGTTTCAAATTTTATGCGACAGAAGTAAAGTATCTATCACTTTCAGTGTTTGCCCTTGCGCCTTATCAATTCGCATAGCAAAACTTACTTTAATGAGGAAACTAAAACTTAAATGGGGAATTGAAACCTTTTCAATTGGAATGGTAAAATGGTGAGATTCGAGGACTGCATTTATTTTCACTCTTTTCAACGAATCGCCAGTTAAGATATTGGCACTAATAATGTTTCGCGCAAGTTGTGCGACACAAGGTCTTGTTGCGAGAGTTATCTAAATTTCCCAAAAGCATTAGTAACACTATTTATTTAGTGTGTTTGAAAAATCTACTGGTTATGAAGTGCTCTGTTCTGAGTCCATGACAGTGTCTGCTGACAAAAACTCTCTCATATCTTCTGCTACTTCATCCAATATGTTTAAATTTATTTTCAAAATAAGTGTCTTGGTGCTACAATCGCTATTTGAAAAACACTTGCAATAAGTTCAGAATTACTAGAATTACCGCTAGTGTCATATAGACTTCGGCATCGGTTTTAAATCACCCATTCCCATCTCCTATTTTTAATAGTGTTTCAGAATAGTTTCGTACGTTAATGTCATTTTAGAAAAGGCCTAATGATAGGCAACGATGAAAGGCAGATAAGTAGGCAGCACCTAAGTATATGCTCCGAATTAGTTTTCTAAAAAATAGTATACTAAGTATCTAATTATAAATGGGTATTGTCGCATCTGCTTAAATGAGCTGTAATTGAAATATTTTAGCGCAGTAAAAATGAGCTTAAAACACTCTTCAATCTTATAACCAACTCGACACATAAATTCGTGTCATAATATCGCTCTGTTGGGACGTAAAGGACGAACAAACAAACAAACAAACAAGCAAACAAACAAACAAGCAGACTGACTTTTCCATGTAAAATGTTAATACTAACACTATGTAAGTAGTACCCGTGGCCTGTTGGTTAGTGATTATTGACAGGTCCCTTTGGTTTAATCTCCGCCTGTGTCTTTTGCGCAGAATTGTCAAATCCTCTAAGTGTAATACTGTCGGTAAAAGTACTTATTTCCAAATTACCTAAATTTCCAGCTTCCTCACTGGTATGTAAGCAGTTTTTGAACAAAATAATACTTTTTTTTTGGTTATTTTCCTGGATTCAAAAAAACCTATTAATTTTGTGGCGGACCCATAAGCTAAAAATAATTTTGCTCTAACTATACAATTATAAAGAAGTGAACTTGATTATCAAATACCGGAAGGTATTTAGACATTTTATAACTATCACAAATTACTTTCTTTTCTGATGTTGTGCGATACACACGTCTTATAAGTATAATCCTTAACCTTATATTATAAACATACATATTAATAAAAGTGGACTATTGAATTGTAATAATCGACAATCTTTTATTTTTGTAGTCGTCTAAAGCTATTGCGCTAATACCTCCACAATGTTATGGTTTGAAATTTAAAAGCACAAAATTTTCAATGTTTCTGCAATGCGTTACTTTAGTTTTCATCAACATCTTCAATTCATTCTTTTTGCGAATCCATTACTTGTTCAGCCCAGTACTTTAATTTAGCCTTCCAAGTTTTCCATAAAAGTTGAAAAAGAGACTCATAAATAAATTGTATGTTTTTTTTTTCGTTTTATTACTGTTGTAAGAAATATAAAACACAACTTGAGTTTACGTTCCTACTAACTCGTACTTAAACATTCCACATGGTAACACTCGAACAGTCGTAATTTAGCACCTTAACTAAGTATTCAAATATTCCTACGTGATTTATGTTTATTAATGTAATATTTCGTGTGCCTATGAATAATTTGTTGTTGTTTATTTTTTCTCATGACATTAAAAAAAAAAAACAATAATTTTGCTTCCTCACAGTTTTTTAGAGTTTTTGTTTTATTTAAAGAACAGTCACGCTAGATTGTTTTATTAATGATTAAATATCGATTTACAACAAATACGTGAGAATTCTTTGTTGTAGCTATTTTTATTAATGACAAGAGTATCGATTGCTTATTTGAATAAACATTTTATTTTTTTATTGTTTACAATATATTCTTTTATTCGTTTGAGATTTATAAAACCAAACCGCTACTATAGGAACTGTGTGCAGTGTGTAGTAATGTCAAACTTAGTTGACAAATTTTATATCTAGATGCTTACGATAGAAACTCATTAATTAATTGATATATTGATTTTTTATAATTAAAATTAATTGTTTTAAGCTTTGCGCTAATGAAGCGATACAATATTAGATAAAGTGATTTACAAGGAATATTTAACGTATGTTTCTGTAACTGCTTTGACTTATTTAATTTAATGTTGAATATTAGTGTGAAGGTCATAGGGAAATTAAAATTTTGGTAATCCTTGTTCGATAGTCGAACTTTATATAAAGATGTAACTCAAGTAGAAAATATGCGTTTGAAAAAGATGTGAATTAAAATTTTATTATTTGTAATAATTTAAATAAAAATAGAAACTAGGACTATGAAAGATTTAATTTAAATATTTTAAACCAATACAAAGAATTGATTAGATAAATGGGCCAAACTTATAGATCAATGAAGATCCCTTGTGATACCCTTAAACATTTATAACTCCCCTAAAAAGTGAGTGTATAACCAGTAGTTCTATCTGTTGTAATTTCGCAGCCACTAAAAGGCTTTAATAAAACTTAAAAAACTGTATCCTGCAGAGACTTCGAGTTCTTCCAGACTACCGAAGGAGTATTTTCCTAAGCATTTGTATCTTGTGTGGTACAATTCTGGGCAGTTACATATGAAATGAGTAATGTCCTCGTGATTTAGAACTCAACAGGTTGTGAATGGTTATTGTACTTACAATCGTAGAAATTTATTTTTAAGATGTTTAATCGAACGGGACTTGGATAAGTCAAATTTGGGCAGGTTTCAAGGCTTTTTTTTAAATTGTTTATTGGTTTCCTGGAGTATCTTGTTCACAATGACAAATGACTATGCTTCTGTTCCATTGACGAAAACCTTTTTCTCTCAAAAATGTTGTCGAAGAGATTTTGGCCGAGGTTTTTGAATTTGAATTGAAAATATTGCAAATTGCAGATTTACTAGTAGTTGTATTTAACATTTTAAACATTTTGTTGCTATAATTTTTCTACGCAACGCGACGAAGACGACGACCACGACTACGACCACGACAATCCCGAACAAAACCACGACGAAGAATAGAACCTAGAACGTAAAGAGGTCGTAGAAAATTTAGCACATTCAGCACGTATGATGCTGATATCTCCGGCCACTCAGCTTTGGGTGGGTTCAGCGAATAAATTGATATCCTATTTGAGAAGATATCGTAGGTGATCAATTAAATTGATCAGAATATAAAAATGTCGGTGACCACAGGGGTGTCTATCCTGAAATTGAGAAATAGGGCACCAGCAATTTTTTTTTATAATTAAGGAAATTGCAAACCTTCGGAGCGAAACCGACGGTGAAAGGAGTTTCAATAAAATATTAAGTCTTGGAATTAATTTTCAAAGTATTTAATATTAAGTAAATTGCCTGGGAAACCTTGCAATTAAGTAGGGCTAAAACCCAGGATCTTTTAAACAAAGAAACAAATCGTTATTCAAGAGAAGATAAGATGGACCGGTAACGTTTAGTCCCAAAAAAAATGTTAACGGTTTTATTTTAAGCGGGTCACGAGTTCCGTAATTTTCGGAAATAAAACAGCCAAAGCCAAACGATAATTTTTTTGAACAATGTCTCGACAACGAAATAATGTGATTCAACGGAAATAATTTTTAATCAAAAAAGAGGCTGGGATGCGACCCACACTGATAACTTCCCATCCCGTCAGTCGATTTGTCTTGCTTAAAAGTTTTCCTATATGTACTAGTATCAATTTTACCAAATTTGCGTACTATTTTTTATAGATTTTATTTTTTATGAAAAACGGACTGTTGGATCTTTATATAAAAATCACTGAATATCGAAAACAATATTTTCTGTAAAATAAAATAAGTTTGAAGCCAATATTTTTAATTTTTGAAAAGCTATTTCAGTCGAAAGTAAATTTTTACCAAGTTTTAGTATTGTTTTTTTTAGAGTTTTATTTTTTGTAAAAAAACCGTCAATTCGATTTTCTTCAAAATTCTATCGAATGTTGAAAACAATATTTTCTATAAGATAAAATTAGTTTGAAGCCATTATTTTATAGTTTTGAAAAGATATTTGAGTCGAAAATCAATTTTTACCAACTTTTGTTAAATTTTTTTTTAGGAATTTAATTTTTTGTACAAAACTATCAATTCGATTTTTTCAAAATTTTACTAAATGTTAACAACAATATTTTTTGAAAGATAAAAGTAGTTAAAAGCCAATATCTACAATTTTTGAAAAGATATTTGTGTCGAAAATCAACTTTTACCAACTTTTATAAATTTTTTTTAAGGTTTTTATTTTTTGTAAAAAAAACTGTCAATTCGATTTTGTTCAAAATTTTACTGAATGTTGAAAACAATATTTCTTATAAGATAAAATAAGTTTGAAGCCTTAATTGCAAGTTTTTGAAAAGATATTTGAATCGATATTTAATTTTTACGAACTTTGAGTAATGTTTTTTTTAGATTTTTATTTTTTTTTAAAAAAACTGTCAATTCGATTTTTCTCTAAATTTTATCAGATTTCAAAAACATTATTCTCCGTTGTTCAAAATTGTTTTGGAGATGAAATCATATGTTAGTCGTTAAATTTAGGAGATGACAAATTTTTTTTTTTCAGTTTTTTTTTGATTTAGAAAAAAAAACCGTTATATTGATTTTTTTCAAAAAATATACTTCTTTGAGATCACGTTACAGTTTATTATATAAAATTTAACTCAAGTCTCTAGCGTTTTTGGTTGGTAAGATATTTAAGGTTAACCAAAATGTTCACCTTTTTTTTAAACTGCTATGGTAAAAAAACCACCCACGCAATTTTCTTGAGAGCCCTTTCTGCATCTTTCTGCCCTATTTTCGGTATAACAAAATTTATTTGAAGTCGATATCTCTTCTGGTTCTTGAGCTATGGACGACGAAAAAACGTCGCGAACGTACGGACGTACGGACGTACAGACGTACGAACGTACGTACACACGCACGCACAGACATCTTTCTAAAAATCTTTTATTTCGACTCTAGGGACCTTGAAACGTCGAGAAATGTCAAAATTTTCAATTTGACAAATCGGACCCATTACAATAACTTCCTATGGGAAGTTAATAAACCAAACTATTATACTTAGCTTATTTCTCCTGCCTGATTTTCCTTCCTTCCTTAACCAATTTTCCTTCTTTTCCTCTCCTGTATCTCAAGAGTATATTCCACCAAATCTCCAAAATGATTCTCCTTTTTTTTTCAAATTTCCAAAACACTTCCTCAGATTAATTTTTTTTTTTTCAATCAAATTTCTATCTTCCAAAATTACTTTTCTTTCGATCTATTCGATTTCGTAGCTTACCAAAAAAAGTGAGTTCCCAGGCTTTTTCCAAGCCTGGATGAACCCTTTTTCTTCAAATACCCATTGCTTTCAGCAACTCAGTGACTTGGGTTTCGGTCGCGTCATTTTTTCAGCAACGCTCAGCTTGTTTGCGAGAGTGTGCCAACGCAGTTGCAAACCCAATAGTCTTCTCTTACTCGCACTTTAATCTCCCCAGCTTAATGCAAGTCATCCCTGAATTCGCCGCGCTTTACTCTGACTTGTAGAGTGCGGGAATGCAGTGGGTGCATTCAGCCACCTTACATCCCCGATTCAATTTTGAATGAAAGAGAGACATTGGAACTCAAGAAATTTGATTGTTCACACTTTGCATTATTCCCCACCGATATTTCCCAGCAAAACAAATATAATTGTGGAAATTAGTAAGTTTCGATTAATAACAATTGTGGGAAGAGAAATGTGGCAGAAGTTCGCTACACGCGCTTTAAAGTTATTTCGTTTGACTTTCGCGCAGATTTGGGGAAATAGGGACTTACGTTATCGTTCCATCTTGTACATTTAAGTATAATGAGGGTGTAAAAGTTGGGCTTGAAGCCATTCTCCCATGGAGTAACTTCGGCATTCGGAGACCAAGTGTCGACCGTGCCAATTTTGGTTTACTGGAGTCAGACCATTCGTCTGACACTTATGGTGGTAATTATGCTCATTCTTTGGGGACTGGCTGTCACCCGTTCTTAGTATTTGACAAGACCGACCGTCTGTCACTTTAGTTACAATGGAAAGCTTATCCACTTTATGTATGTAAAATCGACATCAATGATTATGTTTCTTTCCAAAGTACTGAGAGAGTGAACCGATGGCTGATGGACCATGGCTGCCCCTCTCTCTCGCAGTAGATTGAAGGAAACACCTGTAGGAATGGAGGAGGGAGGAACAATTATTTGGATGACGGAGAGAATGGTTCTTGTCGCGGTAATTTTTACCGTGACAGTTTATTTCAATAATGCATTTTTAGTTGCGACAAAGAATAACTACAGTGCATTCCCGATTATCGTAACTAATTAAAACAAGGGCGGTTGCAATGACCGAGTAAATATTTGTTTAGGCTCAATTTTAGACGCAAAGTGAAATTCAGAAAACCAACACTTATAAATATGCATATATGATATATTTCATGCAACATGAATATTTCATTCTTAGTCCAAAGAAACAGCGGTTAGCAAGAGTTATTCTGCGTTTGATCTCAGCGCTGGCTGGTGTTGTTTTCTGCGTTTACAGCGGAGCCTAGGTGGACGAAGTCCTTGGCTATCTCAAAGTTACGTCTGTCGATTGTGACGTTTTGACCAAGACGTCGGTGTTGTATGTCCTTTCTTGACGACAGCATGTACTTTGTTTTGCCCTCATTAACTATTAAACCCATTTTTGCCGGCTTTGCCTCAATACTCACATAAGCCCCATTGACATCACGTTGAGTTCTTCTGATTATGTCAATGTCATCAGTATATGCTAGTAATTGGATAGACTTTTGAAAGATAGTGCTTCTAGTATTGACGTGTGAGCTCTGCACTATTCTTTCAAGCACGATGTTAAAAAAATCACATGACAGCGCATCACATTGTCTAAAACCTTTTTTGACATCGAAAGGTTCTGTTAAGTTGTTTCCAACCTTTATGGAGCAGCGTGAGTTCTCCATGGTCATCCTGCACAAACGGCCGAGTTTGGCAGGGATGCCAAAACTAGACATGGCTCTATACAGCTCGTCCCTGTAGATGCTGTCATATGCGGCCTTGAAATCGATGAAAAGATGGTGGGTGTCGACTTGGTGTTCTTGGGTTTTTTCCAGGATCTGCCGTAATGTGAATATTTGATCAACTGTAGACTTTCCTGGTCTAAAACCACACTGATAAGGACCTATCAGGCTGTTGACGATGGGCTGTAGATGTTCACATATTACGGTAGACAAGATTTTATAGGCGATGTTAAGTAGACTGATTCCTCTATAGTTGGTGCAGTTTAGAAGGTCTCCTTTTTTCAGGATCGGGCAAACAATACTGAGGTTCCGTTCATCGGGCATGTTTTCTTCCGACCATATCTTACAGATAAGTTGGTGCATGCTCCTAACCAACTTATCTCCAGCTGCTTTAAAGAGCTCGGCATTCAAGCCATCCGCTCCAACGGCTTTATTAGACTTCAGCTTAGTTATGGCAATCTTTACTTCGTCTAAGTCGGGAGGACGGGATTGTTGGCTTTCGTCGTCTATATTGAATGGATCATATTGCCTGACAGCGGAATTCAGTTCTTCGTCGCCGTTATACAGTCTACAGAAGTGGTCCTTCCATATCCTCAGCATTGACTGCGGTTCCACTATGATGTTTCCACTTTCGTCTTTGCAGCCTTCGGTTCTAGGTTTATGTACCTGTGAATTTCGTTTCACCTGTTCATAAAACATTCGAACGTCATTCCTGCTTTTAAACCTCTCAACATCTTCGACCGCACGCTTCTCATGCCATCTCTTTTTCCTTCTGAGAAGTCGGCGTTCCTCTCGCCTCTTCTGCTCATAGAGCTCACGAGCAGCTCTCGTCTTTTTATGCAGAGCCGCTTTGCGTGCCTGTTGTTTGGCTGCATTTGCCTGCCGACATTCCTCATCAAACCAGGGGTTATTTGTTGGTGGCTGTTTGAAAACCAGCACATCAGAGGCGACTTCTCTGATAGCATCTTGGCATTGTTGCCACTGGTTTTCGATACATTGTGGTGGCTGCAGAGGACTTTGACGTTCGACGTTGTACCTTCTTCCAGCACCTCCCTGTTTTGCCTTGGGTCTGGAAATCCGAAGTGCTACCTTGGCTACAACCAGGTAGTGGTCCGAGTCGATGTTAGCTCCTCGGAAAGTTCGTACATACGTAATGCTGGAAGCGTGTCTGGCGTCAATCGCAATATGGTCAATCTGGTTGACTGTAGATTGATCTGGAGAAGTAAAAATTCCTTTGTGGATGTTGAGGTGTGGAAAACGCGTACTGGCTACCATGACGTTTCGCCCCGCAGCAAAATCTATGAGCCTGAATCCATTGTCGGAAATGTTGTTGTGCAGGCTGTTCTTCTTGATTATTCCACCAAAGATGTCTTCCCTTCCTAGCTTGACATTAAAATCGCACAGGACTATTTTAATATCGTAGTTAGGGCACTGCTCATATGTTTTGTCTAGGAGCTCGAAGAACATATCTTTGGTGTTGTCGTCATAACTAAAACTTGGTAAAAATTGATTTTTGATTTTAATATCTTATCAAAAATTAAAAATATTGGGTTCACACGAATTTCATCTTATAGAAAATATTGTTTCCGAACTTTTGTAACTTTTTTGTATAAAAATCCAGAACTCAGTTTTTTTTATAAGAATTCAAATCTATTTTCTAGAAAATTGGTAAAAATTGTTTTTCGACTAAAAATTTCTCTAACAAAAACATATTTCTAAATGTAACTAATTTTATCATATGTAAAATATTGGTGGTTATTTTTTTTTTTAGAAAATTTTAATTGGCTACTTTTTTTTACAAAACTGATATAAAATGTTTTTAGACTTAAATGAACAAAGAAATATAATGACTTCAAATTATTTATCTCACACAAAATATTGCTATTAAAGTTTTAAATAAGATAAATCGACATTTATAAGTTTTAAAGATTTTTTTCTGAAGGTTTTGAAGCTGCATTTTCACTTTTCACTTTAGAAGTGTTTTCCCGTTGCATGATGGTTAGTGCGTTGGACTGTCATGTCAGTGGTCTTGCGAGGAATTGACAAATTTTCCTAGTAATTCTTGTCGGGAAAAGTGCTTTTTCAAATGAGCTTAAAACTTTAGGTCCCCTCCATCCCTGACAACAGTACTCGCATACAGGAATGGTTGGGAGTTGTCAGTCACCAGGCCCTAGTTATCAACGGATTATTGCGCCACCCAATTTATTTATTTACTTTAGGAGTGTGACATTAATTGCAGAAATTCTATGTACATACTTTCATAGCAGTTTTTATTTACAAACAATAAATTGGAGCAGCTGTTGATCCGGCCAAAAGCCCAGAAATTTTACGATTTAGCCATTCCAAAAGCTCTGTATAGATACCAAACAATAAATTGGAAGATCTGTTGATCCGGCCAAATTCCCTAGATTTTTAGTATTAAGCCATTCCAAAAACTCTGTATAGATACCATTTTGAAATAAATAGCTAAAAAAAAAAACGGTTAAAACGGTCATTGATTTGTTAAATGAAATCTCATTCCTTTAATCTCAATTTGTTTTGTAGTATTTCTAAAAATATTATAAAATATCATATTTTTTCAGCTTCAAGGGTGAATTTATTTCAAGTTATTTTAATCGGTCTGTTTTACCAAACTGAACATTTTGGAAATTCTCGACGACACGTTTTAAGGTCGGTCCCGTATGTTTGTTTTTTTCCGTACCTAAGTTACCTTTTTTCGTTGATCATACCTGATATAAAACAGATTGACTGTTTTTCTAAGCAACGAAAATTTCCTCCAAAAAGCTACTAAACATTGGTAAAAGTCAAATCTTATTTCTAATATTTTGAGAACAAG
Organism: Eupeodes corollae; assembly: GCF_945859685.1. NCBI lineage: Eukaryota > Metazoa > Arthropoda > Insecta > Diptera > Syrphidae > Eupeodes > Eupeodes corollae. The sequence goes on from NC_079147.1 coordinate 33,560,496, forward strand.
GAACAAGGATGGACTTCAAACTTATTTCAAACTATTGACGTTAAACTTTAAGTTAACCTTTTACTTCTGAAGACGGCTATTGTAAGTTCGAAAAAATTCAATATGCTTTGTAATATAACAATTCAGAATCAAAAGGTTTACAATTCTACCGAAAATATTACCTTATTGTATCGAATATTGGTAAGCTTAAGCTTGAATTTTGAATTTGTTTAAATGACAATTTGTCTTACACAAAATTTCATTTGTAAATTTTAAAGATAAAAAATAGGACGTTATTTGTGTGGGTCGCATCTAGATCAAATCAATCTGTCATCGTTATTGCTAGTTTCAACTTTCAATTGATGGTTGATAAATATCAAAGCTTATAACATTTTAAAACTTTTTATAATTGAGAATGTTTCCGACTTTTGTAAATAATGGACAAAGTTTAAATTGTCACTCAGAAATTAATCAATTTCTTTAAAAATGAAGTTTTAACAGTCTAAAGTTTAATGTTTATCAACTACCGACTGATAATTGACCCTTGCAACAGACATTTCCTAAAAAAAACCTTCTTCATTGAACCGCACCATGACATTGAATGGCAATATTTAAGTACCTCTACGTACTAAAAGCAATGAAAAAGGTCAATATATTACATATAAATTACATATTCAAAACACGTGTTGATTTTATATTATAAACATCTACTTCGGATTTTATAACCGATTTTAAAAAAACTTCACTTTAAAAATTGCAATATTTTCTTTTTTGTATTTTTAATGGTAAATCAGTTTTGCATAACATTGAAATTATATTATGTTGTTAAAGTTAATGATTTATTAAAATGCACAATTTTCCGGAACCTATAATTACAATTATCTCGCCATAAAAATAAAGTGTAGTACAATGCAAATATATTAAATTTTTAGTTTGTAGCAACACCTTTTAAAATTCTGACGTAACAAAGTTGTTACTTTTGTTCTCCTCTGCAAAATGTAAATGTGTCATTCATAATATAAACTTATTAAGTACTTTGGAAAATTTTCATCACAAAGTATTCATACATAAGAGTAATAGTGCTTTCGTGCTTTCTATTATAAAACAAAATATCGAAATTTACGTAATTATTGTTTCTATTTAAAGTAGAAGTTCGGGACCTACCTAGGTATCTAATAAAGAGGCAAGTGATTTTAAATGAGTCATTTATTGATAGTTCATGTAATATCTACAATTGTTGGTAAATGTTTCGCTGCTAGTTACTAAATAAACATATCTACTTATACAGTTAAGTTTTCATACAAATATTAGAAAGCTATTGTATTATCATAAGTTATTAAAACCCAATTCGAGAAATAACAATAAAAAAGCTAATAAATTGTCACCAATAAGCTTTAAGAACCGACATAAATCTATTTAATTTTAAATTTGCTAAGGCTTTAAGTGATTTTTGTATATAATATAAATAAACGCATTGCACCTTAAGGTTAAGAAATCAAAAAATCCTTTCAAATTTCCTACTTCCTAATTTGTCTATTTTAGCAAGCCCTTAATACGAGTTGCAATAAGTCTTTTCGAAGAATGTAAACCACTTTAAATCGTTTATAGAATACCGCCAAAATTATTTTCAGGTCAAGAATTATATATCCAGACCGAGCCGACGAAAATCAGTTGCGCACCCTAAAGTTTCGGATGCCCTAGCCTTAGTCTACCATCTCTCCAGTGTAAGCCAAATACGTTCCAAGTTAGTTCTATCACGAGCTTGTTAACTTTCCGATGAGTTTTACTTAATTTTTTGTCACAGTATTTGCAAATTTTTGGGACTTTCAGTTCGTATATCTTGGGGACGAAGTGTCAAAAAGCTCTCAAAGGTAATATAACATCTTTATTATAATCATGATTCAAAATTCAATTTAAAAATAATAGTTTTTTGTTTAATCTTAGTATCCTAGAGGAAATAACCTTTTTTTCTAAACTTCAAATTAGGTGACCACACAAACTATTAATCTTTCAGTCTAATCTAGAACTGGTTTAGACCTCCTCTCAATAAGACATTAATATTTCGAGGGCGTACGTAATTTTATGAGACCAATTTTCTTTAGTACTCGTACTGTAGCTAAAGTCCTGTCCTGCGTAAGCTTTTTCATCTATCCTACTTTCAAGCCTCGTTCAGAAAACTTCTTAATGACTGGAAGACCGGCTTTCGCAGCCATAGGTCCACTTTTGATGTGATGTTTCATCTAACGAACAGTGCAGCAAATCTTTACATCGTTTTGGAGAATGTAAGATTATTGCGCTGGATATTTAAAACTCAACGTATAGGGCTTGGCGCTAAGTTGTGTTAACGAAAATGAGTGCTTTGGATTAAAATGAAACCCTTCTTCGTTGCATTAGAAATTACCTTTCTGACAAGTAAACAAAATTATGGTGGACCCCAGGACAATGTTTTGTCTCTCGACACAAACTTCTAGTCCAATTCATTTCTTCGCTGACGATAGTTTTTAGCTTCTCATATTCGTTTTCAGACTCACATCTCTCTTCTTCAGATGTGGAACTGCAACGACCAAATATGATAAACTCATTAAATTTCGACCTTAAAATCATTCTACAGTGGGGAATATGAAACCTCGTGGAATTTAATGCTTTGAAAACCTAGTGCTGTCTTGGTAACTTCCCATAGGAAGTTATTGTAATGCGTCCGATTTGTCAAATTGAAAATTTTGACATTTCTCGACGTTTCAAGGTCCCTAGAGTCAAAATAAAAGATTTTTAGAAAGATGCCTGTGCGTGCGTGTGTACGTACGTTCGTACGTCCGTACGTTCGCGACGTTTTTTTCGCCCTCCATAGCTCAAGAACCAGAAGAGATATCGACTCCAAATAAATTTTGTTATAAGGATAATAAGGCAGAAAGATGCAGAAAGGGCTCTCAAGAAAATTGCGTGGGTGGTTTTTTTACCATAGCAGTTTAAAAAAAGGTGAAAATTTTGGTTAACCCTAAATATCTTACGAACCAAAAACGCTAGAGACTTGAATTAAATTTTATATAATAAATTGTAACGTGATCTCAAAGAATTATATTTTTTGAAAAAAATCTATCCAACAGTTTTTTTTTATAAATCAAAAAAAATTTGTCACCTCCAAAATTTAACGACTAAAATATAATTTCATCTCCAAAACAATTTTGAGCAACGGAGAACAATGTTTTTGAAATCTGATAAAATTTTGAGAAAAATCGAATTGACAGTTATTTTTATAAAAAATAAAAATCTAAAAAAAATATTACTCAAAGTTGGTAAAAATTGAATATCGATTCAAATATCTTTTCAAAAACTTGAAATTTAGGCCTAAAACTTATTTTATCTTATAACAAATATTGTTTTCAACATTCGATAAAATTTTGAATAAAATCGAATTGACAGTTTTTTACAAAAAATTAAAAATTTAAAAAAATTTAACAAAAGTTGGTAAAAATTGATTTTCGACTCAAATATTTTTTCAAAAATTTTAGATATTGGCTTCAAACTTATTTATTTTACAGAAAATATTGTTTTCAATATTCAATGATTTTTATATAAAGATCCAACAGTCCGTTTTTTCATAAAAAATAAAATCTACAAAAAATAGTACGCAAATTTGGTAAAATTGATACTAGTACATATAGACAAACTTTTAAGCAAGACAAATCGACAGACGGGATGGGAAGTTATAAGTGTGGGTCGCATCCCAGCCTCTTTTATCTTAAAAGTGAGATATACCCCTTTATTGTCATTATCCATGGATGGCACTTGCATCATTGAGACTGAAGATCTCGATATTCTCGGTATGTGTATCAACAACCACCTTTTGTTGAATCAGGAATGTCGCAAGATGCTAGAAGTTTTGTACCCCTTTGATGTAGCTATTATCTATAACTTCCATCTCTGGGCTGGTGTTCCTGCAACTTACTTAAGTCTCTTGGACAGTCTTAAGCGTAGAGCATTTAAATTGATTTTTGATAATATATAATTAATTGGTTCAATCACATCACGCTTGAACTTTGTCGTAAAGTTTTGTTTCTCACCCTTTGAACCGTTTTTTTAACAGTAGGTCTAGAGAAATAGCCAGCTGCATTCCTCCAACCAAATAGTACAACCGTTATACTTGCGCTGCTAGGAATGTTCATCAGTATAGCCTTGAAACCCGTTCTTTAATTGTACTACGCAAATGTGGGAGGCACCACATCCCCTTTCAAATTCCATCTCTCTTAACTCTTTCCTAGTAATCACACTGTGTCTCTGCATTATAAGGGTAGTAATTTCCATTTGAACTTGTCCGTCACCAAATTGCAATACCATATCACTGTTAAATCCTGAGGTGCAGAACTTTAAAATAAATACATTTCCGGTTCACTGTGACGAATACTTACTATTTTAATTAAAACAAAAATAATTAAAAAAAAAACACACATTATGACGTGATTAAATGGTGTATTCAAGTGTTATAATTAAAAACAGAGTGTGGTAAGGAATTCCACATTCGCGTAGTACGGCTAAAAAACGAATCTCTATACTTGACAGTACGACCGAAGTTGGGCTCGAGGGTACACTGATGAGGATTCCTAGAAGCGCGAGTATTACGGTTGAACTGTTTAAGGGGAGGAATGCAACTGGCTATTTCTCTTGAGCATAAACCGTTAAAATAACGGTAAAAAATCGTGAGGCAAGAAACATTTCGATGTCAAATTACTTTTAATCTGTGAAATTTGGATAAAACATTTCAATATACTGACTTATTAACTAAGTGAAGAATTCTTCTAACTCTGTGAAACATTCCAAGGCTTTTTCGGTTTAAAAAAGTAATACTGCCATATTTAAAAATTATAAGTTCACATTTTTGGTTGTACTCATTTTTAAGGGTAAAAAGGATAATTAGAAAATTTTGGTCCCTATAAATCAAATGATTAATATTTAAATTGAATTTTTGGTAAAGTTTATTTTTTTTTGATTTATTTGTAAAGTTTACCAACGAATTTATAACCTTAATGAAACAAACAAAATACAGATTTGTATATATGCACGTAAAAGGTTTTTTCTCCGTCTACGTAAAAGGCTGGCTAAAATATAAAAATGTATAACCAAACCAAAAAATCGTTGAGGATACTATCAAACTATATTAACAACAAACAACATAAAATATTGTGTAAAAGAACGTGTCATTTGAGTTACAAAAAGGATTACAAAAAAAAGATGATAAATTTAATCAGATATTTTATACAAAATGTAAACAGAATGAATATTATTCCCTTCTTAAGCTTTTACTGAATGATTTTTTTAATATTATGGTCTGATTATTTCAGTTTTTTGTTTATTATAATTCATTGCTAAGACAAACGGTAAACAATTAAACAATTCATTTCAGGCTAAACCAGAGGGAAAATATTCCACAATTTAAAATGTTAATAAATATTTGAGTGAATTTTTTCTCTTATTTAATTAGAATATCATACAATTACAATGTTTTATATCATAACGTGGAAATTTAAAAACAAATTCTAAACACATGATTTTTATAAAAGTATTGATTAAACTGTAAATTATTTTAATTTTTTTTTTAAATCGAGAAACACTTTTTAGCAACTAATCTTTGTTTCGCAATTTTTGTTGTGGTACATTTAAACATATTTACTCGAATTGTTATAAATGTTTATAATTTGCATAAATGAGGAATGAACGAACAAAAAATACAACCTTGAAACACCCACTTATTATTTCGCTGAATATTGTATCAATATCGTACATTGTCCCTCCCGACCTCAATAATTTCACTCTTAGAAAACATTTTTAAAATATCTAAAATAATTATGTATCTATACAATCTATAACCTCCTCTATTGAACACCTTTTAATCTTGACCATAAAAATAATGCTCTCACGAAAAGATACAAACAAATAATGAAGTCGTGATGTGCAAAAATCATCTCAAGAAAAAAAATTAATAAATCAATTCATAATTGAAATTTAGTGAGCAAATATAAAAATAAGAAATCAATGTCATGTCAGTTTTCTTCATATTACGAGTATCTATAGATACAAAGCAAAACAATTCAATTCTCATTAAATCAAACTTATAGATGCATAGAAAATATCCACACTTGTATGAAATATGATTAATCTGTGCCAAACTTATAATTATTATATGATTTCATAATAATGTACAATTATTATTTTTTAATATTTAGCATTTTTTCTTTGGTATCTTTTTTTGTTTTTTGGCTGTCAACACACTTTTGTGTCAAATGCAAATATATCACACACTTAGTTTTGAGCACATGCCAAGGTTGAGTTACATTTATTATTGCCAAACAAAAAGAAAAATATATTTTTTTCGAATGCAATGTTGTAGCTCTTTTTAAGTTAACTTATTAAGTGACTTTTGAGGGTTTGAATTTAACACATCACTTCTGGTAAATCAGTGTTTTATATGGGATAACACTTTTTTAAATACAAATTTAAGAAAAAATCAAATGAGGAAGTTTAACTCTGTACGAACTTTTGAATAGTTTGCGTGCACTCATAGATACGAAAAAATGATTACTCACGTGCTTAATGTTGGTGGTCATAGCTACAATTATCGTATTATTATTTGCTTTCTACTTTAATTATTTTTAAGCGGTGGTTAAAAAAGGACATTCTTGATAGGTAATAAAATTGACATAGCTTTATTAATAATCAAAATAACTTCGTTCTAAATAATTCTGCATCCTTAAGTCTTGATAGAAAACGTTTAAAAGAGTGAGGGGTAGTTATTTAAATAAGTAAATCTATTAAATAGTTTAGCATTCCCGCTATTAAGTTTAAAATAATTGAAGCTATCGGTATTGAAATAATCTTACAGGATCTTTTCTGTGTATCTCCCAGGTGAAAATGGTAGCAATGAAAATTAAACTTTGTTTAAAAGATGTCTATTAAAATTGTTAAGAAGAAATGGTAATGTTTTAATCGGTGGTGAATTAAACTGTAGAAACTAAGTGTGGAGTTGTCTGAGTGTGAACTGTTGGGGTAATATACTTAATGATATTATTGTATTTAACAGATCGCCTACTTTGCTCTCGAACTATCCAAGTTGCGCATCCCAAAATCCCTCAACGATTGACTATTTTGTTTCAAATAATGCTTTTCATTTTTTACAACCAGTTACCATGGATGATTTACGTTCGAATCACTTGCCAGTTTACAGTTGCCTTAAAAATTATGAAAGCCAAATTAATGTTGTCCCTGACATATAATTTTTCTGCTCCGAATTGGAAACGATATACTTTATAAATTTATTTCTCAAAATTTAAACCAAAGTAGTATATCTTTGGGTTACATTACTTCACCTGAACAAGTTGATGCTCTTATAGAGTCTTTTATGGAAGTTGTAAAAAGAGGGCTGAATCATTTATTCCAAGACCCCTAGGCTTATTGAACTCAATTCCTTACCGAGTTACGTAAATATCAGGTTTTTAATAAGAGCGCTATAAAAGTTTTTTTTTTTTTAATAGAACAAAAACGGTTTTGGATGAAATTCTTTATTTCTGTGAAAGTACGTTCGATGCCATTATGTATGGATCACGATTTCTTTACCAAACCACTTGACCATTTCGTGAGATAACACGTTCTCCAAAATTGGTTTCCAATAAATTGATTGTGACATTCGCTGTGTGGCTTGTGGTGCCGCGCGCGCCGTCCTGTTAGAACCAGATGTCCTACGCGTCCATATCATCCAAAAATATTCGGGTATCATTGAACAGTTGCTTTTGATCATCGCTCAACGACGCCGCCTCCGGCCCAAAACCACAACAAACCGTAATTCTTACGAAAGGCAATGATGACTCATGGAATACGTGTGGATTGCTGCCTGACAATACCGCATATTTTGTTTATTGGCAAAGCCATTCAGTCAGAAATGAGCCTCACCGCTGAAGATGAGTCCGAACCATTTTTAGCCCAATTCAAGAACATGTGACGTTTATGGTGTTCAAGCGGCTTCAGTGCTTGCGTCGATTTAATCTTGTTAGGGTGTAAACCAAGATCATTTGGCAAAAATCCTTACCACAACGACGTCAAAGAAATGCGCAACGCTTGAGAATAACGTGTTAGAGACACATTTGAACTTTCTACTTTTGTAGCGTCCCTGTTGTAAAACCCTGTAGCAACAACTTTTTTAAAAATATTTCTGTAAAGGATTTGATAAAGCAATCAAAACCCAAAAAATTATCTGGTCTTGATGGTATGAGAAACAGGTTGCTTTAGGCCTTACCATCAACGGCCACCAAGTATCTTAGAATGGTTTTTAATTGTTGTATAATTCTTTCTTATTTCCTAAATGATAAGTTATAGAAAGCAAAAGTTATAGCTATCTGAAAACCTGGTAAAGCAAAAAATAATCCTAATAGTTATTGGGCTATTAGTTTGTTAATTACGGTTGGTAAATTGTTTGGAATGCTAATAAATCGACAATTACCAAACTATACCGTAGTTTGGCTTTAGAACTAGTCACTCCACACACTATCAATTTTTAAGAATTAAAAATCATGTCAAAAATAACCTTAATTCAAAATTATCGGCTGTCTTTAACACTGTGGACGCAAACACTCAAAAATACTATATTTGCTGACGACACAGGTCTTTTTTCGTCTAGCCTATTGCCTATATACAATGTTATACAATGTTCACTTAATACCTTACAAAACAAGTTTAAAAAGTGGAAAATCAAGGTGGAAAAAAAGGTTAAAATCAGATTTTTTACCACTTACTTAGGTACAGCTGAACTCTGTCGACATCACTCGGTCTGAAAACTGCAAGTACCAATTGCTAACACTTGACAAGAAACAGACTTTTGACAAACATTTTGTCAACACGATTAACAAAACTAATCTTTTAATAAGAATAAGGTATAACACCCGTTTGATATTTAGAAATATTTCCCAGCCTATACTTACTTATGGTGCTTCAGTATGGTTTGACTCCGCTGAAAACTGATTAAAAGAGCTTCAAAGAATGGAAAACAAAATATTAATATAAATGCTTAACTTGCCAAGGCATTCTTCTACAGTCAGCTTCATAAGAAGGCTAATGTTAAGCAGGTCCAATTGTAGTTTATAATTTGCAAGACAATTTTTTGTAGAAGATGTTCATATTCTGACAATGAGCTGATTCTTAATTTCTTAAATCATATATTTTGCTTATATCGCATTTGGGTTAATGTGCAATTTTTAGTTCTTAAGTATCATAAAAGGGTTATTTCTTGACGGTTTTCCCTTAAAAATGATTCTTTCTCAGTTAAATTATTTTGATATTAGTTTGAAGTACCTATATTGATTATATACTTTAAAGAAGTTTTCTGAAGACATATTTTTTCGAGTACTTAATGCATAGTTTGTTTGTGATATGTAACCCTAAATTACTTGTTCTCAAAAAGTTAACCTTGTCATAGTTTTTCAGAAAAGTTGCGTATGATCATTTGGTTTCAATTCCTGGGTCAATTGGATCTTGTATAGGTAAAGGCCCAAATCACGACGCAAAAACTTCAATTACTTAAAATTTAAGTAGATTAATCAAATTGGACTCATAATTACACAAACATTTTATTAAAGCCCTCTCACTCAATTACTTGAATAAACCCATTACAATTTTTAATAACTAATAATTAATTGAAATTTATATTTTTCAATTATAATTACAAGTAAATAAAAAAGCGTATAATTGTAATGAATAAATGTTAAATTATTAATAACATGTGATTGAAACAAAAATTATGTAATTACAAAAACTAAACACTATTTGACAACTTTCATTGCATTTTACATTTGAATGTCGGTAAAAATGTTTACCCGTTTTGAAAATATCTAATTTGGAAAAAAAATGTTTCAAAAATTCAAAATCCATTTTTGATTGATAACACAATATAAGAAACTCGTTTAGAAAAGAATCATTTAAATCAGTCCATTACTTTTTGAGAGAATTTAAAAACAAAATAAAAGTTCAATGAAGGTATCCTTATGGAGCAATTTTTTTAATTATTTTTTTTTTTAATTAAAAGAAGCAAACTTAAGATACAAACAATTTAAATTAAATTTTAATAAAAATCTCTACCCATTTTTGATTATTTACAATCTAAAAAACCTCTTGTAGCTAAATTGCTTTAAACCTTAATTTCTCAGTTTGAACTCAATCGACCCCATGGTTAAGTTTGCAGGGACGAGGACAGCCAGATAGACAGCCCGTTATGGACGGAATCATGGGACCTACTTTTTTCGACTTCTCTACCGTCTCGATACCAATTTTTTACGAATGCAATACTTGCCATACATTTCTTATAAGTCGCAAATAAAAACAAAAAGATGTTAACATAAACAGTTTATTTACGCCCGTTTGTTAAAATGTACCTGCGTACTTTCTTTGCCTACCTAGACGCATGTGCTGCTTAAGAACAATCAATACGCTAAAGTAGCTAACTTGATAAAGTATAAAATTAATGATAAGACTTCACATACATACAAGCGATTCATTAAAAGAGTCAATTAAAATGATATAAGCCAAATTTTAAGTAACTTGTGTTTGGCCCTGAAATGGCTTTAAAAAAAAAAATGTTTAGAATGACGTTTGTTGTGATGTCAATACAATAATTCATTTTAACACATATATGTATGTATATCTCTGTATATTTTTGTTTTGATATGTTCCAACAAAAAAAAACTTCTTTCAGCTGAACAAATGTTAAAATTGTTTTTCTTAAATCATTTTATTGCAAATTTAAATTTAAAAAAATAAAACGAAAACAAAAATAAAAATAAGAGTTGAAATCAAATGACGTTTAACTCTTTTATGTATTTAGCAAAATATGTATACATGATTTAAAGTTCTTTAAAATTTTAGTGACATTTTGTTGTTTCATCGAACAAGTACTCCAAACTTGTATTTTAAACTGCGTTTTTTATCAAGAAAGTTAGTAACAATGTGTTTTTTTAGCTTACAACGCCAACAGCAATAAATTAACACGTTTCTTTTAAGTGCCCATAAAAAAACCAAAGTCTGATTTTATTTCCCCTAAAAAAATAAAACGGACCAAAAGTGTTGTGAAGATGTGTTTTCACACATGAACTTTCTTAAAAGTCTATTTTTAGTACCAGATCAAATTTATTAATAACTCACAAGAATCTTTTATTAACAGTTTTTATAATTTTTGTTTCTTATATATTTTCAGATATTATCCATATCTCCGTTGACCAAGTGTGTAAAGAAAGAATAGTAACAAATCTTGTTACCGTGGACCACTTATAATAAATAACAATAAACACCCAAGACCTTCTTTGACGGCTAAGACGTTAAACCTTTAAAGAGCTCATATAGGATTAACCTTAGGTAAATATTTAAACACTATACATACACTTTAGAAAAAATACATATCTTTTATTATGTTTTATGTATTCAATTTGCAAAACCTTAATTTTTGTTGTCATATTGGCGTAAGCTTTATAATGTAGGTATAGCAACATGTTGTTAATTTTTTCTAGCAGTTTTCAAATTAGTGAGTTAGATTTTACATTTGCTAATATTTATCTTGAATAAATTTAGACCAAATTTGTTCATATTCGTTTTATTTAAACAAAAAAAGAAATAGTAGAGCTATAAAAACAAAAATTACTAAGTGAATGCTAAAACCGTATAAGTGAAACACGAAAGAATATAACATGATTTTGAAAAATGTTCAATAAAATTATCAAAACTTGAAATACTGATTCTAGTTGTAATGTTTTGCGGAAAATTTTTTGTTGTTCGTAAGTTTTGCCCAGTAAGACAATTATTTAGAAGTCATGACTTTAAGACAGAAACCATAATTGAAACTTTCATTATTCTCGAAGTAAACTCATTGATATTTTTTTTACAAAAAGATTGCAAATGATTGTCCATCAAACATATATCTTATTTAGAAATAAAATTTTGGCTTGAAAACGGCATGGCAACTTATAAAAACTTAAATAACACTATACATGATTCCAATACGTTATGCTTTGGTTACTACTACTATAAACAGGGTTTTCCGTTAAAACATTTTATTTCGATATTTTTGAAAACCAATCAATGTTTATTTTATTTTAAATATTAAGGTATTTCATTAATAATGTCAAGCAATATCAACGAATTGATCACGCTTATGGCTTCAGCACCATTTTCATGAATATTTCCAAGAATATTTCACACCATTTGCGGCAGTATGTCTTCAAAAAATCTACGAATTCCATTTTTAAGGTCTGTGATCGATTATTGAGCAATGGCATAGATCTCCTCTTTCACGTAGCCCCAAAGAAAAAGTTCTTAAGATAATTTAATCAAAAGATATCGGTGGTCAATTGTGATTGCCTCTTGGAGAAATAACAGGGCCAGGAAACTTTTCTTGCTAAATATCGATTGTTTCGTTGCACGTAGCGCTGTTGTTTAAATAAACGCCTTTCTTGCTAAATTAATAACTTTCATTCCGGGCGAAAAAAATATTAATCATAGCTCGGTGACGTTCAATCACCGTAACACTTGCAATACTTCTCGTTTTCAAACAAGTAAGGTACAATCATTGATACGTTGAAAGATGCATTTCAACAATTATTCTTAGAATTTCCGAGCTCCAAATGCAACAATTCTGTTTAAAGGAAGCCTAAAAGGTAAAAATAAGCCTTATCACTGAAAATGTATTCTTGATTAAAAAAAACGGTTCATTTTGATACATTTTAAGGACTTAATCAGCTAAGAAACGACGTTGTTAGTGAAATACTGGCTTAAGATCTTCTGTAAAATTTACTTTAGCCATGAGAGCTAAGTTAATCTTTATGCCAAATTTAGTGTTAAGTTGTTTGTGGAATGCTTTTTTTAAAGATCGTCTGGGAATTAATACGTGCCTAAGTTTTCCTCAACACTACAGGCTACAGAAGCAATATTTTTAGTAGTTTTTAAGTGACACGCTTGGTTTCGATACTTTGAATCACAGCTCAAACTTTATAACCAGTTGCTGTGCGATAAAGGGCTTCAAAATAAGAGACCGCCCACTTCTTGTGCTACAACACTATTTCACACTAGAAACAAACTTTAGGCAGACACTTCTTCAATAATCTTATAGGGCTGAGGAAACAGCCTTTTAGGCTTTTTCAAGGGCTCTTACTGGCTAGAGCAAGACAATTTACCAGCCCATTTACCTTACCTACATAAGTGCTTTACTACGACCCAAAAGTGCTTGAGTCGTACAAAATGCAACTACAAAATTGTCACCATTTTTTAGTGAGTTTTGACAATTTTAATGCGTTTTTGAATAATGAGACAACAAGCTGAGACTCTTCACAAAACAAAATGGTCCTATCCTGCCATTTTGAATTAAGTTAAGTAATATGATTTATTCATCGAACATTCGGGCCTCGTCCGAAAAGTTGATATTTCCGCAGAAATCCGTATTCCTTTACAAAAATACTATGGTTGTCTCCAAACAATGTTGAAAGTGAAAAGAGTGTAGTCGGTGTGTAATTTTTTTTCAAAGCAAATAAAAATAGCAGTCACAAAAAGCCATTGCTGCGCGATATAATTAGTGCTGAAAAGCTCCATTTTGATGCCATAAACTCGTAAGTCCTATGTATGTTTTGAATCAGAATGTTATTTAATAGATTTATCAAATCAGCGACGCTAAGGCCAGCTTGATATCGGAAATCTCATCAAGGTCTTTTAGGAAACCCCTTCTGAAGGTTGACATTCTAGAACTCCCCGGGGCATGACATTGACAGAGAAAGTGAATCACAGTTTCCCTTTCATGTTGGTCTCCGCAGCTACGCCAATGAGTATTGAGAGATATACCCAACTTTTCTGCATGCTATAGGCCCAAGTCCGGAACATATGTTTTCACTGGGACTGCATAAAAGATAGGTAGAATGGTTTGTTGTATAGGCAGGCCATAAAAAAGTCTGTTAGACTGTTCCACCTGTGGTTGTATTCTGATAGAAAAATTGAGAAAACTTTGCCCTTCATAGCTCCAAGAATAATATTTAGACTTTCAGCAAGTGAGCAAGTGAAGGACTGATTCTTCTTCTATAAATGCTATTATGACCCGGAACCCAAATAACAGTGACACAAAGGTTGATGTTTACGCTGGATATTTAGAAATCCCGAAATGTTGGACCAATATAGAGGATGATGTAGCTGAAAAGATAGTCATAATAGCGGACTGGCTATGAGTGCATATAGCCGTTTTCTATTTTGGTTTGAGTATTTTGCCAGCTCCTCTGATTGCTAGGAATTCAGATTGAAATACACTGTCAAAATCAGGTAGCCGAAAAGACTTAGACATTAAGGAAAAATTCCCCACCCAACTATCTACAGTCCATCTTTGACCCGTCAGTAAAAACAGTGGCATTTAAGTCTTTCATAGCCATGCCATCCTCAACCTTAGGAAGGAACGATTTCCTTAAAATGTATACTGAGGTTCAAGACAAAGGTGCAGTAGTCAATGTTTGTATCAAAAATGTCGGATGAAATTAATCCCGTAATATTGCCATACAAATACGGCCTGAAAATCAAGACTTCGTTCTTAAAGTCTTAGCTCGCTGTAGGATTCTAAATATTTAAAGTGAAGGCTAATTGGTAAGAGTAGAATATGCGGAACAACATTTATAGCATCTGTTTGGCAAGATCTAAGGGCTCCTGTAGTGCCGACACTATTCTTTGAACCTTCTTTAGTTTGTCGATGTTCCATTTCTTGTTTAGCGTAGGCTAAACATAATCAATTCATAAGACAAAATACGATGTGTGTTCAAAAAATACCCGGAATTTTCGTTTTTTGAAAAAAAAATATTTATTTATTCGTTTACATCAATGTGGTCCCCTTCAAAGTAGTACCCGCCAGATATAATACACTTATGCCAGCGTTTTTTCTAATCTTCGAAGCACTCTTGATATTCACTTTATGATATGTCCTTGAGCATTCTCAGCGATTTGGCCTTTATTTCTTCAATCGAGCAACCTTTCATGGGTCTCTTCAACTTTGAAAACAGGAAAAAGACACACGGTGCCATATCTGGTGACTATGGAGCTTGGGGCATGAATACGGTATTGTTTTTGGCCAAAATATTACGAACAAGCAACAACGAGTGAGCAGGTGTGTTATCCTGGTGCAAAAGCCATGAATTGTTTTTCCATAAATTTACGTCACATAACTTCAAGGTAATACGCCTTATTAACCGTACGACCTTGTGGTAAGAACTCTTGATGCACTATGCCTTTATAATCGAAGAAACATTAAGGAAAACCTTCACATTTCATCGAACTTGACGTGCTTTTTTCGCTCTTTGTTGGATGTTTCTAATTGACCGATTTTGCTTTGGTTTCGACATCATAACCGTACACCCATGTTTCATCACCAGTTATGACCCTTTCAAGCAAATTTGGATCGTCGTTGACGTCATTTAACAGCTCCTGAGCGATGTTCATGCGATTTTATTTTGTTTGGTAAAAATTCAGCACTTTTAGCAAAAATCTACAAGAAGGCACTAAGGAAATCCAAGCGATCTTCTTGGCAATCCTTCTGTGGCATGATAGAAGAAACTTCTGAAGCCTCTAGGTTACGGAAAATTCTTTCAACTAATCCAGCTATGCCAAGCTCCTGGACAAATTCAAGTAATGAATCTCTGAACTTACTATTGGACACTCACTTTCCTGGTAGTTCTCTTACCGAAACTTGCAACAGTTTTATACGTTCAAGTTCAAATGCAACATATCCACAAGGTCTGATCACAAAGGATAAGCTACAATGGGCTCTCAACAGCTTCAAACCATTTAAAGCTGCAGGACCAGATGGAATAATACCAGCCGAATTACAAAAGGCTTCTGATATAATTGCACCAATCCTTGAGGCAATTTTTACCAACTGTCTTTACCTGGTCCATGTTCCCTCGGCATGGAGAGAAGTTAAAGTTGTTTTTATACCTAAAGCAGGTAAATGCTCCCAAGTCAATCCTAAAGATCTACGACCTATAGTCTATCATCATTCTTTCTTAAGACCCTGGAAAGATTGATTGATATCCATTCCACAACGTGGACACATCTGCAATCACATATGCACTGACATCTCTAAATGTAGAGAGTGCGCTTCGGGAGTAAATTCATTTAATGCTTAATAGCAGAATAATTAACTCAAAACTGGGCAACTCTTCTAGCAGACGATTCGTTAGTAGAGGGACACCGCAAGGTGGTGTTCTATCCCCTCTCCTCTGGAACCTAGTGGTGAATGAAATCCTAACTAGTCTGGATGCGGAGGGTTTCAGAGTAATAGCCTATGCGGACGACGTTGCTATAGCAGTTTCAGGAAAGCATCTTAATATCCTAAAAGAACTCTTACAAAATGCCTTGGACAGACTAATACTCTGGGCTGATCGGTGTGGACTGGGTGTTAACCCACACAAAACCGATCTGGTCTTATTTTCGAGGAGATACAAAATTCCATTTGTCAACCCTCCTTACATTAAAGGAATCCAATTAAAATTCTCAGACGAGGCCAAATACCTAGGTCTTGTCTTAGACAAAAAACTAAATTGGAAACGCAACGTACAGGAAAGAGTCAAAAAAGCTACTGTAGCTCTCTTTTCTTGCAAAAAAGCTATTGATAATAAATGGGGTTTACAACCCAGAATCACGCATTGGCTATACACATCGGTAAGCAGACCGATTTTAACGTAGTGTGGCAGTATGGTGGACTGCTTTAGAGAAAGGTATAAACAGGGATAAGTTAAATAGAGTCCAACGTTTAGCCTGCCTATGTACAAGCGGATCGCTTCGCACGACCCCGTCTGCACACAGACTACACCATCCCCCAACTACAATTCGACAGAAACTTCCAGATTTCTATACCTACCAAATCTTTTTGGGAGGAAAGGACATTCTTGGAGGATGAGTCAACCCATTTTTACACAGATGGCTCAAAAACCAAAGAAGGGGTTGGTGGAGGTGTGTACTCTGAACGACTGAAATAAAGTCTCTCATTCCGCCTTCCCAATCATTGTAGCGTGTTCCAGGCGGAACTTTTGGCGATTAAAGAAGTCTTGTCTTGGCTCAAAGAAAACGTTATATCAACATCTGATATCCGTATTTTCTCTGACAGCCAGGCCGCTGGACTCTGTCTCTACAAACTCTATAACAGTCCATAACTGTCGATCATCTCTAATGGAGATGGCGCAACAGTTTAATATTCACCTTTGCTGGGTGCCGGGCCATAGAGACATTCCAGGTAACTGTAAGGCAGATGAACTCCAGGAACGGTACAGTACAGCCCATCCTAACCACGTTTGGCAAGTACTGGCATATCAATCGCTTCTTGTAAACTGTTGCTACCGCAAGACGCTGCGAGGAGGGCAGGCCGCAGGTCACATCACCATGTGTCAAGCCACAAAAAACATCTGGCCAACACTGGATTTAAAACGCTCAAGGTGCTTGCTCTCTCTAAGTAGATCGCATATAAGCTCGATAATAGGTGTTATAACCAAACACTGTCTAATAGGAAAGCACGCCACGAGACTAATCGTATTCTCAAATGACTTTTGCAGAAGCTGTATGGACGAGGAAGAGGAATAAACGGTTCTTCATCTTCTCTGCACATGCCTTGCTCTAGCTAGGAGAATTCTTCTTTAACGATCTAAACGATCTTAATCATATCGCCTCTCAAGCTGGTTCCATTGAGTTTAGGAGGAAGCCATTGAGTTTAGGAGGAAGCCTCAAGATTCATGTGGTATCACAATGGACCATTAAACTGGCCTAAGTGTGTCCGTTTCCATCTTGGACAGCCACTATAACCTAACCTAACCAAACCTAGCAAAAATCGCTAAGCTCATAAAAACACGTCGAACCTTAGCATCTACCGCAGACAAAGTAAACAGAGAATATAGCTGAAAATTGCATCATACTTTAAGGGCATGTATACCAACACAATAAAAAAAATGTTGACACCCGGTCTCTCCAGACTCGCGAAATTTAAAAATTCCGGTTAGTTTTTGAACACACCTCGTATGTCGTACAACGGCTGTGTACGTGCGCAAAATCATCTTCGGTTAAAGGCCTCATTTTTAACCAAATGTTTTTCACAGGCGTTAAAAGCAATGCAAACTTTCTTAACCCAATTAAATTCTAGTTTAGTTTGGGATCTAAAATTACTCTTAGATAGTACTGGAAGATAAAGACAGGTTTTGACCGTTGAGTCAGGTTATATTTAAGGCAGGTATTTTTAAAGAGAATCAGTTTACCGTCGATTATTAATTCTTCTTAGGAATAAAGAATGAAAAACAGTTGTTCGAATTTGTATATTAAAGAGTTTTTTGTTTGTAGATTCCTCCTTTATAAGATTAACATAAAACGTTACATACATTATTTAGAAACAATAGAACAATTAACCTGAGCTAGAAATCTTGTAAGGTACTTAATCCATTATGCCCTATTCCAAATCAAATGTTGAAAAAATCTAATTTCTTGTTCAGAGAAGTTTAGTAATAACAACTAAAGTTCTTCGGTTATTTCTCATCAATGGAATTTGATGTTTTCCTCTACTTCTTCCAGAATTGCTTAATTTCCTAACCTAAATTTGGCTAAAACTTGCTCTGAACATTATTTATATCCCCATCGCGTCAATTATTAACACCGAAATTAATAAATTTTAAAATCCTAAAATAAATGCAATTTGCGCAAAATATTGTCTAGTTTATTACAATTTCCATTTAAATAATTTCGAACCATAAATCATTCGAAATCGCACGTCAACTATTATCTATCTATATCTACAATAATCAATTACTCATTCTATCTACATTATAAGGCAATGTCTCAATAAATCTAATCAAATAATTAAAAAATCCCATAGATACTCGTCGTCGTACATAAGAACTTTCTTAGAAAAAAAGTAATAAAATTATATCAAAGAAAATTCATATGTTATAAACTCATATAGTCTACATATTGACAATTAGAAACGAGGGAAAGAATCGCTGAGGTTTGACGCCGTGCGCCGTGAGATTAATTAAAAATAACAACAACAACACGAAAAGGCGCCATTAACCGCGAAACCAAGACCAGGACCAACCCACCACCGCATTAGAAATAAATTATTCTATTATTTCGCCTAAACCGCACATACAAAAAAGCAACAACGCACGATACACCTCGAGTATATGCAACAAAAATGACTTTGAACTTGCTTTTGAAAAACTTAAATGTCACGTGAATTCCTTTAAACGATCGACATCAACATCAACATCGACACAGAATAACAATTTAAGTGAAAAATCATTGAAAACAAAAAAACAACAACAAACAACTTAAAAGAAGCTTTCCCCAACAACAACCAATTTTATAGATACTTTGAATAGAGGAAAAGAAGGAACGAACGAACTTTTAAAAAACCACCCTTAGAATTAAATTAGTGGCGCGAGTGGGGTGGCTTAAACGATCTTTTATATTTTGTTTTATTTGTTGATCATTTTATACTCAATCTTGTGTATGAAAGAGAAAATAGCGCCTGCGCTTGACATGGTTCCGCACTCGGTCAATCTAAACGAAAACAAAAAATGAACATGAAAGTATCTTCGGGCTTAAATTGCATGATGGATTGCTAAATTATAATGTTATAATTTTGCTTTAAGTAGAAGCTACTTTATAGGGTATTGTTAGTTTGTACCGTTTTTAGGCATTATAGTTATTTTTTCGTTTTTAACATTAGAAGAATTTTGAAATTCAACAAAAATTTGTCTCATTAATATAGTTTGTTTTAAAAACTAGGTTTTTATTTTAATGACAAATACAATGTTCTTTTCAGTTCCTTATAATTTCGAAAAGAAAAATTAAATTACCAAAATGTCTTGCTTGATGATGTCAATAAGATAATTTGATTTATTTAAGCAATCTTGACGTATTGACGGAATAAATATCAGAGCCGAAGTCTAAATTTTCAAAATATCAAATATTTTGGCCAATACTGGATGATGTATGTAGTATTATTTCTTATCGTTATTATCGATGAAAACCGCTTAAGGCCTTCCAATGGTGCCAAGTCGTTTGTAAACATTAGCTAGGAACTTCACAAATGTATGAAATAGTGGTACGGTAATGGCCTGTGAGTATTGGTACAATTTGTTCTAGAACTATCTTGAAGAAGCTAACAGAGCTTCACATATTCTCTTATTTCGAATTAATCAAATTATCGGAAATTCTTCAGTGTAATCTTGCACAATCGTTGATACTTGACTCTAAAAATTCTGTCTAACAAGTCTTTTTTTTCTAAATTTGTCTTTTTTTTAACCGATTATCGACTCGTTTGGCCAAAGATTTCTCAATTCCTAAGATAACTTTGATGAAAGGATAATTATTGAAGACTGAATTCTTTAAACATATTTTTTTTCTTATATTTTCGAATGTTTGTATGCATTTCCAAGCTCATTTCTTCTTATTTCTATAAAACTACAATTTTTGAATTCTTTGAAACATAGAATGATTTCGCTTTGTTAAACGAAACATAATACATGTTATATTTTGAAATAAACAAAAGCAATAATTTCTGAAAATCACTAATTTTTTTACAAGTATTTGGAAAATTTAATTTCGTTGATACAAGGCTCTCGAAAAAACGGAACTGTTTTAACAGTTGTGAAGAAGCTATCGCCTTATAAAGTTTTGCTTGTGTAAAATTATAGTAAAACGAGCTATGGACCCAAAAATCGCACTAAGCCGAGTTTTAGGCAATATTTAGAGAACATTTTTTTTCTCGAAATGGAAGTCTTCTTTATTAAATCAATCCGACAATATTCAACTGTTTAAAGACTGCTAAGTCCTTAAGTATAGTGTCTTTACTGCTTACCCTAAATTATTAGCTATATTGGCTGCTTTATTTCTGGCCCCCTTTTTTTCCTAAAATCAGAACCACAGCACATTTTTGACAATTATCACACCTTATTAGAAAATTTACTTCAGCACCAAGCCTAAGTGGACCTCAATGACAGCAGGTGTGTTTTGTCATTGACTAATCGGTTTTGACAGTTCCTCAAGCCTTGTGATTTTGTTCTGCTCCCTTTTGATTTTATTTTTGTTTGTTTCCCCATTTTCCAAAAAACTAAATCAAATAGTTTCTAACTTGTTTTCATTTATTTTGGCTTATTCTTAAAGCCTTCATTGTTTGCCCTACAATATTTCGGACTTACTACCTCCCCACATACTAGTTCGATTAAGGGTCTATACTTTTTATTACATTCATGTTCGTAAAGGATGTGCCCTTTCACTTACCATATAACATACTTACCATATAACATACGTCAATGAAGTAGGCTTGGAGTTTCGTGTTGCTATAAAAACATGATTATATTGTACAAAAGACATTAATAAACTATTCTTATTTATAGGGTGTTTGAATGTCGGTAGTGTGGCTCTTGATAATTCATTCAAGATTAAGCGTTTTTAAGGTATGTTTTACTACATTGTTGATTTGACAATGATTTCCAATAAACGAGGTTTTTGCCCTAAATTGCTTAAACAAGATCTCTTCCATTCTGAAAGGGTTTGATAAAATTGAAAAAGACGTTTAGACCACTGACATATCGAAAATTTTTTCTAACGAGTTATTAAACCCTGAAATAAGAAATTTAGCTCTGCGACTTAAAGAAGTTCCTTTAACTCATCAATTGAATATCAACTTTCTTTCAAGACACCCAGTATGTTTACAATAAACACACATGTAAGGCTGAAAATCAATTAAAGAAAATAACCATTCACCCCCTTCTTTAATATTTCCCCACTATCAATCATAATATATGTATACAAAATGCCTAAGCACTCTCTGTAGCCTTGAACCTTAGAAAAAAATAGGTTTTAGTATACTCAAAGCTATTCACTTAATTGAGTGTAATTTGATTGTCTTGTCCTTTTTTTTACTATTCCGAAAGTTTTCTTTTGTTTTGTTTTGGTTTATGCTATTAGTTTCCATTAGTTTCCGATAATATAGAGTGCTGCCACTTTAATTGGAACACAAAAGGTTAAAAAGGAACGCAATCATTTGTGAATGAATTCTGGGAACAATCATTCATTGAAAGATTTGTTTACTTTGAAACTGCGATTTTATATAATTTTTTAGCTGAATTTATTTGACATTAAAAAATTGCTTTTGAATGCTGTCAAATTCATTTTTGAAACAATATAGTAGTGTTTTTGTTGTGTCTCAATACTTGCATTATTTTCGTTATTTACTCCATAATTTTGTCTCGTCTCTGATTGATATCAATCAATGATTTTTAAAGATTTCAGGATCAATAATAAATGAAAATAAATAATTAGTGTCACTTTAGCTCGTAAAGAACCTAGTGGCTTAAAGTTCTCAACCACACCTGTTAGCTAGTAGCGTCAAGAATGAAGGAAATCTAAAGTGTATATGTAGAATGAAAATGTCTGATTAAAAAAACCCTTTTTCAGAATTTGTTGATTTCTCACAAGCGGCAATATCTATAAAAAAACAACAATCAATTGATTGAATTCTTGCAAAAATGAACGAATTTTGTCTATATCTCCATAATTTTCACTCTAATTTCGTCAAATTTCAAATTTTGCTTTATCCATCTGATTGCTGACAGTTACTAATTTTAAATTATTGTCGGTTTAATAGTTGTCAAAAATTGTAGAACGTTTAATTTTTTTTTTTTCATCTTTTAAAAATAAAGCTTCTCACCAAAAAAACATTGATAAACTACAGAACAGCAAAAAAACAACAATCAATTGATTGAATTCTTTCAAAAATTATCGAATTTTGTCAATATCTCCATCCTTTTTACTATTTTTTCGTCAAATTTTTAAGTTTTAATAATCCATATGATTGCTGACAGTTACTTATTTTAAAATATTGCCGGTTTAATAGTTGTCAAAAATTGTAATACGTTTAATTTTCTCTGTTTCAGTGTTTCAGAAATAAAGCTTCTTACCAAAAAACAGTGATACATTACAAAACAGCTTTAAAATCGTATTTGCTTTTATGTAAACTTAAATCGAGTTAAATAGAGTTTAAATGACTTATCACAGACTAAGTCGGAAAGAATTCTTAATAAATAAAATTATCAACAAAACTATTTATCCAAAAATAATTGAATACGAACAAAGTGGTATCAGTTTAGTTTTAAAATCAGTGTCAATAGTTTAGTTGCGAATAGTGCTATGACATTCCAGCGAGTAATGATAAGGTTCTCTTTTTGTTCGTCTAGAACGCGCTCGAGATAGGGAAATTCCAAAACTATTGCGTACTTCAAAAACTCCGCTTTCAGACATTACGACTTCTACTGTGTATACTTAATGTAGATTGTGTTCAGTCAGCTTTTCGTTCACAAAGCTTACAAAATCTTCTGAATTTTATCATTTCAAATGTGAAATTAATAAGGAGTGTGAAAAATTTACTTGCCCAATAAAAATTCACATAACAATAAGTTAAAATTTTGATTATCTTATAGGGTACATACTCAAATGTTTGTCCAACAAGTTTTTCAGTATGTTTTTTTCGGATTTAAACATTTCACTTGTTGCAAAATAAAAGTACTATCAGCGAGCACTGTCAGTTTAGCTTGAGACTCCTCACTATACCTCTACTATACCTGCGTCATGGTCACGATATATATATTCATTTTTATAGCATATTGAATTAAAAAAAATACAACACAAATTTAAGCCCCGTCTCCATCGTTATACGAGTAAAGCTGAAACAATTCGGTCGACATAAGAGGAACGTTCACATAGTGTCGGTAGTCGTCGTAGTCACAGTCGTAGTCATCGTCTCCTCGAACATAATTATTGCAAGTTTACTTCAGTTAAAGAGAGAAGTGTATCTATACAAAATACATGAACTGTACATTGTAGGTACTTATATGTAAATTTTCCGCTCTGAAACGCGCGCCGCGATACTCATATAGAGATATAGAGACGCTTACTTCTAATGAACGGTGATGGTGCTTCTACGACAACGACGAACGGCAACGGCGGTAACGACAACGACGGCAACGATTGGGACGGCGGCGGCTAGTGGCTACTTCGCGACCGCAATTAACATTCATGTTATGATGGTGTACTTAAATAGTGTGTAGAAAAGTCCGTGGCCAATAGTCGATTTGTTTTGGTCACTATAGCATCAGATAAAAATATATTTCAAAAAATCTAAGACGTTAGTCGAGAACGCTCACAAAGTCCGTTGTACCTACCTTGAATAAAAAAAAGTCGCGTGCCTTAAACCTACCTTTACCGACGACCTTCCTATCTCTCCTATATCATCAATAATTTATATTGTATCCTATTCCTTCAAAAACTTCGCATAGATACAAAGATACAATATCTATAAAAAGTTTGATTTTGTGGTGTTAATCACTGTTTGATGATTTGTTTTTGAATTTAATTGCCTTAAAAATAAAAACGAAGTTGTAGGAGGAGGTGTGTTAATTTTGTTTTATATTTGAATTTAAATGTTGACGAGTTATTGGGAGGTTGGTTACACGCGCGAACTCCCAATTTGTATTTAAGAACGCATATTGCCCGCTGAGTCACACAACACAAAAGTGTATCTTCTTTGTATCGGTCAGTGTTTACCCAAAAACAAAAAGTATTTAATGAATATATCAAGTATCACAAGTACCTATCAAAAATTATATATCACCGCGGAAGTTGAACGGATACGGAATATAATAGCTGCTGATTGATTGCAAATCTCGACGTGTGGGAGTCCTCATCAGATTGCGTTCGAGATTGTGCTCCGGTCAATCCCTTAAAGTATTTTTTTGAAAGAAAATTCAAGCTAAAGTGTTTTTTGAAATTTGTGTTTTTTAATTGAATTGTTGTTGTTTTGAATAACAAAACTCACAAAATTTAAAAACTTTATATTTGTGCGTGAACTGTGTGATATTTTGTGGTTTATAAATATTAGCATCAGCTTCTGTAGAAACCCCTTCGAGAGGACATGAAAATATTCAACGTCTTATGTTTTAAACAAAGTTTGTTAATATTTCTATTGCTAATTAAATAAGTATTTAATAATTTTTTTAACACAAATCATGCTTTTATTACTAAACATTCATAAATCATTGCATTTTTTTTGTTTATGTTTGAAATCCAAAAGTTTCCGGCCACTAAACCGTCAATTGGATTTCATATACACAGTGGCAGTCATAAAAAAAGTACACAAAACAAAAGACCGTCCATTAGGTCTTCGTCCTCGTCCTCCCTTGTTTATTTTACTATAGCTCGAGTTAGGGTAGATATTTTTTGTATCTTCAACTATATGCGGTAATTGCAATGCCACATTATTGTAATTAGTAAACTTTAGCTTTTTTATATTGTGTAGTGTAGTGTTGTTTTTGTTTTTATTTTGATTTTGTTTTTAAAAGATTTTTCCCACACGGTTTTTGTCGGGTTGTTTAATGCATAGTAAGGTACAAGTTGTAAAATGTTTTAAATAGAGACATGACATATTCTATAAATAGATTAATGTTTTTATTTTGTGTTTTTAGTTTAGTATTTTTTTTTTGTTGTATCTGTCTATTGATTAATGTGGTACAAGTTCAAAATGTAAAGCCAAATATTTGTTGTATTTTTTGTTTTTGGTGAATATGTAAGCGGTTGTTTTCAATATGTCTGATCTCAGATGGTAAACCTATACAAGTACCTGCATATGTTCAAAAAAAAATCAATTTGTTTATGTTTATGTTTAATTTTTTTTGACATTGGTTTGGTGACATATTATTTTTCAAAACTATTAAATTTTTTTTGCGTAAGATAAAATATATAAAATTTTGATAAATAGCATATTTCGTTGTGTTGTAAACATAAAATACTGAACTTTAAATTAGAATTAACTAATTATGACTTTGTAAACAAATTGTGAATAGGTGAAAAAACAAGTGTGTTTTTGGCAAACAAAAATTGAAATGCAACATATTTTGTTTTTAGAATTGTCTATTTTAGTGTGTCATATTTAAAAAAACATAGAGGGCCCTATATTGAAAAAAAATTCCCTGGAAAGAATTCCTGTTTTCGAAAAAATTCGATTCGTGAATGCATTCGAAATAAACCTTCGGAATTTATTGATATCGTCAGATAAATTTCTAGAAAAATGTCTAATAAGTCAATTTTGTCAGTATTGATTTTTGAAATGTACCTTATAACTTTAATTGTTTTTTCTGTTATTACTTCGAATCTTGTGATTCTCTTTCACGTCTCTCTCGTACACATCTTTGGCAAAAAAGCGCATTTAAGCACTCAGTTAAAAAGTACACTAAATGATTTCTTCAGTTGTGGTAAACTTTTGAGTTTAAATTGACCGTATAGTTTTTGATAAATTTAAGGAACAAGTGATTAAAAATCAATATTTTAAGACTTATTTTCCATCTTTAATGGGGTAGTTTTAGTCGAATTGATGAATTCCTTAGTATGCGTCTTATTAATCTGACCTCTTTTTTCCTCGACTGATAAAATAGTACATTTTAGTTTAAACATTTTTACTCGACCATAATCATTGTTTCCAAATTTTTTTACAGATTCACTTGATTGTCAAATACATTCTGTAGAGTGTTACTAGATGTACAATGTTTATTCTTTTGAGAGTTTAGAGGCTTACAACAGATTTTACGGTAGTTCTGCAATCAGCGAAATTGATCGAAAAATTAACTGCATTCATTCATTCCACAATAAAACTTAATACAAAATTTCAAAAAAATTGTGATTACAAAAGGATTTTTTTCCATTTCTAAGGATTTTAATATTCCTGAAGTTTTTGAAACTGCTCATGATTAGAAGATATTTCTCAAACACCGATGCGTAGGTTTTATTGAAGACTTAAAGTTTTAAGGAAGACTCCCAAAAGAGTTAAAAATTCCGAGGGAACAAGAATTTCCGAGGGAACACAAATTTCCGAGGGAAACAAAATTTCATGAGAAATTCCCGATAGGGCCTAGTGATTTTTCTTTTTGAATTATGGTGATTCTTTCCTTTTTTTTATTCATTTAAAAACTTTTTGAGTTTAGAACTGAATATTTATAGGAACTGTTATTGATTTTCATTATGTTTAGATTTTTTAGAATTTCAAACCGATTATTCAAAATTTTTGCAATGTATTTAAATGAGCACAATTGCCTCTTCTCAATGAAATTCTCTTAGTAAAGAAAAGTTGTGTATTTTTTTAAATTATTGTAATGGGCCCGAGTTGAAAAATTGAATATTTTGACATTTATCGAGGTCCCTAGATTCGAAATTAAAGATTTTTAGAAAGATATCTGTTCGTGCGTGTGTACCTATGTACGTTCGCAACGTTTTCTTCTTCGTCCATAGCTCAAGAATCAGTAGAGATATGGACTTCAAATAAATTTGTTATACAGACAAAAAGGGAGGAAGTTGCAGAAAGGGCTCTCAAGAACATTGAGTGGGTAGTTTTTTACCATAGCAGTTTTAAAAAAAGGTGAAAATGTTAGTTAACCCTAAATATCTCATGAACCAATGACGCTAGAGACTTGAAATAAATGTTATAATATATAATATTGTAACGTGATACCAAAGAAGTGTATTTAAAAAACAAAAATCAATTAACGACTTAAATATGATTTCATCTCCAAAACAATTTTTTCCAACGAAGAATAATGTTTTTGACATCTGATCAAATTTTGAAAAAAATCTAATTGACAGCTTTCTTTATAAAAATAAAAACTTAAAAAAAACATTACTCAAAAACTGAATTTCGACTCAAATATCTTTTCAAAAACTTGATATTTTGCCTTCCAGCTAATTTTACCTTATAAAAAATATTGTTGTCAACATTCGAAAAATTTTTGAGAAAAATCGAATTGACAGTTTTTTGACGAAAAATAAAACAAAACTAAAACTTGGTAAAAACTGAATTTCGAGTCAAATATCTTTTCAAAAACTTGAGATTTTGCATTCCAGCTAATTTTACCTTATAAGAAATATTGTTGTAAACATTCGGAAAAATTTTGAGAAAAATCCAATTGACAGTTTTTTTTTACAAAAAATAAAAACCTAAAAAAAAACAATACCTCAACATGGTCAAAATTTGCTTTCGACTCAAATATCTTATCAAAAATTAAAAATATTGTCTTCAAACTTTTTTTAAAAACCCACAAGTCCGTTTTTTCATAAAAAAAATAAGATCTACATAAATAGTACGCACATTTGGTAAAAATTGATGTTCGGTTCTCGATATCTCTCAAATTAATTTCATTCAACCAATTTGTAAAAAATTAAGAAATGCTTCTTAAATTGGTAAAAACGTGTTTTCGACTAAAAATCTATTTAACAAAACTAGATTTTCAAACTAAACTATATTGTTGGTAATTTTAAAATTTTTAAGATTAATTCCACTGACAACTTTTTTAAAACAACACGAAAACCTACAAACTTTTAAGCAAGAGAAATCGACAGACGTGTGGGTCGCATTCCAGCCTCTTTTTTTATTATCTCCCCTAACATCAATGCATTTGTTACATGATGAGATAAGCTTTTTTAAACCCTCAAAAAATAAATTTACCCTTTCTCTGCAAAATATCTATTTATTGCCGACTTGAGTTCTTCATCATCCGAAAATCTTTTTCCACGAAACCATTTTTTCAAATCCGGAAATTTCCTCCCGCAAATTATGCAAAGTGGAAACGTAGGATGTGACGTGATGGTTTCACCATTTTTTGTACTGAATGAGCAAGATTCCCTTTGATTCCCTAAAAACTTGCCATGAGCTTTCCGGCAGACGGAGTGACTTTAAACTTCTTTGCGATGACTGTTTATTTTGTATGCTACTGCATGGGCTCTTGCTTGCTTTCAGGTGCTGTGAGCATTCGTAACACCCTCCTTGCACTGACCTTTGAAAGGTTAAGATGCCCATGAAGAATGGTGTGAATAGTACCAGTTGAAAGCTTAGTGATCTCTGCCATCATTTTCACCTTTATTCGGGCATCCTCAAGAGCAAATTTCGATTTCTTTGATGCTTCATCCCGCACAAGCAGTGGCCGGGGCGCCGAAACGGAGGTTGTCTGCAATGCTCTCTCTGCCTTACTTGACCACTTTTGCACAGTTGATAATGAAGGTGCGAAACCCTGGTAAACAGCCACTATCTCTTCGTGAATAGTTTTTTGACTTTTTCCTTGCTTAGGGCGACGACGCTCAATTTTCACCATCATCGCGATCGTCTCAGTTGCCATTATGAATTTTACATGAATATACTAAAATAAAAGTATTACTTGATAAATAAGTTAGTTTATATGGATATATAAACACAGCTTCACCCCGATACTGAGAACGCCCCGCATAAAAAAACTTCTTACTTAAAAATGGAAATAGAATAGGTCTTGGATCTTTGTTCTTGTTCTTAGGTGATTTTCTTAAGGGAAGATAAACTAAAAAGAAAAGTTAGACTAAAAATTATATTTACAAAAAAGGATTATTTTAAAATTATCTTAAATGGTTTGTTTAAATGTTTTTGTGTTGTATTTTTCATTTGGTCTAAATATTTGCAGATAAAAAAAAATTAATTAAATAAATGCTTTCAATAATTTTAAATTAAATTTTTGTTTTTTTTTTTAAATTTCGTTGATTTTAATTAATCTCAAGTTTTTTCAGTATCGTAATGAACATTATTGAAATTATTTAATAAGGAATTCTAGTTTTAAATTTAAGGAATTCCTTCAGAAACAAAACAAAATTTAATAAAAATAAACAGTCAAACTTCCTTATAACGTAATTTCCTTTTTAGTTCGAATTTCTACGCCTTAAGAACTATCTCATCAAAATTATGTTCGTTATTACGAAATTCTTTAAAGTGAAACCCTCTTTATAATGAACTAATTTATGACCCGAAAGCAAAGTAAATTAATATATTTAAAATTGTAAATTGTTTTAACAAAGCTGGCTTTGGTACAACTGCAACTTTAATAGAGTCTTACCAAGTGATGGTTATTATATTCCATTTGACGATTAAGTTCCTTCCATGATTTATATTAAGATATAACAACTTTGCATGTTATTACATCTGAGGAATCGGACTGATTAAATGACAATGTTGAAATCGATTTTATAAAAAAAAAAATCCCAACGATAATGACATGAGAAATGCATTTTATAATTTTCGACATGAAACCTCAGATAAAGCATAAATCACCTTTCTTTTCACTTTAAAGAATTTTAAAATAAAATAAAACCGAAACTGTTCATCTGCAATCGAAAATTTATATGTTTTTAGTTTTAAATATTTAAAGATATTCTTTCTATAACATAAGTTCTATTTATACTTTTTTGAAAATATAAAACAACACTTCCTTATAACAAAGCAATTTTTTGCTTCCTTGAAGGTTTTCTTTAAAGAAGTTTGACTGTATATAGTATTTCGTATTCAACTTATTTAGCCATTGTGATCATTAACGCACTGTTTTAAAGAATGCATTGTTATTTTTGACACTAATTTCATCTTAAGACTTTATAAATTCGTGGGAAACTTTTTTGTCAACACAAAGGAAAATCCTAAAATTGTGTTTATATTGTTCACGAAAATGAATAGTTGTGAGGAAAAAAGGATTATTTCGATTCTGTTTGATCAAAATTCTGTAAGGTACTGTTTGGTCATAATTCTGTGTGTCTTAACTATTGTTTTTCAAAACACTTTAAACTTAAAATATTGTGTACCAAAATGCTAAATGATTTTTAGCTCTCTGTAAAAAATATATCAGCACATAATTTAACGTATTATTGTTTTTTTTTTTTAAACAAACAAAACAAATTTTTCACCCGAATTATATAAAAAGGCATATAATTTACAACAACATGAAGTAAAATTATTGATATTTTCATGACAAAACTCACTGAAACCTTGTAAAGTTACATCTTTTTAAAAAATCAACAAAAATCACTTTTATTGAAAAACAAAAATACCTAATGCACAATATTTGCAAAGCAGATTTAATGAAAACTTGTTTTGATAGCTTATTAAATTATGTACTTCAAAATGCTGAAAAAAGTCTACAAACAAAAAGTCTGCAATTTTTAAAATTTGGAAAAAAATGTTTCCCAGGCTATTAACAGGATTTTGAAATACAGAATTTTGTCCTACAGAATTTGACTTAACCATGCAGAATTTCAGAAAATTGTACTTTAAACATTTTTGTATTGAAATTAAAATTATTCTTAGAGCTTTAGAAATATTTGTTTGAAAAAAAAATTACAAAATATAGAAAAATGATGAGAACCATTAACTTCAAGAAACCCACTTAAACCAATATCATTTCATAACAAATCTAAATTAGCTTTTCAATTCATAAAAATGGAGCTTTTGCAACAATCTGTAGTATGAACTTCTATAGAAGAAGTTATTGCTCTCCTTAAAATTGTTTGCTTTCAGACATTGCAAAGACAAGTCAAAGACGCTACGTTTAAGGTATTAATGCAAACTTCTTAACGATTAATCAAAAAGTTTAAGTTGTTTTAAAAACATAGTCATAAGGTTGATTTTGTTTTTTATTAAGCAAAAATTCAGATTTTGAATATTTTGAAATTTACTAACTATTAATATGCATACCCTTTTACTATTATTTTATCTTATAAAGTTAACTGAAGTATTACTAAAACGAACATGTTGAAGTGGTACTTAACCGAACTTAGTGTAAAAATCTGGGATAAGAAATAGGGAGCAGCTTATGATGAATACAGTTCAGGATTCATCTTTTTCTAAGAGTACAAAAGATTAAACTTACTTCCTGACAAAGAATATACATACATAATATTAATATTTCTTAACTGAAGTTTTTGGTTACTCGCTTTGGAGGTAAAAGTAAATTTTTAAACCGCATAAAAAAGTTAATTTGAAGTAAAGATCACTCACAATAAATCCTCAACTGTAAACTACGAGCAGATTATTTCATTTCATTTCTACATTGCATTTATTTTTGTTCTAAAAATTAGTTACAAAATAAGTATTTTTCAAACTTGTAAAACTACATAATTTTTCCAATGTATCTCGTTTATCTTCAAAGCTTTATTTTTCACTGTCAGAAAATTTTAAAATCCTAATTTTTCAATATTTTGTCAATTTTTCAAAAATAATAATCAAAGTGTCAGATTATTTGCTTGTGCCAATAAACATAATGTTTGTTTTCTTATTTAACAAGTTGTTGTTGTTGATTTTTTGCGTATGAATTTTAAACTCAAAATCTATATCATATACCAAATATACATATGTACATGTATCTACAGATATTTTTGTATATATGTATGTAAATATTTTGCATGTTTCTTTAATAAATTCATTTGAATCACTTATTTTTGGAAATCAGATTTAAAGATTTTATTTTTCTTCTTTGACATTTCCTGTGTGTTTATTTTAGTAAATATCCTGTATTTTATTTTAAATGAGAAATCCCAAGAAATCTATAAACGAATGCATGAATTCTCGTGTAATTATCTCCGGCATTAAAATTATTTTATTTGCTAAGGGAATTTTTTTTTCAAATTTTAAGTTGGAATCAATGCAGATGGACGTAATACCTTTCACAATAAGGAAATCAAAGAAAATTCTCTTATTTTGGGTCTGTTCTAAACTTCTTAACTTCAGAACCTAAAACGTTAGATTTATTTTAAAAGTTTCTTGTTTAAAACGAGATTTTTCTCTACAAAATAAGTAATTTAGGTACATTTTTGAGGTTATGATTCAAGGCCATAAATTGTATCTAATTAGAAACTTAATTTAAAATTGTGTTAAAAATTCTATCGAAATCAGTTTTATTTTAAATTCCCTGTCTACCCTAAAAAAGTTGTCCTCAAGCTCAAGTATCAATTTTTTTAATTTTCGTAAAGGCAAAACAATAATTTATTTCAATTGATACAAGCTTATTATTAAACTAACTTAAACGAACTAAGAACCTAACATAAGATTGTGGAGAGAAAGAGTGAATTAAAAGACGGAGTTTTAAGGACGGTGTACTGAGGTTAAAATCAAACAAGTCCAAGTGCGAATTTACACTTAGAAGCATACGAGATATAGTTTCGTTGGAGCCATAACATAAAAGATTTGATAATTGCGGGTGTTACGAGGGTAAGTGTTAAAAGAGATAGAGTTGCAGAGGGAAATGCAATAAATGGAACCAGAAGGAAATAGATGAATAAAAACAATGCCTGAAATTAGTCACGTTCTTCCTACGAATTCAAATTGAGAAGATTTAGGTGGTCATCATCGAAGAGAAGAATAAGAGGATTGTGTCAAGTTAAACCACGAAGACCAAAGGGAAGGAAACGACGTTGGATGCTCTCGATTCTGGAAATAAAAATACTTTGGAAAGGGGATCAAAATTGGGAGGAGTATTGGTCGAACAAAGCTTATTCACAGGGATTGTGGTACATAGGGGTCAGAAAATTTTTTGGAACATCAACAAAAATGATATTGTCTTTGTAGGCGAATAATTAAACTTTTGATCATATAATATGCCAAGGTCCTAATGTTATTCTTATTAGGGTTGATTGTTTAAAAGCTAGAGATTGGGAGGAGTCCTTAAGCGTTTGCGAGAACAGGTGATTGGAGATAAGCACTTAGCAATATTAAGTCCCAAGTAGTTTGGCCCTTTCAAGATAGTTGATTGTAAGAATAAACAAAAGAGGGCTCAGGTGGCTGCCTTGGGGAACACCAGAGTTATAGCTAAGAAAGGGTTATGAGGTGACAGATCTGAAACAATCGCTTTAATATAGGTTTATTAGGTAAGAGGAAATTCATTTTATAAAATTGGGTTTACAGCGTATAGATCTATACGAGTTTTAAGAGTATAGATCTATACGAGGTTCCGTCAAATGCCTTACTAAAATCTGTTTAAATAACATCGTTACTTGTGTCTAAGATAGAGGGGCTAAAAGACACGAATCGAACAAGGTTAATGGTCTTAGACCCGCATTTAAGAGAATATGATGTCTATATGGGACAAACGTGATTCGCAATGAAAGCTTAGAATTTCCTATAAAATACCTTCAAAAAGCTTAGGTATATAATTGAGTTTGGTAGTGGGTCGATAGTTTTTAATAGGAAAGTCACCTTGACTGAAGAAACGGCAGAAGATCTTGGAGAGAGGAAAGGAAAACCATCAGGACCAGGACTTATTGTTCATTAAGTTTATTTTAATTAAATTTGGAGGAGATTAAGAGATACGAGGGAGAAACGGGCAAAGGGAAGATTTTTGTAAATAACTAAAGTATGACGAATCAGGGAAAACCGACTTGTTACGTATGTTATTAACTTAAGGTATAACTACAGCCCGCGACAGACCTAGACCACATTCAACATGCGTTCAGCCAGATCGGCCCTGTTAGTTGTCTACAGTTTCGCACGACAAGTTGGTTAAAGTCCCCTCCCTCCAGCGTGCTCCACCTAAGTCGCCCTCTACTGCGTCGTCCCTCGGGATTTAATTCGAAGACCTTCCGGGCTGGAACGTTGATGTCTATTCGCTTCATAGCACCCAAACATCTAGTGATTGGACCTTTATTCTTTTAACCAAATCAGAGAGATGACTTTATTCAATTAAGTTCTTAGGCCATAGAAGCAGCGATTTTCAACAGTTGTTCTTCGTTTGATTTAAGCGCGGATTTCGTTGTCTGAATTAATAGCGGTGCCTGGGACAAAGTCCTTAACTACCTCAAATCAATGGTGATGTTCTGTTCAAGGCGTCGTCATTCAACCTCTCATGACAGCATATACTTGGTCTTGCCCTCATTGACCACTGAACCCATCTTCTTCGCTTCTGTCGCAATGCTCAAAAATGCGGGACTGACATCACGTTTTGATCTTCCAATTATGTTATCATCGGCGTATCCAAGTAATTACATAAACCCTTGGAGGATTGTGCCTCAAGTGTTGACGGTTGAGTTTTGCTTAGTTTTTTAAACATCGTTCTGGAAAAAATTAAGCAAAAGAAGTCGCAAGACAGTGCATATCCTTGTCTACAGCATTGTTTGGCATCAAACGCATCGGTGAGATCATGATAATACAGCCTTAGCTTTCCATCGTCATTTCCGATAAGTGTGACATAAATTCAAAAACTAGCCGTTGCTCTTTTAAACCTCTTCCCTACAGATGGTGTCATACGCGACTTTGAAATCGATAAAGAGATAGTTTGTATCGTTTTATTGATCCTGGTTTTATATGTGTACAATTGTGGACTTTCCTTGTCCTAGGCTAAACTGATATGGACCAATCAAGTTATTGACAAAAAGCTTTAAATTTTCGCAAAGTCATAAACCTGCATTTTCCAAATTTCTCAGACTATCAGATAATATCGTGATATCATGGTGCAAAGACTTGTTGAATTAATTGACCAATTTCATCAAGTTGCGTTTCAGCGTTATCTATACAATTAAAAAGTTTTGATAATAATTTCACAACATTCCTATTTTTCTACGTATAGCATATTGAGACAATCGGCACTCTAAGTAGGTTCTAGAAATTTCAATAAAAACCCCTCAGTTCCGATTTCCTACTTCCCAAGCAACCGCTTAAATCTACTTTCGCAAAATTTAAATGAAGTTTCAAAACTTAATTGAAATAAATATCACACCACTTCTAATTAATAGTGTTTACGAGTGTTGTGACATTCTCGAGAACCTAATAACATCGATATAAAAAAAACGCTCGTGATTGGAAAAAAAAGTCACATGAATAAAATTGCATATTTTCTTTCTTTCAAATATTAAGTGGCACAAAGATTCTTCTGCAAATTTGTATATCGAATCGACAGCTTGACGACGACGATGATGATAAGATTTCAACGTTCCCATATTCTCATTTAATTTTTGTTTATAAGTCTATTATCTCATTTAACCTGAATAATACCAATTAAATAAAATATGACGCCACCTAAAAACCTAAAATACAAAACAAACTTTATGATTTTTTGATTAAACTAAATTACCTTTGAAACATACCATAAACACAAAATAGAAATGGCGACTTGTGCAAACTTGTGAATCACTTGTCAATATAAAAATTACTGGAAGCTTGAGTGTCATATATGAAAATATGGCCCTGACCACGGTCAAGATAGTTTTTCTTATCACAAAAACATGGTCATTGTTGGTTGGACTTGAAAAATTATTTGAAACAAAAATCTAAAAATATATTAATATAAATTTTATATTGTACAAGAAAGTTTTTGTATATATTTTTTAACGCCACGATGCGGTTTGGTGTAGTGATTAGATTTATATTTGATTAGTAAATGAATTGAATATTTATACTTATTTGATAGGTAAATGAATGTTTATAAACTACGTATAAAGTAGTTATCATTATCATATCACATATTTATGTAATGGCATCGACTAAAGACAAAAATAAACATCACAAGTAACATGTGAACTACCTATACAAAAAGTACATTCATAGTCATAGTCACTTTTACCTATCTATTCCCTTACTGAAATTGAAATAGCAGGTTTATTATAGATAAGTTTTCACACTTGACGCGGTCGGTATACAATACATGTACATTGGATCGTTTTGATTTACTTTGTTGCCAAAGTGATAACATTTTAAACAAATATTTTTATAGATTAATATAGAAATTTGGTGTGTTGTAAGCTTGGTCTTTATTAAATAGGTTTGTTAAAAATAATTTATTTTTGAAACAAAAATAATATCCAATAGTTTCGCACAAAAATGTTTGAAAAGGTTTTAAACAAATTCCAAATATTGAGTTTTTTTTGGCCATCAGTTGATGCTACCTACTCGTGTAAGATATTGAGAAACGCTTTTAGTGGTTAAAGTGAAATTCAATTTCTTGTCTAAAATAAGTGGTTGAGATGCGACCCACATTGATAACTTCCCATCCCTTCTGTCGATTTCTTTTGAAAAATGTGTGTAGGTTTTCGAGTTAGGTTAAAAAAGTTGTTAGTTGAATTATTTTAAAAAACTTAAAAATTACCAACATTATTTTCATATAAAGAAATAGTTTAGTTTAAAAATTTGTTAAATAGATTTTTAGTCGAAAACATTTTTTTACCAATTTTAGTAGCATCTCTTAATTTTTTACAAAGTAGTTGAATGAAAATTATTTGGGAGATATCAAGAACCGAAAATCAGTTTTAACCAAATTTTCGTACTATTCTTTCTAGATTTTATTTTTTATGAATAAACGGACTGTTAGATTTTTATAAAAAAAAAAAAAACAACTAAATATCGGAAACAATATTTTCTGTAAAATAAAAAGAGTTTGAAGGCAACATCTTTAATTTTTAAAAGCTATTTTTTGCAATATTTTTTAAAAGATAAAAGTGACTTAAACCCTATATCTCAAAGTTTTGAAAGATATTTGAGTCGAAAATCAAATTTTAGCAACTTCTATTAATTTTTTTTGTTTAGATTTTTATTTTTTGTGAGAAAACTGTCAATTTGGATTGTTCTCAAAATTTCTCTGAATGTTGAAAACAATATTTCTTATAAGCTAAAATTAGTTTGAAGCCAGAATCTAAAATTTTTTCAAACATATTTTAGTCGTAATTCAATTGTTACCAACTTTGAGTAATGGTTTTGTTAGGTTTTTATTTTTTGTAAAAAAATTGTATTCGATTTTTCTCAAAATTTTACCAGATTTTAAAAACCTTATTTTTCGTTGCACAAAATTAATTCGGAGATAAAATCATTTAGTATTCATACAGATTTCGAGGTGACAATTTTTTTTTCTGTTTTTGTGATTTAGAAAACAAACCGTCAATTTGATTTTTTTTTTCAAAAAATATACTTGTTTGGTATCAATTTACAATTAATTATATAGAATTTGTTTCAAGTCTTTAGCGTTTTTCACTCGTGAGATATTTAGGGTTAATCAAAATTTTTAACTTTTTTTTTAAACTGCTATGGTAAAAAAAAAACACCCACGTAGTTTTCTTGAGAGCCCTTCCTGCATCTTCTGCATTATTATCTGTATAACAAAATTTATTTGAAGTCGATATCTCTACTGGTTCTTGAGCTATGGACGACGAAAAAAAAGTCGCGTGTACGTACGTACACACTCACGCACAGACATCTTTATAAAACTCCTTTATTTCCACTCTTGAAACGTCGA
This sequence comes from Eupeodes corollae, assembly GCF_945859685.1. NCBI lineage: Eukaryota > Metazoa > Arthropoda > Insecta > Diptera > Syrphidae > Eupeodes > Eupeodes corollae. The sequence continues at coordinate 33,598,598 of NC_079147.1, forward strand.
GAAATGTAAAAATTTTCAATTTGACAAATCGGACCCATTACAATAACTTTCTATGATAAGTTGATAAGACCAATAGGTAGATATACATAAATGCCTTAGTAATGTTTCAAAAGCTATTTCGATTTGTTAGATACCAAGACTTAAGCAGCTGATAAAATTGTCCGAAGTTGTAATGGTATTTATAGTTACTTAAAAATATAAAAGATTCGTAGAGAAAAAAAAATGAAACAGATTGAATACGATCAATTTTAAGGTGGCCATCAGATTCTTCTGATTCTGTGCAAAAATAAAAACAAAATTGACAAACAACCGAAAGTTGTACGATGAGAGTTTTTGAACACTCCAAAAAGCTGAAAAAAGATTGATATCATGAGTATGTTTTTTTAGACGAAAAACTATTTAATTTCAATGGTTCTGATGTGTAAAACTTTTATTTTCAGGATTTTAGAAAGTAAAAAAGTTTTTTTAAGCTGGAAATAATTCCGTGAATTATGCTTCGTGTAGTGTAAAGAGCTTGCACCTATTATTTAATAGTTGACAAAAGGTCGTTGCTATCATTCACCTATAAGTCAGTTTTGTTCACAAGGAGTTGAAGTAAACTTTTTTTCCTCCATACCATAGGACCCACGTAGAAAGTTGTTATAAATTTCTTAAATATGTATTGAAGTTTTGAGTGTTAACATTTTATTCCAACAAAAATTAGTTAGTTAACATCATATAAAAAAATGTCAGGATAAAATTCTGTCAATTTGTTGTTTAAATATTTTTTTTTATCATAGTTAAAATTTCAATTACTGAAAAGGAGATATTATTATTGTTTTTTCCAATATTTGATCACTTTGTTATCTCTTTTTATTCAAATTAAAGTCAAACTAGCAAAGCACTACTTATTTCTTAAAGAGGTATTGCCCTAGAATCTTTTTTAAGCAGTAATATTACGATCCATCTATTAACCAATTATCTAAGTATTCCAGGCTTAAAATCTCAGAAGAGGTCACGCGTCTTTTTTTGTGTAAGAGTTCGAAATCTATTTCTCTATGAAAACATTTGTACAATGGCCTTTAAAACTTGATTGACTTTAATTGAGATAAGTACAAGAGAAATGATTGAAAAATACCATTTCAATTAAATTTAGTTCTTTTAAAGAAAATTTTTTAATTTTGTTATTTTGCGAATGTTAAAGTTTTGATATTTTTAGCTTATTTCGTCTACTTTATGGAACTTTTATTGAATTAGCATTGTGAACAACACATTAAGAAACACCAACATTTTCCATCTTCTTAGCATTTTGAATTTAAGACGATATTTAGGCCCTTATTATGAATGTATGAAGATCATAAGTATCAGTCTTATTCAAATTTAGATCTACATTTCCTAAATGAATAAAATCTTTTATAAACCAATTTGAAATCCAATTTGACATCTTTTCGGAATTTTTATTTCACTCATTTAGTCAGTTAGAATAAAAGTGTAAAGTAACTTATAAATTGATTGCAAAAAATAAAAATTATTCCTTAATGTTTAATTATGTTAATAATAACAGACAATCATTGCATACAATGGATACAACTACACTGTTAACTGAAGCTTACGATTATTTTTTTAAAAGAAATATGCCTAAAAGTAAATTTAATTTGAAAATATGATTAACATATCCATTCAAAAAGTATTTAGCTATTTATGTTTAAAAAAATTGTTTATGGTAAACTATTTTTTTACAATAAATTGTAATTGTTTTTAATACCACAAGATAATCTAAACAGTCAACCTCTATTAGGTCACCTCAAAAGTAAATATTAACTCCAATTTTTAGTTAATCTGTCTTAAGATTAAGTAAAATACATCAAGTTTAGAACTCAACCACTTTACGCAATTGACAACTCCTATCAACCTCATATCTGAAATTTTAAACACTATTGAAAGCATTTCAAAAGAAAATTGTAAAAATATCGTACTGAATTTAAACATTTTTTGAAATAAAAACACAAAAAAATTAAATTTTATAAATACAAACAAAAATATAGAAAAGTAACAACAACTGTTTGTTTGATTTGTTTGTATGAATCCAAATCATTCAATCAATCCGTCATCTATAAGATTGACAGCAGACAACTTATGAGACACAACTCTTCTTTGTTTAGTATAACAAGCTATCAGCGTGCATAACAAAGTAAGCTGTCAACAGATTAAAGTTGTATTCGAAATTAACTCATCAAATTAAAAGGGATAAGTCAAAGTCAAATCGAATACCTGAATAATCTCCCACTGAAACTATAAGATTTGTCAATAAGAAGTTTTATTTCGATATTTTAAAAATAATAGTATTTTTTAAGAAGAATTAATAGTTACTTTTTGATGACAAAGACAGAGGTAAGCTTTTAATAATTTGATACGATATTAGCCAAACTGCTGAGCTGACCCTATGATTACAGCGCTTCTTACTGTGTTAAATTTACAACACGTTTTTATTATATGATAATAATTAGAATACGTTTTGAATTGTGTATCGTCTATATTCAATACATTCAACTTGTCAAATGTTAAAAGAGAACAGCTGTTCAAAAAGCGGCCCATTTAAAGTGATACATCTCATTGGAAACCCCTTTGGTCTAAAATAAAAATAAGAAAAAAACATTCCAATTTTCCCCTCTTTGTAAAACAATTTTGGTACATTACATTTATACTACGTATCTAAAATTCAATGTATTTAATCAAATACATTATTAGACCGGTACTCCGGTTTATATATAACGAATGATTTTTTAAGAGCTATTGGAAATTTAAAAAAAAACATACAATCACGAAAAATTTATGAAAATTTAATATGAATCGATAGTATTTTAATGTTTAAAGATTGTTTTCACCAAATGTTAGCCACGGCTTCACATTTAATGGTCCACCCGCTAAGTAAAATTTTGGCATACTCTTTTTTACATTCTGTTCGGTATCTCACGAATAAATGCTTCGATTTTGTTTTCCAGTACGTCAATGCAAGGAGGCTTTTTTCTTTAGACATAAAACCTAAACATAGCCCCACGAAAAATAGGAAGGTTGCGCTCACCATTCACAGTAACATTGCGATTCGCATCATCTTTTAGGAAACACGGCCCAATGATCCCGCCAGTCCATAACCTGCACCAACCAGTGACTTTTTCTGGATGCATGGGTTGCTCTTTACACCAAAAACGGCAGAAATGAGCTTCGCCGCTGAATACAATTTTTCTAAAAAAGGGCCTATTCATTAAAAATTTAACGTTGCGACAGGTCGTTCAATTCTTTCACCAGCTTCACACCTCAATTCTTTCGTTAAAATTTGGACACAGTAGAGTAAAATTTGTAAAAATAATTGTTGTAAATGCAAGTATCGCATCAAGTTTTTCAAATACGCCCCTTCAAAAATGTTAAGAACATTCGAAAACAGGGTTTCTAAGGCTAAGCTAAGGTTTAAAATATCTCTTAATAATAAATTGTATGATAATTTTACAAATCACGAATCTTTCTCTTGTAGATATAATTTAAATCATTTTAATATCTTACTTAGTTTTTTGACATTTTCATTAGTTATGAGTTTTTGTTTGACTCTATATGGTGTTTTCCTACTTTTAAGAAATACGTGTTGAACTTAATTTTAACTGTACCTTTGTACTCGCTTGAAGTTTAAATATAACCGTTTTTAACATAATTTTTTGTATTTTTTAATATATATCAAAAACTTAATGTAATAAAATTGTTTAGATAATAAATTTGTTATAAAAACGAAACTTACTTTCAAACCGTTTTACTTCTTTGTGTTGAAAACCGTTTTATCATCAATGCTTTAGCGTTTCTTTCAGATTTTTGTAAGACAGATGATATTTAACAACCTATAAAGATGTTTTAAATATTGCATGAAAAAAAGGCTGGGAGGCGACCCACACAGATAACTTCCCATCCCATCTGTCGATTTGTCTTGCATAAAAGTTTGTAGGTTTTCGTGTTGGATTAAAAAAGTTGTCAGTTGAATTATCCTAGAAAATTTCAAAATTACCAACAATATTTGTCATATAATGACATAGTTTAGTTTCAAAATTTAGTTTTGTCAAATAGATTTTAAGTAGAAAATGAATTTTTAACAATTTTAGTAGGAGTTCTTAACTTTTTTTATTTCTTGTATAGACGAATACAAATTGGATAAATGAAATTAATTTGAGAGATATCGAGAACCGAACATCAATTTTTACCAATTTTGCGTACTATTTTTTGTAAATTTTATTTTTTTATGAAAAAACTACTGAATATTGAAAACACTATTTTCTGTGAAATAAAAAAAAAACTTTTTATACAATATTTTTAATTTTTGAAAATCTATTTGAGTCGAAAGTACATTTTTACCAAGTTTTATTAATTACTTTGTTAAAGTTTTATGTTTTGTAAAAACTGTCAATTTAATTTTTGTCAAAATTTGACTGAATGTTAACAACAATAATTTTTAAAAGATAAAAGTAGTTTAAATCCAATATCTCAACGTTTTGAAAAGATATTTGAGTCGAAAATCAATTTTTACCAACTTGTATTAATTATTTTGTTTAGGTTTTTATTTTTTGTAAAAAAACTGTCAAAATTTTTCAGAATGTTGAAAACAATATTTTTTATACGTTAAAATTAGTTGGAAGCCATAATCTCAAATTTCTGAACAGATATTTGTGTCGAAATTACTTTTTATCAACTTTCGTTAAATTTTCTTTTTAGGTTTTTATTTCTTGTAAAAAAACTGTCAACTCGATTTTTCTCAAAATGTTACCGAATGTTGAAAACAATATTTCTTATAGGATAAAATAAGTTTAAAGCCATAATCTCAAGTTTTTGAAAAATAGTTGAGTCGAAATTCAATTTTTACTAACTTTCAGTAATTTTTTTTAGGTTTTCATTTTTTTATAAAAAAAACTGTCAATTTGATTTTTATCAAAATTTGACTATATGTTAGAAACGTCATTTTTCGTTGTACAAATTTTTTTGGAACTGATATCATTTTTTATTCGTAAAATTTTCTAGCTGACAATTTTTTGTCAGTTTTTTTTATTTATGAACAAAACCGTCTATTGGATCTGTTTTCCAAAAATATATTGCTTTGGTATCACGTTCCAATATGTAATAAAAAATTTAATTCAAGTCTCTAGCATCATTAGTTCAAGAGATATTTAGGGTTAACCAAAATGCTAACCTTTATTTTTAAACTGCTATGGTAAAAAAAACCACCCACGCAATTTTCTTGGGAGCCCTATCTGCATCTCTCTGCATTATAATCTGTATAACAAAATTTATTTGAAGCCGATATCTCTTCTAGTTCCTAAGCCATGGACGACGAAAAAAAAAACAGATATCTTCCTAAAAATCTTTTATTTCGACTCTAGGGACCTTGAAACGTCGAGAAATGTCGAAATTTTGAATTCGAAAAATCAGACCCATCACAAAAACTTGCTATGGGAAGTTAAAAATATAAATATTTCGAATTGAAATTTGAAAAAAAGGATTATAGGTCATCAATGATTTTATTGAAAAAAAAATACTTTATAAATTAAGATAACTTCAAAATGCCTTGTATACAAAAAAAACGTACATGAGCTGTCAAATTCAGCTTTGGCAAAAAGAAAATATAACACAAATATCACTCTTTATATGCATAAAGTAAAAATATAAAATTTCCATTTTTTCCTAAAATATCGGTTCTAAGAGTTCCAGAAATACCAATCAAGTTTTCAACATAAAAGAGCCACTGTTAAACATCATCGAGTTGTTTTCATATTCAGTTCATAAATAATAATCTTTTTTAGTCTATCGCACTTGCTACACTTCGACTTCGAGAAGTATATTCACAAACTTTCATTCATACAGTGCGTAATACTTGCGCAAACAGTCCCGATCAATAACCTTTTTGTGAAGCTTCTACAAATCATATCACTACTTTCGTTCTACGAGCTATTTTTTGAAAAGATAGTATATATCGTCGCAGACGACGACAACGTCTTCGGTTACTCTGTTAGTGTAAAGTTATCTTTGTGGCTTGTGGCATTCGTGATAACCTTATCAGCAGTAGCAGCGAACCTGTGATATAAATTATTTCTGACTCTCATCGAAAGAACATCGATTGTTATCAAAAATTTTGAATTCGCCGTCTTTTTTCTTCATCGTTCGCCGCAGCCGTCGTAATTTTATTCGAGTACGATTTATGGGTTCGATAGCAGCGAATACGAGTTCATTTATTTATCACTTTGCATCGAAGTCAGTTGACTTTGACTCAAGAAAGACAGAAACAAATTATTAATCGAAAGTAGTTTACTTTATTTTTGTTGTGTGTTGTTGTTAAGTGAATTCGGAAAAATCAACATTTCAATTAAGAAAGTGTGAACTTCACCATCAACCAAAAGCCATTGCCATCCATCTTTCTAAAAGTACGAGTATCTATAAAATACTTTAGTGCTGCATCAACTCAAGAGCTAAAAGTTATGTTTCTATAGAAAGAAATAGACAGTGGCAGGAGCTCTGGTTTCGATTAAAATCGATTTGTGGCAATTTTATTCATGTGATCAAAAAAAACTAAGAGGACAACGCACGACAGACGGGCGGGAGGTAACAGCAGCGGTAGCAAGCGCGCGCGACGCGACTCGGCGCTACGCAACGTATAACATTTTGCCGGTAAAGTGAATTGGTGGTGCAACAGCAACTGTTGCTTTTTGTCTTTGTGGCATTCTGTTCGAACTTTGCTTTCGTCTTTTCTCAAAAAAAAAAGAAGAAAATTTTCATTTTTCTTCACTGCTTCTTCACAGTTTCTTCTTTGAATTATGATTTTCTTTTTTTTTATATTAATAATAATTGTTTCCACTTTCTTTTAATCGAATCGTATGGTATCGTTTTGTATGTCGGTATATGTCGGTATGGTAGATGATGTATGATCATGTTGATCACTTGATTTTAATTATCGTTAAGTGCAAGCCTGTTGCTATCGGGGATTAAAATTGAACAAATATTAATGTTTAGTGAGTTAAAATAATTTATATCATTATTCTTTTGTTTGCTGTTGTTGTATATTAATATTTGTTTGCTCTAAATTCCATATCTTTGTTTATTTGTTTATATATTTTTTTTCTTTTTATTTTTTCATCAATAAAGCTTCTTCTGTGTTTTTGTGGTATAGTGTCTTGAATTGTTGCCTATTTTTTAAATATCGTGTAAACGATGTAAATTTATGTGTGAAAATTTTAAAATTGAAAATGATAAATGAGTTTAGTTTTGGTGGTTTTGTGATGCTAATCAAAAACATGGTTTTTTCACGGTCTAAGGGCATGATCTTGTGTTGTAGGTATGATTTGATGATTTGAAAAGGGAACCACTTCAGTGTTGTATTGTAATATCACCTCGCGCCGCCGCGCCTCTAAGCTTTTTAGTCAGTTTAAAAAAGACTTTGACAAATTGAAATCATGCCATTAGACTAATTTGTTAGATAGCAAAATATATTAAAGGGTGACTAATAGGCGTATGGACAGATTAAAATGTTGACTTTTTGTTTTGACTCTTTCTACATAAAAGAAAACGATAAGAAATATACCACTTCATATTGAAAAATAAAACAAATTATCATCGTTTCGAAAACAAAATAAAAAGGTCGTCTTTTAAATTGGAGTAAAATAATTTTAAGGAAAGAATTTCCTTGAAAATTGAATTCAATTGCAGTTTATACTGAAATTAACATAACCCGTCTCTTTTATGGTATAATTTCAGTTTGCTTACTTTCAGTTTTTTGATGATGTGTAAATAATTGTACATTCATTGGTAAATTTCACTTAAACAACAAAGAATAATTTTGAAAGAATTTATATTGAAGCAAAAAGTTTAGTTTAGTTTTATTGACTTTAAAACTCTAATACTGTTCACAAATTTCTTTATAAGTTTATCTTAAGTTTTAAATGGTTTGGCCGATTTTTACATTTTAAATTTTATGATGGTACATAATATTAAAGAAAAATCTAATACCTAATTAAGTTTTCAAAAATAAAATTTAACAATTCTTGCATATAATGTTACAGGGTGATTTTTTAAAAGTCAAGTCAAGTCAAGTCAAATAGTCCATCCGCTTAGCCCAATTTTGGCATACTCTTTTCAACATTTCAGCTGGTATCTCACAAATAAATGCTTCAATGTTGTCTTCGATTGCGTCAATTGAAACGGGCTTGTCTGTATATGACATGGGCTTTAACATAGCCCCACAAAAAGTTGTCTAAAGGCGTTGAATCGCACGATCTAGGCGGCCAATGGATCGGTCCCGAAAGTGAAGTAAAATATTCACCGAACTTGCCTCTAATGTGTCACTGTCTTGTTGAAACCACGTATCATGCAAGTCGAGTTCTTGCATTTTGGGCAAAAAAAGTTGGATATCATCTCACGGTAGTGCTCATCTTTCACAGTTACGGTCAAATGATGCCACCAGCCCATAAACCGCACCAAACTATGACTTTTTCTGGATGCATTGGGATCGTCGCTAAACAAAATTTTTCTGTAAAAAAGTGAATCTCCGGCCAACTTTCCAAGAGCCCATTCACCAAAAATTTTACGTTGCTATAGGTCGTTAGGTTTAAATTTGTTCACCAGCTGCATTTTGAAAAAATTTTCCAAGTTGTTGAGTAACAGAGGCCCAATTGCTGCGAACGCACTAATCGATAATTGATGGTCATCATTAACACTGGCCCATACCATAATAGCCTCTTCAGTGGGTCGATTAAACTGACCATAAAATAGAAGAAGAACGCGATGAACTTTCTTAACAAAGCACGCATTTTGCAAGTGTTGTTCGTTTGGAAGACGATTCATGGTTAAATTATAGACCAAACTGAAGATGTTTGATAGTCAAACAAAACACGAAACGTGCGTCAGCTGTTTAAACCGACCTGTTGCCAAAAAGATAATAGCTAAAAAATCACCCTTTATGAACAATAAAAACTTTCATTGATTATAAAAATGTTCTGTATAGTAAGGCACTCAAACAATAACGGCTCGTTCTTTATTTATCAATTTTATGGTTTCCTCTAAACTGATTACTAAATTACAAAATATATCTTGCCGAATTCTTTAGGGACAAGCTCACAAAAAATGGAACACCTCTACCCGTTATCTTCGACTGCATAGATCACACAATAAAGGAAAAATCTGAACGGTGAGGAATTAAGTTAAAACTGAGGAGTTCACCTCTGAGTTTAATTTGCGTATGGTGTGATCGGCCAAGTCTTTTTTTCTAAAAATTGGTTAACTTTACTGTAGTAAGCTCTATATAATGATGATTCCGCTTCCCCAGTTAACTAATCGTACATCCTGTGTCTGATTTCGAACTAAGCGAAGAAAGGATATCTTCAGCTGATATTGAAAAAGTTGTTGAGCAATTGTTCGCCATTTTATAAGTTTACAACTTAAAAGTCGTGTTTTCAAAACCCCCATAAATATCTTGCAGAAACAACCTTTTTGCATTGGAAGATATTGTTTGAATCTTATTTTGTTGATCAAATTAGGAATTTTAGGTTGATTATACATTTAGACTGTTATCTAGTTTTTAGTTTCTTTTCCTTTTGAACTATGAAGTTCAATGCTTACTCACAATTTGGTTTTATATTTTTTTTGTAGGTCGAAATAAAGTTTCACAATTTCTCTCAATTGTCATTACTTTTTATTTCCATGACTTTGCTTTCTCAAGCGTGAATAAATGGTAGTTTTTATGACTAATTAATTTCTGATGGAAAACTTTTTGGAATCTTATATACTTTTATCTGAATCCATTTAGGGGAAATTCTAAGTCACACTCACAATAAAAAAAGTTTCGATTTTTTATTAACTGATTATTTAATATTTTATTAAGGTGATGTTAAAAATTATTGTCTTTCCTAAGATTTTCTTATTCAAAATTGTTGTTGTTGTTACCTTCAACACTTTTTCTCAGCTTACGTATAAAAATACTGGTTATGCAAAACATATTAAAAACATACATTGCACTTTATTTTAAATAATCTAGTTCTTGGAAGCAATGGTGTTAGTAAAAAACATTTACAGATTTTTCAGATGTTAATTCAAAGCATTTATTCTTCTTAAAAAAAAGAAAAAAACAGTATAACATTTGTTACTGTAATCGGTAACATGCGTCAAATTATAAATTTTGACATCTCTTCTAGAATCTAAATATATCGTTTGTACGTCCAGAATATGGTGCCTTTTTCACCCTGCGTATCTTAAAAACTAGCTAAAATATCGACTTCAAATAAATGTCTACAATTTGAAAAATTGTAAAAAGGACTACTTTCAAAACTCAAACAAAGTATTGATAACAATATTTTGCGTGAAATAAAAAATGTAAATCAATATCCTTCTTTATTCTCCTAATACTCAGTTGAAAACCATTTCTCATCAGTTGTGTGTTGTTTTTGTAGGCTCTCGTATTTGTAAAAAAAAAATCAATTGAATTCTTCTAAAAACTTAACTACGAGTAAAAGTTAGCAAAAACATTTCCATATGACTAAATAACTTTAATTTCAATATCTAATTTTGTGCCTGGAATTGGAAGTCGAAAACTGAAATTTTATTAAATTTTAGCAGTATTTTTTGGAGGTTTTTATTTCTATCAAAGAAAACACCGATTGGATTTTTTTTTAATATGACAAATTTAGCTTCAGAAATGATAATCGAGTCGAAAATTCAGCTTTACTATCTCTTAGGAGTGTTTTTTATGGGATTTTTTTTTGCAAACAAAAACCGTTACATCGATTTTTCTCCAAGTTTTACAATTATTTTAGAGGAACAATCAACTTTTGTTCGTAAAATATTTGAGGTGACAAATATTTTTTGATTTATAACCACTAATTTATTTGTTTTTCAAAATTATACCACAATTTGGTATCACGAATAGAAAATTTATTGTAAGTCGCTACAGTTATTGCTTTCTGAGATATTTTGGGTCAACCAAAATTTTCAATTTGTTTTAAATTGATATAGTAAAAAAAACACCCACTCAATTTTGTTGAAAGTTATTTAAAGACGATTAATGGTATCCCACAGAAGTATCTTAAAAATTAATTGATCTAGATTCAAGGACCTTAAAACTTCGGAAATTACAAAAATTTCAATTTGATAAGTCGGAAAGAAATATAAATATTTCAAAACATTTCTTAAATGATTTTTCGGCGACATTAAGTTTTATTTGGTAGAATATGTAAAAGCAGTAATGTCCAAAAGTAGTACGCCTATGGTTAGAGCGTAAGACTGTCAAGATTAGGACTGAATGTGCAACCTTTAAAAAAAAAACTTTTTTCACGGGTACTGCCACTTGACAAATCCTCCAAGAGTAATTCTTGTCATGAACAGTGCTTTCTCAAATTAGACGGTTTAAAAGTGTAGGCTTCCTCCATCTCTGACATGTCACACAGGAGTGGTTAAGAGTTACTGGTGATACTTTTTAATAGCAACCAAACTAATTCCTAAATCTCAGCTTTGTTAAAAAATTTAATAGTAAAATCGTCCCCTCAGAAGCAAATTTTACTATTGCAACTAAACTCACATTAAGCCTAAACTTACATTTCGTGCCTACAAAAATTACTGGCGCAAAATTTTGAACGATTTAGTAAAATCTTAAAGCTATTCAGTCTTATCACGAATTCCATAGTAACGGAAACTCTTAAAAATCCCGAAAATACTATTGCGAAATACGATCGTAACATGTCACTTTGCTTCTGAAGAACCAAATATTTATTTAAAAGTTGGCTTTAAAAGACTACTAACGTTTTAGCAACATTTTAAAGAACCTCTTGTTAAGGGTTTAACAATGTTTCGAGTGAGTTCCTCTTTCTAAGCTACCAAGACTTAACAAACGCTGCCAATTTGTTAACCTTTGGTCTTGGTTTTGTCCATCTAAATATTGATTTTCTAGGGTTGAAGAAACCAATACCCTATGCATATAGCATAGACCACAGCCACCACGATACTTTCACAAAGAGGCCATCCCTTAAATTATGGAATTAACCATGGGGCTGCAACATATACCGTGGAACCATATCTTCAATGGTGTGTGAATTTAGGTCTTTGATGTGGTACCATCTAGGGAAGATAACCCTAGAAGTGGTTGCACGATTTCATGTGGGACTCAACTACAATTACATCATTCTTTTATAAAATGATTTTAACTTCCACTCCAGACTTTTTATCATATATAAATACCGACTCAATTTTCGATTTGCATATTTACTGATTTTCATGGATTTTTTAATAATTTTTATCAGTAAGTCAAGTCTACCTCGAACCCATGAGGGAGGACGACGACGCGACGGTCCCTCGTTACCATCGAAATTTAGCTAAATCACCTTTTTAGCCTCATAAATTGCTAAAAATGGATTTAACAATTAACTACATTTTGCGCCAATATGTTTAGAGATAATTTGTTACATTTTAAACGAGTTCGTCACTATTCCATTTATCAATCAATTAAGAGTTTGCTAATGTTAAAATCATTAAACCGATTTGTGACTTCACAAAATGCTTACAAGCCTTCTTTTATGACTTTCAGTTAAAAAAACGATAAAAATTCTATCCATGTTTATTTTCGTAAATTAATAGATCAAACAAAACCCTTGTCTCAAAAGTTGAGAGACATAAGTGATCATCAAAAAAGACGGCACACAAATCAAGTCTTAATTACTTTTGAAATAATTTAATCCAGTAAATTCTTCTTCTTTTCGAACTCAGTTGTTCAAAATGTTTGCTCTTGATTCCAAAATCCTAATATCAAACTATTTAATGATTAATGAGATTAGTAAAAAATATCAGAAAATGCTATAACTTTTACAAGTGGCTGCAAGTGTCAATTCTAGTTTGACATTTTTGAAATACACAGATGCAAAGTACGCTTCCATAAGACGTTTTTTTTTATGCAATTCTTTTGGTAATACTTCTTCAGTGGTGACAATATTTTCGACACCTTCTATTTAAAAACAAATTCTGTGTGTTTTACTTATATTCATAATTATGAATTATTTAAAATCCGAAGGTTATTCCTTCACACCCTATGCGAGTATTTCCATTGTAAAAAAACCATAGATATTTTTCACTTACTTAATTGTATTTAATCAAATTGATAATTTAATTTGTTTCTGAAAATGTTAACTTGAAAACAAATCACAAAATCCTGACAAAATGTGGTCCCCGTGTTTTTTCAAAAAACAATCTCATTTCTAATCTCTTCAAGCGTAAACACCACGCGTTGTATTTATTTAAATTTCCTCATATCATTTCATTCTAAAGGACATTTATTTAACACACCAAAAAACAGCTTCTTCTTCCTTTTTTCATTTCGAAACAATATCATTCTTTATTTTTCTATTACTCAAATGAAATTCTATTGTTACATGCTGTGAATTGTGTTGAAATAGTTTTAGATTTTTGTTTTCATTTTTTTTAAAACAGTCAGAAACACTCAACTACAAAATTGGTTGTGATGTAAAAACCAGAGGTACCCATTGTTAAAGAGTTGGGGGCTTGAGTTTAAATTGATAGACAGTCATATATACGAATATCCAATGTCTGTCTGTATTTTTTCTGGTGTAAGCGGATAAATATTTGAGTTTCTGTTACACTTTTGATTGTGCAACGTTACAACAGCCTTGACAAAACGATACAAAAAAAATGAAGGCTTCGTACATTTTATAAAGAATAAAAACTGATGGTGTATTGTTTTGGGATTTTGTAAGCGGATGTGTAAATGTTTGTCATTTACATGCTAACAAAAAATTCAAAAATAAAAACAATCTCCCATCAATGAAATGGAATTCCAATTTTTTAAGTCGAAACTTATTTTTTAAAGGTTTTTATTATTAATTACTCCAGGGATATATTTATAAACGAGTAAATGTGTATGAATTTATAGAGTTTTATCGAATGATGACATAATATTGTCATTGTTACGGTTAAACAAATAAATTTTAATTGCATTACTGAATTATTCATTTTTATACGAGTTAAAAAGGATTTGCAATAAATCGATATTTATATAAAAAACAATATTTTTTTGTTTTGTTTTATCCTTAATCCTTTACAATTGAGTTGACTTACAAACCTTTTGTGTAGGTAGGCATTGATTCTAGGAAACAAAAATAGCAATATATCTATGGCATGGCATAGCAATTTGAAATTGCATTTTCTAGTGGGTTTTGATGGCTTTAATTTGAAACCGACTCTACAATTACTTTAGAGTGTTCGAATTTTAAGCAATTATATACTTTTTGAGACTTTGCAAATTCGTAAAGACATTCTTTTTTCAATAAAATTTTTGTAATGGTCTCCCAAATCTATATCCCTATCTTCAACAATCGAATAATCTTTATATGTTCTTAGATTTCGCCTGTCTAACATAGGTCTTCAAAATACCCTTTACCATTTATGCTAAAACGGTTTTTAACAGATAAAGAGGCACAATAGTTTGAAAGTAATTTTTGTTAAGTATCGTATCTGCTATCGGAGAAAGGCTATCACATATACGAGGGTGGGTCTTGTGAACTGGTACATTGTCTTGCAAGAGCAGAACACCTTTTATCCATTATCATCTCCTTTTTCTATGATGGCTTCTTTTAAATTATGAAGGATGTTTGCGTAGTATCCGCCATTTATATCGACACCCTTTTCCTTGTAGTCAATAAGTAAAATCCCCTCCGAATCCCAAAAAACTATAGACATAATTGGTACAGTCGATTGTGAGACCTTGAAGATTTTAGGGTGTGTTTCGCCTTTTTTGCGTCACTGCATCGACTCTTGTTTCGACTCAGGCTCAAAATGATCAGCCCTTGTCACATTTTGGGCAATAAATTCATATATCTTTCCATTAGAGACATTCAAAAGCTCACTTGAAGGATTTAATCGTTGTCGATTCTAAACAGCTGAAAGCATTCTCAGCACCCAATTGCACAAACCTTAGACATGCCAAGATGGTCATGTGTAATATTTAAAATGGTTGTTGGTGATACTCCAACCATTTCTTCAAGTTGTTTCTTCTTTAGTCGAGAATCTTCCAGAACAAATTTCTCGACTTTTCCGACTATGTCTGTGGAAGTTGCCTCAATCGGTGGGCTCAAACGGGGATCTTCTTGTATGGACTCTCGACCTTGTTTAAAATGACTATGCCATAGTTTCCCAAGGGCAAGAGTCCCCGTAAACAGCTGACATCTCTTCCAAAATGATCTGAGGCCATTTGCCTTGTTTTGTCAAGAACTTTACCACTGCCCGAAAATCCGTTTTATCCATTATTAATTTTTTCTTTCGGATTGACTTACTCACTCAGCAAAAGCTTAAACACTTATCAACTGATTTGAACCAAGCTCGCCATAAATATCCCTAATAAATTTCCAAACAAGGTACAAACATTTCCCCCAGGGCTACTACTCTACTCCACTCCGCGAACTTTTCGACCCACCCTCGTATATTTTTTAAACGTAAAGAACAATATAAACATAATTTCGGCAACAAAGCATTTTTTATATCTGAGAGTCTTTCCGGGACCCATTGATAGTTCAAATGCAAATTCGGGTTTGAATTCAGCAATACAAATTAATTTCATAACGTATTTTTTTTAAACCATTAAAAGCAATAAATTCGTAAGTTTCTCAAAACTTCATATAGACTAAAATAAAGACTATTGAGTAATGATAACTCTTCCAGAAACTAAGTGAGATACTACAATAAAAACGTTTCTAGATAACAAAGATTTAGACTTTGCAAAATCATCATACAATTTGATGCTAATAGGATTCACACAGGATCCCGCTGGAAGTTTTTTACCTGAAAACGTTCACTACATTGGGATAGGAATATATGTACTTCCCCGTTCCAAATATAAAGTATTTAAAAATGGTATTAAAAAGTGCTTCACTAGGATGTGGTCACATGCAGAATTTTAGAAAAAAATCATGGAAATAAAAGTTTTTACCATCGGGGACCGTTAAGTTAAATCATACAATGTTCCTTTTTTTTTTTTGTAATATCCTTCAAACCGTTGTTGTGCTGGCTGATACTCCACCTTTGACCCTTATTTAAGTCGCTGGTAAAGTGATATTTAAAGCAAGCACTAGTATTAACCACTTTTCTCTTGATGTTGTTGCTTCTACCATGTAGCCTTTAAAATGTTACTATGTTTCTACCAGCAGTAGTTGCTTGCTATTTTACGTCCTGAGATTTCTTAATCCTTGAAAGCATCTATTTTTGCTCTTTCTGGCTACAGAAACAACTTTGATAGCTATATCAAAGTTGTTTCAAATTAAATAGAAATAGTTGTTTTCAACACTGTTTTAGATATACGAGCAACATTTTGAAAGATCGATAATTTCCTCTATTATTTGACATGCGGAAATTCTAACGCTCGCTTCTAATTTGCTCTTCTGAAATTCATTAAACTTTTTTTCATCTTTCACAATAACTGAAGGAATGGTACTTGCCTAAATCATAAGCCTTAAAGAAAACTTTAGCCCTGGTCCTGATGGCGTCCCATCAGTTGTTCTAAAAACATTTATGCATTGTCTGTCAAAGGTAGATCCACTACGACTAACTTAATTGAATTTATGTCCGAAGTTTTGTCAGCCCTTAAGAATGGCAATGAAGTTGATGTTGTATACACTGATTACAGGAAAGCCTTTGATAAAATATCCCATAAGATAACTTATCTCAAACTTTCATCTATATTTATAAACTGGATAAGTTCCTAGTTCCTACCTTGCGAATAGAACTTATAGAGTCCACTACCGTAACACAGTATCCAGTCCCATAGATGCAACTTCTGGAGTCCCACAAGGTAGTCACATTGGCCCCCTTCTCTTCGTCTTATCTGTTAATGTCTGTCTTAAATTAAAAAACTCAGATATCCTAATGTTTGCGGATGATAAGAACATTTTTAAGATTATCTCAACTCCATCTGATTCCTCCTATCTCGTTTCATACTACTTCCTTAATGACGCCGTCAACGTAGTCGATTCTATAAGAGATCTTGGTATTATGTGTGACAAACACCTGAATTTCCATTCCCATTTTGACCAAATTATTAATAAAGCTAATAGATCTCTCGGTTTTATTAAGAGATGGTCAAAAAAAATTTCCAACCCCTATGTAACTAAAGCGCTTTACATTTTTTTAGTCCGTCCTCATCACCATTCACTCAGAATTGAAAATATTCAAAAACGTTTCGGTTGATTCGCCTTATGTGTCCTTTCCTGGGATGGTACATCCAACTTGCCTCCTTATGCCGATCGATAAAATCTGACAGGTTTGGAACCCTTATATGTATGTATATTCGACGCAAAAACGCTGATATAATTTTTGCTTACCAATTTATAAAGATCAATATAGATTCCACGGCACTCCGGAGTGATATTTATCTTAAAACCAACCCGATCTGCGATCTGTCTTCCTTTTCTATATCCCTGATCAAGCACTAATTAAGGGCACTTTGAACCAATGTCCAGAATTCTTCGTCACTGCAACGATGCTGTGCTAGTCTTAGAGTCCGCATTCCTCGTCCCTTTTAATTTTAAGTCTAATAAAATTAAAATTGCTAGTTCTTGTGCATTAAAAACCTTTTATGTGGGCCTTAGGGCCAACATGAATTAATGTTGAAAACTGATAACAAGAACTAAAAAAAAAAATTAAGTTAGTGTTAAGAGTTAAGTTATGTTAAGTCATACCTTGTAATAAGCTGAATAAATAAATTAAAATTTACTTATTCATGGGTAAAAACAGTTTGCGGGTACAAAACTCTTGCCGGGTTTAAAATGCAAAAATCGTTTCCAAAACATGTGGCCTTATCCTAGTAGTTGTCAGTGTATTTTATGCCTTACCTTGCCATTAAAAACTCGGTTTTTGATTATCTCGATTATTTTTAATAATTCATAAATGCTTATTATTGAAAATATTATTCAAAAAAATGAATATTTTCCTTCTCTTGAAACGGTAGCTTAGAGCCATATTTTTTGAGGTAAGGTTGGGCCTTGGGCACTTCCTTGGGATTAACCGGCTAAATTTGTCTTTAGCTCCGAGATTTCGTCGTATTGTAATCTGATTTCAGTATTGAATAGTCCATATGCAGTTTGTTCTCAATTCCGAAGTACTCAAACCTATGCGAGCATACTTAGTTTTCTTCAAGGGCCTTCTACACCACTTCTGTAATTCTTTGTACTCGGTTTATCATGAAATGTTTTTTTCTACATTAATGTTAGTGGTTCCGAATAATTCTTCTTTCTTCTATTATTTCGCTGAGTCTCTTTAGAAACATTGCGTTGATTGGTAAAAGTGATATTTTTTCTGTAAGCTGTTACTTCTGTTGGTGGCTAACATTGTTTAGGTATAGCAATGATTTCTGCAATTTTCCAATAATGTTCTACATATTTTACTCTAAGGCACGCGGTTATTATAAATTATAGTTTTTTGAGGTATTTCTTTCAAGAACTGAGCAGATCGTTCCTTGGTAAATATTTATTAGATAACTTTTGTTTACATATATTTTTTACTTCTTTAAGCGTGACAAAAGGAATTTCGTCGTTTCTATTAAACAAAAACTTAAAGATTTGTGTAGGTACCTGTATTTGTTGGAAGCATTCGTAGATGTTCAAGAAATAAAGATCGATTTATGTTTTCGGTTTCCAGCTTAATTACCATCTTGATAAATTACTAGTGGATTTTGTGCCTGGGTTCTTTTTAGACGCTTTGCTGCTTTTCGTAGAAGTATTCGGTAGAAGAACCAATCCTTGAACTCTTGAAAAATATTCTAAGTGACAGTTAATATATTATAGCTTTTTCACGACTTATGAACCTTAGTTAGTTAGGGAAGGAAATAATTAGTTAATACTCAAAAGCAAAAAATGTTACTACTAGTTTGTTCATATCAGTAATTTAGACAAAGAGGAGTGTAAAGATTACGCTGGTTATTTAAGAGTCGGTATGAATATTCTTTAATTCTAGATTTTCATGTAGGATATTAATTTTGTTTCTCCCTCTCCTTAATTGCTTACTAATTCCGCCATTCGTTTGCTCATAAATTTGTCAATTAATCAGCTTCTTAGCTTCTTTCCATGTTTTCATCAATTTCTTATTTTACTTTTTATATGTTTCTTATTTAATATTTGTATTGCAAAATATAATCCAACAAAAATTGCATAAAGTAACATAAAATAAAAATTACATTAAATTAAAACAAAAAAAAAACACACAAAAAGAAAAAGACAAAAACCATAAGAGGCTTCTCTTTACTCGACTATTTCAGAAGT
This sequence comes from Eupeodes corollae, assembly GCF_945859685.1. Classification (NCBI taxonomy): domain Eukaryota; kingdom Metazoa; phylum Arthropoda; class Insecta; order Diptera; family Syrphidae; genus Eupeodes; species Eupeodes corollae. The sequence goes on from NC_079147.1 coordinate 33,617,896, forward strand.
TGAATTCTCCACCAAATCAGCAACAACCTACTTCAAGCACGGAACTACACCATTTATTTGCGGTTTCCAACGGGACAAGCGGGATTCACAACCGCCGCCTGTAACAACAACAATAACAACAACAACAACACCAACAACATTACCACCTCCAACTCCGCCGCCAGACGATCCCATCATCACAAGAAGTGTAATCGTCCAGCAACCGACTGCAACATCAGCAACTGCCATCAACAATAATAAAAAGTTAATTCGCCGCATTAATTCTTCGACAGGGTATTTCAAGTCAAGCACCACATCGATTCGCTCGACAAGTTCATCAGAAAATAAAGTCAAGGAAAGAAACACAACAGAAACAATAACAACACCAACAATGGCCGCTAACAGTATTGCCCCACCACCACCCGGTACAGTTGAGAAGATTCCCTGGCCCAACAGCAAGGACGACTATACATTGCGTGACGTGATTGGCGTGGGTGCCACAGCCGTGGTACATGCCGCCTTGTGCGTGCCTCGAAACGAGAAATGTGCCATCAAACGCATAAACCTCGAGAAATGGAACACATCCATGGACGAACTGTTGAAAGAGATTCAAGCGATGTCGTCGTGCAATCACGAGAACGTCGTAACCTATCACACAAGCTTTGTGGTTCGTGAGGAATTGTGGCTGGTGCTGCGACTTCTGGAGGGGGGCAGTCTGCTGGACATTATCAAACACAAGATGCGGACGACAAACTGCAAGCACGGTGTCTTCGATGAGCCTACCATTGCGACTGTCCTCAAAGAGGTACTCAAGGGTCTGGAGTACTTCCATCTGAATGGACAAATCCACAGAGACATCAAAGCTGGTAATATCCTCCTGGGTGACGATGGCACCGTTCAAATTGCTGATTTCGGAGTGAGCGCCTGGCTGGCTACCGGACGAGATCTGTCGCGCCAAAAGGTCAGACATACCTTCGTCGGAACCCCCTGCTGGATGGCCCCCGAGGTGATGGAACAAGATCACGGCTACGACTTCAAGGCGGATATTTGGTCCTTCGGCATAACTGCAATCGAAATGGCGACTGGAACTGCACCCTACCACAAGTACCCTCCAATGAAAGTTCTCATGCTGACGCTCCAAAACGATCCGCCTACCCTCGACACTGGCTCCGAAGACAAAGACCAGTACAAATCCTACGGCAAGACGTTCCGCAAAATGATTGTCGAGTGTCTGCAAAAGGAGCCCTCGAAGCGACCAACAGCCAACGAACTTCTGAAACATGCTTTCTTCAAAAAGGCCAAGGACCGCAAGTATCTTAACCAGACCCTGCTGACTACAGCTCCCTCAATGGAGACCCGAGTGCATAAGGCCTCACGCCGGCAACCAGGAGCCTCGGGCCGCCTCCACCGAACTGTCACCGGTGAATGGGTGTGGTCCAGCGAGGAGGAGGACAATGGCAAGCATTCCTCAGACTCTGAATCTGATGATCGTCCGATCAACCGTCTCGAGCAAGGCGACTCGTCCGACAGCGATCGCGAAGAACAATCGGAATTCTCCGAGCGGACCATGACGTGCACCTCAGAGCCTGCCGACTCGGCCACAAGTGAGGCAGCAGTATCGGCAGCAGCGAATGCGGCGGCGGCTACTCTAAATGCAACACCAGTTGATGCACCACCAGTTAACCTCGTCTTGCGAATGAGAAATATCAAGCGTGAATTGCACGACATCCGATTCGAATTCGCCGTTGGCAAGGACTCCGCCGATGGAATTGCCGCCGAGCTAGTCGAAGCCGGCCTCGTCGATAATCTAGACACAAATCCTATGGCCCTTAACCTCCAGAAGCTGATAGAGCTGCGAAATCAAATGAAGTCGATTACGTTCCAACTGTGTTCTGGTATCCAGCCCGGTGAAGTGCCAGACGAGAAATCTTTAGTTGGCTTTGCCCAAATATCGATAATAGACTAAAAAGGCGCGAACATATAAAGCCTGCGTTCACTATTATAACCCCCTATGTCTCCTATCGCCATCTCCTAGCGATGGTAATTCACATTAATTAATTTTTTTTTAATAAATAAAATTTATTAAAACCCTCCTCCCGCTCCCATCCTATATAATATAATATCTTCTTTCATGTCAAGCAGCGTGATGATGATAATGATGATGAAATGTTTAAATGCAAGTATAATTTATCACTTCTATTTATAAACAAAACAAAAAATATTACTATTATTATATTTTATAATTATTAATTTCTCGTTTAAATATAATTTAATTTAATTAAAAACAAAATAAATTAAGCTAAAACTTAGCTCCTATATAAATTTTCAATAAACAAAACAAAAACAAACAACAAAAAATATAAATGAAATAAGCTAAATATGAAAGCACTGTTTTTTTTTTAATTTTATTTAATTGTTTACTTTTAAAAATTATATGTTTTCATTTAATTAAAAAATTAATAATTAAAACAAAAAGTTAAAAACATAAAGTAAACGATAAATTAACGTGAACATTAAATAAAAATAAAAAACCCCTATACATTTAATTTAGTTTTAATTGTTAAACAAAAAAATAAAAACAAAAGAGAAAAAGAAGAAATTATAAGAGAAAATGTTCATAATTTTTATAGCTTAAATATAGCAAGCAAGAAAAATTTAAAAAGAGAAATAGAAAAAAAGAGAGAAAATATGTAATAAATTAATACATGAATTGCTTAATTGATTATTGTAATATTAAATGTAAAGAAAAGAAAAAACAAACGATAAATAAAAATAAAAACAAAAACCTTGTACTGAAATGCAGACTAAATTTTATATAACGCTCTAGAGAAAAACAAAAAAGGTAAAAATTAGAAGAAAATCAAATAATAATCAATAATTTTTGTTAGACAAAAATAAATAATAAAAAAAACTGAGAGAAACAATGAAATTAGTAAGTAAACAAAAATTAAAAAATTAAATATATTAAAAACAAAAAAAAACACAATACAAACTTTGATGTACACTTCTTTAAAAACAAACAAACAAAAAAAATAATTATTAATAATAGTTAAAAATATAATTATGGCCTTTTGAAAAAGTTAAAGTCAAATTAAAAATTCAACAACAAATTTATTTAGAAACAAATCCGTCTCTGTTTTTGTTTTGTTAGTTGTGTTTTTTTTTATTATTAGTTTTTCATTTGTTTAAGAACGAAAAAAATAGAATTATTTATTTAACTTACATTCATTTGAGTTTGTTTAAAAAATGAGAGATATATGGTACATACATAATAGATATTTTTGTTTTTAAATTGTTTCATTATTCAAATAAGTTCAATGGTGATTGGTTGTTTTTTAACATCAAAGAAGTCTTCTTAGTCATGCCGAAAATATGGATTTTTGTTATATCATTTACAACGAAAAAAAAGTAAGTTTTTTAAAGGAGGAGTTTAAGAAGAAAAAGAAATAAAATATTTTTAGTTTTTTCCAAGGATCACGTAAGTTTTGAAAGTGTTTACTTATGTAGGAACTATACAAATTCCCTTTAGCTTTAAAAATATATCTGTTCCAGTTGCTTATTCTTTCCGTATTTTTATTTTTCAAAACTAAGTTTGTTTTGAACTTGAATATCAATAAACAAATAGATAGAATCTTACATTTATAATAGAATTGAATCGCATGTATTTTGAATCAAAGTGTTGTTTAAATGGAAATTTTATTATAAATGTTGTTTAAAATATAAATATGTACCTTTCTAAAACAAATGTTAATCATTCTACATAATTTTTCTTAATACCTGCACAATTTTTATTTTAAAGTGAAAACATTTCCATACCGAATACCGACCTCAAAGTTCCAGGATTTTGCAAGGATTTTTTTCTCTAAAATGTTTCAACTTTTTTATTTTAACGGTCAGTTTGACGAAAATACTTGGGAGTAATTCGTTATTTGTTTCAAAAAATATCATAGAAATGTACCCCTTTTTCTCATAGGTGTTAGACAACACGATTTTCAAAACCAAGCAAGTGCATGCTTTTTCTGTAGTTGATTTAATAACAACAACTTTCTTTAACCGAAAAACAATATTTATTCTTAATTTCTAAAATTCTTTTTCAGTTACATGAACACAATTCGTCTAATATTTTGGCATGATTTTGTTGCCAAATGTTTTGTTTTTGGTTGCGAAACTACCATTTTAGAGAGACAATAAGTGAAGAATATTCAGAAAATGATAGGCGTGAATGCGTTCTCAAAAGACTGTAACCTATTGAGTGTCATAAGGGGCCAGTTGTAGCTATCAATGGATTCCATCAACAATTTTTTTTTCGTGATTAAAAAAATGAGAAAGAAATTCAAATTTGTTATGTTTTTTGTCGTTTTGAAGCTGATGTGTTGTAGATTGTTTTCTACTAAAAAACGTTTCTTTTAGTTGGTTTCTAATTTCTTACAGGTGAAATCATTTTCACTGAACAGCTGATTGTTAATTTTGACATTTCGAAACATAATAGTTCCACATTTTCTTTATCATTTAAAAACTTTCAACTATCAAATATTACCTCAAATGCTTGATTATAATCAGGGGTGGAATCGGAAAAGTTGATTGTTGATTGTTGACAGTCAGTTTCCCTTTTTAGGTACAAAAACACTTTCTTCTGACCGACAAAGCTTAAGTAATTCGAAAAAACGCAAGAAAAGTAAGAATGTTATTTAAACACAGTTAATTTTATAATTTTATTTAAATATTTTATAGAAATCATTTTAAAATTGCATCATAGCAACAATGAATTGTTACATTTTTTTATTCTGAAATTGTTCAACGAATTGAATTGAATTGAATTGAATTGAATTGAATTGAATTGAATTGAATCAACTAACGCAGCGGGGAAACTCGGGTATAGTCGATTTGACTATCAACAATTTGATAGTCAATTATCACCTTAGCCGATTCCACCCAAGGAAATTAGTGTTCAATAAAGGAAAATCTGAATGAAAATAATAACCAACCTTACAAAAATAATCCAATCATTGGTTTCAATAATAAAAACCAATGATAGATATAACTGGCCCCTAAATCAATAAGAAAAATAAGACTTTTGTCAATTTAAAATAAATGATGGTTTCAGAATTTGAGGTTCCTACTTAAAATGATATCAGTATGAATGTTTCCAAAAAAGGTTTTATTTTAAATAGACCGCTTTTTGGGCAAGTGTCAATTTTGAAGATATCAACTTTTGACAAGTAAAAACTACGCCATTACTGAAAATTAAACGATACGCGCTTCAATAACGCATTGAAAGAAATTGTTTACATTTTTTAGATTCAAAATATTGCTGTCACACGAACGTGTTATTTCTCAAAGATAATATAATATTGGCCACCAACATCTTTTGATTTAACACCTAAAGAAATAATTTGCATATCCCAGTGAAATATAAGGCCAATGCTTATGGTCCGCAATAGATTGAAAATCTTTAACATGAAATTCGTGTGAAGTTATTGACGACATACTGCGGCATCTACAAGAATTAGTAAATTAAATATTCACGAAAAGGAGAATGTGCTTAAAAATAAAATAAAGTTACCTTGTTTTCTGCTTAAAAATACTTTGTTTTTTTTTAATACGTCAATAAAAAATCTTATTAGAAAGAGATTGACTTCCCTTGAATATTTGTTGAAGCTTCTTAATTTTTATAAATCAAGTATTGAGCACGGTGTTTGGAAACTTACTATAATTGACCTTTCGACTTAGAAATAGTTTATAATACTCGAATGCAACATTTTCAACAAAATACAAATTTTAGAAATAAATCGGTTAACACAAATTTTTAAAAAAATGTTAAGCTATTTATCTAAATAACTAAATTCTGAAATCAGACTGACGATTTTATGTCTAACTTTGACATTAGAGAATGTCTTACAATATTCTATTAATTGCTCTAATGAATGAAAAATAATCAATATTATAAGCAAAAGCCAGCTTAAAGGTGGAAAAAAAAGTAAACTTAGGAAGATTATTTATATCATCTAATATGATTAACGAGGTAAATTGTATACAGTTCATGATTGTAGCGTTTTCGGAATCGCCCTTTCTCACAAAAGGTTTCTCTCCGCAAAACCTTCCTCGTGCGAGTGCGTTTTACTATTCACCCAGGTTTCAGACCCATATAACTTGATTGTTTGATGAATTCTTACATAGTCCTTAAACGCAGCAAAATTTGTCTTTAAAGGACCGTAAGTAGACATACTTACGAATGTAGAAGTTGTCTATATAAGAAATAAATAAATTATATGTTAAGTGCCTTGACAGCTCGTTTAAAAACGAAAAACTTTGTTTTTAATCTTCAACTAATAACATATTCGTGAATTTATGTCGAAGTAAATGGGAACAATTTTGTGTCGAATTTTGCTGACATTCAATTTTTTGTTTGTGGAATTCCTTTATATTCCAAGGAATGGTGTTCATGCAATGCTATTAAATATCAAACGTAAATAAAGCAAACGTGTGAAAATAACGACACCGTAAAAAAATCAGCAAACATTTGTACTGAAAATCTATCAAACGAATTCGTTGAAATTGTTTTATTCGTCAGGGATGGAATCGGCTAAGGTTATTTTTGATAAATTACAGTCACCATGACGAATTTAATCTATTTCAGATGATAGTCAAAAATTTCAAAACAAAAATATTTTTTTTAACAAACATCAAGTTATTAAGTTTCTGTCGTAATGTCAACAGAGCTACCAGACGTTATTCAAAAATTGTTAAAAAAAAGAATTCTTGACAAGCTTTATTTAATTGAATTGACTTCAATCATCTTACACTGACGGAAAGCTAGTAAAAGTCAACTTGGCTATCAAAAATATGAGAATCACTTATCACCTTAGCTGATTCCAACCCAGATACTTTATGTCAAAAATGTATCATATTTTAATAAACAATTGATAACCGAATAGTTTGTTTAAAAAAAAAATTAAAGAAGTCAGCTAAAATTGGAGAAAATACTTCGACTGCTGATACTTTTACAACTTAACTTTAAGAAGCGTTCATAATTCTCAACATTGCATTAAAATTGATGAAAAATTTACAATGAAAAAATTTTATATTGATGATTATCAAAATTCTTTACTGAATATGTATTGATTTGAGCTAACTTAAAAAAAAATATCTCCAGGGTCCTTTTGAAACGAAAACCAAAACTCTTACTTCTCTTCTCTTATTTTGATTTCTTAAATAAGTTGTAGTTTAGAGGGCTTCGTTTTTGACTCACATTATACATTTTTTGTGTTCGAGTACAATTTTTCTTTGCTTTAAGTCGAAAAACATCAACATCATTGACAACTGGAGGGAGGGGGGGCAATAGCCTCAGCAGCTGGCTTCCATACTTTGATCTTGTAGTAATTGAAATCTGAATAAAAAAAAAAGTTGATAAAAAAAGGAAATCAGATCTTATTTCATGTATGTACATAATTTGTTAACCACTTTACAATTTTTCATCCAATTTAATTTGACTTTCTTCGATTCCCAATTTCAATTAAAACGAACTCTATAATAATGAAAATTGCGGTACATTAGAGACTTTGAGGATGCTACAGGTTTAGTTTAAAGATATGTACATACTATCTTATTTCTATAAAATTATTTCTTCGACTTTTATCCTTTTTTCATTAAAATGTTCTTATTTTTATAAGAAACTTAATTGACTAAAGTAAGTAACATTAATCCAGATCATAAAAAAGTCCAATTTTCTTCGTATTTTAAAGTTTTGATTTATCGAACGCCAAACCGCAATTATATACATTTTTTAAATTAATAACATTGCAAAGGTTACTTTCGATATTGTTCTTAATTTTAAATAAAAACCGAAGTGATATTTCTGTGCAAAATCCAGCGACGCAAAATGTATCATTCATACTGATGTTGGAAAATTTAGCTGAATAAAAAAGTGTTTTCGACTAAGTTAACAGTGCTTAAAAAATTTAAATAATGTACAAAATGTTAAAATTGGAAAATTAAATAATCTGGTAAGACTTTAATTTTCGAGTGATATTTAATTGGGCAGCTGTGGCGTGGTGGTTATAGCGTTCGACTAAAGAGGTCAATACCTGTGCCACCTAAAACTTGACAAATCCTGCAAGAGTAATTCTTGTCTTAAAAATTGATTTGTCAAATTTGCCGTTCAGATTCGGCATAAAACTGTAGGTCCCCTCAAACGCTGACAAAAGTACCTTCAAACAGGAATGGTTGAGAGTTGTAAGTCACTAGTTTTAAACAGACTGTTATGCTACATAATTTATTAATTTAAAGTTCAACCCTTCAAAAGAATTCTAAGTCTTTAAGACTATTTTAATCTTACAAAAATTAGATTAAAATCAATCTATTTTGTGTATTGTTTCATATTCAAATTTAAATGTTCAATAATCAAAGACTTTGTATCAAGCCAGTTCTATGTTTCAAGTCTTCGAGGGTAGATAAAAGCTTTAAGTAATAGCAGTAATAATTATTATTATTATTTAGCCGAAAGCATGATCATAAAATGTCAAAACATGCTAATTTTAGTATTCCAAATCTTTTCAAAATAATCCATAAATATAATTTAGATGACCCCCCCCCCCCCCTTTGATGCAAGTTACTCAATTGCCCTTAGATACTTGTCACTCTTTAGCTTTGAGGGAATGTCTTAGAATACAAATTAATGTAAGAAAATTTATATAAGGCGAAGAATATTGAATTTTTTTAAATTAAAATCATACAATATTCTGTAGAACATATTTTAATCATCATTTCCAAGGGCCTACATTTCTAAAAATATAAAAAGATCAACTTTATATGGTACTTAACGTCAAAGATAAATTTTAGGAAATATTTTAACGTCCTTTCTGTTATTGTAGAGACTACAAAGGGTAAATTTAAATTTAAAAAAGGGTATTTAAAAGGCAATAGATTAAACCGTAATAAGTTTCACCTTAAGACTTTATACCTGTTTACTGTTAAAAAAGGCTTTATACGTATCCTTGTAGGTCACTCCCTTGTCAAAAATGTAGACCCTCTTTTAAACCAAATATCTAAATGTTATTTATGCTCGTTTTTGTTAAAATTGAATGTAAGTCGATTTGTCAAAAAAAATACTTGTAGTTTTATGTGTATCTTTTTCTTTATGTCAAACTCTATAAGAATTTTTAAAATTTTCATCAAAATATCTTTTAAAGAGGTTAACAACTTGTGTTCCCTATTTTTGTTCTCTTTTATTTTGTATTGTTAAATAACATAACACTATGTATTGTGTGACAAAAATTCCTATACCAGTATAACAATTTATTTACAATTTTAAAATCAAATTTTTACACTCGAAATATATATTTCAAAAACTAAAATCTATCAAACGAAGAAAATAAAATTCAAAACTAAAACCATCCCGAAAAAATATATTTCCAAAATTAAAGTAAATATTTTTAACGAATAAAATGCATCTTATAATAATATATTAAATATTTTATAAGAAGTGTTTTTCAAACAAAACAAAAAATCAAATACAAGGATTGTAATTTTAGGGAAATTAAAACAAAACAACAAAAAACAAAACATATTATATGTAATAAATAAATTGGAAAACAAAAATAAAAAAAACAAAGTTTGTCTAAAAATGTAGACCAAAATCTAAAATAGATATATCAATTAAAAAAACAAAAAAAAAAAGGCTTTTGCCGAATTTGTACGTATACACGTCTTAGCACGACTTAAAACTGTAGTTTATAGATGTCAAAAATAAAATATAAAAACTTTAATAATACATACATATATATATATACCTATACCTACCTTTAATCCTTATCCTAAAAATTCTAAATTATTAAAAATCGAAAAGACAAAAATGTTCCTTATTTTTCTTCTTTTTTTTATTTTTTGAATTAGTTCCTTAATGCAATCGGCTTAGCGCTTATTTTCTAAAAAAAAAAAATAAATAAAAATAGAAATGGCGGCCATCTAACGACCAGAGATACAAATTTTTAAAACCTATATAATTGTTGTCCTTTATGATTCTTCCTAATCTTCATGTGTACTAAAAATAATATTTGCTATAATTATATTTTTCTATACAGTCATGTTTTGTTTCTCAAATTTTTTAAACTGAATCAAAATAAAAACATACAAAACTTAAACATCCCCAAAATGCCTTCATATAAAAATCCTTCTTATGTTTTTGAAATTTAATAAAAATAAAAAGAAAAAATGTATTAAATGTTTCTTAGCATTTGTTTAGATCTGTAATTTCAAAAGAAGTGTTTTGTAAAATAAACAACAAAATTACTAATAAATTTCATTGCCGTGAACCGGAAGTTTTGACTTGTTTTTTTTTTCTTTTGTTTTATGACTAAATGTCCCGAAATTTTTTAAATTTCCAAAATCATAGCTGCATTATAACACAAATAATACTTTCATTTTTAAAGAAACGAATTTTTTAAAAAGGTAAGCGATTTAGTACTTAAAGGATTTAAGTTAGACTTTTAGCCAACTTTTCAGAAGAAAGCTGATTAAACCAATTTGTCGAAAATTTTGACGAGTCAAGCATTCTAGGATCTTAACCAAAATTTTTTAGAGATTTTTTGCAAACAATTTTGTTAACTTCTTCCATCTTTTCGAACATCCAAAAAAGATATTTAAGCAAAATCAATAGTTCTCGTTTAAACAATAAAGCCGACTCTAGTTAAAGCACTTTTTTATTTCAAAAGTCTTGATTGTTTATTTTAAATAATACTAGTAACTTCCCATAGGAAGTGATTGTAATGGGTCCGATTTGTCAAATTGAAAATTTTGACATTTCTCGACGTTTCAAGGTCCCTAGAGTCGAAATAAAAGATTTTTTGAAGGATGTCTGTGCGTGCGTGTGTACGTACGTTCGTACGTCCGTACGTTCGCGACGTTTTTTTCGTCCTCCATGGCTCAAGAACCAGAAGAGATATCGATATCAAATAAATTTTGTTATACAGATAATATGGCAGAAAGATGCAGAAAGGGCTCTCAAGACAATTGCGTGGGTGGTTTTTTTACCATAGCAGTTTGAAAAAGGTTAAAATTTTGGTTAACTCTAAATATCTTACGAACGAAAAACGCTAGAGACTTGAAATAAATTTTATATAGTAAACTGTAATGTGATACCAAACAAGTATATTTTTGGAAAAATTCGATTTAACGGTTTTTTTTATAAATCGAAAAAAAAACTGAAAAAAAAAATATTGTCACCTCCAAAATTTTAAGACTAAAATATGATTTCATCTCCAAAACAATTTTGTGCAACGAAAAATAATGTTTTTGACATCTGATAAAATTTTGAGAAAAATCGAATTGACACTTTTTTTTATAAAAAATAAAAATCAAAAAAAACATTACTCAAAATTGGTAAAAATTGAATATCGATTCAAATATCTTTTCAAAAACTTGAAATTTCGGCTTCAATCTTATTTTATCTTATAAGAAATATTGTTTTTAACATTCAGTAAAATTTTGAGAAAAATCGAATTGACAGTTTTCTTACAAAAAATAAAAACCTAAACAAAAATTAATGAAAGTTGGTAAAAATTGATTTTCGACTCAAATATCTTTTCAAAAATTGTAGCTATTGGCTTCAATCTAATTTTATCTTATAAAAAATATTGTTTTCAACATTTAGTAATTTTTTTTTAAAAAAATCGAATTGACAGTTTTTGTACAAAAAATTAAAAACAAAAAAAAATTAACAAAAGATGGTAAAAATTGCTTTTCGACTCAAATATCTTTTCAAAAATTTTAAATATTGGCTTTAAACTAATTTTATCTTATAAGAAATATTATTTTCAAGTTTTCAACATTCGATACAATTTTGAAAAAAATCGAATTGAAAGTTTTTTTTTACAAAAAATAAAACTCTAAAAAAAAAACAATACTAAAACTTGGTAAAAATTTACTTTCGAATCAAATAGCTTTTCAAAAATTAAAAATATTGGCTTCAAACTTATTTTATTTTACAGAAAATATTGTTTTCGATATTCAGTAATTTGTATATAAAAATCCAACATAATTTATAATTCATAAAAAATAAAATCTTCAAAAAATAGTACGCAAATTTGGTAAAATTTGATACGAGTACATATAGACAAACTTTTAAGCAAGACAAATCGACAGACGGGATGGGAAGTTATCAGTGTGGGTCGCATCCCACCCTCTTTTTTGTATGGTTTTTCATAAGCATGGTGGTAGAGCATTTCACTGCATATCGAAAGTACCCCTCTCAAATCGCGAATCACATTTATTTTTTGACTTATTTTCGTTCTTAACTTCTCTTTTCTGATATCTCGTCAACAATTTATAGAAGATATTGACTATAAATTAATTTCATTGATACATTTTGTATGTGTTTATATAAGAAAAAAAAACTTTAAGAAATGTTTCTTAAATGGGCAAAAATTGGTTTTCGACTAAAAATCTCAATTGAAAATAAACCATTTCATTATATGCAAAATATTGTTGGTAATTTACACTATGTGCCACTTTCTGTTTTGTTGTTATTCGTGCGGTCATCCAAATGCCAGTTTGTCTTAATAATGTTTATTGTTTGGTGTCAACTGAATGGGGGGTGGAAATGGTGTTACTTTGTAGTGGGAATAGTTTCTTGGTCATGCACCACACATTCAAGCCCGGATTTCGTCATTGTTGGTTTTCAAGCTGAAAATCATCTTCTCATCTCCAAAAAAAAAAATAATATTTTTCTTTTAAAAAGATAAAAAAGCATTTTTCTGCGTTTTAAGTTAGAGAAGCGTTTAAAATTATCAAAAAGTCAACCCTCATTATATAACTCATATTTAAAGTCGACTTCAAATTTAAAAATTATTTAGAGTAGGTTTTAAATGTATAAACTTTTGACTTTAAATTGTTTGTATACTCATATATCTTACACAAAATGTAGTTAATATTTTACAAGACTAACAGTCCCTGGGCATATTTTTAACGTTCAAGAATAGATATATATATGGTTACATTTTTATGCCAGATGAAGCTCCATGCCACACAGCCCGGTTCATAAAACCTTATTTGAGGAAAGAAAACATCTCTCTGTTAAACTGACCGGGAAACAGCCCTGATGTTAACCCAATTGAAAACGTGGGAGAGCTGATGAAGTGGGAAGTAGCTAAAGATGCGGTCGCCACCCATAATAATTTAAACAATAAATATATCAACTAAATTTTCGCTAGAGATTCAGGTTACCTCTTTTCGTTGTCCCATATTTTTAATAAATTTTTATTTGATGTTTAATGTCGGTAACGTGCCAAATTATCTCAATATTTAGCACTTGTTATTCGCTTCTTGAAGTTAATTTACTTTGAATATTCCAAAGAAAGAAGTCCAACGAGTCAAATCACATAGACATCGCAGACAAGAGCGGCTTAAATACAGACTCGTTGAGATTTGCGTTCAACCAGTTGTAGAAGCATTTGGTCGATAATGTTGACTAACAAATTTTATTTGAGCATTTGTTTTCTCAAAACTCTTCAACAATTTGGTAACTTCCTGGGATTGAATCTTTCAAAAACTGAAACACTGAAATGTCTAACACTTACTTACTTACTTAAGATGGCGCTACAGTCCTGTGTGAACTAGGGCCTCACCCAACAAACTTCTCCATCTAGCTCCGTCCCTAGCTAGATGTCTCCAGTTTCCCGCTCCAAGTTGGGTGAGGTCACCTTCCACTTGTTCGCGCCACCTGATCCGAGGTCTTCCTCTACTGCGTTGTCCTGTGGGTGCGGATTCGAAGACTTTTCGAGCCGTAAATCACACGAAGAACTTTTCTCTCGAAGCGACCCAAAGTGCTTTCATCCGCTTTTGTCATAGTCCATGCTTCTGCACCGTATAGCAGGACGGGGATGATAAGGGTCTTATATAGCAACACTTTGGTCCCTCGAGAGAGAACTTTACTACTCAATTGCTTTCTTAGTCGAAAGAAACAGCGGTTAGCAAGAGTTATTCTGCGTTTGATCCCAGCGCTGGTGTTGTTTTCTGCGTTTACAGCGGAGCCTAGGTAGACGAAGTCCTTGACTACCTCAAAGTTACGTCTGTCGATAGTGACGTTTTGACCAAGACGTCGGTGTTGTATGTCCTTTCTTGACGACAGCATGTACTTGGTTTTGCCCTCATTCACCGTTAAACCCATTTTTGCCGCCTCTGCCTCAATACTCACAAAAGCCCCATTGACATCACGCTGAGTTCTTCCGATTATGTCAATGTCATGAGGATATGCTAGTAATTAGACAGACTTTTGAAAGATAGTGCCTCTAGTGTTGACGTAGGAGCTCTGCACTATTCTTTCAAGCACGATGTTAAAAAAATCACATGACAGCGCATCACCTTGTCTAAAACCTTTTTTGACATCGAAAGGTTCTGTTAAGTTGTTTCCAACCTTTATGGAGCAGCGTGAATTCTCCATGTTCATCCTGCACAAACTAGACATGGCTCTATACAGCTCGTCCCTGTAGATGCTGTCATATGCGGCCTTGAAATCGATGAAAAGATGGTGGGTGTCGACTTGGTGTTCTTGGGTTTTTTCCAGGATCTGCCGTAATGTGAATATTTGATCAATTGTAGACTTTCCTGGTCTAAAACCACACTGATAAGGACCTATCAGGCTGTTGACGATGGGCTGTAGACGTTCACATATTACTGAGAAGATTTTATAGGCGATGTTAAGTAGACTGATTCCTCTAAAGTTGGTGCAGTTTAGAGGGTCTCCTTTTTTCTGGATTGGGCAAACAATACTGAGGTTCCATTCATCGGGCATGCTTTCTTCCGACCATATCTTACAGATAAATTGGTGCATGCTCCTAACCAACTTATCTCCAGCTGCTTTAAAGAGCTCGGCATTCAAGTCATCCGCTCCAGCGGCTTTAGTAGACTTCCACTTAGATATGGCAATCTTTACTTCGTCTTAGTCGGGAGGACGGGATTGTTGGCTTTCGTCGTCTATGTTGACAGCCTGACCCGCAGAATTCGGTTCGCCGTGCCGTTGTACAATCTCCATTTCTTCAGCTTTGACTGCGGTTCTACTATGATGTTTGCACTTTCGTTTTGCAGCCTTCGGTTCTAGGTTTATGTACCTATGAATTTCGTTTCACCTGTTCATAAAACTTTCGAACCTCATTCCTGCTTTTATACCTCTCAACATCTTCGACCACACGCTTCTCATGCCCTCTCTTTTTCCTTCTGAAAAGTCGGCGCTCCTCTCGCCTCTTCTGCTCATAGAGCTCACGAGCAGCTCTCGTCCTTTTATGCAGCGCCGCTTTGCGTGCCTGTTGTTTGGCTGCATTTGCCTGCCGACATTCCTCATCAAACCAGGGGTTTCTTGTTGGTGGCTGTTTGAAACCCAGCACATCAGAGGCGGCTTCTCTCTTACATCTTGGCAATGTTGCCACTGGTTTTCGATACATTGTGTTGGCGGCAGAGAACTTGGAGAGAGGTTACTTGTCACTCGGTCGGAAAAGGATTTGGCGATCTCTGGCGATTGTAGCCATTCGACGTTGTACCTTCTTCCAGCACCTCCCTGTTTTGCCTTGGGTCTAGAAATCCGAAGTGCTACCTTGGTTACAACGAGGTAGTGGTCCGAGTCGATTTTAGCTCCTCGGAAAGTTCATACATGCATGATCCTGGAAGCGTGTCTGATGTCGATCGCAATCTGGTCAATCTGGGTGACGGTAGATTGATCTGGAGAAGTCCAAGTTCCTTTGTGGATGTTGAGGTGTGGAAAACGCGTACTGGCTACCATGACGTTTCGTTTCTATGAGCCTGAATCCATTGTCGGAAGTGTTGTCGTGCAGGCTATTCTTCCCGATTATTCCACCAAAGATGTCTTCCCTTCCTAACTTGGCATTAAAATCGCCCAGGACTAATTTAATATCGTAGCTAGGGCACTGCTCATATGTTTTGTCTAGGAGCTCGAAGAACATATCTTTGGTGTTGTCGTCTTTCTCTTCTGTAGGGGCGTGCGTGCATATCAGGCTTATTTTGCCGAATTTAGTTGAGGTACTAGGCACCCGATGTTCACCACCGGGAGGTGAGATTAGGAGTTGATAGACAGAGGTTGGTTTTGAGAAAAACCTGTGGACGCTGGTGTCCTCTTGAATGCACATGCCTACCATTTGGACATCGAAAATACCAAAATATCGAATTAAAAAAACTCGATTCTAGGACTTTTTCTAATTTGTCAGTGTATTCGTGAAGGTTTTTAGTGACAAAATAAAACACAATTCTATATCTCTCTTTAATCCCACATCGAGCTGTTTTAAAAAGTAGTTTTCGAAAATTAAATTTAAACAAATTAATTTCTATTCATATTTCTTTCAGTAATTGTTGTACTTGAGTCGAAGCCGATGTCTAACTTTCCAGAAATGAAATATAAATTTAAAAAAAAACCATCAAAATCAAAACCTCATTTTATCTAAAATTATATTTTGTGTTCTCCAAAATTTTTTACATTAAAATAGCTAAATATAAATAATTTAAACGTCTCCGTCAGGCAAACAACAGAACAAACAAAAATAAGAAACATTAAAATCATATTGCATCGTTTCATGCATTAATTGCCCACGTCAAAAATTTATCGCATCAAGTTGACGAAGGCACAACACAAAACGCCACACGATTTTTTCGATTTAATTATTAAATACATTTTTTTTGGAAACGTGCAGTTCCAAAAATACACCAAAATATATTAAAAATTAAATGAAGTCGTAAGTAGCTATGTAGGCTTGTATGTTTTGTGCGGCCCTGAAATAGAACAACGCTAAGCGCCCCGAGACGAATTCGGTAATTTTCAATGCGATTATAGACGTCACTTGTAAACGCGTCCGTCTCGCCCGAGCCATTTGTTTTGCAAATTATTATTAAAAATAAATAAATTGAAGCGTTTTCGCTGTCGTAGCCGCCGTCTCTGCTTGATGATTCTATAAGAAGTGAGGTTAAGCAAGGAGGTGTAAAATAATCTATAACCAAAAAATTAAAAAGACAAAATGCTACACCAACAACAACAAAATCAAAAAAAAGGAAAGAAATATTTTCAAAAAATTAAAATATTTATCTCGCGTTGAAATTAATTTGACTCAAATGAAAAATTATACGATCTTGGCAACGTTTTTGAATATTTGTGATGACGGTTGTGATGCGATTTGCGATTTTTGCGCGACGACGACGGCGACTGTTGTCTGCAAATATATTTACATATTCATCAATTATTGCACTCGTGCTTTTCTTTTCTTTTGAAAAACCGCAATATTTTAATTTAAAGCTTTTATTTCTTCTATAATTTTAATTTTCTGAAAATTATAATCAAAATAATGTACACCTACGTAGGAGTTTATAGAAGAACTACGAAGGTGCGACGAAGGTGGGTGAGATAATTTAAATTATTGAAATTTTACAGAAATTTGGTTTGGCAAAAATTCAATATATTCAAATAGGTATTCCTTATATATGGATCTGGTGACGAAATTCCTTTCATATAAACAATAATCAATCTTAAAAGTCTTAATTAGTGTCATAAGCCAAAAATATAGAGTCAGTGTATTTTAAAAAGGTCGCGTGTGTTTGGCAACCCTGCAAAATAAAAGAAGTAGAAATACAAATCAGTATTTTACTGCTTTCAGCACATATTCCAATTGCGTATTTAAGAGGGGAGGTGTATATCCAAATAGATTTTGAATAATAATAATTTTATCGATAGTTAAATCAAATTTGTGAAACGCTTAAAGCTTACAACTCTTTCTAAAGATAGTTTTGTCCTTTAACTAGTTTGGAGAAACCGATTTAATGTAATATATAAAAGGAAAGACCAATGAAGTATAATGGCGACGATGACGAACCGAATTCCTCTGTAAGGCAGGATGATCCATATAATATAGACGAAGAAAACCAATAATCCCGTCTTCCCTACTCAGGCGAAGTAAAGATTGCCGTATCTAAGCTGGAGTCTTACAAAGCCAAGTTTCTAAAAGAAACCTGAAATAAATTGGTTAGTAGCATGCACTTATCTGTAAAAAAATGGTCATAAGAAAGCTTGTCCGATGAATGGAACCTTAGTATTGTTTGCCCGATTCTGAAAAAAGGAGACCCTCTAAATTGCACCAACTATCAGTATTCTTAACATCGCTTTCAAAATCTTTTCTTCCGTAAGATGTAAACGTCTTAAACCTATTGTCAACAACCTCAAAGATCCTTATCAGTGTATCAGTGTGGCTTTAGACAAGGAAAGTCAGGTCCTGAAAAAAAAACCAAGAATATCAAATCGACACCATAAAGTTCCATAAATTTTGGAAACAACTTTACCTAATTTTTTGATTTCAAAAAATGCTTTAAAAATGTTGATGCGCTGTGATTTCATTAACATCTTCCCTGAAAGAATAGTGCTTAGCTCCCATTTGAACACTAGATTTACTATCTTTCAAAAGTGGAAGAACTCAGGGTGATGGGGTTTTATGAGTATTTAGACAGAAGCAGCAAAAAAGGGTTAAGCGGTTATTGAGGGCAAAACTAATGACATGTTGTTATCAAAAAAGGCCTACAACACCGACGATGTCTCGGTCAAAACGTCAAAAAATCGACAGACGTAACTTTGGGGTAGTTAAGCACTTAATCTACCTAGGCACTGCTATAAATGCTCTAAACAACAGCAGTGCTGAGATCAAACAAAGAATTATTCTTCTAACCGCTGTTTCTTCGGGCTTAGCGTATATTAGAAGTTTGGTCCTTTTTGAAAGTAGACTATTTCCGTATCAGTGTAAAATTTTCAACAAAAAGAAATAATTTTAACAAAAAGTCTTTCAACATTTCAAGCCATCTGATCTCTATTTCTCTCCGAATTTTAGAATTATGAAATTCCCTGTTTGAATCATTACCATCTTTAAAAAAGTTTCGTCGAAATGTGATTTTTTAATTTAGCTGGAAATTTAAATTGAGTACTCTTAAACCTTTTTACTTTAATTTGAAAACATATTTGCCATTCAAAATTCTATAATTTTAAAGACTGCAAAAATGACTCTTAGGCCATCGTACGACAAAAAAAACTTAAAGTTTAAAAACAGTTTCCTCTGCTTTATCGCCCGGATTTAGAATTAGAAAACATTGTTTGCGATACACGTTGAAAGCAGATTAGCGTAAGGTGGTTTTAAATTTGTTACCCTACAATTTTCGAAAATTATTATGGCCGGGAAACAAATTTGTGTACTAATAATATTGCATGATTTTATACTTTTCAAAACTCCGACGACTTTAAAGCATTTGACTTAAAATTCGGAATTTAACGGGTTATCTATTTTGTGATTTCAAATGTATAGTGTTGGAATTTGACATCTGTCAAACTAAGTTGCTAAACCAATTTTTATCCAAGTTTAATATCAATTTAAAAATCGTGTCTAAAGTGTCCACTTTTGGGACACGTTTATCCATGATGACCTCGGTAAGATGTATTGGTCCTACGTCATAGTATTAAAACCAAGCCCAAAACTTTTATTTTTGACTCACCCTGTTTGACAGTTTTGGTCGTATATTTTCGTTGATATTCTGAATAAGGGGGATGACCACGGACGTATTGCCGAGTGCAGTTCCTCTAAAAAGTACAACCTTTTTTCATCTATCTATAAATTACATTATGTTATTTCATCATTTCTCTAGATTAGATTAGATAGATTTTTAACTTCCCATAGGAAGTTATTGTAATGGGTCCGATTTGTCAAATTGAAAATTTTGACATTTCTCGACGTTCTGGCATTCTCAATCCCTTCAAGGTCCCTAGAGTCGAAATAAAAGATTTTTAGAATGATGTCTGTGCGTGCGTGTACGTACGTTCGCGACGTCTTTTTCGTCGTCCATAGCTCAAGAACCAGAAGAGAGATGCAGAAAGGGCTCTCAAGAAAATTGCGTGGGTATTTTTTTTACCATAGCAGTTTGAAAAAAAGGTGAAAATTTTGGTTAACCCTAAATATCTTACAAACTTAAAACGCTAGAGACTTGAACTAAATTTTATATAATATATTGCAATGTGTTATCAAAGAAGTGTATTTTTTGAAAAAAAAATCCATTTAACGGTTTTTTTTATAAATCAAAAAAAGTGAAAAAAAAATGTGTCACCTCCAAAATTTTACGACTGAAATATGATTTCATCTCCAAAAAAATGTTGTGCAACGAAGAATAACGTTTTTGACATCTAATAAAATTTTGGGAAAAATCGAACTGACAGTTTTTTTTTATAAAAAATAAAAATATAAAAAAACATTACTCAAAGTTGGTAAAAATGTAGTATCGAATATTATCTTTTCAAAAACTTGAAATTTAGGCTTCAAACTTATTTTATCTTATAAAAAATATTGTTTTCAACATTCTGAAAAATGTTGAAAAAATCGAATTGACAGTTTTTCAAAAAATAAAAACCTAAAAAAAAGTTAATAAAAGTTGGTAAAAATTAATTTTCGACTCAAATATCTTTTCAAAAATTTGAAATATTGGCTTGAAACTAATTTAATTTTTAAGAAATATTGTTGTCAACAATCAGTTAAATTTTCAAAAAAATCGAATTAACAGTTTTTTTTACACAAAATAAAACTCTAAAAAAAAAAAAACAATACTAAAATTTGGTAAAAATTTACTTCAGCCATGTTGCAAATATCACATAGCAGTGGAAGATCTTCGCAATGTGGAACGTAGTTTATGTTTAGCATCTCAACTCTTAGCCGAAACATGTTGGAGATTTGCTCTACAGTATTTATGTCCTGGAAGTAGTTTATTTCATTAAGATTATAATACACCCTCAGGAGTTTTTCTACAGTCTCAAAAAAAAAATATCATCTGCGAAGAGTTAGGCTTTAATGACCTCTCCAGCATATCTAACACCTCCTGGTAATGCTTCAGTGATGTCATTTATAAATAGTGCAAAAAGCTAGGACTGAGAACACAGCCCTGTCTTACTCCCGACTTCATCTGAAACCATTCAGATACCTGCTTTCCAGTCTATAGCGCTGCTCTCCTGTCTGTGTACAAGTTCTGAATAACTTCTCCAAACTTAAACGACATTACGGATCCAAACAACATCAATGCGTTTCGATCAACTGAGTCAAATGCAGCTTTAAGATCCACAAAAAAGTGTATAGTTTTTATTTTTTTTTCCAAAAAAGACTTAGCAATGCTCCTTAGAACGAATATATGATCGATGGTCGAGTAACCCGACCTGAATCCGATTATTCGAGTCTATCCAAGTGTTCAGCCGCTTTATCAGAATCATAAAATAAATAAATTGGGTGGCGCAACAGTCCATTAAGAACCAGGGCCTAGTGACTTACAACTCTCAACCATTCCTGTGTGCGAGTATTGTTGTCAGGAATGGAGGGGACCTACAGTTTATATGCCGATTCCGAACGGCTAATTTTGAGAAAGCACTTTTTCATGACAAGAGTTACTCTTGGAGAATTTGTCAATTCCTCGCAAGAGGATACTTCGATCCACTAAGTTTTCGGGCCAAGTTCCAAAATTAATAGGGTTTACTACATCTCGCTAGCTTTTCTGCCTCAGCTTTATAATAATTTACTCTTTTCTCTTCACAAAACCCTTTTTTTTGCATAGCATTCGTTACTTCGTCTAAACTTATTAAGCCAAGCAAAGCTGGCGACTTTTAAAAAAGATTCTTTTTTAAAAGTCGCCAGCGAATAGCCACTGCACTTAAATTTAAATGTAAGTTCTTTTGGATCTTCAAGGAAAAGGCAGAAGGCTTAATTTTGGTATTACGCACAATGAGCCTATCGGAAATATAACAATGAAGTCTTTTTTGTTTGGATTCAAACAAATAATTATTTGTGTTCCTCATGTTTTAAATTTTGTTGGTTCTTTTTTGATTTAATATGACCTAAAGCTTCAAGAAAGGAATTCAAATTTTCAAATTGTTTTCTAATAAAGACATTCTTCTTGATTTTTAGCTCAGACACTAAAATTGGTTGCCTGACCTCAAACATGCTTCGAAGCAGATAAGTACAATGTAGAAAATAGTCCCCAAAATTCATCTAAGTTGTTATAAGATAATACTTAAATAAAGCATATTTAATAAACTTTTGGAATGCTAAGTAAGGATTTGTGGAAAAATAATTAAGTTATCTAGGCGCTTAACTTCATTCCCCATTTCCAAAGGGGGTTTTAAAAACGATAGCTCTAATTAGCGTCCGATTGCTAAGCATTCAACACTACCCAAGATCTTTGAAAGTATTGTTTAAGATTCTAATTACTTGTGTTCTAAATCTTTTGTCTTCCCTTTAAAATACGACTTCCAACAAGACTATTCTTACTCAATGTATTTCTAAAAAATTCCTTGCTCTAGAAAAAGTTGATGTTATAACTACTTTCATTTTAGTGAGGCCTTTCGGCAAAATAAGGCACCAAATTATACATCTAAAACTAAAAGCGTTTGTTTTTCCAACATTGTTTAGTGAGTGGATTAAATCCTGCCTAGGATACTGTGCATATAAAGTTGTTTTTACAAACGGGTGTAGTATCCTGAGGAGTTCTTCAATGCCGACATCTCGGTCCAATCCTATTTGTAATCGCAATTAATCACGTGGGTTCTATCATTTGATTTTCTGATATCTTCATCTATTATGACGACATCAAAATAAGCACAAAGCGGTTGCTTCTTCTGAAGACTCCGCAGTTATTCAACGTGACTTGACCACTTTTTTGTGATAAAGAGGTCTCGTATAGACCATAAAATCGCAAAGTCAAATTCTTCTCTTGGCCTTATCAAGGTATTAAGCGATCCCTACAAACCAAAACATCAGACATTATTGCACCAATTCTTGAGAAAATCTTTACCAGCTGTCTTTGCCTCCATTATTCCTCGACATGGAGAGAATGTAAAGTTTGTATGCCCAAAGATCTACGACCTATAAGTCTATCATCATTCCTTTTTAAGACCTTGGAAAGATTGTTTGAAATCCATTTCAGGGCTCTTCTGGTAGACGATTCGTTAGTAGAGGGACACCGCAAGGTGGTGTTGTAACCCCTCTCGTGGTGAATGAAATCCTAACTGGTCTGGATGCTAAGGGTTTCAGAGTGTGCGGACGATGTTACTATAGCAGTTTCAGGAAAGCATCTCCACACCTTAAAAGAACTCTTACGAAATGCCTTAGACCTACTTATACTGTTTGCTGATCGGTGTGGACTGGATGTTAACCCACAAAAAACCGATTTAGTCTTATTTTCGAGGAGATACAAAATTCCATATGTCAACCGTCCTTATATTAAAGGAATCCAATTAAAATTCTCAGACGAGGCTAGTGTCAGTATATTGGACTGCTTTAGAGAAAGGTATAAACAGGGATAATTTAAATAGAGTCCAACGTTCAGCCTGCCTATGTATAAGCGGATCGCTTCGCACGACACCTTGTTCTACCTTACACCTCTTGACATATTTAGCAAACAAATAGCTGCAAGCTCTGCTATTCGCCTCAATGCTTCGTCGCAGTGGATTAACAATAACATTGGCCACTCCGTAATTCTAAGGTATTGGAATCAATTCTAAAGCACATAGACTACACCATCCCCCAACTGCAATTCGACAGAAATTTCCAGATTTCTATGCCTCAAAGATCTTTTTGGGAGGATAGGACATTCTTGGAGGATGAGTCAATCCATTTTTACACAGATGGCTTAAAAACAAAAGAAGGGGTTAGTGGAGGTGTGTACTCTGAGCGACTCAAATTAAGTCTCTCATTCCGCCTTCCCAATCATTGTAGCGTGTTCCAGGCGGAACTTTTGGCAATAAAGGAAGTTTTGTCCTGGCTTAAAGAAAACGTGATAGCAACATCTGATATCCGTTTCTTCTCAGATAGTCAGGCTGCTATCAAATCTCTGGACTCTGTCTCTTCAAACTCTATAACAGTCCATAACTGTCGATCATCTCTAATGGAGATGGCGCAACAGTTTATTATTCACCTTTGCTGTTAACTGTAAGGCAGATGAACTCGCCAGGAACGATACAGTACAACCCATTCTACCACGTTTGGCAAATTCTGGCATACAAATCGCTATTTGTAAAACTAATGCAGGACGCTATAAAGAAGGTAAACGCCAGGTGCAACAACATCACCACGTGTCAGGTCACAAAAAACATCTGGCCTAACATTAGATTTAAAGCGATAAAAGTGCTTGCTATCTCAAAGCAGATCGCATATAAGCTCGATAATAGGTGTGCTAACCGGAGACTGTCTGTCTAATAGTACGCCAAGCGGCTAGGCGTATTCTCAAATGACTTTTGCTGAAGCTGTATGGACAAGGAAGAGGAGGAAACAGCTCTTCACCTTCTCTGTACATGCCCTGCTCTAGCTCAAAAACTTAAGAATTACCTAGGAGAACTCTCCTTAAACGATATAAATCATATTAACATAATCAACCTCTCACGTTTCGTAATTACCTTAAACTAGTTTCATTGAGCTTAGGAGGAAGACTCAATATTAACGTGATATCGTAATGGGTCATTAAACTGGTCTAAGTGTGTCCTATTC
This sequence comes from Eupeodes corollae, assembly GCF_945859685.1. NCBI lineage: Eukaryota > Metazoa > Arthropoda > Insecta > Diptera > Syrphidae > Eupeodes > Eupeodes corollae. The sequence goes on from NC_079147.1 coordinate 33,642,408, forward strand.
CATAATGGTGAACCACTCTAACCTAACCTAAGCTAACCTATAAACCAAGTCCTTATACATCACATATTCCAGGCCTATCCTAGAATATGTTTGCCAGATTTGGTCACCCTTCCAAATTCCTTATTCACCTCTTATGAAGACCGTTTACAATTGATAAACCAAAAAACACTTACTCAACATATTCGTATTCGTCTACCAACTTATCGCTGCCCCCTTTTTTAACCTTATTAGACACTTTAATCCAATCTCCAGAATGTTAGGTTCATTCAATTGACTTTAAGAATTTTTTGGTTTTTCGCTCGACTTTTAATCCCTTAGAATAATCTTGTCTCGGAAACCCGCCCTGGTGTAAATGTAAACATCCAAACCTCCCCCCCCCCCCTCACAAAAAAAAAGAATAAACGACTGATTCCGCCATTGATCTATTCTATCCATCAAAACAGGAAACAGATAATAAATCCACCTACTGTATTTATTTAAATTGTCTGAGATGTCAGTATAGTCCATCAGATGCTTCCATCACTTTTGTAATACGTAATTCTTCCACAAGTGTTTCGTCTGGAATTCAATAAAATGCACGTGAAACTAATTTCTCTGGTGTTGTTATAATAAGTCCATCCACATCCACCCACCCACCACCTCTTATCGATTGATTTAAATTACAAAACAATCCAACTTCCACCTTTGCCTCTCTATCAATTTGATTGGAAATAATTACACTCTTTAGAAGATACACAAATTTAAGCTTCAGTAAAACAAACAATAAAACGGAAATGAGAAAATGATGATACCTCTTAATACGATTTATATTTTTCAGGTGCATTTAATTATGGCTGATTACTTTGATGAACTTGGACACGAGCCGACTGGGCCGAATGGACCTGAGGACTTCGCTAAACATTTCAAGCGTCTTCAGGTTCTTGCTATTATGAATGGCATCGATATTGACATCGAGGTTCCAGAGGCTTCTAAGAAGGCAATTGCAAATCTGCCAGTTCATGAACTTTCCGAAGATGATCCCGAGATGGAGTGTGCCGTTTGTAAGCAACCTGGCGAAAAGGGGGAAAAGTACAAGGTTCTCCCCTGCAAACATGAATTCCATGAAGAATGCATTCTACTTTGGTTAAAGAAGGTTCGTATGTCATATAGTAATTTGAATTCTTACCGCTTCATGGAGACTTTAGAAATATTAAGAACTTTTTTGTTTTTTTTTTACAGGCGAACTCTTGCCCCATGTGTCGTTTTGAACTTGAAACCGATGATCCTGACTACGAGGAGTTACGCAAGTTCCGTCAAAAGGAGCCTGAACGTCGTGAGAGACTAAATGATTTGATGGATTCAATGTTTAGTTAAGCTGATTGAATTTTAAGAAAGATAAGAACATTATTGTCTGAATCTGAAATCTGAATTGGGTTAAAAGAATTAAATAAATAAAAGAAGGGGAAAAGGAACAACTATTTTGAGCTAAGGGAATATCTAAGCGATCTACGAAAGTGAATCAGGTGAAAAATTAGAAATCGCTTCGGTTTTCCCAAGGTTTAAAGTGTTCTATTATTTTTTGATTTAACTGAATAAATGATTTTATTGATCTAAAAAGTATGCAATTACTGTGTGTCCAAAACATATTAGAGCCTTAAAGTATGTCTAAATGATAATTGCAATTCAACACGAAATGGGAATGTTCTACTTCCATATCATTCCCAGTTTTTAAACGAAGTGTAAGTAACAGGGGTGTCTACCAACACAAAACTACTTTTTGTTACCTTTTTATAATGTAAACAAAATTGAGACTGAAATGCAGTTCACACATAAATCCAAATAAATAAAAGGAATTAGTTCGGTACTTAAATAATTTGTCTAACAAAAACGGTAATGACTAAACATCAAATTGTTTAATTTTGATATATTACCATGTTACTAATAACTACAATATACATAAGTGTTTCTAGATTAGTTAAGTTGTAAAAGAATTATTTTTTTACGGAATTGAAATAGAAAAGTTAATTAATTTATTCAAACAAAGGAGTCAGTGTGAAAAAAATGAGTAATCTTAGCGTTATTTTCTCTTTTAACTGCAAAGTGCAGTTCCTCGTCAAAATGTCTCAAAAAATGCTCAATGGCTTTTTCCAATGGGTTGATATCACTTTTTTAAATTCGAAAAATAAACACTTACATTTTTGAAGTAGTTGTTTATTTTCCTATTTTCTATCATAATATCCAAAACCTATGATCCTTTTCTTTAAAAATTAGTTGAAATATTTTTATTTTTTTGTATAAAATTCGAAAAATCTTTATAAGTTGTTACATTTCAAATGTCGTACAAGACTAAATTATTTATGGTAATACTTTTTCAGCACAAAAAAGTAAAATAGTTTGAAAAAAAGTTTTGTTCTTGTAACGAATCTAATGTCTAAAAAATTCTCTATTATCAAGTTTTTGAAATATAAATATAAAATATTAATACAATGTCGAAGATAGGTATTTTTAGATGTAGAAGCCGAACGGCTTATTTGAGAAAGCACTTTTTCATGACAAGAGTTAGTCTTGGAGAATTTGTCAATTCCTCGCAAAAGGCAGTACCCGTGAAAACACTTTAGATTGCATAGGCAGGGGTCGAACGCAAGACCTCTGGCATGACAGTCCAACTCACTAACCATCATGCCACGGGTACTTCACAATTTATTGTTAATAGATTAATTTAAACGGCTATTTCTATATGATTTGACATTCCTGAAACTTTAGTAAATCCTTCAATATAGTGGGATGGATAACGATTGATGGAAATGATTCAAACCACTCTCCAAATCATCAGGCAATCATGTGCATGTCCTTGGTGAATTTATATGCTTAAGTGGTGTTTGAAGTGTGTTTTTTCAACCCTATCAGAAGTTTTAATGGTTGTTGTTTTCTATGGTTTGACAGTTGAGTATATCAACGCCAAAACAAACATATAACATTGATATTGAAAGATAGATAGTATCAGTGATTTCAACATTCGCTAAGTAGGGTAAAAGAACTTATATCTACACTTTTCGGTACGACTGAAGTTGAGATCAAGGATAAACTGATGGGCATTCGATGGATTCGAGTTGAAGACATCTTTATCATTTGAAATAGTAATTTTTTTTTGTAGGAGAAAAGAGTCTCCTTCCAAAAATGCTAACCTTTTCATATATTTTGGGCGTTATCTCGGCCGGATAACTTAAGATTTGTTAGTTTTTAATGATATTTTTTTGGGTAAAACTGTATTTTGGTTTTGTAGCAAATTATTTTTAAACACGTGAAATTATGTTTATGAAAACATCTCACGCAATAAGGAAAAAAAGGTACTTGAGTCCCTTTAATCTCCCTCAAAATGTTTTGCTTTGTTTCAAGTTAAGAGGATTTTTAAAGATTTTTAGGAACATATAAATGAAGTATGTATCATTGGAGCAATTTAATAATAAATACTTATTAAGAAGTAAACTTATTTAAAAATTGTAATCCTTTGACGAAAATTAAGGTCGAGTTATGGATGAAGAAGTTGATGAAGGAGAAAGAGTGATGATGCAGATTTCTCGAACGCTGATGATCCGAACTACGAGCCAAACGAAGCTTTGCTTGACTTACGCGTCCAGCAGGTTGGGTTTAATATGGAGGAAGAAGCTAAAGTGGAACATCAAGGAACTCGCCATGAGGAGGTTGAAGTTGAGGAGAGATAACCCCAATCGAGGAATGCGATATACGAACCGAAATATGAAATTCAATGACATTTGGTGGCCAGATGAAATAGAAAAAAGAAGAGCAAATCGAGATCGAAATGAACGCTTGATTCATGCGGGTGGTACATGTTTGAAGACATTTTCTTTCAAAGCTGATTGTTTCAAGTCATTGTTGACTGCAGCCATTGTGGAAAACATAGTCTTGGAAACAAATAGAAATGCAAAAAGAGTGTATGAAAAAAATCGATTATCAAACGAATCGAAGGTAATGCGTCGGTGGTATGATACAACTGAAGATGAGATCTTTGCCTACATTGCCATACTGCTGTACGCTGGAGCTGAAAAAGCTTATATGGTGTAGAGGCAAAGGATCTTTTCCATGAGAGTAATATGGCCTTTTACCATACAGTTGTGTCTTTAGAGAGGTTTGAGCAAATAAGTAGATTCATTCGATTCGATGACGGAAGAACCCGAACTTTTCGACTCCAAAGTGATAAGCTAGCTGCGTTTAGGCATGTGTGGAATTTGTTTTAAAGTAACTTCATTAGTTTTTATCAACATTCGAAAGAGCTTACCATCGATGAACAACTCGTTGGCACAAGGGGAAGATGCCCATTCAAAATGTACATGCCCAACAAGCCTGGTAAATATGGAGTACAAATATTTTGGATTCTTCAAGGAAAAATATATGTTGGCCAACAACCCCATGAAAATCGATCTGAGGGAATATCTTATCAACTCGTGATGCGATTAGCGGAAAAGTATCTGGACAAGGGTTATAACAGAACAAAGGATAAGGATAATTATTTCACCTCTGTACCATTAGCCCTAAACTTGATGACAAGAAAAACAACAACAGTCGGCACAATAAACCGCAACTACCTAAGATCTTTACACCAGCTGATAAGGATTTCAAAAGGACCAGGGACAAATTTTCTTCAATTTTTTGTTACTCTCAGTGTATTCAATTATGTAGTTATGCAAGAAACACAAAAAAAAATGTACTCATGCTTTCTACAACAAAATAGATGAAGCAACACAAAAACCAGAAGTCATCATAGATTACAACTCGACAAAGGGCGGAGTCAATACTTTGGACCGAATGGTGACTGTAAAAAATGTCCAAGCAAAATAAAACACTATCGAGTGAAATTCAAGACTTTAATTAGAAATTTAGACAAAGTAAATCATAAGAATGGATTGTTACAACTGTGTTTTTAAATGACATGAGTATGAGCTTAAATAGTAGGACATTGTGCATGTATTAGACTGGAGTTTATATATATTTCAACTATTAAAAAAATAGAGAGTTTTGTAAATTATATGTGTACATAGAAAATAAAGATTTCGCCAGTTAATTTTCAACATCCTCGGGGGGCAAGGTTGAACTTCAAGTGGGTAAAGCAACTGAATTGGACGTCGGAACTGTTTTCCATCAGGTAAACGAATTTGACAAGACCTAACCTTCGAGTCTCTTCCTTGGAATGCTTGTTCTATGATGGCCATCTTCCAGTTGATTCGTGGAGATGCTTGGTCGAAGACAAGAACAACGTCTCCTTCTTTTAGGTTGTATCCAGACCCCTTCTTAGGCGAGTTGTGGTAAGAGCGTAAAAGTTGGAGATACTCCGATTGCCATCTTTTTCTCAACTTCTGCGTATATCGCATGCGATGCTTCCAGGTACTTCGTAGTAAGTCCGCATTAGGCTCTCTTTCTGGTGGTTCTGAATTGCACACTCGGGATTCAATCAGAAAGTCAGCTGGCGTTAGTGGAGAGAGATCCAATGGGTCAGTGCTTATATACGTCAGGGGTCGGTTGTTGACGATTTCTTCAGTTTCTGTAACAATTGTTCGAAGCTGTTCAAAATTAAGTTTTGCCTTACCAATAGTGACTTTCATTAGGTTCTTCATAGTCCGGATGAGCCTCTCCCAGAAGCCACCCCACCAAGGGGCACGTTCCACTATGAATCGCCAGCGTATCTTCCTTCTTGAAAGAAACCCTTGAATGACTTCCTCATCCCAAAAACAGTCGGGGCTACGCAGTTCTAGTGCAGCTCTTCGGAAGGTACGAGCATTGTCCGAAAGTATCATCGAAGGTATTCCACGTCTGCCGATGAAACGCCGCAGAGCCATCAAAAAGTTTTCTGTAGATAAACCTCTCGTCACTTCAAGGTGCACCGCACGTACAGCAGAACATGTGAAGATTGCTATGTAAACTTTGGTTGGATTTGAATCATCATCATAGCAGTAGAGTGGGCCTGCAAAATCGACACCCACATTGTCGAATGGCCGTGATAGGGATATCCTCTCGATTGGCAACGGGGCAAAAGTCTGTGATGCTGGTTGGCCCCAAAGCTTTCTGCATACTAGACACTTCTTAATTCGTTTTTTGGAGATTTGGCGTCCTCTTACTATCCAGAATCGCTTTCGAAGTTTCGTTAGGACCGTATTGACTCCTGCATGCATAGTCCGTTCGTGGTAGTCATCGATTAAAAGATCGAGGAGTGGAGAGTGCGATGGAAGTATAATTGGATGCTTTATATCCATTGGTTCGTTTAGTGTTTGCAGACGCCCTCCTAACCTCAGTAAATCGTGGTCGTCTAAGAATGGTGACAGCTCATAGATCTTTGAAGACGTGGTTAAGGCCTTTTTCTTCTGCAAGAGAATTATTTCATTAGAAAAATGTTGACCTTGTACATACCTCAACCAATGGTTTTCAGCTTGGTGGATTTCAGTAGCACATAAAGGTGGTACATCAGCAAACTGCAACACCTTTTCGGGTTTTTGCCTTCTTTTAAAAGCTCTTATTGAGCGGAGGACAAAATCCGTCACTCTGATGAGACGATTCCAGGTACTATAGTTGTCATAGCAAAGAAGTGGATCTTCGGTGAAACCTGTCGATGGAAGCGATTCTGTCAACAGGATAGCAGTGACATCAGGAACTTCGATTTGTGTATCGTCGTTGTCATCAAGCTGTGTATTGTCGCTGTCTTCAAGCCAGATGGGACCTTTAGCCCACAACTCCGACATTTGCAAAATTTTACCACTTACACCTCGAGTGAGGAGATCAGCTGGATTATCTTTTCCCCTACAGTGATTCCACTGCGAAACTGTTGTAAGCCGTCGAATTTCATCAACCCGGTTTTGGACGTAGGGCTGCCAGCGCTGTACATCTCCTTGATTCCAGTTCAGGGCGATATTAGAATCCGTCCAAAGAAAGTATTTGGCGGAAGCAAGCTTAAGACATCTCTGTAGGTACGCATGAAGACGTGCCGCTATAAGGGCGGCTGTTAGCTCCAACTTGGGGAGTGTCAACTCACTAGAACCATCCATCTTTAAAGGAGCAACACGGTTTTTGGCACACAGAAACGAGGTTGTGATTTTTCCGCTGAAGGAAGTACATTTTAAAAATGCCACTGAACCATATGCCTTGGTACTGGCATCTGCAAATATGTGGATTTGGAAAGTTCCTTCACTTAATGGAACAGAAATTGCTGCTCTCGGAAAGGTCATTCCTTTAAGTTCAAGAACTGCCTTCACGCAATCGTTCCATTCAGTAAGTAGGGCTCCGGACAGAACTTCATCCCACAGAAGCTTTTGTTTCCACAGTTTCTGGAAAAGAATCTTTAATTTAACAATTGTTGGACCAAGAATACCTATTGGATCGAATATCCTCGCAATAGCTTGTAGCACATTGCGTTTGGTTCCCTTTGTTGAATCCAAACTAAGGATACTCAGCACAGATTCCATCGGAATAGAGAGTTCATCACTGTATGTGTACCAAGAGACACCCAACACCTTTTGCACAGATGGAGCATTGCTGACATTCATCACATATCGAATCACTTGACTGCTTGAGTTCCATTTGTGTAGATTCAATGAAGCTCTTTTTAATATGTCCACAGCTTCGGAACACATACTGCTTCCTTCTTTTTCAGAATCTGTACTTATGACGAGGTCGTCCATATATATACTTTCCAAAAGTATTGCACAGGTTTCAGGAAAGTCCTTTGCTTCAAGCTTGAGATGGTAGTTGATCGTCGCGCACAACAAAAACGGGCTACAATTCACACCAAACGTCACTCTAGTCATTCGATACTCTGCAAACTTTGGCCTATCACCAGCAGACGTTAATTTGCTTCCAACCATATGAAGCGATGGCTATCACGATCCTCCTCGCTTAAGACAATCTGGAGAAATACCTTCTTGATGTCAGCGACAATGCCATGGAGGCCTAAGCGGAAGTTTAAAAGAATTTTCATAACATCTGGCAGCAAGTTAGCTCCTGTCCAAAGATGATCGTTGAGGGAACCTGTTCCATCGATGTGTGCCGAAGCATCAAACACCACGCGAAGCTTGGTCGTTCCTGCCTCTTTATAAACAGGCTGATGCGGAAGGTAGAAAACTCGTGACTTGTAACACTCTTTTTGACATGATGATATAACTGGCTGAGCAACGCCATCGCAAATTAATTTTCGGATGGCTTCGTCGTAGTTTAACAACTTTGCTGGATCCCTGGACAGACGACGTATAAGAGAGTTCAAACGCTGCAAAGCCTGCCCCTTGTTGTCTTGCAGAATCGAGTCGTAAGCTTTCCATGGCAACTTTGCAACGTAACGCGAACCTTGTCTCGTGATGCATTTGTCGATTAGGTTTTCGTTAAAGTACATGTTTTCATCTTCGTTATTTCGTATTCCAATTGCCTCTAATGACCAGAATTGTGTGAGTTCTTCTGATTTTGCTAATGTCAAATTAATGAGACATCTGGAAGAGAAACAAGAATTTTTATAAGAGGAATCAAGTTCATCACTTACGGCACTGTGAACACCCTGCAATGTCCAGCCAAAAACAGTCTCAACAGCTCTCAGTCGCTTGGTCAGTTGGCGTTGCTTTCCTGTGACAATAGACCAATAATAGTCAGATCCAATTAGTAGACTAAGCCCCTCTTCAAACTCCATGTTGTTGGGCCGAACATCAGACAACTGAATGCCTTCAAAAAGTGGACACTTGGCTTCTGGAACCATCAGCACGTCAACGCAGATTTCAGGCACTACAATTGCCTCTAAGGTGACAAGCACTTCGTGGCTGAATAAGCTTTTTAGATTAATTTTAACTTTATTAAATGTTTTCATCGGCTTTGCTTCTTTACAACCGAACGGTATAACTGATAAGTCGACTGTACCGATTACTTTTAATTTTAATTTCTTTGCAACACTTTCGCGAACATAAGTGTGTTGGCTGCCACCATCTATAATAGCGCGAATTAAAATTTTTGTTTTTGTTGAAGCAACGGCACATCTTACAGTTTTCAAGAGAACACTCTCGGTCGTGTTATGTGAACACACATTCATCGCACTGGTTTTACTTTTGTCATCACTCTCTTGCATTGTTTTCTTATATATAGGATCACACATTGATGACATATGCCTACCTTTGCACTTGTTACACGATAGAAATTTACCGCTTCTGCATTTCTTCGAAGAATGCCCAGCTTTAGCACAACGAAAACACCTGCCGCCACTCCGCAAAATTTGCCTCTTGTTTGCGATCGATATATTGCTGTCACAGTCTTTTGTTTTGTAGTTGTTCATCTTGCAAAAAATGCATGCAACTTCGACTTCATTGACGGTCACCAAACTAGAGGCTGTCGATTGTGCAACGGTTCTAACCTTTGAATTGGTATGTGTAACACCACTTTTTTCTAGCGATTCTAATTCTCTTTTTAAAAATCGCAAAATGTCTTTTACTTCGCCTCCACCAATATGCGATAGAGCAGATCCGTTGTTCGATGAAGTATCATTAGATTCTTCTTCCTTTACAGCACTTTCCTCTTGTCTGTGGTATTCAATGCGAAGGGCAGTTGGCAAGCATCGAAGCAATATGGACCTGAGCATGACGTAATAATTACTTGTTGGCACCTGTAATGCTGTAAGCGAGCGTGTACAACTTACAACAGTCCCATAAAGATTTCGTAACCCAGAGGTATCGTTACGGTCCCGAACTGTAGATAGACTTACTAACTGCTGGATATGATTGTCGATGAGTTTTTCGGTGCTTCCATATCGCTCTTGGAGCAGACCAACAGCCGCTTCGTAGCACTTTTCAGATGGCGTAAAGCCAGAAATAGATTTTTTTGCGTCACCAGTTATCACTGATTCGAGGTAGTTGAATTTTTCTGGAGCAGATAAATTTGTATTTTCGTGAACTGCACTGCGAAATTGCTCCCAAAAAGAGGCAGCCAATCATTAAAATTTCCATCAAAGCGCTTGAGGGGAAGTTTTGGGAGCTTACACCCAGTGTTTCTTGGAGGCGCATTTATGGAAATACTCGTATCTACTCCGCTATTGCAACCCGCGTTTATTTTATTATGCAGCCTACCTAATCTCGCATTTATTCTTGCAAGTGCATTTATGGCCTGGTCCTGATAGTCGACACATTTTTGCAATTCATCTTCTTTGAGAATACTTTTCTGCTTTATTTCCTCGTTAATTGCATTAAGGTTATCATGAGCGGACGTCAATCTTTGAAGATGGGAAACGAGTTCCTCCTCAATTTCACTGAAATTCGGCTCGTTTTCCTCGTTGACACGTGAGCTATCATCTTTAAGAAATTCGAGTGCTGAGTTCACGAGTCTGGTCACTTGACCCCTATAAGCAGCACGTGTTGATAGCTCCATGTTATCTTTTGAGTCGCGATACGAAATACAGTCTAAATTTTTAATGCTGGTTTTTCACCGATAAAGCGTCCCGGGTTTCGGCACCAAATGTAAAAAATGTCCAAGCAAAATAAAACACTATCGAGTGAAATTCAAGACTTTAATTAGAAATTTAGACAAAGTAAATCATAAGAATGGATTGTTACAACTGTGTTTTTAAATGACATGAGTATGAGCTTAAATAGTAGGACATTGTGCATGTATTAGACTGGAGTTTATATATATTTCAACTATTAAAAAAAGAGGGAGTTTTGTAAATGATATGTGTACATAGAAAATAAAGATTTCGCCAGTTAATTTTCAACAGTGACCGTATTCACCTGTAAGCGAAAAACTAACCGTTAGCCGGTAACGGTATTCTGTGATCTGTTGGAATGTTCTGGTGTTCCTGCTTACAGGTTGTTTGACATTTCTCAACGCACATGGTATTTAAGCAAGAAAAGGTCCGATAAGAGAAAAAGGTTTTTGAAAGAACTACCCTTAGAGCTTGCGAACAAGCATTTACAAAATCGTATCGTCAAAACAACGCTTCAAACAAAAGTGAAGACAGCCATGAAACTCATAGGTTACGAGATTCAAACAGTAACTATGTTACCCACATCCAGACTAAATCCTCTAAAACAACGCTGCGAAGTTTGTAAAGTTGTAAAAAAAAGAAAACAAGACTACAGCAGTTTGCGATTTATGCTATACAGCTACATGCACAAAGCACTATGTTAGAGTAGCTATGTGGCTAAAGATGGTCATGGTGATGAAGATGAAGATGGTGGCACTTTTCTACCTTCAACCTCTGCGGGACAATCAACAAAACGGCGAAGAACACACAGTCCAACTTAATCATACACATTTCAATTACACAATTTATTATTATTACACTTGGGCACACAGTTCCCAAGTGCATAATAAGTAGAAATTCTTTAGTGCACGGGTCTATTGTTCAACAATTTTCTAAACAAAAGTTTTATTTATTCATACGCACAAGAAATTGAAATTTAACTAAAACTTTTGAATAATTTAACAAAAATTAAAAAAAAAAAAAAGAAAACGAGTGGAGCCCATCTAAAACTTTCAACATTATTCACTTCAATGTTTCCTGGAATTTTGAAAACCACATCGTGGTTTATGTATTACAGAATTTATCCGCTAAATCGTCCTTAGCCCTGTGTTTCCTTTGAAAACGGCAGTAAATTTCTTCAAATGCTGTGTTGCATCATATTCGAGAGCTGTGACGATTTTTTTGATCCAAGCAAAACAGTCCGCGTAATATGCTGCTGGCTTTAACCAAGTACCCCAGCGAGTTAAAACCAAGTTTAAATGTAAATTCAAAAACACGATTTCAAATTCTGTTTCAAAGAAACTTACAGGTTAGTGTGGCAATGGCAACTTCAATACAATTCTGTTTACTTAGTTTCGTTTGTAAGTCGTTTTAGGCACTTTATCACTGTAATCGTCCACATATTGTTATCAAAATCATCCGAGGTTTAAAAACCAACTACGTAATGAGCCGCACTTCGAAATAATGAGGTAAATTGTTTTTATTGCACCACCAAACTGTCCAAGATTTGTAACTAAAGATTCTCTACGGTCGGTATGCGAAAACGTTGGCATTTCTTTTAATTCTAAACCAATTATTAAATATTCCTTAACAAAATTTTATAACAAAGCAAGAAAACAGCAAGAATGGAAAGGCAAAAAAGGCAAATAAATATTGAAATATGTTTGACGAAAGTCGATTTCATCTTCCGTTTCACAGAAAAAAACGCAAAGTTAGAAAAATCTTATCCCTGCTCATCAGTCAATTATTACAGATTTCTGATGTTTCAATTTTTACTGATGGATAGTTATAACTGAATTGAAACCAATCATTTGATTTTTGTAGCTGTATTTGATAATTTCTGTCATTGAAACAAAATTGTCTAATTAGAATCAAGAAATTTCCGATAGGAATTAAGAATTTGAGGTTAGAAGTACATCATTCAAACTGATAGGTGACAATTCAGAGTAAATTATGGCTGAAACACAAACACGCTTCAGCTTCGGCTTCGCCTGACGTTTACGAGTTCAGCCATAGGAATTCAATGCATGCTATCACAATGGAGCTTCGACCTCACGTTTCGTTTGACAATCGTAAGGAAAAGAACGCAATGTAACGTAATGTGACTCCAAACGGAAGCTCTAGTTCAATTATCTGAACATTTGCTTTGTCTGACAGCTCATCAGATGTAAAAAAATGTCAACAAACAAAATATTTGCTCTTTGGAGGGATGAAATAATAGAAATGTCATTCAAAGCAACCTCGAAGCAGGCCTAACGTAACGCAGACGAAGCCGAAGCTGAAGCGTGTATGTGTTTCAGCCATTACACGCTTTGAGTGGAACGATTATGTTTAGAAATTTGAAATTAACAATCATCTGTTTATTTTAACTGAAAAAAAGTTCAGGGTAATCAAAGTTTTTTAATAGTAAACAAAATTCTACATTTCATTAGCTAAATTTTAATAACAAACTTACAATAGTTAACTTCACAAATTTTGAAGCAAAATTATCAATGACGAAATTTTTTTTTCTTTATCACCAGTCAGTTTACCTTTCAATGATGAACTATAACCTCCAAGAAATTTTCAATAAAACCTAGAACCAAACTGTTAAAAAAATTCTAAGGATTGATTTGGTATTCAAGCGCAATTCGTATTTAAGTTCAAACTTTTTTTTTATTTGTTTCCTTGACTGACTGAACACGCCCAAAACTATTTGTTTAATGGATAGTGAAGAACACTAAGATTTAGGGTAGATGCAAGGTTGAGTTTATGTAAAGTTTCTTTTGTATTTGAATACTAGATAACATTTTCCCGATTCATAAGAAAGGGAGTTTGGTCGAGCTGCAGAATGTGACATATTCTTACGTTTACAATACTTCAATACAATATTCACGCTTACTTTCTTACCTTAGGTGCCGCTACAGTCATGTGTGAACTAGAGCCTCACCCAACAAACTTTTCCATATAACTCGGTCCCTAGTCTCCAGTTTCGCAGTCCAAGGTGGGTGAGGTTACTTTCCACTTCCTCTACTGCGCTGTCATGTGGGTTTGGATTCGAAGACTTTTCGGGCCGGAGCATTGGTTTCCATGCGTTCTACGTGACCCAGCCGTCAAAGTCATTGGACTTTTAACCTTCAGCTCCGTAGCCTTAGCCAGCTACGGAGCTGTACAGCCCGTACAACTCGTCCTCTTTCTTCTCCTCCACTCCCCTTCCATGTATACGGGACCGTAGATCACATGAAGAACTTTTCTCTCAAAACGACCAAAGGTGCTTTCATCCACTTTTGTCGGAGTCCTTGCTTCTGCACCGTATAGCAAAGGGTCTTATATAGCGACACTTTGGTTCTTCGAGAGGGAGCTTTGCCACTCAATTGCTTTCTTAGCTTTGTCTACTATCAATGAACAAATGATCAACTTTTTTAACTAATTAACTGCCCAAGATGGAATTTCCATTATTAGCGTCTCTAAAGCAATACCTTAAAACAAAATTCTGCTTTTTTTCATTAAAAAATCTAATAAACTTATCATAGCTTATAGCTGCTTAACGTAGTTACACAAATAATCCCGTTCGAGTTGTAAATTTGCAACCATTTCTAGCATCCTTTGATGACACTGATTTTGAAGGTCATGTAATTTTTTCAATTGTTTAGCCATTCCTGGAAACTTTTAAATAAGTCGATTATTTTTATTTTTCCCTTTCTCAACCATAATCAAAGGGTGTGTTCAAAAAAATGATATCTCAGAAGTGAATAAAACAAAGTAATGACTTTTAACTGAAAAACTACAAATCCACAAAACGTAATGTAGCTTTAAGCCTAAGTCGTTGGTGCTTACAATTCAAAAAGGCACACGAAAGTTTTCTTATACTTCTTAAATTTATTTGTTTTTATTGTATAAATTTAATTCCAGAAGGGAAACACTGATGCTAAACACAGAATCTGAAATAAAACAAATAAAATAATAATGACTATACAGTTGTCAGCTGTCAAAATCGCGACGAAATAAAAAATGGATATATTCGGGCGTTAAGCTCGAGCTTAATTTAAATTTAGCACAAACTTTAAGGCAACATTTCATATTGCCCCATAAGGGGCCAGTTATAGCTATCATTGAAATCGATGCGGACAAATGTTTGCATCGATATTTGACGGTGTTTCCCTTTGATTGGAAATAAAAATTATAACATTCTTTTTTGAGGAAAAAAAAGTGTATTTTTCTATTTCCCGGACGGAAATTAAATTTCCTGAACAGCTATACTTTTAAGTTCAAAGTTAAAACGAATCATTCCACTGATTTATGTTCCAATTTTACACAATTCCAATGACAGATTCAAGTCAGTAAAAGTTTTCAGTGGATTTCAATCAGGAAATTGTTTTCAACGACAGAAATTTCGAATGAAATATAAACGACCTGTCAAAAAAATTCCAATGTTTGTTTTCAACGATGAAAACCAATGATAGCTTTAACTGGCGCCTAAGTGACCACTGTTTCTATTTTATGCGTCAGAGTCGACCCGTTAAGCTATAAACCGAACGCAATTTATAATTAATTTTGAAGTTAATTCAAATTCAATCAGCTGTTCTGTCAGAAAAACTCATATACCAGACATTTTTTGGATTTCTTTTTTGAAATACCGCTGTTTTCAATCAACTGTTCTTTTACACGTCAAACACTAACAAAAAGATATCCTATAATATCTGTATATTAAACGCTATTCTTTAATCACAAAAAGAAGGGTATCAAAAGAATTTGTAGTTAAATTTAAATTGTTTCTTTTGTTAATTTGTTCAGAAGAATAGTTTTTAAAAAAAACATATTAATTGAATAAAAATTACATGAATATTGTTTGCAGTTTTAAGATTTGAAAATTAGATTAAAATTTAAAAATTTCATTGAAGTCCTCCAAAAAATCAAAAAAAAGAAAGTGAGGCAAGTTTCTTGTATCTTATTAGCCAGCTGTTAAAAATTTGCCTTCCAACTAAGGCAACTTTATCTCCCTACCTATGAAGTTAATTTTACTTCTGTCAAAATGACAGTTGATAATTTTTTTTTCATTCAAATGAAAGATGAAATTTATTATTATATGATTTATTTATTTTCTGCCCAATTTTATTTATTGTTTTCTATAAAAGGGTTCCTTGATAATTTGTAGAGAAATAAGTAATATTTCTTTCTTTCTTTGTCTGAGGAGTGTTTTGTAGGCAATAATGTTTTTGTTTTTTTATACTATGAGCTTAAAGTAGAGGTTTGTGAAGTAAAGTTTTAAATTAGAAATTCAGAACACTCAAAAAACTAGCTATTTGTCTAAGTCAAAATTTATCTTCAACGAATGACGTTGACTGCAAATAAAGTCCCTTATGTTGTATAAACATGTCCATTGTTTTTCAGCATTGAAACAAATCATTGGAATTTTTTGACAGGATGGTTTTAAGCTTTCATTTCTGTCATTACACAAATTTCCTAATTAGAATAAAGCATTTGAGCTTAGAGTTGGCCATTTAAAGTGAAACTGACTGGTGAGAAATTAAAAGAAAATGCATCATTGAAAAATTAAAAATGAACTAAATATTCCACTTATTTTTGTAAAAATCTCCCACTCATGAGTCTTTAATCGACACCAAACATAACAAATTTGACTCTATTACTCGCTTTGATCTAAATATTTTCGGTTTGAAAACTCGAAACAAAATTCATAACCAACAATGAAAACAAATGTTAAATATAACTGGCCTCTAACCTCAAATGCTTCATTCTAATCAGGAAATATTTATCCAATGACAGCAATTTGAAAAAAAAAACCGGAAAATCAATAAATTCCAATGCAATCTTCAACAAAAAAATCAAGTATGGCATCATTTAAACAAAAACAGAAAAAAGAAATATCCAAATAAATGAAAATTAAACTTTGAAAACCAATTTAAAATAGAAACAAATGTTTACTCGCCTTAAAATTGTTATAAATATTATTAATTTGCACATATCATTCATATACCAAAATAAAGTAAAGCATTTTCTATTTTCGTAAAACAAAGCAACCAACGAAATTAATTCCTACGTTTTCCACTCAATTGTCAAAAGTATTCTCGTGGTTCCTAAATGGCAACACTTTTCGTTTGCAATTTTTGAGTACCAGCGCCGAGCCGGCACAAACAAAAACAACTGTCAGCTGTCAACTCTCTCAACTTGTTATAAAAGTTTACCGTTTGTTTTGCTTGATTTCATTTGATGAAAGAATAAAAGTGCAGTTTTAATTGAGGTTTATTTCATATTTCGTCGTGTGTAAAAAAACATAGTTGCAAATTATTCTGATATACAAACAAAACGTTAATAATTCTTTGAATGTCATTTATATAAATCATTTCAATTCGAGCGAACCTAAATTATATTTGCAAATAACCGCACATGTGTAGAAAAAGAATTCGAAAATGATACAAACAAATAACAATAATCAAGCAAAATTGTTTGATAAGAAGTTTGTTGCTTTGACTTTGCGCGACGTTAGGCGGTGTGAAAAGTGCAAGCGTGGATATGACACAAAATATAGAGTTTCCCAAGGTAAATTAGTTTAAGTTGTTTTTATTTGTTTGTCCAATAAAATATCCAACTGGAGTAATACGCAAAAAACAGTACACAATGACGTCTAGTCAGACCACTGACGAACGCTGCTGTCGCCGAAGCCCACTTCTCTCAGAAGTAGAATCTGAAGCGCATGTCTCATTTCTATTTGATAGCATGGGACAGAATCATCAATGCATTTTTGTTGTTATTGTTTATTTTGTTGGCAGCCAAAACACCGGTACAACATGGCCAATTTTAATATCCACATGTTGCTGATGTTCTAAGAACATGGCCCAAGACTCAAATTTATAATTTGCTGTTAAATAAATATAAACAATAAACAAATAAAGACAAATTGATATAATAACTTCCGGTGCATGGGTAATTAATTTAAGACGTAGCGATGAAAGCAATGGGAATAAACTTCGAAACCTGTAAGAGCTTAAAAAAGAGAAGCTATGAGTAAAAGATTTGAGGAGTTATCATATAGAAAAAACCAAAGATTGATAATCAGGCAAAGTAATTAGTTTTGAAATTGAATAATAAAATTACATGGATCAAATACTCAATCAGATAGATAGATAAAAAATTGTATTTTTTGAATATTAACAATTTCATGGTTTTCGTAATAAATGACAATAACATATTATGTTGATTGTCAGGTTAAATTATTTACGTAAGTAAGTTCAGCGTTGGATTGGTGTATTTTTTAAGAATATTCATTAATTATTAGTTTTCTATACCTTAGAGCGTTTTTTAAATAATTGTAAAGTTGTAAATAGTTTTGGCCATTCAGGATTTCTAGAGCTCTATTAGTGTGTTCCGGCGGTCACAACTTTTGACTCCTGAGAGGCCATGTGATCCGCCAGGGGTCACAAGCTATACATTTTTAAATATTTATTTCTGAAGTGGCCTGTTGAAGAAACACTTACTTTTCAATGTTGGCACCTAGATAAAGGTCTAAACTATAAAACAAAAAAATCCCATGTTAATCCATCCAATAATAGTTCACTTTATTGACAAAACATTTGTATGAAAGTTTATGTAAGTATTGTTCACTTTATTGACATAAAAAAAATTCAAAAATAGATATAATTTTTTTACTTTTGATGCTTATTGAAACACTCCAAACATAGAAAAGGATTTCCTTCACATGTGGCACAAAAGGTGGTTACCTTCTTTACCTTTTTTACTGCAGCTTCTCGACGCTCATTTTTACTCATCGCATCATAACAATCTCTGTATCTTTTTCTATTTTTTCTGTTTCTTGAGTCCTTATTTTCAGTTTCTTTCATTTGATGTTTGACATTAGATGTTTGTGCATGATGTTCTCTAAATTCCAAAATTGTGCACTTTTTGTTGTGTTTTTTTGTAAAGAACCAAGGCGTTCACTATGGACGTTGATAGAAAAAAATTCAAAGACTATTTTATGGTACCATCAAATCGTTTTCCGTAGTGGCGTAAAGTAGCACGCCATTTGGTCTGAAATATCGATTGTAGTCTACGAACATTCGTAACTTTTTTATTTCCTGACCATCTCTATTTCTCTTTCCTGTCCCTACTTCCTCCAAGCCATGTTTAGTGGATAGCATGAGAACGTCCCGTTTATCTTTCCACTTTGCAACTACAATGCCCGAGTCTTCCATGCCTTTTACTTCATGTTTTTTTAGCTTAGTATTAGTGACCTCTTTTGGATTTCCTGTCCTATTACTCCGAAGGGTATCAAAAAGATGAGTTTGTCGATCAAGGAGCTGTTTGGCTAAAGACACTGATGTGTAAAAGTTATCGGTTGCAATAGTTCTTCCTTGATCTAAATATTTTTCGGCCAGATCTAAAACAATTTGCGTCGAGTGTGAGGTTGTTGGGGTTGGTCTACCTCTTTGGATATTGCTTTCTGTTTTTCCTACATATATTAAGCTGTTGTAGGTGTAACCGTATGGATCACAAAGCTTGTAAGCTTTCACACCATATTTGTGTGATTTTCCGGGGTTATACTGGAGAAATTGGAGTCTACCACGCCATGGAATCCTAGATTCGCCAACAGCCAAGATTTCGTTCGAAGTTCTCGCGTTTACAAAGTTCCCTTCCAGAAGCTCAAGGGGTGTACTCACCTTTCCTAATCGGTTACCTCTAAAAGCCGAGTTGTCTGCAAAGTGGATGAACTTTAAAATCAGCTGAAATTTGTTGGGTTGAAAAAGTTGCCAGTGTTCCAATAGTGAGCAATCGAGGGATATTTTACAATTCCCATATACATAACAAGTCCCAAAAATTGTTTGATCTCCGGTATGTTCGTATCTTCCCACCGCTTTGAGCGAGAGTTACGTGTTATAGTGTTATTTTGCAAGAATTTGTTGGCATTTTTATTGGTCTCGATAATGATAAGTTGAAAAATGTCTTTAGTAACCATAAGATTATAAACATCAATTGGCCGCATTGCTGATGTCACTGGCGGAATATCATTTGCTCTTGCTGTGTTTTGTTCAAAAACAAAAGCTTTTTAAAGACTGGCAAGTAACTGTTGTCCATGTGTCTGTTCTCTTAGATGTCCCAGGTATTTGTTCAGGAGGCTCAATTTCTTCGTTTTCTTCTTCAGATGATTCAGTAGAATCTGGGAGATCCGAATCACTACTATTTCCATCAGAAGGTATGTACTCATCGGAATCAGAAGTTCCGAAGTCCAATTCATCGTCATCGCAATCTTCACCACGATTACGATTTCCGTAAAATACATTACTACTTATAGGAAAATTATTAGCTGCCATCTGGAAACGTTTATTTCAACTGATTCTTGTAAACGATAAAGCGAGATGTTTACAAGAAAAGCACATAACTAAGAAAATAACCGTGACCGCCGGCAGGTCACATGGCACCTCATATATTTCAATTACGACAGATGCCCTGTGACCCGCCGCTAGTCACACTTAAAAAAAAGTTAATAGCTTGACAAAACACAAAACAAAAAACACAGCACAGTTAATATATACTTAACGAACACTTTTGTACAAAAACACACTTATGGCACACAGAGTAGAAAATTTTTTTCCTGTGGGGGCAGCGAACGTGTTAAAGAGTTCTGACCATTTGTCAGCCGAGATATCCATAAGTCTTCTTGGCAGTCTGTTTGCAGGTAGCGTGCTTACCCTTTGGATGTATTTAAAGTAGAGTTTTAGTGTCGTAATATATGGTTTTCTTAGACCAGTTTCAATATTGGGAACACAGTTATTAGGAAGGGAGAAGCATCTTTTAATGAAAAACCTTTGCAACTTTTCAACTTCGTCATTCTCCGAATATCCCCAAACTTGGGCACAGTAATTCATTATAAACTTTGAAGCAGCTTCGTATATTTTTTTTTATTTTATTTTTTTATAATAAGTGCACACTCAAAGGGATAACTACCCTTATTATGTAGACACAGTGTGAGCACTAGGAAGGGGAGAGAGGGGTTGAAAGGAGGTGTCGGTGCACATTGGTTTTGAATTCCTGAATATTGCAATAGCTGGGGAGGACAGAGTGTGGCAAGGCATTCCACATTCGCATAGTACGGCTGAAGAACGAATCTCTGTACTTGACAGTACGACCGAAGTTGGGCTCGAGGGTATATTGTTGAGCATTCCTAGAAGCGCGAGTATTACGGTTGAACTGTTTAAGGGGAGGAATGCAGCTGGCTATTTCTCTAGAGCATAAACCATTAAAATAACGGTAAAAGAGGGTGAGAAGAGAAACATTTCGACGATGTTCAAGTGACGTAAATGATCTTATGATGGTAGTATCACCAATCAATCTAAATGCTATACGTTCAATACTATCCAATAGGCTTAAGTAAGTTGCGGGAGCACCAGCCCAGATATGGGAGTACTCCCGCAACTCTGTCCTCCCCAGCAATAGCTGGGGAGGACAGAGTGTGGCAAGGCATTCCACATTCGCATAGTACGGCTGAAGAACGAATCTCTGTACTTGACAGTACGACCGAAGTTGGGCTCGAGGGTATATTGTTGAGCATTCCTAGAAGCGCGAGTATTACGGTTGAACTGTTTAAGGGGAGGAATGCAGCTGGCTATTTCTCTAGAGCATAAACCATTAAAATAACGTTAAAAGAGGGTGAGAAGAGAAACATTTCGACGATGTTCAAGTGACGTAAATGATCTTATGATGGTAGTATCACCAATCAATCTAAATGCTATACGTTCAATACTATCCAATAGGCTTAAGTAAGATGCAGGAGCACCAGCCCAGATATGGGAGTTATACTCAAGATTTGGACGTATATAAGTCTTGTAAATAACAGCCAGATCAGAAGGGGAGAAAAACTTCCTGCATCGCCTTAGAAAACCCAAACATCTTGCGACATTTTTGGCGACATCGTGTATGTGATCGTTCCACAAAAGGTGGTTGGTGATACACATACCGAAAATATCGAGATGTTCAGTTTCCTCGATGCAAGTGCCATTTATGTATAATGGCAAGGGGTCTACTTCGCTTTAACGATTAAAGACAGCATTGCGTTTTCGAAGCATTAAATCCCACGCGGTTTCTTATTCCCCATTGAACAATGCTGTTTAGATCGGAATTTAAGGAGCTTATCATATTTTGCCGTTGCAGTTCCACATCCGAAGAAGAGGGGTGTGAATCTGTAAACGAATATGAAAAGCTAAGAGTACTATCGCCACCGAAACAGTGTATTGGATTAGAAGTTGCAGACATGAGACCATTAATAAAAATGAGAAAGAGTGTTGGAGATAGAACAGAGCCCTGGGGCACACCAGCATTTATTTTGTGGTTTTCAGACTTGAATCCATCCAATACAACTTGTATTGAACGATCCGAAAGGTAATTACTAATCCAATGAAGGAGGGATTCATGAAAACCGAAAGCACGCATTTTCGATAAGAGAGCCTGATGCCAAACCCTATCAAATGCTTTTCAAATATCAAGTGCAATAATCTTACTTTCTCCAAAACTATGTAAAGATTTGTTCCACTGTTCGGTAAGATAAACCATGAGATTGCCAGTGGACCTATTGCTACGAAAGCCGTATTGTCGGTCATTAAGAAGCTTTCGATCTTCGAGATATTTTTTGAGCTGATAATTAATCAGCGTTTCCATGACCTTGGAAAGTAGGGACGTAAGTGCAATCGGTCGGTAATTAGAGGGTGAGGAAAATTCGCTTTCCTTGGGAATAGGCTGGACAAATGCAGTTTTCCATCCGCTCGGAACGAGATATGAGGAGTAGGACAGATGAAAAAGCTTACGCAGTGGTTTTGCCAGCGATGAAGAACACCTCTTCAGAACAATAGCGGGGATACCATCTGGACCAGCAGATTTATGTATGTTAAGATCTTTTAGGACTCTCGCTACAGTACGAGTGCGAAAAAAGATTTGAACCATAGAATCATTAACTCGCTCAAGTACAGGCGGAGTCATAACACTCACTGGCAGCGTTGAATTGGCGGCGAACTGCCTAGGAGAGATTTGCTTTCTCTAAAGAGCTAACAAATGGAGTGTCATTCACAACGAGCGTTGGAACCGAGGAAGAGGAAGAATTCCTCATATTTTTTACAAATGACCAAAAATTTGTACTGCCTTTTGGACATTGCAGTATTTTTTGCCGTAATTTTTGGTCATGTAAAAATTTGGTCCGTCGAATATGGGCGTTGCAGGCCTTCCTGGCTTGCTTGAACTTATTCCGGTTTTCCTCAGTTGGATTGGTTTTAAAACAACGGAAACTTACCTTCTTTACCCTAATAACCTCTTGACAGCTCGCATTAAACCATGCGTTTTCCTTAGGTCTGACGCTTTTAACCCTATTCGGGATAAAAGTTCTCATTCCCAGGAGAATCAAACTTGTGATCATATCAGCGCTGGCGTCAACGTCACTATCGAGGAAACATAGTGATCAGTAAAAGATCCTAAAATAATTATTGGGAGTTTTTACACGAGAAATTTGCTGATATGACACAATGGTCCGATGAGCCTAGAGGAGATAGAACACTAATAGTGTACTTACCAGGGTCAGAAGTAAGAAACAAGTCAAGAGTGTTTTCTGCTCGACCTACCACGTCCGATATTCGAGTGGGCTCGTTGACCAGCTGATTTAGGTGGTTTAACTGAGCGAAGATCTCAGCACACACTCCTTCTGATGTTGACTGGCCCGAATGTTGAAGCCATGAAGAATTGTGTACATTGAAATCGCCCGTAACAACGATTTCAGTGCGAGGATAGGACGAAAAATTCTTTGGATGGAATCAGACAAAGCACCAAATTCACGAGAAATTGACACTCTGTCTAGATTGGGGCTTCTATAAAGGAAGCAATAATTTATATAAATGTTTTATGTTCTTATTTCTGATAAAGTTTGACCAAGTTGCATTAATTGAATTCTTGGACATTACTAGCCTTTTCGTAAGATGATTCGTCCACGACATATTGTATGTGAGATTTACTCCTAGGCACTTGAAATTGTTAGATATTTTGATTTCGGTGTCGTTGTACTTCCATTTTTCTTCAGCTGCTCGACTTCCACCATTTTGAAAAATAACTATTTCTGATTTTGTTAGGTTCACATGCAGTTGCCATTTGGAACATTATCAGTCCGTTCATCCGAGGCTTTACTTGTGTTTTCATCACATTTTAAAATTTCCTTTCATGGCCGGCTCGTTAGAGCTGGTTCTTCACAGCGATATCTGGTCTTTTGCTCCTACATCCTAAGAAGGTAACTCAGGTGACAACGTTCGTCGTTAGTTCACCTTTCGGCTATCCAGCGGGCACCCCTAGGAGGTGACGATACGATTTTGCACCACCTTAATTTATTTTAAATTCGACATAACGAAATATGCTTCGTCTTCATTCTTTTTAACACATTAAAAACTACTTACTTACTTAAGGTGGCGCTACAGTCTGGGCGGACATGGGCCTCAACCAACATGCGAAGTCCTTCCGGGCTAGAGCGTCGATGTCCATTCGCTCTACATGACCCAACCATCTAAGTTCTTGGACTTTAATTCTGTTAACTAGGTCATATCTTCTCCTCATTCTCCATATGCAGACGGGACCAAAAATCACCCGAAGCATTTTTCTCTCGAAGCATCCAAAGACGCTCTCATCTTTCTTTGACAGGGTCCAGGCCTCAGCGCCCTAAATGAGAACCGGGATAATGTTTATGATATAGATGGTGATTTTAGATGCTCGAGAGAAGACTTTACTTCTCAATTGCCTTCTAAGTCCAAAGAAACAGCGATTTGCAAGAGTTATTCTTCGTTTGATTTCAGCGCTGGCGTTGTGTCTGTGTTAATGGCGCTGGTAGTCAAAGTCCTTAACTACCTTAAAGTTATGGTGACGTTTTGTCCAAGACATCGTTGTTTAGTGTCCTTTTTTAATGATAGCATATACTTGGTCTAACTGACCACTAAACCCGTCTTCTTCGCTTCCGTCGTAATGATCAAAAACGTTCAACTGACATCACGCTTTGATCTTCCAATTATGTCAATATCATCTGCGTATCCGAGTAATTGGATGGACCTTTGGAAGATTGTGCCTCTAGTGTTGACGGTTGAGTTTTGCACAATTATTTCCAGAACGATATTGAAGAAGTCGCATGACAGTGCATCGCCTTGTCTAAAACCTTTTTTGACATCAAATGAATCGGTAAGATCTTTTCCGACTTTGATAGAGCAGCGTGCATTCTCCATCGGCATTCTGCACAAACGGATAAGTTTGACAGGGATGCCAAAACTAGACATTGCTCTGTAGATAAAGAGATGGTGGGTACCGATTTGAAGTTCCTGGATTTTTTCCAAGATCTGCCGTAGTGTGAATATTTGGTCGATAGTGGACTTTCCTGGTCTGAAGCCACACTGATAAGGACCAATCAGGTTGTTGACGAACGACTTCAGACGTTCACATAATACGGTTATTTTTGCGGAGGACAGTCATTCTAAAAAAAAACTAATAATAATAAATTACATTTTTTTTCAGATAACAAACCAAACAGCAGTCGCCCGGTTCTCCTAAATTGCGGTCATAATATTTGTGAAAATTGCATCTACCAAAATCGCAATCACCTCGAATGTGCTGTTTGCCAAGTACCCATCGAATTCGAACACACACGATGGTTGAAAAAAAGTTACGATCTAAATTTTTGCCTTCTCGGTCAGTTGGCAAATTCAATATCATTCCTAGGATCAGAACCTGTTGGTGGTGGGGGTGCTGCTACAATGACTACCGGTATGCTGGCTGCAGAATCTTTCATTCAAAAATGCAGTGAATGTGAACAGGCTCCAGCCATAGGAATTTGTATGAATTGCAGAGCCGATTTCTGCAAACGTTGCTTTACTTCTGTTCATCAAAATAGTAAAGTCCTCAAAAAACATAAACTCTCAGAGTTTGAAATGCAAAGACTTCAACTCCGTTTGCCAAAGGAGAAGTTTTGTAAAACACACAAAAGAATGTGTGATAAATTTTGTGTAAATTGTCAGAAAATCTATTGCATCAATTGCATTCGATTAACTCACAATGCGCATCATGTAAATGCCTTAAGTATTGAAGTAAGTTTTGAAGAGGGAAGTTTTTGAAAATAAAACAAATATCTAAAATTGTTTTTCTTTTTAGAATGCAAAAAACAACGATAAAATTATCAGCTTTTTGGAAACGATGAAGCAGACACGAGAAAATATTAGAAAAGCACAAAAGGTAAGCGCGCCCTTAAAATCTATTTCAATTCCTTAAATTCCAAAAACCAATTAAAACATCTTTATAAACTTAAATGAATGTATTTTAACAATAATTACAAAACAAAATACAATAAATAGTGTTACACTTCTCAACTTACTGTAAGATCTTTCTCATATTGAATCAATAATTCTAATAACTAAATGGTACATAAAATATTTATCACACTCACGCGGCGCACACTTTTGAGAATCAGTTAGCAATAAAAACATAAAAAAGACAATAAACATCAACTAAGTATCAACAACAGGACTATAACTACTTTCTGGTATCAGATGTCCAGATGTTCCATCCGACTTAATTTCAATTACTTCAACTTTCTCTACGCTAACCTTATCGCCCATCATCGTCGGAGGATCATTACTAACCGATGACGACGACGGTGACTCCCCATTACCCATTCCAAATGGCAATTCTGTTGTCGACACAACAATCGGTTGTTGACTTAATGGCAATTCTTTAGTTGTTTGTTCTATCGCAGAACTTTCTTCTCCCTGAGCCCGACTAGCAATTCGTCCTGTTTCTTCGTCTATTAGAAGATTTTTTTCCGAACTTTGTTCGCCCACAGTTGATAAAATTTCCCCAATAAGTCCGTCACTTTGGTCGGGTTTCTTTTTGGGGGTGTTTCCATGCTCGATTGGACCTTGTGTTACATCATCGACTATACTGTCCTCTGTGTCGTTGTTTTCGTTGTCATTCTCGTTGTTATCATCGTTGCCACCACGACCCTTGAGTTTTTCGCGATTCATTTTGTCTTCCATCTCCTTGAACTTCAGAGCCAAATACCTGGAAAACAATAAAGTTCAAAAGCCATTAAACACTACTGTTAAATTAATGAGGAGAGTATGTGCTGAGAGTCTTCTTTAAAAAGCAACCCAGAGTCTAAAAGAGAGAGTAATTTATCATCAATAAAAACATACTTATCAACAAGAGGCCCACTATAGTCCTCGGGAAACTTGGGTGTAAATGGAAGGATGTACTTGTATAGCCGTTCATTTAGCACATATAGCTGTGGAGTTGTTGCACATTTAACATTGAACCACCAGTCGCAAGTTAAAGCAATCTAAAAAAAGAGTAAAAAGAAAAAAAGGATATGAGTGAGGCGTGAAGTAGAAGAGCGATGACAAAGTTTGTAGTAATTTTCTGTTTTTTTTTTTTTTTTTTTTGGTTGAAAAGGAAATTAATTCTACTTTCTGCTCCTACGACACAAGTAAAGTTCATTTTTAGAACGTAACGATTTTCCAATTAAGCTCTAAATGAAGCAAAAAGGTTACTTAATTTTAAATCTTTGTTAATTAGCCAGGTGTGTTGTTTATACCAAACCTTGCTCTTTTCTGAAGGATAGGGAAGACGACGCACACAGCAATCCTCTTGGGTTTTTAAATTATTATGTCTCACATGTATGTTTTTTGTGTATTTTCAACTTAAATGACTTAAATTACTTAATTGTGTTAATAAAGAACATTTTATCTTGAGGGTAGATTTTTCTATGTTGACAAGTGAGTTACCAGGGCGAAGGAAATAATTGCATTTTCATTATAAATGTGCATTCATAACGAAGGATTTAAGTTTGTTACTTTAATTTTGTGCAGGCATTATACATTATTTGATGTTAAACAGGATGGGTGACTGAGACTGTGTAGAAATTTCGGTACTGTTTTCTAGGAGTCAAGGCAAATCCTGTAGATTTACATAAAATCTTACATAATAGGAACTAATGAGCTATGAATGTGCATTCATTTCAAATATTTGTAACACTAAGCCTGTAAAATAATGATGTTTGTAGTGCTCGTTACATGAAATATGTAACTGGAATTTGAACCAATTAAGGCAAGGATCTTGCTCCTGGCAATCAAATTGCACCATGGTTTTTGATCACTCTATGACATCAGGTTTTATAGCTTCTACGTTTTTAAATTCTATAAAGCTTTTAAGGGCTATTAAAATTTATGAAGAAGGTTTTAGTTTCTATAAAATTCCCTATTGTTTTCCAAATATGTATATTCAATATTCAGCAGAGTTGTTGAAACTTATGTAAGTTTTTTGGAGATTGTAGTCTTTTGCAATTCAAAATAACTTTGACTTTTAAAATAAAAGTTAAGTCTTGATTTGAAGTCAACTAACTTAAAGTCAATTAGACTGTAGTCTCTTTGACTTTATACAGTCCTTAAAATCATTTAAAAGTCAATTTTAAATGCAAGTCAATTTTGAAAGTAAGTAGTGATTTAGACGCACTCTTTTGACTTAAATAATTTTACTCTATATTTTATAAAACTATTTATTTGTTGTATTTTGAGAAAGAATAAGAAAGTCATGACATTCGTTTGATTATTTTTATTTTTAATATTTGTATGAAAACTGACTAAAAACTATTTATTTAACGAAATAAGTTTACCGAAACAAAAAAAGTTAAAAAAACTTGCTCTTATAAACGGTGATTTTTTAAGAGCTTGAGAACTTTTTTTTAAAAAAAAACGCATAAAATTTGCAAAATCTCATCGATTCTTTATTTGAAACGTTAGATTGGTCCATGATATTTACTTTTTGAAGATAATTTCATTTAAATGTTGACCGTGGCTGCGTCTTAGGTGGTCCATTCGGAAAGTCCAATTTTGGGTAACTTTTTCGAGCATTTCGGCCGGAATAGCCCGAATTTCTTCGGAAATTTTGTCTTCCAAAGCTGGAATAGTTGCTGGCTTATTTGTGTAGACTTTAGACTTGACGTAGCCCCACAAAAAATAGTCTAAAGGCGTCAAATCGCATGATCTTGGTGGCCAACTTACCGGTCCATTCCTTGAGATGAATTGTTCTCCGAAGTTTTCCCTCAAAATGGCCATAGAATCGCGAGCTGTGTGGCATGTAGCGCCATCTTGCTGAAACCACATGTCAACCAAGTTAAGTTCTTCCATTTTTGGCAACAAAAAGTTTGTTAGCATTGAACGATAGCGATCGCCATTCACCGTAACGTTGCGTCCAACAGCATCTTTGAAAAAATACGGTCCAATGATTCCACCAGCGTACAAACCACACCAAACAGTGCATTTTTCGGGATGCATGGGCAGTTCTTGAACGGCTTCTGGTTGCTCTTCACTCCAAATGCTGCAATTTTGCTTATTTACGTAGCCATTCAACCAGAAATGAGCCTCATCGCTGAACAACATTTATCGATAAAAGAGCGGATTTTCTGCCAACTTTTCTAGGGCCCATTCACTGAAAATTCGACGTTGTGGCAGATCGTTCGGCTTCAGTTCTTGCACGAGCTGTATTTTATACGGTTTTACACCAAGATCTTTGCGTAAAATCTTCCATGTGGTCGAATAACACAAACCCAATTGCTGCGAACGGCGACGAATCGACATTTCACGGTCTTCAGCAACACTCTCAGAAACAGACGCAATAATCTCTTCTGTACGCACTGTACGCATTCGTGTGGTTGGTTTAATATCCAATAAAGTAAACTGAGTGCGAAACTTGGTCACAATCGCATTAATTGTTTGCTCACTTGGTCGATTATGTAGACCATAAATCGGACGTAAAGCGCGAAACACATTTCGAACCGAACACTGATTTTGGTAATAAAATTAAATGATTTGCAAGCGTTGCTCGTTAGTAAGTCTATTCATGATGAAATGTCAAAGCATACTGAGCATCTTTCTCTTTGACACCATGTCTGAAATCCCGCGTAATCTGTCAAATACTAATGCATGAAAATCCTAACCTCAAAAAAATCACCCTTTATTTAACAAAATTTAATGAATGCATAATTCAACCTTCCTTTTTGAGATTTAGATAAATCCAGCACTATTAAATTTTATCCGTGGTGATTGGTTATATTTTGTTTTCGTTTTCGGTAATCTTAAAATATTCAGATTACAATGTAATTCGTGATGAGGTTGATTATTTTTTTTACAAATTCCTACATAAAATAGGTTACCCAATGTCAAACTGTTTTTTTTTTGAAAAATTTATCAATAGGTTAGTAAGATTTTACACGAATTACAAAAACAATATCCATAGTATGAGCTACCGATAAAAGTTGAATCTTACTACGGATGTTTTTTTGACATTTATACGAGTCTCGAATGGATCTTATGTGATTTCGTTCTCAAATGTTGGTACGATTGATATTGCATTTGTATCTCGATGGCTGCGTTCGTTGAGTAGTTGTGCATTTGGAATCATGTGTTTTCCATTGCGGAACAAATCTATCTGTTACTTTTGATATGATTTAGTTTTGTTAATGAAAATGGACTAACTGGGATTATGTTTTAAGAGAAAACAATAGAAAAAATAATTAAGTTTTGCTATATTTCCATAAAAGGTATCTCAGAGTAGAATAAATAAATCTTATTGGTGTTTCCACCGCACAAGAAGATTTAAAAATGATTAAGTTTGACAGCACTTTCTAAAATGCAAATGGTGTTTCGATGTTTATTATGAACTGCAAGTGAGATAGTTTGATTCGTGTGAAACAATGAAGAACTGAATAGTTCAGCACCATATAACAATAAGTTACCTACTATATGTGATTTTTTTTTTAATTCGATTAAAACAAAACTATACTTTTTGTACACAAACTTGCAAATAAATAGACCATAATGCATTATCTGTAAAACCAACTGCATCACCCAGGCTTTTCTTCACAAATTTCGACTCGACTCCGAACTCCGACCGGAATCGCATCGAATCAAGCTCATTTCAACTCGATTCAGGCATATAAAGAATTCAGGCGAGCTTCAAGCTTGCTTCAACATCAAATATTAATGTAGTAGTCTACGAACATTCCCCCTTTGAAGCAATTTTTAAAATAACTTTTTTTTATAGAATCTCGATTTCCAGATGTTTTCTTAACATTTCTTCTTGTTCATTGTCTATTTGATTAGTTTTAGTTAGTTTTGTTTGCTAAGTTAATTTAAACTTTTGATTTTCACAAAACTTTCTTCTATTTGTGTTTTTTTTAAATTATTATTCTGATAGATCTTTTTCCAGTTGTACCAATTTTTAAATACAAAAATCTGGCTACTGTCGATGCGTTTTCTTAGGAATTTTCTACTGTACTATTTATAGAATAGAAGTTTTGTTTTTGTAACAAGTCTGTCGTCTTAACAAAGTTATCACATTGAGTTTTTGAAATGCATACATTTAAAAAGTATAAAAATACTGTTTTAAAATTCAAACAGAAAACATTAGTTCGGATTCAAAATCAACACTTAAACTCAAATCGTATTTTAAACCATTAATTTCAATTTTTCAAAAATTCTGTTGCAAATATTGTTGCAACAAAACATGTACATATTTGATATAAAATTGTTATTTCCAAAACCCCAATTATGTTGGGAAATTAGATTTTCTACCAGTTTTCTATGTATTTATGAATAGATGACAGCTCAAAAGCTATTTGTCCATGCTCTTGCCACATTTCTATGCATATAAAATCAGTACTACTACAAACCCTTGAAAAGGGGAAGAGAATTTCAATGTTGATTAGGGAGCATCTTCACTTAAAAGGCTATCGACGCGACGCTCTACCGATTATTTGTAACCACCTCAACTCAAAAAAAGTCATCGTGGAAAGAGTCAAAGGGCTTTTACTCTGGCACGCTAGAAATAAACATGAAATAGTTATTTTTTTGAACGTAAAGATTTTTACAGTAATGGTTTGATTGAAAGTGTCACTTCAAAGTGTCCCATTGCGTCATTATTGGGAACGAATGTGAGAAGTTGTACAATAGAGAAGTGTTTGAGAGTTTCTACAGAATTTTAGAGAACAAAGCCAAGACAACAAAAAAGTTCCTTGAGGTAACATTGTAGCTCTTAGAGAAGATCCTATTCCTTAATATTATTTTTTTTTTGTCAGAATTGGAGAGCGTGCTCGAAATACTTCTCACAGAAATTTTTTAATTCTTAACCAAATCACTGTCAAAAATGTGAACAGAAAAAGTGCGTGTCGCTATAGGTCGATGTCCACAACGTTTAAGGCCTGGCTTAAAAGTTAAGGTCAGGTATTTTGAGTGAAACTACTTTTATGATTAAACTAATATAATGAAAAAATAAATTAAACAACAATACAAAATATTACACAGTTCTTGTCTGTCTGGGAAAAACTTGTAGAAAGATTTTCTTTCTATGCTCCTAATATAATTGTGCGGTGATTTAAATTGCAATTTTTTAGATACTCGTTCGTCAGCTACTATTACTGATCATTTTAAAAGTTTGATTCGGACGTTACGTCGGCAACTCACTTCCAGATGCCCAGATTGTGTCTTTATCGGTTCCCAAAACACGTAATTCAATTGACTCTCATGGCCTTGCATATGATGTTTCAAGTAATAAAATTGACAACTCTGAACAAAGTTCCAACTTTACTTGTTTCACAGATGAATATATCGTCGAGGCAATGCTGTCCATTAAATCAGGCGCGGTAGGCATAGATGGGATCAATCCGAAGTTCTTAAAAAATTGTATTTCCACATACATATTCTAAAGTACATAAATTATTTATTTAATTCTGTATTAACGAGTTATGAGTATCCGATAATATGGAAATATGCTAAGATACTTCCTGTCCCTAAGACTTTAAACTGTGCTAACCCAGAATATAGGCCTATTGCTATCCTGCCATTCCTATCTAAAGTCTTCGAAAAACTACTTTTAAAACAAATGCAAGGACACCTAACATACAATAGCCTGCTAGATACAAATCAATCCGGGTTTCGTCCAAAAAGAAGCTGTAAAACGGCGCTTTTACTTGTTGTTGATGATTGAAACAGAGCGATGGACATGAATCGTGCTACATTCTTAACGTTGCTAGATTTTTCAAAAGCGTTGGACATAGTCGGTCACTTTGTGCTGTGTCAAAAACTTAAGTATAATTTTAAATTCTCTTGTTTTGCGGTGAAACTTCTGCACTCATACTTATTTAATCGACAACAATGCGTTGCTGTAGGAGATCAGACATCTTCATTTCTAACAGTCCCAGCAGGGGTCCCTCAGGGTTCTATTCTTGGACCTCGACTTCTTCCTCGACTGTTTAAATCTTGTAAAGTTCATATGTTTGCTGTCCAATTATAAAGGGTGTCCCGTTTAGTCTTTTGATAGTTATATTTTTATTGACTCGTAAAGTACATAGGATAGCGTTATGTATGGAATAACACATCGGACAAATTGCCTCGACGGCTTTGCATGCACATGCACACTCTTTTGTTGAAATTGTCCATGACCATTCTGCATAAATGTGGCTGAATTTCGTTGATGCAGCTTTGAATTTCCTCCTTTCATGCACGGGTGGTTGTGGGCTTGTTGACATAGACTTGTGATTTCAAATAACCCCATAAAAAGAAGTCTAATGGTGTAAAATCACACGATCTAGGAGGCCAATTTTGATCAGCGAAACGAGAGAGTACACGACCTGGAAATGTCTCATGCAGTAATTGAATTGTTTCACGGGCTGTATGACATGTGGCACCTTCTTGTTGAAACCACATATTGGACACCTCAATATCATCCAATTTTGGCAGAAAGAACTGTGTAATCATGTCGCGATATCGAGCACCAGTAACAGTCACTTCCTGACCAGCATCTTTTCAAAAAAATATGGCCCAATTATGCCTCCAGCCTAAAATCCACACCATACAGTCACGCGTTGTGGATGCATCTGTTTTTCGACAATCACATGTGGGTTCTCCGAACCCCAAATGCGGCAATTTTGGTGATTGACAAAGCCATCAAGATGAAAATGTGCTTCATCGCTTAGGATGATTTTGCTCGAAAAATCAGGGTCCATTTGTTGATGTTCAATAATCCATTCAACGAACTCTCTTCTCTGTTCATGGTCATTAGGCTTCAATTGTTGTGTTAATTGAATTTTGTAAGCATGAAGACACAGATCTTTGGTGAGTATACGCTGTAGAGAGGTTCTTGAAATTTGCAATTCTTGTCCACGACGTCGAATTGAGGTTCCTGGATTGTCAGCAACACTCTCACGCACTGCTTCGACATTCACATTTGAACGGCTTGTTTTTGGACGACCAGTGTGTTTGGCGTCTCTAACGGATCCAGTCTCCATGAATTTTTCAATTAATCTCTTTACAGTTGACGAAGTTAAAATACTATTCCGACCATATTTTGTATGAAATTTTCAAATAATGAAGACACGTTGTTCTATCGTGTAACGCTCCATTTTTAATAACCCTATACTGTTAGCTGTCAAATTGCTTTTTTTTCAGGGTTGCCAACACTTCACTGCACAAATGTCGGCAAATTCAAATCTTGCGTTAATTTTGGGACACCCTTTACTTGGACACTAAAAACTAAAACTTTGTGTATTTACAAACGCGCCTTTGATAGTTCAAGATTTCCACCGGTTCTGCTAGCTGGCTCAGTTATTGAATTTGTAACGTCTGCTAGGTATCTAGGTATTATTTTTAAATAGTTCTTAACATGGAATCACCATGCAGCTACTACAATTGGTAAGTTATATAGTGCTTTGCGTCTACTGTGGACATCCCAAACATTTGTTAATGTCATTAGTAAGATGTTGCTTGTAAAATCTCTTCTATTACCTATTCTGCTGTATGGATGTGAAGTGTGCTGTACCGTTGACTCAAATACAAGGCGAAAATTTAATGTTATATACAACAACTTTGAAAGATACCTGATTATTTGCACAAGCAATTAATTTTTTCAAATTCGCTAAGAACGTGTTGTACTGATCCAGCCAAGATTTGCTTGCCTGCAATCTGAACGTACATTGTTTGCCCATGCCACTCAATTATGGAACTCACTACTTATTACAATTAGAAGAATAATTAACACAAACGCATTCAAATATCGTCTTTTAACGCATCTGACCAATGATGCTTAGGGTTATAATTAATAAAAAAAATAAAAAAAAAACAACACAAAAAAATTAAACTTTAGTTTTACAATTGTATTTTTAGTATCAACTAAGTTTAAAATTCTTGAACACTCTAGCATATTTTATAAAGCCTTTATAAATAATAAGGTTGTTATCTTAATGTGAATTATGAATTAATGAAATAATAAGTAAACACCAAAGAATATATTCTAAACGTTTTGATTCACAAGATTTCGGTGATCAATATTTTTATGACTTCATCGAGAAATACTCCTTTTCTTTCAAAATTACAATTGTTTCATTGCACCTTCTCATACTTCGCGTTACAAACAACCATGGTCCACATCAATATCTTCCAATCACAGCCCTAAAATTTGGATAACGATAGCTCGGTAGTGCAATTCACTAACATTAAGAAGCAAGGTCTAGACACACTGTTAGCTCAATAACCGCAAGTTACACATTAGGGAGAAGGGGCTTGAAAATAATCTTGGTTTTTTTGAGGTTACAGCTGCAATATACTCACCGTTCACATCAATCATTTACTACTAATAAAATCCTAAACTTTCACCCAGATCACTATTCTGCACTGGAAGGTGCTATACGACGCACGACGACTTAAGAGTGCTTAAGCAAATTTTCACAATTTTTTCCATTTTAAGAAATTTCACTGCATTTACTAATCAAATTGAAACTTCTTATTGAAAAATCCTTTATTGTTTCTTGTCAATCTTAATAGTCGTGTTATTTTCTTGAAATTCCAGATCTTTATATTATGTTGCTGTTCTGACTCAGGAGTTGAAAAGAACGACCATATAAGCAACAAAGTAGGTCTGCTGATTGAGCGTTGGAAAAGTTTAGTGTAGAGATTCTGGATTCTAGGATCCTGCTTTAGAAAAGAAAACTTAAAATGTTCAACCAATCATCAATACGACTTCATCTGATTTTATTTCTTTTGATACGAACCGTTACCGCTGAAAGTATTAATTATAGTGCTAGGTAATCAACTTTCTGTGGTAACAGGAATCAAATGAATGGAACAATAATGAAGAATAGATTTGTTGGCCTCTTCTTCTACACCAAAAAAAAAATTACTGTATAAAAGAAAGAAAGTGCGATAAGTCACACTTACGAATGATTGAGATTTGTAAGTCACTAAGACCTGGTTCTTTTCAGGGTGTGACACCACCAACTTTATTTAAAAAGCAACAGAATTTGAGTCTAATAAAGCACAACTTTCATTTTTCGAAAATCGAAAATATTGAATAACAATAAAATCACATGGATAAATTGTCTACTTAAAGGATACACTCATCATAAAATATGATATTAAACCTTATTTCTTTTTTGAATACCATATACATATATACCAGAACATGGTCACTACTCTGGAAAGATGAGATGAGATGCTTTTAGAAACCTCAAAGAAAGTTACACAGCAATAAAAACTTCCTATACAAACTGCATAAACTTGTACATATATTGCTCTCCATAAATTCGATGTAAATCTAAAAGTTCAATATTCCATCCACACACAATTTAGTAGTTCAATAATATCTAAATTTACTCAACACCAGACACAGATAGCCTGCAGAAGTTTTGTTCTACAAGCGTTCTCCATACAAAATATAGGTACACATGGGAAAAGAAGGTACCATACATATAATAATAATTGAATTCATTACACAAGTAATGCATAACTACCTAACTAAGCCCCACCAGACCGACCCCCCTTCGAAAAACTATTTATTCAATATGAACAGAGAAATGTTAACATGTCTCATGGGCTTCAAGACCTAAACCTGAACCTGGACCATGGAGAAGAGTGAAGAACATCCAATGTACTTTACTTTACAAAGTTTACTCCTGAATTCAAAATTCTCCATTATGATGTTGGTCTTGAGGGCAAGCAAACTATCCACTGTACCTATAGTGTACATAAAATTTGTTCAAGGGGAAAAGTCTCAAAACACAATGTTTAAATTAAACTCAAGAAACAGCAGCAGGCAGACAAAATGCATCTTAAGTTTTCAGTTTCTATGTTTTATGTGTACCCACCTGACTAAAGATTGTGCCATTGGGGCACAAGAATGACGCCTTGCCACCATTCAGGTCACAGTAATGCCAAACTTGGCAATTAGTTTCCGGATCACCAAAGAATCCCTTGTACCTTTGCTGTTGGCAGTCGAAAGACGTAACAGGAATTCTATCCAAAGTGGGGTAATCGATTCCTGGTCGTCCTGAATTTGGTCCTGGTTTTGCACCGGGTAGAGCTGAAGTTTGAGTTTGGATTTGAAAAAAAAAATTGAAAATAAGGTTATTAAGAGATTTGACAAGAGTGCTAATAGAATTTACTTGGAGCACTTACATAGGTCCTGTTGAGCTGGTGTACCTTCGTCCTCTTCGTTGTTGTTATAGTCGTAATCTTGTTCGTGGTGCTGAGGTGGGTCATCGACAATGGTTTGGCTGCCCTTAAGATTGTGCAGAATCCTAATTAGTGTTCTTATCGAGTTGTCAATATTGTCGGGGGTGAGTGTTTGTGGCAGGTGATTACTCTCTTGTAACTTTCTTAGAATCTCTGCCAGGGATAGAGTCTTTAAATCGGGCAAAACGTCCTTAGGAGAGGTTGATGGTGGCGGCAATGGGTGGTCGGGAGTAGGGTATTGCTGTGATGGCTTCAACTTGATGGGTTTGACAATGGGTGATACGGTGGGCGAAAGCTGGGTGTGCTTGGGCTTCGACGACACAAAAATCACCTCCGGTCTTGGAGTGGGTGAGATGGCATGTAATCGAAGAGTCGGTTGATTTTTGTACAAGGGACGTGGCGAAGAGACGACGACTTCGACAGGTGGAGGCGCCGGTCTGGAATTGCCAACTAAAATCATCGGAGGTGGTCGAATACCTTGGCGTTGTTGTTGGTGGTCTTTTTCCTGGGATGTCGAGTGCTCTTCAATCTCCTGTTTGGGGTCGTCAATGATGTACTCGATGTATTTGTTCGGATTGCTGTGGAGGAAAAGGACACGATTTGAAATTCAGCATGTAACTGTCCGTCTGACACAAAGTGTGGTACACTCATCACTCACCTTGCGTATTGATGAGATTGCAACTGATGTTGCTGTTGTGGAGGCTGAGATGTAGAGGAGGGCGAGGGAAGTGGGTTGTATCTATGACTATGATGATGGTGGGAATGTTTATTGCTGCTGGGATGTAAAATTTGCTCGGGGTCGGTAAGCACTTCCGAAGGCTGGTAGACGACATGGTTGATGGGACTGTGTTGGGGATACTTTTCATTAAAACGATTCTGATTATGATGATGATGATTCTCCGGATGGACATCGACTGATTGCGTAGTCGATGGATGTTGTGAGGCAGTTGACGATGATGCTGACAAGGACGACGATGACGACAGTGAAGGCGAATGGACAGGATTGGCAGTTGTACCTAAGTCATAGGAATAGAGATGATGATTTTGTTGCTGTTGCTGTTGTTGTTGTTGAATTTGATAGTGATGGGGATGCTGTAAATTCTTCTCGTCCTGATGGTGGTGTTCTTGGAGTTGCTGTTGCTGCTTGTAGCGCAACTGCTGTCGTAAGTAGTTGACATATTTTTGCTGTGGCGTTAGATTGTCGGTATTTGGAAATTGCTGTTGCTGTTCATATTGTTGTTGGTGTTGCTGTTGGACTTGATGTTGGTGCTGCTGCTGATGTAGCTGATGTTGTTGATGCTGATGACGATTCTCTGTTGGCAAATCACTAATAATTCGATAGCTTGGACTGCAATAAAGAAAGATAGGTTGAGATTGAGAGAGAAAGTGCATGAGAAATAATGATTTATTCAAAAATACAAATGGAATGTATTGTGCGTGGGACATTACAATCCCTTGTTACGATTTGAAGTAAAAGCAAAGCAGCAATAGCCTGGCCTGCCCAGGCCATGGAGTGTAGGAAGATTTATTTTTGACGCGACTGAACTACGTTTTTGAATGAAGATTTTCATTTCCACGAATGCAACAAAAAAAAGACAAACGAGGAGATGATGATGTTACAATTAAGTGAAAGCAATAAAATTTGTGTGTTCCACATTTTTGCAGCAGTGATGAGCTTGTGCGTTCTGATTTGAATTTTAATCGATTTAAAAAAGAAGGCGTGGTAAAACATTTTTGATTGAGTTAAGTAAATCAACCACGCGACGAGTTGAATAATAAAATGAAATGTTATGCATATGAATTTTGTAATTCCTGTTTTTGTGAGCAAACCAAAATATTGTTTGTCGGTTTTAATAAAAGGATAGTGTTTTTTTTGTATCGCTGCCGAGCTGACTGATAAATAAATGAATATTTTTTGAATGAGGGATTTTGTTGGCAGCAATTGGAACTTAACAGACTTTTTTTTATGAGAAGTTCAAGACGAGAAAAATCGGTCCAACAAGCCACTAAAAGCAATTTTTTTAAATTTGATTTAAAGATATTCATTATGAATGAAAATTAAAGTGAAAAAAGTTCATCGAAAGGGAGGAGTAGGGAGTTGGAAGGGATGTTAAAGCCTACATTTTGATCCAAGTGGCTGCCAGCCAAAACTTAGGAGGATGTGCTGTCCATTTGAATGGCTTCCTTGTGATAATTTCAACTTTGTTGACCTCAAGCACTCTGCGAAATTTCAGTCACCATCGTTTCATGTGAGTTTTTTTGGACTTTTAAGAGTCCTATGACGGAATTAACAGTGTATTTAATTGGACATCACTTTTTAGTAGATAAATTCCATACAAGTGCTTTGTTTTTCATAATGGAAAGCTATTGGACTCTTTCGAATTGCGGCAGGGTGTTTGAGTCAAGGGGATGCTTTATCGCTAATTATTTTTCTGCTTGCGATTTACGATGAACTGACTTGACCGCCAGTGCTGGTTGGTACAATGGAGATAAAAATAAATAAATTAGGTGCCGCAACAGTCTGTAGAGAACCAGGTCCTAGTGACTTACAACTCTCAACCATTCCTGTGTGCGAGTAATTGCACGGAAGGGACTTACAGTTTATATGCCGAATCCGAACGGCTAATATGAGAAAGCACTTTTTCAAGACAAGAATTACTCTTGGAGAATTTGTCAATTCCTCGCAAGAGGCAGTACCCGTGAAAGTCCAACGCACTAACCATCATGCCACGGGTACTACTATGGAGATAGAGGGCATCAAATGGAGACCGTTGAAAAGGCTTTGTCATTTACACTATGTTGATGATATGTGTTCTGGCAACCAATATCAGTGGATTGAACGGAGCGTACAAAGCATTTCAGGTGATGGAGAATCGCTCTGCAAATCAGCGTATTATTTTACATACATAGAACGCTATAAGTTGAAGAAATTGAGCAGCTCAACAAGTGGTGGTTTGCATCTTAACATAGAGTAAGTGGTGCCTTCGGTTATTTCCCCTAATTCGGATCTCTAGTTATTGTACACTTGGAAACCTTGAATGTATCGGCTACCATCTTGACTACGTGGGACGGTGAGTTGGAGGTGCTTGGAGAAAGACCTAGCCACAGTTAAAATATCTCACTGCAGAAGGATGGAGACAATTTATTGGCATCCTTTACTTTACTTCTTAGTTTTCCTGCACACTAAAGAAAATATACCATCTTTTGACCTACATTCATCAGCAAGAGCTCTTATATAGCTGAGAACGATGTTAGAACCTGTTGTAACGCTTAACATTTGAAAAAACGATGTAATGTGAAATCAGCTCTTCCCAAACATGCACAGACTTTCAACGCATCGATACAATTTTTGTGCACATCCAACATACAGAACAGATATTCTTGAAGTTAAAAAGGTTATGAACAAGTAGCTGTACAGAACTGACAAAAATGAACTCAGCAAACCATTGCTGCTGTCGTTTGGCAAAACAAGACGGAGTGTTCGATGTACAAAAGTTTCATATTGCTGGTATTTCTAAAAGGAGTTAAGTTCTACACTAAGCAAAAGAGAAATCTTTCTGGGCTTTTTCGAAAGAAAAATTCTGTATCGGACATACGATCCTCGAAAAATGAGATATTTACTTCGAAAAATTCAAAGCTATGTTTTGGAGGAAAGTTTCATTTATACTTCTTTCAAAATTATTCTCAATGCCTTTCTTGGGTTACTATAATTTGTTTTTAAGGATTTTGTTTTGAGGGAGGAATCGGCCACAATTGCTCTAAGTTAAGGACCGTCGGTGTTTTAAAATATAGTTTTTGCTTTGCGTATTTTTTCATTGTTTGGTATAAACGTACCTTTAATTTGCCTTAGACACCTTGTGAGCATTTGTAACAAAAAGAAGGAGGAGTTATAAACCAGGTGTCGGGTTACATTGCATTTTCTTGAGCATTACAATGATAGAAAAAGACATAGCGTATTAAAGCGACCCACATTCTTGTAGTACTGCTAAAGACCGAATCTCTCTTCTTTATCTTACGGAACAAGTTAAGCTTAAAGAGACATTGATGAGCATTCCTAGAAGTGTAAGAATTATAGTTAAACTAATGTACTACAGCTTCAGATTAGTCCGTTTAAATAACTATTAAAAAGGTTACGACGTTGTATTTGTTTATATTTTAGTGTCAGCAATATTTATTAATGTTCTTATTTGTATTTTACCCAGGAGGGAGAGAAAGAGAGAGAGGGGTTGAAAGGACGTGTCGGAATTTCACATTCGCGTAGTACGGCTAAAGAATGATTATCTGTACTTGACATTACGAGCGAAGTTTGGCTCGAGGATATACTAATGAGAAATCTTAGAAGCGCGAGTATTACGGTTGAACTATTTAATTAAGTTGAAGGAGCACCAGCCCCCAAAGATGGGAGTTATCCTCAAGCCTTGGACGTATATAGGCATTTCCACAGAATCTTTCATTTTCAACAATTGAAATTTTTTTTTTTTTATTTTGAGGCACATCTATAAACAAACATTTCCTTGATTGTTTATCATCTAAATAACAAGAAAATACTTGCGTGATTCATTTTGAAACATCGTTAATAAATATCTTCCGTTCTGTTCAGTGCAGTGGAGATGTGTGCATTCAATGAAAAACCCTCATTTCATAAAAAAAATTTGATTTTGTACTGTCGTACAGACTTTGAAATTTAAAAATTTTGATCAACGGCTTTTTTTTATTATTGATTATTCGTAAAATTGTCATTCACAATCATTTATTTTTCTGTAAGATCTTATCGATAGGTGTGCCGCTAAAAAAATAACATATTCTGTACCAATTACGTTTTCAATTTTGAACTTTAAAATGCCATTATTTATTTTTATATAGAGGCACATGATCAAATTTAATTTTAATTGATTTATTGATTGATAGAGAATAATTTAAGCCTATAAAATACTACCTGAATCGATCGGTGAGAAAGTTATATAGAGAAAAAGATCAGATTTTAATATTTGTAAAAACGGAGGTACTCTAATTTAATTGCTTTGTACTATTTTTTAAATGGTAGCACGTATTTATATCGAGGTTTTTCTATCAGTGTATATTATAAATAATTATAAATTAATGATGTTAAGTTGTTTCAAAGGTCGTTGAAATGTTTTTTCTTTATAAAACTTAACAAATTTGCATCTGGTACGCTTGAAATTTGCAATATTTAAGCCTATTTTTTATTAATTTTAATTAAAAATTTTAATCCAATCAAGTCAAAAGTAGGTTATATAATTGAAATAAGTCATGATACGAAAATCTATATACTTAGAAAGTGCCAATTTCATTACTAAGACTTAATATACTGTGGTAACATGAAAGTTAAAAATACTGTGGAAATGCCCATATAAGTTTTGTAGATCACAGCCAAATAAGAGAGGGAGAAAAACTTCTTGCATTGCCTTAGGAAACCCAAACTTCTTGCTGCATTTTTGGCAACATCGCTTATGTGCTCGTTCCAAAAAAGGTGGTTGGTGATACCCTGCCTAGAATATCGAGATGTCCAATCTCCTGGATGCAAGTGACATCCATAGATAATAATAGCAAGGGGGTATATCTCGCTTCATCGATACAAGACAGCATTGGGTTTTCGAAGCATTAAATTTCACGCGTTATTTTATTCCCCATTGTAGAATGCTGTTTAGGTCAGAATTTAACGAGCTTTTCATATTTTGTCGTTGCAGTACCACAACCGAAAAAGAGGGATGTGATTCTGAAAACGAAAATGAAAAGCTAAGAGTACTATCGTCAGCGAAACAATGTATTGTATTAGAAGTTGCAGACAAGATATCATTAATAAAAATGTGAAAGAGTGTTGGAGATAGAACAGAGCCCTGGGGCACAAGCATTTATTTTGTGGTTTTCAGACTTGAATAAATCCAATACTACTTGTATTGAACGATCCGAAAGTAGTTACTAATCCATTGAAGCAGAGATTCGTGAGAACCGAAAGCACGAGAAAGTCTGATGCCAAACCCCATTAAATGCTTTTGAAATATTAAGTGAAATAATCTTACTTTCTCCAAAGCGATGTAAAGATTCTCACTGTTCGGTGAGAAGATCTATGAGATCACCAGTGGACCTAATGCTACGAAAGTCGGTTATTAAGAAGCTTTCCATTTTCGAGATATTTTTTGAGCGTTTCTGTGACCTCGGAAAGAATGGACTTAAGTGCAATCGGTCGGTAATTAGAGTTACCCTCTAAGGAAGATTCGCTGGACAAATGCGGTTTGCCATCCGCTCGGAACAAGACCTGAGGAGTAGGACAAATGAAAGAGCTTACGCAGTGGTTTTGCCAGCGTTGAAAAACAATAGCGGGAATACAATCCGGGCTAGCGGATTTATGAATGTTGAAATCTTTTAATACTCCCGTCACAGTACGAGTGCGAACAAAGATTGGTCCCATAGAATCACTAACAAGCTCAAGTACAGGCGGAGTCATAACACTCACTGGCAGCGTTGAATTGGCTGCGAACTGCCTAGCAAAGAGATTAGCTTTCTATAAAGAGCTAACAAATGGAGTGCCATTGACAACGATCGTAGGAACCGAGGAAGAGAAAGAATTACTCATATTTTTTAGAAATGGCCAAACATTTTGACTGACTTTGGGACAATAATCTGGCTCATGTCTAGAACATTAGTTGCGCTACCTCAAAACTTGAATAACATTTGTTTCACCGGTGTAGTACTTAGTCTTTCATTGGTTTATATTAATTAAAAAAATTGTCAACAGTCACTGGTGGTCGTAGCTCTTAAATAAGTAGTAGCTTAAGGAGCTGATGCACTTCGCATTGATTGATGTTCTCCTAATGCAAGCTTATTATATATTGTTATGTCGAATTCTATCAGAGTGGTCAAGCTATAAAAAAGAACTTATTTGATTGATTTACGCAATGGGCCATGGGGAGCTCGTCTGTATTTAATTTGTTAAACTTGTCTCTTTCCTTGTGTCCCAAAATGCAAATGTAACTCAAGTTAATACTCTCAACTTGCAAAA
Source organism: Eupeodes corollae (assembly GCF_945859685.1). NCBI lineage: Eukaryota > Metazoa > Arthropoda > Insecta > Diptera > Syrphidae > Eupeodes > Eupeodes corollae. Next base: position 33,686,443 of record NC_079147.1, read on the forward strand.
TAACAAATTTCAATTCCTAAATTTTAAAGTGATGATACCTATTTCCCATATGGCCTTTTGTATTTCCTTCTCGAAGCAGTGGAAGCTTGTGTAGACACTTCTCTTACAACCGATGGTGGTGGTAATGGTGGACGACGACGATGAGAGCGAAGAATGAATGGTTGTTCCCAATTGACACGTCAATTACTTAGAGTTCAACCAAAACTCATTCACTAACCTAAACCTGTGCCTCTACCTGTACATCTCACTGCTCTCCCCCTTCTCAACGCTTTGTACTTTCTTCTTTACCTCGAGACTATGCAATGGAACATTGATGTATATTTACTTTTATGGATTTTACGTACCTTGATGGTGGTCCTGGAGTGGATATGGTCACATATTGCACGTGCTCGTGCTGCCTATTGTCCTGCTGTTGCGGCGGAACTTGTGACAAAGTTTTTGGCACCACCAATTCCGAAGAGGGCAACGGAGATGCTGGTATGGTAACAACAATCTCTCCTTGTGGTCGATGGCGATGGTAGTCCTCTGGATTCAGTTGTTGTTGTTTATGACCAACAACGGAACCACTTGGATGTGACTGCAAGTGCTGAAGCTGCTGGTGTTGTTCGTCTGACTGCCCAATAGATGGCAGGTCATTGTATAGATGAAGTTGTTGCTGATGAAGGTGTTGTTGTTGGTAACGTTGTTGTTGTTGATGGTGGAGTTGGTGTTGTTGTTGTTGTTGCTGTTGTTCATGAAGGTCGATTGATGATGATGTCCCGGGAGTCTTGTAATTAATATTGTTATTTTGTTGCTGCTCGTTGGTATAAACAATCGGTATAAATCGACCCGGAACACTATTTGTCGGTGTAAATGGTGTCATGTTGATTTTTTGTGAATGAAATTGCTGCAATATGAAGTAAAAATATACAAAAATAACTCTTAACTCATTTTTTTAAATGTAATTTATGTCAAATTAATTCTGAAAACATTCATTAATATTTATGGCCTTGTGGATATTGAATATCGAAAGGGTGTTTTTTAAGTTGCTTGAGTACTCTTATTGGTTGTTGTCTATGGTTTGACAGATGAAAATGTCAAACTGTGTTGGCATTTATGTTAAATAAGGTTTGGCAATTTATGGTAAATCGATAGACACTTGAAAAACGCTTCCGAATTGTGAAAATTTACTTTAAAAAAAAAGTTTATAGCGACCTCCATCCATTTTTCGGAGTTAAAAGATGACTTGGGGGGAAGACAACTCTTAAGCTATTAACGATAAATGATGCTCTCAGAATTTGAAAAGTCATGTAAATGGTACAAATTTCTCCAGGTTTCTTAAAATGACCGGACAAAATCTGGACCTACACCAGCTCTGAAACTCTTAAAATCTCTCACACTCTCAAACATAGGTTATCATATAGAAAATTAAAAGAAAGTGTCATGTAATGTTTGACAACTTCACATCATACAAGTCTACAAAGCAAGTTTACAGAAACATTTCTGAAACGTTTCTTGGCTTCTGAAATGTTTTTGTTTCTTTTATTTTTTTTCTGAAATGTTTTTTAAAATTTTCTTAAATGTTTTTGAAATGTTTCATAGTTGTTTCTCTGGTTCAAAGACATCTTTATGAGTATGCTTGGACATAGAAAAGGCCCTGACAATGTCACTAGCAGCGCTATTCGACAAGCCCCAAATTTCGTCAACACAGAACTAATGTTGTCAAATTAAATTGATTCTATGCTTCAAACAAGAATCTTAGACGATAGCACGTATAGACTTTTGTAAGAAAATGGGGCCTAGGCTATTGTTAGGCCAATACTGAAATATGCAGGTTTGGTAGGTTTGGTATGGTGGCCAGCCTTTGCCAACTATCTTAAAAATTCAGAGAAAAATATGCACAGTAAAACTATGAACATCGATACTTAAATGGAGATCTGTTTAGAGCCTGATATCTTTTCATATAATCCTCCCCTTAAGGGATCAATAAAGCTCCCAGACTACTCTAATGTTTTTCACGCAGAAATATTTGCGGTTAATGGCCCGTTTTTAACTATAGAACTTTTGCTTCGCATCCTGATTGCAATGGTTTGCGTTAGTGTGTCGCTTTTTAAAGCTCTCTCAAAAGTTTCAAAACCCCAAAACTCCTTTATACAATTCATTGAATAAGCTCTTTGATTACAATTAAGAGTGATATTGCAATTCCTCAAGGAATGTCAGTGGCTTGATTTTAATGGAATTTTCTGAACGTAGCGTAGTTAGGGTAGAGACATAAACACCCGTATAAGAACAACCAACGGCTGTTCCGCCACAATATTGATTATTGAAGCGTCACAGACACTTTCACAATAAAGCTGCAAACGTTCGTTGATAGATATCTTCGAAAGAGCTTGAAGATTTTCTGGCCCAAACCTTCAAATTTACTTTATCTGAGCTTCATGCGAAATCGGGTCCGAAACCCAAAGACTCTTTTATACGAGTACGAAAGTGGCATCGGATTGTATACATACGATTCGAAAAGTCGGGTACATTGCGGGCCAAACAGGAAAGCATCAAAGTTGGTGTGTTTAAAAGAAGAGAAATCAAGACGACTGGGAAAGATTTGAAGAGAGTTGAGTAATATTTTTAGAAATCGTTACCTATTTTAAAAATGCTCGTTTTCAAATTTTTTTAATTATTTTTTCAATATATTTCGGAACTTGACGAAGACTGATTTTTTATTATATTTTGGGAACCCTCAAGGGGCTATAAAATCCCTTATAATCATTAAACCTAATGCAAGTAATAAAGAAGTTAGGGCAAGACTAAAAAGGGGATAAGGAAGTTAGGGCAAGACTAAAAAGGAGATACCGATGCACATTGTAATGAGTTGGAAACATTTAGCCTGCTTAAGCGTTCCACATTCGTGTAGTGCTGCTAAAGAAAAAATCCTAACACTTAAAAGTACGTCCGAAGTTGCCTTTAAGGGTAAACAAATAAGCATTCCTAGAAGTTCGTGTATAACGGTTATATTGTTTTATGGGAGGAATTCAACTGGGTATTTCACTAGAGCATTGTTTATAAAAATATTGCTAAAACAATAATAAGCATGATGCTTCGTGGCGGTGTTCCAGTGTATCAAATTTCTCAATAAGAGAACGATCGTTAATCATTTTAAGAGCTCTCTTTTTTTCCAATTCTAACCAAAAAGTTCAAGTACGTTATTTGGTCTCTACTCCAGATATGAGAATTATACTCGAGTTATGGACAAATAAAATCTCTGTACATAATTTCTTGCATCTTCGGAGGAAACCCAAGTACTTGACAGCATTTTTGGCGATGTCTAATATGTGATCACTCCACAACAAGCGGTTCGTGATGCACATACCTAGCTCAGTCTTCTCGATGAGAATAACATCTCTGGATTGTAGGATTGGAGGTGGTTTAAACTTTTGCGACAGTAGACTGCATTGAGTTATCGAAATTCTACACGGTTTTTGGTCACCATTGTATAATGCTGTGAATATTAGAATTTAATGAGCCTATCAGGGTACTGTCGTCAGCGCAACAATTATCTGGGTAAAAAGTTTCGGACAAAAGGTCATTCCTCCAAAAAAAGGAAGAATATCGGAGACAAAACGGAGCCCTGGGACACTCCAGCGTTTATTTTGTGGATATCAGATTTAAACCCGTCCAATACTTAAATTGAACGGTCCAAAAGCTTATTTCTAATCCAGCAAAGTAAAGATTCAAGTATAACGCATTTTCTTTATTAAAGCTTGATGACAAACTCTATTAAATACTTTTAAAATCTCAAGACCAAAATCTTACTTTCTGTGAGATAAACCATGAGATCACCAGTGGACCTAATGCTACGAAAGCCATATGGCCGATCATTAAGAAGTTTTCTTTCTTCAAGATATTTCTAAAACTGAAAATGATCTTGGAAAGAAGGGACGTGAGTGCCATTGGACGATAGTTAGAAGGAGACCGTTGGACAAATGCGGCTTTTCATCCACTTGGAAAAAGACCTGCAGAATAGGGCCTATGGAAGAGCTTGTGCAATGGCTTCGGCAGCGTTAAAAAACACGTTATCAGAACAATAGCAGGGTTATTATTCAGGCCAGCGCCAGCGGCCTGATGCTAATAACCTCCTGAGAAATAGTTTAAAGTTTCTTAAGATTTATGTTAGACAATTGAAATTTTCAAACTCATGAAGATTTTTGAAAAATTAAATCTGATTCTATTTGTAATAAAACTGAATATTAAAGATATGGACTAAAGATTTGGAAAAGCATAACGAACTTATTGAAAACAAAAACCACTTCTTGAATTTAACTAGCCTCAAAATGCCTTACTTTTTTAACTTTTAAAACTAATATCTCAAAAACCTGACATGATGATTTTGGAGTCGGGGTTAAATTGAGTCCAACGAAATCCTTCGGAAAATTGTTGTACAACGTTTTTAGCCTTTAAAAAAAGCACCCTATAACAATTTACTTATTGGATTTCCAACATTTTGACATGTTACAAGCCTCAAAATTAATTCCAAAAAATTGATTTGATTATTACCTTTGATAAACTTAAACTATCTTCCTTGTTGTACGTATTATGTGGATAAAGGATGCGTTGTTGTTGCGTTGCACCGCCAACAGCAGGAGGTGCTGGTGGCACAATTGAATGCTGCAGCTGTGGTACTTTTACCGCGAGTTTGCTCTTCTCCTTCAACTGGGTTGGGGGATGCTGACCACCGTAGGCAATTGTTTGAAAGACAGCTTGTGGCGAGTGGTGATGATTGTGATGAGCATGAGACTGCAGTTGTTGTTGTTGTTGGTGATGGATTTGGAGCTGGTGCTGGTTATTTATTGGTACCTTCATATGGACATATGCAGTTGGAAGTGGTATGGCTGAGGATGCTGCTGCGGCAGCCGCCGCAGGTGAATGCATATGCTGTTGCTTTTGAGATTTTTGTGGTGATTGATAGTGAAGTTGTTGTTTTGACGGTGATGGTGGTGTCTAAATATTCAATAATGAGATAAAAAGATATGTTTTCAAATTTATTTAAACACAATAATTATTTGCTTAACAGTTTTCAATACTATGTATCCTACGCATCTACGCATCTACGACTGTGGTATTGTGTTTTTTGAGTTTAATCAAGTTTCTAGATGGAGTTTCTAATGTTCCGATTTTCAATTGCACTGCAAATAATTACGAACATTTTTGTGCACTCAAACTTAGTTAGAGAAAAAGCGATTTTAAAATTAGAATTTGGAATTTGATTTATCAAGTAGATGCGTATAGTTTAGTATTTAGTATTTTTCATTATCAACATTGGAAAGTTGTTGTTTGGTATATTCAATCAATCAGTTTAGTTTAGTGAAACTTACCATTTGAACGACATATTGTTGGTTGATTGGAAATTCTGTTTGCGATGGTGAATAATATGCTACATAAGGTATTAGTCGACGAGTGCGTTCGGAGGCACTCATTTCGGTGCCAAGCGTTCGATTTGGTGCGGTAAATGCCATATTTATTGGAATAAAACCGCCCTCAGTGGTTCTCATTATGGCGCTAGACGCATTTCGCAGTCCAGCTTCTGGTGATACTTGTATGGCATTGATTCCGATGGGCACTAAAATTCAAAATGAAATAAAAAGAAACTGTTTAGAGATTGAATTGAATTGAGTTTGGATTTGGATTTAATTAAAATGAGAATGCTTAAATGGTATGTAGACTATAATTCAAATAGTTTTAGTTAAGATCATGCACGTATGGGGCTTAGATAAGTATAAAGTTATGCCTTAAGTAGATAGTTTTTTTCCTGGTATATTCCTGAGAGACGCTAAATCACACTAATGAAACACTGTTGTTTCATTCTAAATATTCAATTGTAAATTCGGCAAGCAGCTGCCTTAAACTGTGAGTATAAAATTTGATACAAAAACCTCCTTAGAATTGTAAAAATTAAAAATCTTGACCCGTGTCAACTCTTTCGTCTCATCTCCCTCCTCATACGAATCCAATCGAAATCGTTGGCTTATGAAAAAGAGAGGAGATAATAGAAGGAACCTGAATAAAACAACAACAATTACTTGTGTGTGCTTAGAAAAATGCTAATCGGATCAGTTATAGTTCGATAGAACGAAAAAACCTGTAATTGGCTTACAACTTTCATGTGGGTGCGGTGGCGTAGTGCGTAGTGCACTAGCTCCTCACACGCTAGATCGCTTGTTCAAGCCCAGCTCGGGCAAAAGTTCTTCAAAAATTAAATTGAACATAAAGCGATTAAGCACCACTAAAGGAGTCTGATGATCGGGTTGGTCCCCGTGAAATAGCTATAACTCCAGCCTATGAACTTGGTGGTAGTTGTTGTTGTTTCATTCTAAATATTCAATTGTAAATTCGGCAAGCAGCTGCCTTAAACTGTGAGTATAAAATTTCATACAAAAACCTCCTTAGAATTGTAAAAACTAAAAATATAGAATGATAGTTAGGTAAAGAGGTTATTAGGGTCAAGAAAGTAAATTTCCGTTGTTTTAAAGCCAATCCAACTGAGAAAGACTGTAGTAAGTTCAAGCAAACCAGGACGGGCGTGTAACGCCCATATTCAACGGACCAAATTTTTACATGACCAAAAATTACGGCAAAAAATACTGCAATGTCCCAAATGCAGTACAAATTTTTGGTCATTTGTAAAAAATATGAGGTATTCTTTTTATTCCTCAGTTCTACGCTTTTTATCAATGACAATGACAATCTGTTTGCTAGGAAGTATGCACTATGCAGCTAATTCAACGCTGCCAGTGAGTGTTATGACTTCGCCTGTACTTGAGCGAGTTGATTCTATGGGACCAATTTTTTTCGCACTCGTACTGTGGCAAGAGTTCTTAAAGATATCAAAATTCATAAATCCGCTGGCCCGGACGGTATCCCCGCTATTGTTCTAAAGAGGTGTTCTTCATCGCTGGCAAAACCACTGCGTAAGCTTTTTCATCTGTCCTCAGGGCTCGTTCCGAGCGGATGAAAAACCGCATTTGTCCAGCCTATCCCAAAACAAGGCGAATCTTCTTTACCCTCTAATTACCGACCGATTGCACTTAGGTCCCTTCTTACCAAGGTCATGGAAACGCTGATTAATAGGTCCACTGGTGATCTCATGGTTCATCTCACCGAACAGTGGAGCAAACTTTACATCGCTTTGGAGAAGTAAGATTATTGCACTTGATATTTCAAAAGCTTTTGATAGGGTTTGGCATCAGGCTCTCTTATCGAAAATGCGTGCTTTCGGTTTTTGAATACCTCCTTCATTGGATTAGTAATAACCTTTCGAATCGTTCAATACAAGTTGTATTGGATGGATTCAAGTCTGAAAACCACCAAATAAATGCTGGTGTGCCCCAGGGCTCTGTCCTATCTCCAACACTTTTTCCCATTTTTATTAAGGAATTCAACTTCTATTTCAACTTTTATTCCAATACACTGTTTCGCTGACGGTAGTACTCTTAGCTTTTTTTATTCGTTTTCAGATTCACATCCCTCTTCTTCGGATGTGGAACTGCAACGACATAATATGATAAGCTCATTAAAAAACTGCGTGGTATCGTTAAAGCATATAAATCCCCCTTGTCATTATCCATCAATAGCACTTGCATCGCGAAGATTGAATATCTCGATATTCTCGGTATGTGTATCACCAATCACCTTTTGTGGAACGATCACATACACGATGTCGCCAAAAATGCCGCAAGATTTTTGGGTTTTCTTAGTTATGCAAGAAGTTTTTCTTCCCCTTTGATCTGGCTGATATCTACAAAACCTCTATTCGTCCCAAGCTTGAGTGTAACTGCAATCTTTGTGCTGGTGCTCCTGCAACTTTCTTGAGCCTCTTTGATAGTATTGAACGTAGTGCATTCAGATTAATTGGTGATAACACCATCATCGGATTATTTACGTCGCTTGAACATCGTCGTAAAGTTTTCTGTCTCGCCTTCTTTTACCGTTATTTTAACGGCTGATGCTCTATGGAAATATCCAGTTGCATTCCTCCTCTTAAACAGGTCAACCGTAATACTCGTACTTCTAGGAATGTTCATCAGTATACCCTCGAGCCTAACTTCGGTCGTACCGTCAAGTACAGATATTCATTCTTTAACCGTACTAGGCGAATGTGGAATTCCTTACCACATTCTGTCTTTCCCAGCCGTTGCAATATTCAGGTGTGCTGTGTCTCTTCCGATTTTTGAAGACCTTTTGAAAGGACTGCCTGCTTAACAAAACATTGTATGATAATTTTCCAAATTACAAATCTTTGTCTTCTAAATAAAGTTTAAATCATTTTAGAATTTCATTAAGTTTTCTGAATTTTTCAAGTTTTGAAAAAACCTTCAATGTAATTCCTTGTATGTTTTTGAAAATTAGTTAATTTTTAGTGCTGATTCAGAATCCAAACTGTTATCTTACCTATGTGTGTTGAAACTCATGAAAACCCGTTTCAACATTAAAATTTCTTTCATACCGTTTATTATTTTTCCGCTTAGAACTATTTAAGCATTTAAGGTAATTGAATGAGACTTAAAGACTTAAAAACTAATTAAAATTTGTTTCTAAATAAGAATTTAAGTAATTATAGATTCTTAAAATCATCACACATTTTATTGACAAAAAACTACTTCATACATTTATATAGCCTGAGAAAGTCTGATGTAAATTTTTCGAATTTCAAAAGGTTGTAGCTCAAAAACCGTATTTTCAGAATTAATTTTGATTATTTGCAGTATTTTATAAAATTTTCGAAAAATCTTCAAAAGTTATTAGATTTAAGTTATTTTACAATTTTAAAACAAAAAACCCTGAACCATAGATGCTTAAACGGTATTTTTGTAAGGACACCTCTGTCTTAACATGTCAAGTTTGTTAAGTATATAGTTACATAACAGAATGTACATGAAGGCTCACCCGGCTTAGAATCAATTCTCGCACTATTGTCGTTTGCAATGCAAACAGCAATAGTGATAATGTTATGTAAATCATTAAGACTCCATCCAACATTATCTCTCTTTGGAGATAAAGTTGGAGAGTTCCTTTTATGTACATAGTCTTAAGCTTAGATTGTAAGTTCTATCATCTAATCATTTTTAAGTTAGTCATTCATTCTTTTGTGAACCATCGAGCAGTGAAATAAATTAATAAAAAGTTAAATAAGAAACAAGTTGTTTTATTGAAAACGCGTAAAACTAACATTACTGGCGCAGTCGTAAAAAAAAAAAAAAAAACGGGTTAAATAGACTATAAATACAAAAAAAAAGGTTTATAAAATCGAGTGTTTAAAATAATGCAATAAAGTGAACTTAGGTATAATAAATTATTATAATAAAAAAATTACCTACAAAAAGTTGAAAAAAAAAACTTAAAAATTAACTTAAAATTAAAGATTAACTTAAAAAAAAAAACAAGTGCAAGGAATTAAAAACTTAATAAAACAAAAATTTGGATGCGATTTAAAAGAATTAAAAAAAAAAAAGACAGAATTAAAAAACTACAATTCTTGAAAACCAAGAAAAAAAATTGAAAAATACTATAACTTATCGTCCATGTAATAAGTACAGTCTCGCAAAAGACGCCCAAATATTATTTAGTTCGAAAACAACCAACCCTCTCATACAAGTTCGGTTCGACAAAGTTAGTTCAAAAACAATTCTTGTTTTAAACCAAGCTTTAAATGAAAGTGTCAAACTGTTATACAATTACAACTTTAATTGAAATAACACAAAGCTTTAAACCAAGCTTAGCAAAGAATGCCTTTTCATACTTAATGATGTGCTTTAACAAAATCTTGCAAAATAAAAATAGTATACAAAACTTTTTGAACTAAAGTAATTAAAAATATAACAACAAAAAAAATCATTTGAAAAATATCATCATTCAAAAACAAACAAAAAATAAAATAAGAATAATAAAAAGTACTAGAAACCAATACAAAATAAAAATACGAAAAGACGAAACTTTTAATTTGATAAAAAACAAAACATAAGCATCATACTCGGATCAGAAAGGAACGAATGAAGTGATCATCAAAAGAAAATTCATCTACTTAACAAGTGAGTATCGATCATCTTTAAATAAAATGGAAGCTATTAATCCGGCGGAAAGATTTAAGATTATTGTAGGATTAATTAATAAAGTGCCTGAATTCAATGGTGATAGCAGTTTACTTATTGATTTTCTAGATAGGATTGATACACTGTCTCATATTGTAGCAACGTTTGATGCAAGCACACAAACACTCCTTTTAGGTTACATAAGAGATAGAATTGTGGGAAAGGCAAAGCTTGAACTTTAAAAACATGGTAGGTTAGCAGATTGGGCACAAATCCGAGATATTTTAAAAACGAATTTTGCAGAAAAACTTTCAGCAAATAAACTCTTAGATCAAATAAGAACAGCTAGAGTTCAAACAAATATTGAGGATTTTTATCAAAAAATAAACACTTTATTAAGTAGACTTAATAACTCATATCTTTTAAATGAAAACAATAATGAGGTAATTATAACTTCTAATAAGAGAATAGCTCTTGAAGCTTTTAAAGATAATCTTCCTGAGCCTACAAAGTCAATTATTTTAAGCAGAAACCCTCAAACACTATTCGATGCATACAAGGTGGTAACTGAAATAAACCATCAAAATTCCGGTCCCAATACGTCAGTTTATAATCAATTTTATAGACAAACGAATAGGAGCAGTTCAAATTTCAATTCGGCTCAAAGAAACAGTGTTCCTATGCTAGGAAATGGTCAAAATAATTCCAACTACAGACGAAATAATGATTCGGTAAGGCATAATTATAATGCTTACCCAAGAAATTATGAAGGAACAAGTGATAGACAACTAAACAATAATAATTCATCGAATGTTAACATAAGAAGTGGAAACATTCCAAACAATAACAAAAGTAGTAACCAATCCTCACAACTAAGAACTAATACCTATAGTAATCAAACTCGAAGGTCAAATAGGAGTGGGCAGACACATAATAGTAATAGTTACGAACCTATGGATGTCTCTTTAAATGAGGCTGATTCAGCACAATCTTCGAATAACCCAAATATAAATCAAAACGAAAATTTTTCTGCAAATCGCCTAAAAGACTTCCCTATATAATTATTCACAACCATATTAGACCTTTAAGGTTCATAATTGATTGTGGTGCCGAGTTGAGCATCATCAATCAAAACGTTTGCAATCCAAAATGGAAAGTTCAAACTAGAAATCATGTCCTTAAAGTTCTTGATCGAAACGTCGAAACAAATATAGAATACAGAATTCCTTTGTTTAAGGAATTTAATGAAAATGACTATTTCGTTAACTTTTTGGAATATCAATTTCATAACCGTTTCGATGGATTAATAGGGAATAATATTCTTCTTGATTTGAAAGCCATTACCAATTTTAAAAATAGATGCCTAACAACAAATAAAGCAACAATAAAATTATACTTGAACGAAGATGAAGAAAACTACACAAACTATGTCGAACAAAATAAAGATACTTTAAGTTTATTTTCCAACGAATCAATTTCATCTGAAATTGATGACTCTCTTTTTTCAAATCATCTACCAAATTCTGATGTTTTAAAAATAAAATCACTACTTAAATCTTTCAAGTCAATTATTTATGAAGAAGGAGATACTTTATCTTTTACAAATGAAATTCGTCATCGAATTATAACTCCAATTCCAATCTATAGCAAACTCTATCGCTATCCGGAGATTCACTCTGAAGAAGTTGATCGTCAAATATCGGAAATGTTGAGGCAGAAGATAATTGTTCCTAGCTGTAGTCCCTACAATTCGCCCATATGGATTGTACCCAAAAAAGATAATAAAGATGGGAAAAAACAATGGCGAGTTGTAGATTACAGAAAGTTGAACACACAAACAGTAGAAGACAGATTTCCTATGCCAAACATCGACGATTTATTCGACAAATTAGGAAAATGTAATTATTTTTCGACGATTGATCTGGTGAAAGGTTTTCATCAAATTGAGGTAGATCCTAGAGATAGAGCCAAAACTGCGTTTTCCACCAAGAGTGGACACTATGAATTTTTAAGGATGCCATTTGGGCTTAAAAACGCTCCAGCTACTTTTCAGAGGCTGATGAATTATGTGCTTAGAGATTACTTAAACAGGATTTGTGTAGTTTACTTAGATGACATCTTAGTTTTCTCTACAAGTTTCGAAGAACATCTCCAATCTCTTCGAAAAATTTTTCAAAAACTTAAGGACAGTGATTTGAAAATCCAAATTAACAAATGTCACTTTGGAGACATATCAGCCGAATACTTAGGGCATGTTATCACTCAAAATGGTATAAAACCAAACAAAAATAAAATTAAATCGATAACCGAAATGGTACTTCCAATCTCAGTTAAGGCAATAAAACAATTTCTTGGTATAACCGGTTACTACCGGAAATTCATTAGGGATTATGCCAAAGTAGCGTACCCTTTGATTAAATACTTGAAAAAAAAAAATGAAAAATTGAAAATAACCGATCCACAATATATTAAATCGTTTAATACTCTAAAAAGCCTACTAACTTCTGACCCTATCCTTAGAAATCCTGATTTTTGCAAGAAATTTGTTTTGATCACGGACGCATCCAATTTCGCCTTAGGAGCAGTTCTTACCCAAGATAACCACCCTGTTTGTTATGCGTCTCGAACTCTTAACAAACATGAGCTTAGGTACTCTACCATAGAGAAGGAGCTTTTAGCGGTCGTTTGGTCAGTGAAAGATTTTCGAACGTATTTATTTGGCCGAAGATTCATTGTCCGAACGGATCACAAGCCCCTGGTGTGGTTACATGGCATAAAAGAACCTAATATGAAGCTCCAAAGATGGAAAATAATGCTTAACGAATACGACTTCGATATCGAGTACCTAAAGGGGAAAGAAAACGTCGTCGCAGATGGGTTGAGTAGGTACGTTTCCGGTGAAAATGAAACCGGTGACAGTCAAAAAGCTGACGATGAAGTAAGCTTATTTGATTTATTTAATAATGAAGTACCTGAAAGTTGCAATGACGATGAAGTCATTGGTGAAGTTTCAGTGCCAGGTACAAATAACGATGAAGTTATTTCTACTGCGGCCACCATCCATAGTGCTATGGAGGATGAAACTCAACACATCTACATTTCGGAAAAACCCGTAAACTTGTTTAAAAATCAGATTCATCTTTTTTATGGCTCGAAAGAAAAACTCCTTTAAAATCGTACACAAAAAAATTCAGAACCTTATACAAGTTGATAAAGAAAAAAGCAACTTATTGGAAATAATGAAACGACTTTTATTAAAGAAGGGAATTATGTGTATCTTTTGCAATGATTTGTCCTTGTACCTTAATTTTCAAAATTTGTACGTTAAATATTTTTCTATGAATAATAAATTAAAATTACTAAAATCCAATGTAAAGTTAAAAGATGTTACAGATAAAAATGATATGCTCACAATAATTAAGAAGGAACATTTAGCTAAAAATCATAGGGGTATAAATGAAATGTTTTTGGAACTCAAACAGTTATATTTCTACCCAAATTTGCAAGTAGAAATACAAAAATTTATAAATAATTGCGACATTTGTATTCTCGCAAAGCACGATCGACATCCGGTGCAGGAACAAATGGAAATCACTGAAAAACCAAAACATTTCAATGATATCATCCACATGGATATTTGGTTTCCCGAAAGAGGTAAAATGTTTTTAACAACAATTGATAAGTTCTCAAAATATGCCACTATCCATCCCTTGGAAGATAGGAATTGGATTGCAGTACTAAATGCAATCAAACAGAGAATTCAATTTTTAGGAAAACCCAACAAAATTGTTTCCGATGGTGACTCCTGCATTTTGCACTCGGCTGTTGAGCAATTCCTAAAGGAAAATAATATTTTCTTCCATAGAACGACAGCATCTATGAAAACTGGAAACGCTGATATCGAGAGGCTTCATGGTACCTTTAATGAACATCTTCGAATTTTGAATGCTTCAAAAGATAATTCTACTTTAGATGAAAAATTATTTAAGGTAATCACAATTTACAATTCGACTTTACATTCAACAACGAAACATAGACCTTTAGATTTCATTAATAAAACGCTTTCGAAGCAAGAAATTGATAGTTACGCTGACCTTTTTCAAAAGCAAAAGGTAGATAGGGTCAAGAAAAAGAAAAATCAAAATGCCGTCGAATCTAACAAGTGCCCAAACATAGTTCAAAACAGAACTGTAGTGAAAAGTAGACCGAAGTACAAAAAATTGAACAAATTCGAAAAACAAGGCAATTATACTATAGATAAAACTACAAATAGAAACATAAAATATCATAAAAAAACAAGTAAAACGATTATATAAACATCAGAAGCAAGAAAACAGTACCTAAAACAATAAATAATAATGAAATTTACCAGAATTACCACTTTCATCCTTTTTTCTCCGCAGCGTAAAATCATAGAATCCATAGTTTTTCATTTATTTTTCAATTCTTCATTCATTTATAATTTGTGTATTCTTTTTGTTTATTTTGTTCAATATTTGTTCGAAGGAAAAGACTTTTGTTATATTTCATTAGCAAATTAGGTAAAAATTAATGTGTTATTGTGTTCACATTCAAATATTCAGTTAAATAAAGTAAAACGTTAAAAATGAAAGATTTCTTGTTTCCTTTTCTGTTATCTGTCATTTTGACACAAATATAAATTTTCGAAGATTGTATTCGAATCAGATTTCATGCAGAGTGCGTTCAGGGTTATTACAAACTATTAAGCTGCTTACACAATATTCTAAAACTATAATAATTGTGCTCATGATGTGTCTGAGGTTAGTTGTAGGTAGCTTCAAAAACAATTCTAACAATAATCGTTTCTTAAAGTTTTAAATGATAGCATTGCCTAGTCTACTAATTTAAAGTTAATTTATTGAAAATTTTTATTGAAAGGATAGTTTGAAGTGCTTGCATAAAACAAAAAAAAAAAACAAAACAAAAAAAAGTGTAAAATTCGAAATGTATAACAACACAAAACTTAAGTAGGTACTTCGAAAAATACTTTGAAATGAAATTGTAATTAAAATAATATTTTTTGTAAAAATGTATGCAGTACACATTGCTATTTAAACAAAAAAAAATGAATTTAAATGTTTGATTATGTTAAATAAGAAATCTAAAAGAATTTAAAAGCAAACGAATTTCTTAAAACAAATGTAATTTAATGAAAGGTAATTCGTAAGTAAAATAAAAATAGTAACAGAAAACATTAAAAAAAAAAAAAAAAAAACATTTTATTTCTAATGAAGAATTTTGTAATGAAAAAAAAATACGAATAAACTTTGTTATACATAGTTATAACTAATGGAATTAAAAACAAAAATTAGAGAATTTAATTGAAAATTATGTAAAATTTCCATACACAACTTATAATTACTGTAAACAAATTGTGAAATTTGTACAATTCTGTTAAAGAATATTTTTGGAGACCAAAAATTCTTACCCGGGGAGGAGTTACATAATAGAATGTACATGAAGGCTCACCCGGCTTAGAATCAATTCTCGCACTATTGTCGTTTGCAATGCAAACAGCAATAGTGATAATGTTATGTAAATCATTAAGACTCCATCCAACATTATCTCTCTTTGGAGATAAAGTTGGAGAGTTCCTTTTATGTACATAGTCTTAAGCTTAGATTGTAAGTTCTATCATCTAATCATTTTTAAGTTAGTCATTCATTCTTTTGTGAACCATCGAGCAGTGAAATAAATTAATAAAAAGTTAAATAAGAAACAAGTTGTTTTATTGAAAACGCGTAAAACTAACATTACTATATACAATTTATGATGAAAAGTTGAATTTTAAAAATTTTAGCAGATGGAGAAGATGTCTTGAATGCTTAGCATTTAAAAGACGCTGAAGATAGTTTGGTTAGGAGGCACCTACTTATCTCTTAAATATGGTCGAAAGAAAGCATGCCCGATGCATGGAACCTCAGTACTCTTTGTTCAATAATGAAAAAAAGGAGACCTGCATCAAATATGGAGGAATCAGTCTTCTCAACATCACTTACAAAATCCTCTCTGCCGTAATATGTGAACGCCTGAAGCCCATCGTCAATAAACTGATATGTCCTTATCAGTGTGGCCTTAGACAAGAAAAGTGCAAAGTCGATCAAATATACACATTACGAAAAATCATGGAAAAATTCCAAGAACATTAAATCGACACCCGCCATCTCTTCATCGATTTCAAGCCCGAATATGACAGCATCTACAGGGACGAACTGTATAGAACCATGTCTAGTTTTGGAATCCCTTGAAAGAATAGTGCAGAGCTCCCTCTAAAGCATTATCTTTCAAAAGCCTGTCCAATTACTCGCATATGCTAATGACATCGTTCCCGTGATACACTGTGCAGAAGCATGGACTATGACTAAAGCGAATGAACGCAAGGGTGCAAGGGTCGTGTTATGTATGCCCTCCTATGGCTAGAAAGTGAGTAGAAGAGAAAATGGAAGAAAGAGCTGTACGGGCTGTAGCCTAAAAGATAAAAGTCCAACGCCTGAAATGACTAGGGCGAAATCATGTGGAGCGCACAAGTGGAAAATGACCCTACTCAATTGAAAACATCTAGCAAGCGAGCTAGATGGAAACGTTTGTTTGCTGAGGCCTTAGTTCAAACAGGAGGCCACCTTAAGTAAGTAATTACTGTAATGTGCCAAAGGCAGTAAAACTACGTTATTTTTGAAAAACATTAGAAATTCCACCTCTTTCTCAGTTCCTACCCTTGTAACCCATGACACTGCATTGGTTAGCTCTTTACTTAACTAACATGTAAATTCTTTAAACAGGCCCGATAACGAGCGCAATTGACTGTAACCACTCATACTGCCTGCTCATTTTCGAAGAAAAATGGTTTAATTATGCCTCTGGACCGAAATCCGCACTAAACAGTGACTCGTTTTAGGTGTATCGGCTTTTCAATGTATGCGTGCAACAATTTTGCTTGTTTACATACCCGCCAAGATCAAAATAAGCTTCATTTGAAAAGATGATTTTTTGACAAATTCGGCATCTTATCTAAGCGTTGTTCCCAGCGTTGTTCAAGCTTATACACAACCAATTTCGTTCAGCGGGAGGATTAAACTAATTATCTGTCGAATCACTAGTTATATTGCGGACCCTATATATGTTCAAGTCATACAACCACAAAATAAATGGTGGTGTGCCATAGGGCTCAGTGTTATCTCCTACACTCTTTCTCATTTTTATTAATCATCTACTGTCTGCAACTACTGATTCAATTCATTATTTCGCTGACGAAAGTACTCTTAGGTTTTCAAATAAATTCTGACCTAAACACCATTGTACAATTGTAATGTTTCGAAAATTCAGTCTTGTTTATCGTAAAATCGGAATTAACCACTCTGACCGTTATCTACGAGTAGCACTTGCATCAAGGAAACTGAACATTTCTTCTCTACGTATATAATAAAGATGTTTTTGTTTTCTGTGCCGAAATGTGTCTCCTCATTGATTCTGATCCTATCAGTACGAGCCGTCTAATAATGCCTAACCGTTTGGGCGTGACTTCAAATTTGACCATACTGTGAAATACAGAGATTAGTTCTTTAGCCTTACTAGGTGAATGTAGAACGGCTATCATTGCAATGTTTAAGAATTTAAAACCAATATGCACCAACAATTCCTTTCTAAAGCTTCTCTTTTTTCTAATAATTAGCTTGACCTATAGAATCTATAAGGCCGTGAAATGATTCCTCAAACAAGAAATAAAAGAACTCCCTATGAAAAGCAAAAACAAAAGGATGAAGGATTATTCTGTAGCAAAAAATAAATAAAAAAAGGTTTCCCTATGAAATTCTACTTATTTTCCAAACACACCAAAAATAATTGGTACTTCATCATTTCTTACGATCTAGACATTTTTGTATCCGGAAATCGTGATAAGTGAATGGGAGCCCATTTCTTACAAAATTATACTTTTTGTTTTTAGGGCATAAGTAAAAGAACCATATCCGCAAGTCGAGTGTTGGTCAGAAACACAACAACAAAAATAAAACTAAGTCAAAAAATTCACGAACGACATTAACTTGCAAAACGACCAACTTATGGAGGTACCTACCTACCTTACTTACCTTTCAAAGAATCCATCTACATTAGCTGTACAACAACAACAAGATATAAAAACTCAACTGGTATCATTATTTATTCGGTTGACTCACTGTCTAAATGTCTTGAATGTTGTTCAATGTTCACCCGTCAACAACTGAAAAAGAAGTTGATACGATACTAGTAGGTTACCAAGAATGAGATCGACATTTAAATGGCTTGAAATTGTGATTAACCACCGAATAACCCAATGATTTGTTTTATACATATTTTTCTGTACAGAAATAGAATATTAAAAGCGGCTAGCCGCTGCAGAGGTGCAAGTAACACCTGGGGATGGGAACAAATTAATAAAAAGAAACAACTTTTTTTTACCAACTACTCGTTTATAGATTTTATAGAAAAAGAAGGTTATTATTATGTGGTATTCCATGGCTGTTATGTGGTATAAAATTAAAAATATTATTCTCACAGCAAGGTCGTCTGTCGATGAATGATCTGAATTACTTGCGAAGAAATAAAATTAATAAGTACCTATGTCGGATTTAATATTTTTAATAGTCGGCGAGGTGGAGTTAGGTTTTAATAATCCATCGAAAATTCGGAAAAAAAAACTTTACTTAAATCGGTACAGAATTAACAATCAATAGTTTCACTTTAGTTTTCGTTTTGAGGTGTTCACCTCTGACTTTAAAGATTGTACTGATTTTGCGCATAGTGTGATCGGCAAAGGTGTAAGGCTTTTTTCCAAAAAGTGGTTAACTTTACTGTAGTAATTTCTATATAAAGATGATTGCGCTTCCTCAGTTATCCGATCATACATTCTGTTTTTGAGTTTCATCAACAAATCATATTTCGAATCAAGCGAAAAACGGATATGTTCAGATGATATTGAAAAAAGTTGTTGAGCAATTGATGATGTGACTTAGCACAAGTCTCGGAATTCTGTTTTCAGATTCAGGTTCCAGGTACTCAATACACCCAGATGCTTGTACTCCTTAACTTTTTCTACGACTTTTTCTTAAAAAGTCCATTTTTCCATTCTCCATCGCTTCTAAATATCAATGTTTTGGGATTTGATAAATTAACTGATAGGTTCCAGACTTTGCAATAGTACTGAAGTCTATTCATCATCAGCTGCATTCCACCTATAGATTCGGCCAGGAAGACTATATCGTCAGCATACATGAGACAAGGAATGGATTTTCCACTAAGCACTATACCGCCTCTCATCGAGTTTGTTATATCGTTTATGTATCGACTGAACAGTAGCGCTCTTAAAACGCATTTTTGCTTAAGTTCCATTGAGGTCTGAAACTCATCGGAAAGTTCTTTTCCATCCTACACTCCAGCCACGTTGTTTGCATACATTACTCTGATGACTGCTATTATTTTTGAAAAGATCCCATAATTGCAGAGCTTATGGAAGAGAGCTTTCCTAGGAATAAAACCAAATGCTGCCCGAAAGTCGACGAAAACGGTATAAAGCGTTTTGCCATTCTTGTAGATTTTGGGTATATTTACTAAAAAAAATATTTGATCGTTTGTTGAGTGATTTTTTCTGAACTCTGCTTGAAACTCATTCAAAATGTCCTTGCTTTCAATCCAATTGGATAATCTAGTATGCAATACTGAACTAAAAAGCTGTATTGCAGTGAAAATGAAATTCCTCTGTAGTTTGTTGGATATTCAGGGTTGCCTTTTTTATGCAAAGAAAAGATGATGTTAAAAAACTCGCGGGAGCGTTGTAACAATCAATACATTTTTAATTTTTTTTTTAAATATTATATCAAAAATTAACCATTGTTGTTCAGTAATTTGAAAACTTTTTGGACTTATGAGCTTGGCAACATAAGAAAAGAAACAAGAAAATTTGTCAATGTTGCCAAACGCTCTAAACCAAAAACGCGAAGGGATTCTTTCAAGTCGAAGACAAAGAAAATTTAAAACAGAGTCCCAAGACAAGCCAAACGAAGCTCCTGGTGAAAATTCAACGTCGAAATAGAATGTACCAATAAGTCAGCGAGAAGTTTCTAGCTAAAGAACGCACTCCTATGGGGTGACTACCAAAACAATGGTCATGTCGGGAATGTCTAGAACTTCTACTAAATACCCACTACAACCACGTCAAACCCGAATCAAAGTCAACGACTTACTCTCCAAAAGCATTTTTCCGACTGACATAATATCCTTAGATAGAAAAAATTTTTTTTAAACCACCAGACCCTAACAGTATCTACCCTATGATACTACAAAACAGTAACTGTTGCGCAAGATAAGAGTAGTTTTTATACCTTAAACTTGTAAATTCAGCAACACAAATGCTAACAACTATAGACCCATAAGTCTAACATCGTTTATTCTCAAAATGTTTGAAAGACTGTTAGATATTGACATACGTAGCAATCTAACGCCAGAAGTTTTACACGCTGGGCAAAAAACTATTAACCCTCTTAAAATGAACTTACTACTCTTTACAAATAGAAGGAAAATCCTAAATTATACAATCTCTAGTATAAAGGGAACCAAACTGAAATTATCAGACCAAACTAAATACCTATAGGGTAGTTTTGATACAAATTTAGAGAAAATTGGAGAGATCTAAAGACCTCAGCTAAAAATCAAACATTCAATTGGATCTTCATCAGAAACTGTGCACTCAAATTGTCACACCAATTCTCTAAATGATAGATGACCGTTGTTTAAGTGAAACTTTTGTATCACTTGAGCACCGTCGCGGACGATGTCGTAAGGTTCCATGTCTGTCTTTATTTCATCGCTATTTTCATAAAAAATGCTCAATTGTAAGACCAATGCTCTAAATGATAGGACGACTGTTTCCTTGAAAATTTTGTATTTCTTGAGCACCGTCGCGTCGTAAGGTTTCTAGCTCTAGCGAAATAGCCAGTTGCATTCCTTCTCTCAAACAATTTCACCGTAATAGCTGTTCTTCTAGGAATGCCTATCAGTTTACCCTTGAGCCCAATTTCGGAACTACAGAGATTCTTTTTTTAATCGCACTACACGAATGTGGAATACTTGACCAGCCAAACTGCTTTAATACGATTTCTTTCACAATAATCAAATCGAAGTTTTAAATTACTATCCCTAGGAACTTACGGTTCTAAGCTGACGTACTGGAGAAGTTTGGTACAACTTCGAACCAATCTAGTATAGACTCAATCATAGACACCCTATCCCGTGAATTAAAACACATCATTGGTAACAAAATACTCCAATACCAACCTTCTGGGTTACCATACAATGCAAATACACTATGCTACCGTTGATATGTGCAGAGGCCCCAGTGATGAGGAAGAACAAGAAGACACAGTCCACTTCTTAGAAAAGTTCAGTATCTCAAGGTATTACAATGGATCTACATTAATCTATGTGTGACGATAACGTCATCAATCATCCCATCAACCTAAGCTAACAATTAATAACCAATATTGGTAGTTTTTTACTTTGTCCATGATCATCTTTTAAACTATTTAAATAAGAACCTACCAAATTCTGAAGATATTTTTAGGTGTGTAGTTTTTAATATGGCAATGCTTCATTTGGAATTTGACAGCTGTTGCTTGAGTTATGGTCAATTTGCTTCCAATATTCGGTAGTTATTTGAGCACCCATGGATCAGATATTGGGCGCTCTATAAATTATGTGAAATATTGAAATTAGTTCAACAGTTTTCGAGATCATTAAAGAAAAAGCTACTGCTCTCAAACCTTATTGCTACAACTAGTAGCTATTTGATGAATATTATCAACAATTTTTACAACACTACCTTCGGGACTGTATGCCTATAACAATGAGAATTTTCTTTCGTTCATGATATCTATTGCTGCTGTCTGTTCTGCCAAGCCTTCGGAAGCAGGTCATTAGATCGTGGTTTCTTGTCGGCCAGATGTCTGAACCGAACTGATCTATCTAACATTCAAGCTATTCGTGAATGCCGAGAACAAAACAATAATTAACTATATTGGTTATGTTATTAGAAGTATACGATCATTCATAGAACTTAATTGTTAAATATTATAATTGATGGATCAAGAAAGGAAACAGAGACCGAATCCGGTATTTTGTTTGCATTAATCAATTCTTGAGAACTTTTCAATTAGTTAAAACAAATACATTTGAAGGCGTTGCAGATTGTAGGATCTAGTTACTAGCCAGTGAAGAAGAAGACAACCTAAACTTTCATCACAAATCCAAACGGATGATTTGAGAAGAACTTTTGGAAGAAGTATCAAAATCTCAGGAGGGACTCACTAATCGTCAAAAAATTTTTGGTGACACAGGCAAACATTGAATGTTAATAGTTTAGTAGTTTTTTGTCAAAAATTAAGCTTGGACACAGCATTTTATAGAGCGGCGAAATTCTCCTAATAACTGTTACATGTCCAGTCATTCTTTAAAATCGGATTTAATCGTGTTTAAGTCAAAGCGGAAAGGTGGTGATAAATCGAGAACAACGTTCAACCAGGTGCAAATCAATGTATTCACTCACTGTGCTAAGGCATTCAATCTTTTGTTTTCCTATTTTTGTCGCTAAAGTCAAAAGCATTAAGTAAGCGCTTTCGAGATCTTAAGTTTGGTTTGCGACCCCCGCCGCGCTGCACTAAATCAGTCAACCTCGAATCAAAACATTTAAACAAAATTGATGAAGTATGATTTACGTCACGAATTTCTACAATTGCTTAGCCAATTCAGAACTGGAATGGAATTGTAGGAAAACAACAACAACAACAACAAAACTGTCTTTTTAACTAATGATCGTGTTTTATTGTCAGGAATCGCGCGAGAAAATTGAAAGTTCAAATGTAATTTGAAGCGAAATTGCTTCCTTTAAACAATCAACTGCATTCATACTCTCGAATAGTTGAAACTTTAAAAAATCAAAAAGACAGTATGAGGACTTTTTGGTGTGATTTTGATTTTGATTTATGATAAAATGAAATGCCTTTTCTTTCTTTTGAATTAAAATCACATATAGTAAATTTGTAGGTTGATTTTTATTGAACGATAAAACGATTGATGGATTACGATTACGCTTTTGGTACCAACCAACTTACTGCACTCTATTAACGCCAGTTTATGTACATAATGACGATTGTATAATCACGGAAGACGTAATCAAGGCAATTTCTGACATTTTTTGATATATTTACGAATTTATTTGATTGAATAATGATACCTATGATTATGAATAATAACAAAAGAAAAGTTACAACACGATTTTTTATTAAATGGCGGAAAATGAATTTCAGAATTTGAACAGAATGTTACAAATATCCTAGTTGCTGATAGTTGCACTCATACTAATTATTTATTTAGATACAAATTCAATACTTATAATGAATTTCGTTTGTTTGTATACTTGTCAAAGCATGGAACTAAACTTATCATCCAAACTTATGAAGAAGTTTTAAATATAATATTGATACTTTTTCAATCCAAACTTAGTTAAATGCTTATAAGTTACAACTTAGGGAACAAAAGATGCTCAAGGTTAAAGCCTAAGAAAAGACGAGATTCAGAATAGTTCCAGTTGTTAAATTATTCAAGAAAGTTTTTATGAGAGCTTTTATACTCGTAAAAGGGAACCGAATACTCATTTAAGACATAAAACCAAATAAATTAGATATTTTATCATGTAATCACGTTTTTCAATATTAGCGCTACAAAAGTTTTTTTTTTTAAATAAAACAAAAACGGTTTTGGATAACAATGGCTTTCTATATTCCTGTGAAGGTACGTTGGATGTCATTACGTTTGGAACTTGATTTCTTTTGCATGGCCCCGACGCGACGGGCACGCTGGCAGAAGTCCAGACGCTTAACCCAATTTTTGATGGTTTTCAAGCATAAATCGGCCTGATACTGCTGCAATTTTACGTTCGAAATTCGTTCGAAGTTCATCAATCGTCGCTGGTTTTTTGGCATAGACCATAGACTAAAAGTAGCCCTTCAGGAAATAGTCTTAACAGCGTCAAATCGGAAGACCGAGGCGGCCAAGCGAATAATCCATTTGGTTTCCAATAAATTGATTGTGACGTTCCCTGTGTGGCTTGTGGCACCTTCCTGTTGGAACCGCATGTTCCTGTTGGAACCGCATGTTCTCCAAGTTCATATCATCCAATTGGGGCCAAAAATATTCGATCCCCATTCATAGTAACGTGACGGTCTTGAACATAACGAAACAAGTACGGCCCGAGGATGCCTTCGGCCCGTAAACCGCCCCAAACTGTAACTTGTTCGGGATGCAATGATGACGCATGGAATACGTTGGATTGCTGCCTCACCAATACCTCACATTTTGGTTATTGACAAAGCCATTCTGCAAGAAATAAGCCTCATCGCTGAAGATGATTTTTCGATAAAAATCCCAATCATTTTCAAGTTGTTCAAGTTCCGCCCAATTCACGAACGTCAATATAATCTTGCAAGGATGTAGCCCTAGATGTGTTCGCAAAATTCACCATCACGAT
Organism: Eupeodes corollae; assembly: GCF_945859685.1. Lineage (NCBI taxonomy): Eukaryota > Metazoa > Arthropoda > Insecta > Diptera > Syrphidae > Eupeodes > Eupeodes corollae. The sequence continues at coordinate 33,711,073 of NC_079147.1, forward strand.
GCCCAACGCTTGAGAACGACGCACGTGTGAGAGACACATTTGGGCCTACTGCAACTGAAGCTTCAGCGGCACTCAAAACTAAGGGCAGTTCTTGATCTCACTGGGACGGGAACAATTTGTACTGTGCCTATGGATTCAAATTTGTCCACTAGACGCTAAATTGTTGATCTGTTAGGACGACTATGACGACCAATAATTGGACGTAGCGCTCTGAACGTTGATGCCACTGACTCCTAATTTCGGAAGTAAATTTTAATAATTTCGACTCGTTGTTGGCTCGTATATGTTTTCATATACGAGAAATGAAGAGAAATGTCAAAAGAGCGGCAAGAAATATGACGTCGTTTGCTGATCCTGTCGCTCAGCTGTGGAAGGTATTTCTCGATCCTAAATATAACCTGCAAGGATGAAGGTTTAAGGAAATTTTAGTAAGGGTGCCGAATTACATACAAATACAAACACTCATCTCAAAAAATTTAATTTTCTGAACCCATTACAAATTAAATTTAGAAAACAATTGAGATCTTCTAAATTGTCAATTTTCAAAATCACACGAAATGACTCAAGGTCCTTTCATCCGCTTTCGTAATTGTATACGCTTCTTCATTGTGTAAGCAGGACGAGAATAATTGAGGTCTTATATATTGAAACTTAAGTTGTTCAAAAGAGGGCTTTACTATACTCAATTACTTTTATGGCCCAAAGAAACAGCGGTTAGCAAAAGTAACTCTTTGTATGATCTCAGCACTGACGTTGTTTTCTGCGTTCATAGCGGTGCCCAGGTAAACAAAGTCGTTAACTACCTCAATGCTCCGTCTTTCGATGTTGATGTTTTGACGGCAGTGTTGTAAGTACTTTCCTAATGACAGCGTGTACTTTGTTTTGCCCTCATTTACCGCTAAACCCAATTTTTACCCCCACTGCCTCTATACTTACAAAAGCCCCATTGGTATCGTGCTGATCCGATTATGTCAAAGTCATTAGTACTCGTATATGCTAGTAATTGAACAGACTTTTATTGACATTTGAGCTCTGCACTATTCTTTTACGGAAGATGTAAAAGAAACATCACCTTGTCTAAAGCCGTTTTGTTACATAAAGTATCAGCATTCTTCATGGTCATCATCCTGCAAAAACGGCCGAGTTTGGTAGGGATGCCAAAACCAGACATGGCCCTATACAGATTGTCTCTGCAGATGCTGTCATATTTGGCCTTGAAATCGATGAAAAGATGGTGGTTGTCGATTTGGTGTTCTTGGGTTTTTTCCAGGATCTGCCGTAATGTGAATATCTGATCGTCTGTGGACTTTCCTAGTCTGAAACCACACTGATAAGGACCTTTCAGGATCAGGTTGTTGACGATGGACTTTAGACGTTTACATATTACGGCAGGGAATATTTTTTACCCGATGTCAGGTAGACTGATGCCTCTATAGTTGGTGCAGTTTAGAGGGTCTCCTTGTTTTCAGTATCGGGGTAGAAGCAACACTGAATTTCCTTTAATCGGGTATTCTCCCTAAACATTTGTCCAGTTTTGGGTTAGAAACAATACTGACGTTCCAATAATCGGGTATTCTTTCTTCCGACCATATTTCACAGATAAATTGGCGCATACTCGAATTATCTCTATCAGCTGGTTATAAATATGTTGGTGAAACTTTTGTGTCAATTTTTTTCAAATTTTGTCAAATGTGTTGAAATAACAACATATTTTTTAATGGGGGTTTGTTTTACTGTGGGGTCCACTTCTTTTTATGATCCCATAAGAATTTTGAGATTTTTTAAAATGGAAACTGGAAAAAAGGTCATTATATTGGAAAATAAGTTTTTTAGGTACCTGTCTCATTTTTAAGGATTAAAGACTAAAGATACTTTATTGGTGCCGTATTTTTTTGTATTGCTTTTCAAAAAAATTATAATTTTGTTGGCCTTCTAATTATAACGGCTGCACATCGGCGAGACATTGAATGAAATGGGTTTTTCCATGTGGATGCATGTATCGTGTTACAGCTCCGGGTAAGTTGTTTTTCAATTCATCAACCTGCTTTGGGCGCTTCTTCGTAACCTCAACTTTCATTATAGACCAACTTTTTTCAATTGGATTGAGATCTGAACTGTAGGGAGTCCAACTTAGCACATCGATATTATTTTCTTCGAAGTACTTTTTAACATTAGAAATGGAAAGTCAAAAAAGCTTCAGCTTTTTTTAAAACTTAATATTAGTCAGCCATGGTAAAAATAAAAACATGTTCATACTTAAAATTTTAACTTTGTCAGACAGTTAAAATTGTAAGTATGAACTTGTTTTTATTTTTACAAGGCTGACTAATATTAAGAGCATTGTCCTGTTGAAAAATTAAATTGCAAGTGTCCCCAAATAGCTCTAGCACCGTTGGCTACAATACGTTTTCCAGGATTTGAAGGTAAACTTTTGCATTCAGCCCTATCAGTCATTCAGCCCTATCATGAATTTCATCGTAATCTGGAATTTTTATGAATCCCCAAAACTGTATCATGAAATCCGTTCGTAGAGGTAAATATCATACAATTTCAAATTGCGAACGGATTTCGCGATGCAGTTTTTCGGGATTCGTAAAAATTCCCGATTACGATGGAATTCATGATAGGGCTGATTGACTTTGAATTCTAGAAAGCTCGTTCTACCTTTTTTATCTGCAGAGAAGCATTTGCATACTATGACACTTTCAGTTTTGGTGGGGGGGGGGGGAGTCAATGCAATCACATCGTAGTCTTTCTTTCTGTTCTCTTCGCGCAAGGATCCTCCCCATCTGCAACATGGAGCTTGAATTTTGATTCGTGCGAAAAGATGGCATTGTTTCACATGGGTCATATGCAAAAAGATGACTTCAAGCTCTTTACTCATTTTTCGGAACATTCTTAAAGTGCATGCAAAGAAAATATAGAGATCGAGATCGATTTCAAGCTGAGAGTTCGAAGTCAAAGTGTTGAGATCTATCTCTCGACGAAAGCTCTGTGTGAGAAAGTTTTAGTTTTGATATGTAAAAGATGAACAAACGCTCGATTCCATGAGATCGATCTCACAAATTGTTGAGGATGGGTTTTCTCTTACTCAGTTGATAAAGAACTATCAAAATGGACTGAATAATTTTGATACAAATTGTGTTTATAAAAATAGAAGATGTCCAATGGGTGAAGGTTTTAAAAAATTGTATAGATTTAGTGAAACAGGTGTGCAATTATTGACAGATGAGTTTTTGGGCTCAATCCTGGAAACAAGCGGTGGTGCTTTGACTCATCAAGAAAAAATGAAGATTTTTCTGCGTTATGTAGGAGATCCTGCATTTCAAAGCGGTGTTGGTGAAGACATTAGTGTCAATTAATCAACGATATCTATCTACAGCAAGTCGCAACAAAAGTTGCAAGCTGAACCGATGCCGACGACTGTACAACACCAAAAAATCGATATTCCACTTGGGTTGTCTTTTTTTCTCTAGGCGTTTTTTCCTGCTACAAGTCCCGGTCTTAAGATATTTTTTTTTCAAATTCAATGCACCAGTTTGTTTAGGAATACCCAGTCTCTTACAAATTTCAAGTGTTGTCAAATTGAGACGTGACAGACACAAAACATTGGCTTTATGTTCCGAAGTGATTTTTCGCACTTTTTCACAAAATTACTTTGGTTGGCATTGGAATACTATCACGAGCTAAATGCAGCTTTTATTGATAATAACATCAACTTGTATGCAATATTTAAATCGTTATTTCGTCCAAGTCAAACATTGCAGTATGTTTTTCGTTTATTTTGGTCATGTAGATCGGGTCCGCCAAAAATAGGTTATGCAGGATTTCTGATTGATTTAAACTTATTAAGAGCTTCCATAGTAAAAAATCTTAAAATGTATATCGATTGAGATAGAAAATTTCACGCTGAATGAATCAGTGGGTAAAGTGGGCAGTCTGTTAGTCATTGAGGCACTTAGTTATATTTTTTGAGTAGCTACAAATTCAGGAATCAGTTAAAGTAAAATTTAACACGTATTTGAAGTTAATGCCTTTGTCATTTTTACAAGGGTTTCGTGTTGAAGAACTTAGCTAGGCATAGCTTTTAAAGGGGTTTTCGTGTCTAAGAACTTATTCTGGCATAACTTTTAAAAGGATTTAAAGGCATTTACTTAAAAAAAAAAACAAACAAACAAACAAGCAAATAAACAAACAAACGAGCAAGCAAACAAATAAACAAACGTTTTTCGCTATTATTTCTTTTTAACCATTTTCTTGTTAACAACTTTGCTGATTTCGATCAAATGTCTTTAAGAATGCGTTCAAAGTTACCGATGGTATTAGGTTATTTTGTATTTATGGCACGTATTAGATCAAAATTATCTTCTAAATGATTACTTCAAGTTCCACTCTCATAGAAAAGAATTCGAAAATAATGTGATCATTCATTTGTTCACCTCCAATTATACCTGAACTGCCCCCAAAGAGACTTAATTCAGGCTCAAATTCATAAAATAAACCATTTCAATTCACTTCACTCTTCATAACTCAACTTTTGTTTCTACGTAAATAGGTACTGTAAAAGCTTCAATTTTACCTGTGCTTAAATTTCTGCACAAAGGCATAGTAAAATAGTGATCCAATAACCGACAAAGATTTCGATCTTAACTTCAACTTTGAACAAAGCCTCGAATGGTATAAAAGCTAAAAAGGTACGCGCTGCTTCAGGAGGGTCGTTTGTGATCCGAATGCTGGCTGTTCCGACTGTCACATATATTAACCTATTGTATGACTCCTGCTCCTACATATTTGGTTTCTCTTTGACGATGCTGTGTTTTTATTACAGAAAACGATTCCAACAACGACGAAATAAAAAAGACTGCAAGGTCCGATGAATATAAAATAGAGTCGTGACAATTATATTCGATGTTGGTATGATCTGATTACATTACGGAACGGACAATCGTATAAATTCACCAATCGCTTTACCATCTTGGTTTGTTCCAAAGTCGTTTATGAATGTTTAAGCTAAGCAGCGGCTTGGTCGTCGCTGGTAAAAAAGGTATGTAGTTGGTTTTCTTTTTAACTTTGTTACTAATACAGATTCAGGTCGCATGTGTCGTTCGGTTGGAGGTTTTCCTTTCGCAAGTGGCGGTGCAATTTTCTTTGTGACACTATGAAAAGCGGTATTAAAGCCTTCACTTACGCACTTACAATCACTAGGTATTTGTGGTCAAGACGTTGATCCGTCAGACCAGATACGGAGAGAGACAAACTTCATCTGTCATTTTGATTAGTTTTGAATTTCTTCAAACACAAAACTTAACTATGGAAGGACCGCTTCAGGTGTCGAAAAATAAAATCATGTCTTGACGAAAATATGTGCAACCACGAGAGGGCGCAGCAATCGTAGACATCAATTAATACTAAATGAAAGTACCAAACATTTCGTAACTATACTTTGGCGTCGCTTCGTCGTCGGTTGGTCGTCGACTGCCGTTCCTTTTGCATTCACTTTATGGATTTCATGCTCTTGGTCGCCTTAGCCGAGTTTAACATTTGGAGCTTATTTTTTTGGAACATTAAAAACACATAAGGCACCAAGAGCGTGCTTCGACTTAAGAGACATATTTTTTTTTACTGTTCATAATACAAAACATAAAACACCGATTTCGTCGTCACTGGTTATAATATTAAAAGATACAAAGATAGGTTTCCAAAGACATGCAATCCCAAAGTCCATGATATTTCTTAGCCGCATGTGGTTTTACTAGCTGTGGTGACTCTGGGTCAGCTCGCAGCTCCGATAGAGTTAATGCATTGGGGCAGAACATTAAACATGTGAATTTAATGGTTATGTGCGAGGCGTTAAGGTGCACTTCTATTGTTGCATAATGTTTGTATAAAGTTAACATCTGAGTTGACTTCAGCGAAACAAAAATAAAAATTCACAGTCAATTAAATGACCGCTGTGACTCAACAGACACAGGAGAGTTGGTATTTTTTTTCATAATTTGTAATCCAATTTTGTATCCGTAATTGCAATGCATATGGCCTTTAGGAATTCAAGTTGACTTTATCTTTCTTAAACTTTTGTTTTAGATATTTTAGAAGGAACTTAATGAATGCATTTTATTTCCTGCTTTCAAAATTTTGAATCTTAATCAATCTTCTTTCTCATATCACATTTATTTATTCAAATATGACCCGCGCATTGCATATTTCTTCAAGATTATTGCAAATTATATACAACAGCATATGTTCAAGACATTTCATAAATTTAAAGCTTAATTTTTGGTAAACATATGAATTTTGGTTGCTATTGTTTTATGTATTTATGTTAATTTTTGATATTGAATATAATTGATGGTATCTGAAAAAAAGCATATTTAGCGCCAAAATTGATTGGACCTTTGGTTATTATTAACACCATATTTTTTTTGTTTATTAATGATTTGATCTTTATTCATCAATTTTTGGTATGTTAATTATTTGATGTATTGCGTTTTGTCTTTTATTTGTTTTTTTTTGTCTTACTCTGTTTCTTTTGTTTAAATTAACATAAAATGGAATATTATGTTACTTGCATAGTGCTGGGCAATATTTTATTTTATAATTTAACGATACAAACACAATGCAAACTAAATTAACAATTATAAAAAATATCTAATAAAAACTTTTGTAACTTGTGTGATGTGACGTTTACCTAATTAAAGGGTGTTTGTTAAATGCAATGTCGTTAAAAGAATTAAAACTTGAAACTTGTTTGGTTTTTGCAACTTCTTTTGAACATTACGAAAATATGTTACAATTTCAAAATATGACAGCCAAAATAAATAATAATTCTTTAAAATTGCTTGTTTGCATTCCGAAAAATGAATGGTAAGTGGTAAGTCTCATATTGGTCCTCCTTAATCAATAAGATAGAAAAAAGTTATGTACTACTTTTGGAAATGATCCTTCATATCGTGGCTTCAAGTTAATAGCGTTGGCCTCTGACAGCTGTCAAACTAAACTGTCATTATGATACTGGATCGCTTTTCGAATAAGTCGAAACAAAAGACAGCTTTTTCAAACAACATTTTCTTGAGCGATGCGACAAATTTTTCACTCGGTGGGTGTGTAAACTATTATGTCGAATATGGGATTCAGAAAACCCATAATAAAAGAATTGCCATTTGATTCAAAATAAGGGATTATTAAATGCGCTTTATGGTGGAAAGGAGTCATCTATACTATTATTATAAATGGGAATGTTAGTTTATTTGATTGTTTGTTTGTACGGCCTTAACGTCGCAACGAAGCAATATTATGACATAACTTTTTTGTGGGTGTAGTTGTGAGGTTGGAGGTAATTTAATCTACTTTTTACTACTGTGACACTTCTCATTTCCACTTCATTTGCGCAGATTTGCCGCTAACACTCATAATTAGATATTCAAAAGTGTCTTTTTTTAAGAACACTAATCAGTAGTATATTGGGTTTCCAGACCCAAGGCAAAACAGGGAGATGCTGGGAAAAGGCATAACGTCGAACGGCCGTGTTACAAGTAACCTCTCTTTAAGTTCTCTGCTGCCAACACAATGTATCGAAAACCTGTGGCAACATTCGCCAAGATGCAATCAGAGAAGCAGCCTCTGACGTGCTGGGTTTCAAGAAACCACCAACAAGGAACCCCTGCTTTGATGAGGAATGTCGGCAGGCAAATGCAGCCAAACAACAGGCACGCAAAGCGGTGCTGCATAAAAGGACGTGCACTGCTGATGAGCTCTATGAGCAGAAGAGGCACATTGAACACCGACTTCCCAGAAGAAAAAAGAGAGGCCTTGAGAAGCGTGCGGTCGAAGATGTTGAGAGGTTTAAAAGCAGGAATGAAGTTCGGAAGTTTTATGAACAGGTGAAACGAAATTCACAGGTACATTAACCTAGAACCGAAAGCTACAAAGACGAAAGTGGAAACATCATAGTGGAACCGCAGACAATGCTGAGGATATGGAGACTGTACAACGGCGACGACGAACCGAGTTCCGCGGGTCAGGCTGTTAACATAGACGACAAAAGCCAACAATCCCGTCTCCCTACTTAGACGAAGTAAAGATTGTCATATCTAAGCCCAAGTCTCATAAAGCAGATGGAGCTGATGGCTTGAATGCCGAGCTCTTTGAAGCAGCTGCAGATAAGTTGGTTAGGAGCATGCACCAACTTATCTGTAAGATATTATCGAAAGAAAGCATGCCTGACGAATGGAACCTCAGTATTGTTTGCCCGATCCTGAAAAAAGTAGCCCCCCTAAACTGCACCAACTATAGAGGAATCAGTCCACTTATAATCGCAAAATCTTCTCTGCCGCAATATGTGAAGATCTAAAGACCATCGTCAACAACCTGATAGGTCCTTATCAGCGTGGTTGTACACCAGGAAAGTCCACAGTCGATCGAAGGCTTGAGTTTAAATTCTTTTGGCAATTTGGGGTATTGTTATGGCTTTGTAAGTAGCAAAGTCAGCCTCCCTCAAACGATTTCTTACAGTTTTTTCTGAAATTTTAATTTCATACTCCTTTTTTTGGCTATTAAACTGTCCTCTTTCATGGAAGTCTTGCGTAGTTGACCTGAACGCGGACCATTTCGGGTAAATTGTTTTTTGTTTGTCTGCTTATTTATTTGGTAACAAACGGATTGACGAGGAACTTTGAATAGCTTAACTTTTCCACCAAATACCCGCATAATACTTGGTCACCTTCTCAATTCTAAAATCTTGGCTATCTTTCGAAGTTTTACCCATTTTTATCAACTAATTGTTTGTATTGGATGATGTAGCAGGAGATATAAGAAAGCATTTATTGATAGACTCAATAATGTTCTTAGAACAGTACTATAAAGCAATACATAGCTTATGGTTTCTAAACTCACTTGAGCTGTTCGATGTGCCCTCGCATAAGCTAAAATTAAAATTAGACGTATAAGTAATGCTTATGAGACATTTAGATGCATATCGATTATGTAACGGTACAAGACTTCTTGTGACACAAATCGGGTGAAACATTATTATTGCTAATATCTTAACCGGCCGCGTAGCGTTGGAAAGGGTGAAAATTAAATTATTCCTTAAATCCTAAAAATTTCTACAGATCTACCATTCCAAACCAAAAAATGCTTCAATTTCCTATTAGAGATAGTTTTGCGCGAGACGTCGATTTTATTTAATGAAATTAGAAACTCCAAAGATAATTTATCAGTGGGAAAGGACAATCCGTGATTGACATCGGAGCAATAGCGGGGGATTGGCGGAATACAATTACAGATTTAAAAGTTGATTTACCGAATTTTTCAGCACACTTGCCCATAGTAATTGAATCTCCGTTCATCAATAATGTTTCACCAAGTAACTTAAACAAATTTTTGAAATTGAATTGGAGTGAGAAAAATGCTCAACTCTATAAATACTCATCCTTTAATACGAATTATTAAAGCGTCATTTCAGGCACCTAACAACAACCCCATATCACGGTGTAATCTTACGAACTTATGGTTCGATAACGATTGCACAAGATTACGTAAATTTTCTTTTGTGTATCTCAAATTGTTTAGATCCAAAAACGTTTTGATTTTCAAAAATATTTACCTGCATGTCAACAAGGAGTACTAACAACTATGTACAACGAAAAAAAACGGAGTACTTTACCACCTTAGAAAAAAAAAACTTACTAACTGTAGGAACTCAAAGGAATTTTGGAGTTATGTTAGAGAATTGGGTGGACGTTATAGAAATATGGTGAATACTCTCGGAGCTGAGACACTTGCTGCGCATTTTAAAACACTTTTGTCGGTCGATGAGAATAAACATTATTTCTCCTACGCACTTCCCAATTTAACAATCGGTAAATTAGATAGTCCCATATCTTGGAGTGATTTGGAAACAAGTTTAAGTAGGTTGAAGAATAACAAAGCTCCAGGCATGGACGGGATTCCTGTCGACTTTGACAAAAACAGCACTTATCAATTTAAAATTTATAATGATGCTTATGTGCCAAAAAAATTAATAAAGCAGTTATTTTTGCCATTTTCAAGAAAGGAGATTCAAATCTTGCCGAATTATATATAGGAATTTCTATTCTTAACTCTATGAGGAAGATTCTGACTTCAATTCTGTACGAAAAGGTCATTAAGTGGATCGAGAACACTAGTGGATCGTCTAGCTAATTTCAAGCTGGTTTTCGGTCGGGCTTTTCAACGATGATTCTGTTTCTGACTTCAATTCTGTACGAAAGGGTCATTTAGTGGATCGAGAACACTAATCGTCTAAGCAAGTTTCAAGCTGGTTTCCAGTCGGGCTTTTTAACGATTGATCACATTGTATCAGGAAGTCTATTGAAAAGAAAAAAAATTGTATGCTTGTTTTGTGGATTTCAAAGCAGCATTTGATAAAGTCAACAGACAGGCTTTAATGTATAAGCTGTCATTACTAGGGATCTCCCAAAAATTCCTGATGATGAATTTTAAATTTTTGGAGTCATCAAGCGCCTCTGCATGGTATCAGAGTTTTCGGATTGGTTTGAAACAACAGCGGGTATTCCACAAGGCTTCATTTCGAGCCCAATAATGTTTGCTTTGTTTATCGACGATATCTGTGATGAACTTCCAGGAGGAATACTCTTTGCCCATATCCAAGTGAAAGTCTTGCTATACGCAGACGATTAAGATCTACTAGCTGAAAAGTGCGAGTACTGTTGTCAGGAATGGAAGGGACCTACAATTTTAGGCCGAATCCGAACGGCTAATTTGAGAAACCACTTTTTCATGACAAGAATTACACATGAAGGATTTGTCAATTCCTCGCAAGAGGCAGTACCCGCGAAAATTAATTTTCTTAAATTAAGGTGGCACAGGCAGGGATTGTACCCAAGACCCCTTGCATGACAGTCCAACGCACTAACCATCATGCCACGGGTACTACGATCATTATTGAATAGTGCGTTGAATATCGATCACCACTACACTTGCTGTTCATCGACTTCGAGAAGGCCTTTGATAGCGTTAACAGGGTGTATATCTGGTTCGTTTTTCGGAGCAAAAGCATCCCAGAAAAACTAATTGCTATTATAAAAGCAATATATGATGAATCTAAGTGTCACGTTCTGCACGATGGCAGGTTGTCAGATGATTTTGAAATCCGAAGCGGAGTCATACAGGGCTGTATTCTTTCGAACATCCTCTCAAATAAATATTTTCTCGCAATCGGTGGAAAAAGTGGAGAGATTTCAATACTTTGGAAGTATCGTTTCCATCGAAGGCGGAACCGAAAAAGACGCATCGGCAAAGCAAAAGCGGCGTTCGGTATGCTGTCAAAAATTTTGAGGGATAACTCTAAGCTTAATAACAAGTAAAATGCAGTGGAATCCGCAAAAACACAAGAAGAAATAAGAGCTGGACGGCTAGGCAAGAGTTGAAGGAAGCTGAAACACATCTCCGGAAACCGTACACGATGGCGCGTAGGCGTATTAGGGGCCCTATGCCTCTTGAGGGGTTCCCAACGGACATAACAGGTCTGAGGATCTTAGTAAAAAAAAAAATAAGTGCTCCTTGCTTGCATCGTTGCGTATCATTAGGCTTGTCTTATATAAACATTAAAACACGAAACTATGTTGAAATACTTTTTAAAATAGGAGATCTGCGGTTGAAAACGGATGCTTTGATTTAAAAAATAACACAGATAGCGTTCAATTTTTCTATGAAATTCTTGCAAATTCTAAACACATTTTATTAAGTCGCAGAAGATATGATGCCCTTAAATAAGCTGCAATGGAAATCAGGCGTACTAGTAATGTTTGTGAGACATTTAGATGCATCTCGATTATGTAACGGTACAAAAATTCGTGTCACACATTTCGGGCTAGTATCTCAACCGGCGGAAACCAATAATTCCTAATTCATATTAAAGTAAGATACGCTGACAGTTAATAAGGCTCAAGGGCAAACACTTAAAGTAGCAGTAGGGGGGAAGCCATTGTTCATTTTTGTTTCTTTTAAAAAGCTCATAAATATTTATCCCTGGAATGTCTCTACGTGATATTTTATTTTTTTATACCATGCGGACAAAGCCGCAACTATTGTTACTATATGAAGTACTATGAAGTGCAAAATTGTATGAGATTTTTGTCTACGAAAGTATTTGTTAATAGTTTTTAGTTTATAGGGCTGATTAGTTGGTACACTTGGGCGTATACTCACTTTTTAACTTCCCATAAAAAAACTTTGAGATTATGACTTAAAACTAATTTTATCTTATAATAAATATTTTCAACATTTGTTAAAATTTTCAGAAAAATTGAATTGACTGTTTTTTTTTAAGAAATAAAAATATTACTAAAAGTTGTTAAAAATTGATTTTCGACTCAAATATCTTTTTAAAAATTTCAGATTATGACTTCAAACTAATTTTGTCTTATTAAAATTATTGTTTTTAACATTCATGAACATTTTGAGAAAAATCGAATTGACAGTTTTTTTTAACAAAAAATAAAAACATAAACAAAAATTATTAAAAGTTCATAGAAATTGATTTTCGGCTCAAATATCTTTTCAAAAATTTGATATATTGGATTGAAATTATTTTTTTTTATAAAAAATATTGTTTTTAACACTCCGTAAAATTTTGAGAAAAACGAATCGACAATTTTTTTCACATAGAAACATGTGGTAGAGAACAGATGTCAAATAATTTGCTGCCTAAGATTTTAATAACCCCAACTGTGCTTTTTGAGTTTTAAAATACGTGCGAGATATATCTGAAAACAGTGTTTTTTTTTGTTGACTCAAATAAATATTTGAATAAAAAGTGTTTTTCATAACTAATTACAAAAATTACGAAAAACAAAATAAAAAATTTTCAGACTAAACCATTGACAATGGATCAATTTAATAAAACCCGCTCAAAAAAACCACAACTCTTTAGCCCTTTAATTAAGAGTAATCCAACTAATTCTCACATAATGAAAAACTCACCATCTCATGTAAACAAAAGTGACAGTAAAAATTCTCTCGCACAAAAGTCCACCAATACCACCAATAAACCTCCTGGTGTAGTCAATATTTGCTCTTCTCCCTCTGCAAATTCAATCACCGTCGCCTCCGCCGTTTCTGCTGCTTCTGCTCCTGCTGTTGTCATCCCAGTAAATAATGTGAATGTCGTCACTGACTCTCTTCTTGATCAGCCAAACTTGCCTTCTCAAACTGAACTTCTTTTAAAATTAAAAGAACAAGGTGAGTCCATACTAGGTAGATTATCCACTCTTGAATTAAATTTAACCAGTCGAATGGATAATATTGAAACAAATATGTCCAACAAAATTGACAAATTATCTCGCGATCTTATAAACTTGGAAGAGCGGGTAAAACAACTCGAGAATAACTGCACAGAAATAGTTGAGATTCGAGAGAAAGTAAACAACACCGCATCAAATGTTGACCGTCTCCAACTTGCTTCAATAGATGACAATGAAACTGAGCACATACATACAGAAATAGGCAGCTTAAAACTACAACTCCAAACAATCGCGATCAATAACATTGCAGCTGATGCTATCCTAATAGGCATACCGTACACTCCGAATGAACAACTTAAAAACACTTTCAACTTAATTTGTCATTGCATTAATTACCAACCTCCGCATATTTCTGCAATATTCAGATCAAAAGTAAAAACCAACTCCGTCATAATAATTAAATTCCTTAGTGCAACCGACAAAATTAAAACCATAAAAGCACTTTCTGATTTTCGTAAATTGTCTTCCCGGAACTTAATTCTTAATGATATCGACCCGAATCTAAACTCAGACACACAAATTTTCATACACGAAAGCTTAACGACTGAGAACCGAGAGATTCTACGCACCGCAATTGACATGAAAAGAAAACGTCTTATTTATGCTGCCTTCACGATGCGTGGACTAGTAAATATTTTGATTAGCAAAAACGAGGGCGCGATCTGCATCAGAAGTTTACATGAACAAAATGAAATCACGACTAAGCAACAACATCTCTGACCTTGAATCATAGCGCAGCTAATATTATTATTATGAACAATGATCAAAACAAATAAAAACATGCACTTTATAAAGAGAGCCTACCAGTGCTCCCACTTGTTATTTATATGTACACTTGTATTTTTTTCTTTAATTGCATATTTACTACATATTTTCATTATTGTATTATATAATTACTTATTTTTTATCTATAGTGTAAACTTTTCTTCTTTACTTCTTATTCAGTTTTCCAGTTATTTATTGTTTATTTCCGGGAATTTCCCTACTTCGGTTGTTATTTGCTGCTACTGTTCTCTTCCTCTAAAAACGGTAAGAATTCAAAACGAGAAATGTCCATGGTACAACTTTGAAGTAAAGAATGCGATTAAAAGTCGCAGAAAATACTACCTCAAGTGGCGGCTTTCTCCAAATCCTACAACTTGGCGACAATACTGCTACTTTCGTAATCAGGCAACTCTCATTACCCGTTGCGCCAAACGTAACTTTTTCGCCTCGAAACTCAATACAAATCTTTCTTCTAAACAGCTCTGGAAAAATCTTCGTGACATTGGTATTGGTAAAAAGCCAATTTCTAAGTGTGAACTTGATCCTAATGACCTCAACAATCAGTTTACTCAAACAAATCAATTAGCTACTAGCTTTGAGCCCAAGGCTGGCTTACTTTATGATGGAGTTAACGATTTTTGCTTTGAGACGGTAACTGAAGACGAAATTATACGAACTTTTAAATCCTTGAGGTCCGAAGCTATAGGCGAAGACGGTATTCCGCTAAGATTTATGAAACTTGTCCTACCCCGCTTGATTAACGCTCTCACTCATGTTTTTAATCACTGTATTGTCACTTCTACGTTTCCTATTGCGTGGAAAGCAGCCAGGATAACTCCCGTTCCGAAAAAGCCCACACCTTCCGAACTCGCCGACTACAGGCCAGTAAGCATTTTACCTTGCATGTCCAAAGTTCTCGAAAAAATCCTTACTAAACAAATTATTGACCATTTTACGTCCAAAAGTTTGCTGTCTCCATACCAATCTGGATTTAGAGCTAACCATTCCTGCTCTACAGCAATGGTAAAGATCTTAGAGGATATAAGACTCGAATACGATAAAGACAATTTCTCAGTACTGTGCCTATTGGACTTCTCGAAGGCTTTTGACAAAGTTGATCATCGAGTTCTTTGTCAAAAACTTGAGCACTACTTTGGTTTTTCGAATTCAGCTGTTCGTCTCTTTGGTAGTTATTTGTGTAACAGAACTCAGCGTGTATGTGTTGGAAACAATTTTTCAGCACATACGTACTTAAAGATGGGCGTGCCACAAGGCTCTATTCTGGGGCCAATTTTGTTTTGTGCCTTTATCAACGATTTGCCTTCGGTTTGTGAGCACGTCTCTTTTCATCTATATGCAGATGATATACAAATTTATCTCTCACGTAGAATCGGTTTAATAGAGGATCTTGTCTTTCGCGTTAATGAAGATCTTGAGAGAATTTCTAACTGGGCTAAGGAAAATGGTCTAGTGCTCAATCCCAATAAAAGTCAAGCCCTACTAATTTCTAAGAAGACATACAACCATAGAGATCTACCTTCGATTACTTTGAATAGTGGCCATGTTAGTTTTGTAGATTCTGTGACCAGTCTTGGATTCAAAATCTCTAGGGATCTCTCTTGCAGAGACCATATAAATTATGTCATTGCACGTATTTACGGAACTTTAAGAAAACTATGGGTATCTAATTCTTTTACTCCTCAAGAAACAAAACTTCGTCTTATGAGAACTCTACTCGTACCAATCATTTCCTTTTCTGAAGTCGTGTATCCGAAACTGGATTCTTTATCTGAATACAAACTACGTGTGGCGCTTAATGACATGACTCGCTACGTTTATGGTATTCGCCGATATGACCATATCTCTGCTTTCAGCAAAAAAATTCTAAAGTGCACTATGGTCGAATACGTAAATTTCCGTATTTGTATCTTTCTCCACAGAATTATTCGCACAAGAACACCTCAGTACCTTTATGAAAAAATTGAGTTCTGTACATCGTCAAGAACAAATAATCTAGTTATTCCATCTTTTAGATATCTAAATTCCTCACGGTTGTTCTTCGTTCACAGCATTCGCCTTTTTAACTCTTTGCCGGTTAGCATTAAGAGGATAACGGATGCAGTAAGTTTCAAGACCGAGGTTTTTAAACATTTTTCGAACAACTAGGATGTTAAGGGGGAAATAGGAAAGAAGAAGAGAGGAAAAGTCTTATATGTATTATTTAAAAAAAAAAAAAAAAATATTTTTAGCAGCCTAAGTATTATCTTATTGTATATAGAATCAACCAGCACTTTAATTGTTTAACCAAAGTACAAATACTATAAAAGACATTGTCTTAGTGTATTGTTTACAATAAAGAAATTGAAATTGAAATTGAAAATAATAAGAAAAGCTAAAAAAAATGAAAAAAAGTTGGTAAAACTTGGTTTTCGGCTTAAATACCTTTTAAAAAAATTGAGATGATGGTTTTAATCTAATTTTGTTTTATAAAAAATACTGTTTTTATCATTCCGTGAAATTTTGAAAAAAATCGAATCGATTTTTTTTACAAAGGAAAAACCTACAAAAAAAATACTTAAACTTAGTACAAATTTACTTTCGACACAAATATCTTTTCAAAAATTAAAAATAGTGGCTTCAAACTAATTTTATCTCATAGAAAATATTGTTTTCAACATTCAGTAATTTTTATATTAAAAGCCAAGAGTCCGTTTTTTTTCAAAACAAATTAAAACCGACCAAAAATAATACGAAATAATTGGTAAAAATAGAAGTTCGGTTTTCGATATATCGTGAACAATAGAAGACATTGACTTCAAATTAATTTCGTTCCTTTAATTTTTATTTATATACATAAGAAATAAAAACTTAAAAAATGTTACTACAACTGGTAAAAATCGTTTTCAACTAAAAATCTCGTTAACTGAAATAGATTTTGAAATCAAACTATTTCATCATATGCAAAATATTTTTGGTAATTACATTTTTTTTATACTTCAACTGACAACTTTTTTAACAAAACACGACAACCTACAATCCTTTTAAGCAAGACTAATCAACAGGCGGGATGCAAAATTATCAGTGTGGGTCGCCTCCCAGCCTCTTTTTTTTAATTAAATTTCGGCTTTCGGGTCAACTGGTAAAATATATTTTGAAGAGGCTTTTTTTTCTATTGAAACCAGATAATACTTTTCAGAAGACTTTGAGTAGTCATATTGTCTTGAGTCTAGTCGCTATAAGTTTCCGAATAATGATTTCAAGAAGCATAAATACAATTTTTCAAATGATGTCGCAATTGCGTTTTCATGTTTCAGATAAGGTTCGAATTTGACCGAATTGGGAGTCATCTAAGTTCCTGTCAAAGCCTCAATATGTATGTATAACTTTATTTATAGTTTACATAAAGTTACTTGAATCTCTCACGGTAAATTTATATTAAATAAGTTAAATACTTAACGATTTTATTGTTGTTGAAAAATTCTCACAATTAACTAATTTCTGTTAAATTTTTGTGAATGTCGTGCGTCGTTGTCGGTGGGTCGGTCGGTTAGACGATTAAGAATTAAACATAATTATCGTGCAAAGTTTACATACTCATTATTATTATCAGCAAACAACCAACGGGGAAGGACATGTGGAATAATATAATTTACCATTTATAGAAATAATGTGCGTGTAATGAAAACGATATTTTTATGTACAAACGAGTATTTTACCACATTTTGACCCAGTTAACATTATTTTTGTCATTATAATGCAATGATTTAAGCTTTAAAGTAGTTAATGATACATACGATAATGGTATAATTAATATTTCTTTTTTTTACCATATGCATACAAAAAAAACATATTTACTTTAATGAAGGGGAGAAGTTGTGAATGGCTGTGCTGACCTTGAAATTAAGAAGTTCGTAACTGCTGCATATGAGGTACATACTTACATATGTGCTTGTTATTTTTCAGTCTAATTAAGAGTTCATGACTTTAATCTACTGGATATGAGTAATTGTTTAAATTAATAAAATTAATGCATTTTTATTTTTAAATACCATCTGAAGGTTGGACACTCCATTCAATAATTGTTGTTTTTTTTTTTTTTTTAAAGTGCCTACCTCATTTAGATGCAGGAAATAAATAATTATAAAGTCACTTCACTTTAAAACAGAAATTGCAGTTTTTAATAAAATTTGAAATTTAGTATTAAGAAAAACCTTGAAAGAGATCATGTGACTTCAACTATTATTAACTTCCCAAAGGAAGTTATTGTAATGGGTCCGAATAGTCAAATTGAAAATTTTGACATTTCTCGACGTTTCAAGGTTCCAAGAGTCGAAATAAAAGATTTTTAGAAAGATGTA
Source organism: Eupeodes corollae (assembly GCF_945859685.1). NCBI lineage: Eukaryota > Metazoa > Arthropoda > Insecta > Diptera > Syrphidae > Eupeodes > Eupeodes corollae. The sequence goes on from NC_079147.1 coordinate 33,729,500, forward strand.
TGTGCGTGCGTGTGTACGTCCCTGTGTACGTCAGTACCTTCGCGACGTTTTTTTCGTCGTCCAAGAACCATTATAGACATCGACTTCAAATAAATTTTGTTATACAGATAATAAGGCAGAAACATGCAGAAAGGGCTCTCAAGAAAATAGGGTGGGTGGTTTTTTTACCATAGCAGTTTAAAAAAAGGTGAAAATTTTGGTTAACCCTTAACTTATTTTATCTTATAAGAAAAATTGTTTTCAGCGTTTTAAAAAATGTTGAGAAAAATCGAATTGACAGTTTTTTTTTTACAAAAAATAAAAACCTACAAAAAAATTAATAAAAGTTGGTAAAAATTGATTTTCGACTCGAATATCTTTTCAAAACTTTGAGATATTGGCTTTAATTTAGTTTTATCTTTCCAAAAATATTGTTGTTAACATTCAGTAAAATTTTGAAAAGAATCGAATTAACAGTTTTTGTACAAAAATAATTTAACAAAAGTTGGTAAAAATTGATTTTCGACTCAAATACGAGTAGCTTTTTAAAAATTAAAAATATTGGCTTCAAACTTATTTTATTTCATAGAAAATATTGTTTTCGATATTCAGTAATTTTTATATAAAAATCCAACAGTCCGTTTTTTCATAAAAAATTAAATCTACAAAAAATAGTACGCAAATTTGGTAAAAATTAACACGAGTACATATAGACAGACTTTTAAGCAAGACAAATCGACAGACGGGATGGGAAGTTATCAATGTGAGTCGCATCCCAGCCTCTTTTTAAGTATGTGATAAGCGTTATAAAAAACGTAGTCTACAATTCAATAGATCTGAAATTATCTTAAAAATTAGAAGATTATTAAGTTTAACATTTAAAAACTACGATGTTTTTATATGGGTTGGGTTCGATTTCCCGGTTTTTATATTCCCGTTTCTTAAAATCCTGTTTTTTTATAATCCTGCTTTTTTATAATCCCGGTTTTTTAAAATCCCGCTTTTTGTAATCCCGTTTCGCTGATGTTCGTTCTTTTTATCAATGATATTGAAAATAAATTACCGGGAGGCGTCAACTATGACGATTTAGCTTTGAAGATGTTGCTGTATGCTGATAACCTGGTGGTGTTCTCTGATAACCCAGTGACATTGCAGCTTGAGATAAATAAACTTAAACAATATTGCGATTCGTGGGATCTCAAAATCAACATTTCTAAATCTAAAATTATGATTTTTAAACCTCAAAACCGTTTAGAAAATAGTGTACGAAATTAGATGGTACCACTATTGAAGTTGTCAGCGAGTATAAATATCTTGGTTTTACTATCTCTCATAATTTGAACATCAAAAATCATATTAAAGAGAAACTGGTACTCGCCAAATCAGCTATAAACTTGGTGTGGCATCGAAATTTAAGATTTTTGAGGCTACCCTGAACAGCTGATTTTGTTATGGGAATCAAGTGTATGGATACCAATTTCTAGACGGTATGGAAGTTATTCAAACATACTTTTTCAAAAGAATCTTCCGGCTGCAGCGTTGCACGCCTAATTACGTCATAAATGTTAGAAATCTAAAGGCCCACACACACTTATTCTCATTAAAGCTATGCATAGACCTGATAGTAATCTGCACAAGCAAATCCTGATCACATCACTCCATTGTGGATATTCCCTTTTTAGAAATTGGTATACTCTTGCCACAGTACATAATTATTTAGCAATGAATCTAAATGCCAACAACAAAGAAGAATGGAGAAATACTTTTAAGCCGTCTTAATTTGACTTCGGGTGATTATAATTATTTCTGTGAGGACCTTTCTGCTTCTGATATAAGTTTAATATTCAAAATACGTACTGAAACTCTAAAGCTCAACTACAGGCCACATAGATCTGACTTAGATGCAATTTATTCACTCTGCAACTCAAACCGAAACGAAGATGTTGAACATTTTTTAGCAACTTGTCATATTTAACAAGAAATCCGTAGACTTCATTTAAGAGCTTCTTTCGTCGGAAGAATGTTAACGTGTTTTGAACGGGGAGTATGGTTGGAATTTACTGGTCCGCCATGCAAATATTTAAAGAAATTCTTATTTAAGTCTGTTTTGAAGTATCTACTTAAATAAAAAAAGAAAAAAAGTTTTGTTTCAGCTAAACTAAAAGCCCGAATATTCTATAACTTGGACCTCTCACAGTTCGCCTTTTTCCGTTTTTAACTAAACTAAAAGTCGATATTCTCCGAAACCTTTCCAGTTCTTCGCCATCTTCTGTTTTTTAGTTAAAAAAAATTAAATTAAAATTAAATATTTTGAACAATCATTTTAAGTACCTAATTGTTAATTGTTTTCTTATATAGTATAGCTTTTCTTCTTTAAATTACTAACTATTATGTATCGATTTTATTGAATAAAAATTATCAATCTATCCGTCTATCTATCTATCTATCTATCTATCTATCTATCTATCTATCTATCTATCTATCTATCTATCTATCTATCTATCTATCTATCTATCTATCTATCTATCTATCTATCTATCTATCTATCTATCTATCTATCTATCTATCTATCTATCTATCTATCTATCTATCTATCTATCTATCTATCTATCTATCTATCTATCTATCTATCTATCTATCTATCTATCTATCTATCTATCTATCTATCTATCTATCTATCTATCTATCTATCTATCTATCTATCTATCTATCTATCTATCTATCTATCTATCTATCTATCTATCTATCTATCTATCTATCTATCTATCTATCTATCTATCTATCTATCTATCTTTCTATCTTATAATCCCGTTTTTTATAATTCCGTTTTTTAAAACCCGTTTTTTATAATCCCGATTTTGCAATCGAAACGAGTTGTTTAATTGTAAAAAGTCGAAATTAGAAAACAAATTAAAAAATGATATATGTTTTTAGATTCATTTTATTGCAAACTTTTACATGACCTTTGCAGCCTTTAATATAACATATAAAAAAATAAAAATATTAAGTAAAGCAAATCAAAGAAACAAACTTAAATCAAACCGTTAATGAGAGATAGATTTGCTGTAGGATGCATATTGTTTGTGAAAGAGTTAATATTGTAAACAAAATTTTAGTAAAGTAATTTAACGTTCAAACCTTTGACTCCTATTTTTATTTAGTTGCACGTATTTTATAATCGTTACTGTCGGAATTTTACGGGATTTTAAAAAGCGGGATTGTAATTGATCGGGATTTTGAATAATCGGGATTTTAAAGGAAGGAATTTAATAAAATCGGTATTTTAGAAGACGGGGTTATAAAACCTTTTTTTTCGGGATTTTTATACGAACCCTTCTTAAATATATGTAGATAGATTTTAGGAACATCTGGCAAAAATATCAAATGTATTTTGTTTACTTTACTACATGTGTCTGAGGCTTCTTTTAAAATCATTTTTTATAAAATGACATCAATTTTTTCAATCAATTTAAAACAGATAAAAGTTTAGTGTTTGCAAACAAAAAAATGAGGATTTTATCAACGAAATGTTTTATTATTGCGATTTGAAGAATAATTAAATTTTCACGATTTCCAACGCTACCTTTTTACAGTGGTAAATAGTACCTTGAAGCACCCTACAGCATCGTAACTACCTTCACACAAAAAATACTGTTATAATATTGCCCCGTTGCGACTTGAAGGACGGTCAAACAAACAAACAAACAAAGCAAACAAATCAAAGAAACAAACAAACCTCACACTGAAATCGTCATTGTGGGCGATTTCAATGTACACAATTCTTCTTGGCTTCGTTATTCTGACCATCCAATACCGGAAGGAAGGTATGTTGAGATCTTTGCCGAGTTAAATCAACTAACTCAGCTTGTCGATGAGCCAACTCGAATCTCCGACATTGCAGATCAATCCGCCAACACCCTAGACTTGTTTCTTAAATCTGGCCCTAATAAATACACAATCAGTGTATTACCGCTTCTAGGCGGTGCATTGTATCAAATCTGCAAAATTCTCATGTCTAAAATACCCAGTTAAAGAAAAAACCTCCATAAGAACCGTTTGGTAATATGAGAAAGCCAACTGGGATGGACTCAATGAATTTTTCAGGAAATTGAACTGGTCACTATGGTTCGTCGAGTGACGTCGATTCCAGCGCAGATATGGTCACAAATTTAATTCTTTGTGGAATGAGACATTTTATCCCGAATAGGGTGAAATCTATCAAACCCAAGGAGAACTCATGGTTTGTTTCGAGCTGTAAAGAGGTTATTAAGTTTAGAGATATAAGTTTCCGTTCTTTTAAAGCCAACCCGACTGACGAAAACCGGAATAAGTTTAAACAAGCTAGAATGACCTGTAATGGTCATATTCGACGAACCTAATTTTTGCATGATCAGAAATTAAGGCAAAAAATACTACAACGTCCGAAAGGTAGTAAAAACTTCTGGTCATTTGTAAAAAAACTTAGGAAATACCACGTCATCCTCGGTTCCTCGGATAAAGCCAATTTGCTTGCAGCACAGTTTGCTGTTAGATCAACGTTACGATAGAGTGTCATGAGTCCTCTTGTTATTGAGAGTGTAAACAATTCTATGAAATTAATCTTCTTTCGCACTCGTGCATTTGCAAGAGTACTGAAATACCTTGACATACACAAATCCGTTGGTCCGGATGGTATTTCCCCTATTGTTCTTCAACACTGGCAAAACCATATCATGATGGTAAGTGCGATGAACTGTCATGCAAGATGTCTTGGGTTCGATCTCTGCCTATGCCATCTAAAGTTCTTTTCACAGGTACTGCCTGTTGCGAGAAATTGACAAGTTCTCTAAGAGTAATTCTTGTCATGAAAAATGCTTTCTCAAATTTGCCGTTTGGATTCGGCTTAAAACTGTTGGTCCCTACCCTCAGCTTTTTATACTCGTGGGGCTACCAACAGCAGCGTATGACAAGCATTGTTCAATGGGGAATCAAAAACCGTTTAGAATTTAATGCTTCGAAAAATCAATGCTGTCTCATGTCGCCTAACATACCCCCGATGCCGCTATTTATGAGTGGCATTTGCATCCAGGAAACTAAGCAACTGTCAGTACTCGGTATGTGTATCACAGATTACCTTTTAATGGAATGATCAAATATTTTATATTGCCAAAAATTCTGCCAGGTGCTTAGGATTTCTCTGACGGTGCACCCCATCTGATCTGGCGGTAATTTAAAAATCCTTCATCCGTCCTAAACTTGATTATACATGCACGAGCCCCTAAAACAAGTTTGAGTCTTTTAGATAGAATACAAAAAAAAGAGCTTTGAAAATGACAGGCGATAAAACTATAACCGAAACGAAAAGCTTGAGTCAAATAAAACTCAGCATTTAGTAATTTTCCTTTGTAACTTTTCTTTGAATCAAAATAAATTTGAATGTGTGTTGAAGAAAAAATTTGTTTGTTCCCCAAAATATATTTTTCTAAAGCCACGTTTTTTGATTCGCTAAATTCAAAACTTGACAGTTTGAATTTTTACCCCTTTAAGAATAAGTATATAAGTTCAAAAACATCTCTCAATTTCAAATTGATCATTCTTGTTGGCATATGTAAATAATTTAAAAACAATGAACAATATTTTAAAAATATTCGGTTCTAGAATTGTTATGACATTTTTAAAGTGTCTATAAATAAAAAAATAAAATATACTATTATTTATTTAAAATCCAAGTATGTGACCTTTAACTGATTTGACACTCAAATATCACTTTTTCCATTGTTTAAAATTTACTGGGCATCTTAAAACAAATAAAGTTAATTTCTTAACGAATCGCCCATCATGAGCATAACAAAATTAAATTTCTTACAAATTAGTTTCAAATTTATAATTTTAGGTATTTATCATCTTTTACAAAAATAATTATATACAAACATAAATATGCTTTCAAATTGTATTTTTGTATTTAAATTTTGTATATGTTTTTGAAAACAAAACAATTTCAAATTGTAAATCTTTTTTTGTTACAATTTTCGTTAATAAACTTTTGTCTGAAATCCACGTGTGCAACAAAAACAAACAAATTATTAAAATCAGCGTTTCAATATAAAATCATTTGAAAAAAATGTGTATTGTTACAAAAGTAACACAATACAAATTTAAAGTAACAAAAAAAAATATATGTAAAACTTTTTAGTATTGTAAGCGATAATTAAGATACATCTGTAATCTGTATCTTTTGGATGTTTTTGAAATGCTCAAAACTTTTTTGTAAAAATTTAATTGACACAAGTTTAACTTTGCATAAGAATGAATAAATTTCACGGTCAAAAGTGATTACTGATTGTTATAACATTAACAAGTCTTTTAAACTTTTATTGAATGAAATTTTGGCTTTCTATTTAAAATTTAGCAGTTTTGTCATTTAAATCTCAAACATAAAGATAAATAAATAAATAAACTCTTTTGAAAAGTCAACAATGTAAAAAGTAACATTGGGGCATTTTTGATTGAGCAGCAGTTTATAAATGTCTATTGTTTAAGAATCTCTGTTTTATTGTAATCCTATCCCTTAATAAAATTGAAAACATTACAATTTTTTCCTAAACTTTCCTTGCACATCTTCTTTACTTTAAAAAGTTAAGATAAAAACGAATAATTTTTTTCTTTCAATACATAGAATATATGAAATTTTGTGAGCTTTTATTTTACTGAACATTGTAAATCTTCTTTTTTGTAAAATTCAGTCTTAAGAACAAATTATTTTAAAATCGTACACTTGGGCGTATACGTGTTATTTGTATGAAGTTTTCAAATTAATTACCATTTATTCTTGTCGATGAATATTGCATCTTCGAAATTAATGATTGAAGTCATAAGATTATTAAGATCCAAATATTATTTATAAGAAAAAAAGGTTAATACACTTGTGTTACCATTTTAATACAAAATAAAATAGTCCTTCCTTACACTGAACCAAAAAAGTTAAATACAAGAAATGTAATAAACTATTTCGGTGATTCAAGCAACCTAAAAAAAATAGACAAATTTGGAATAAAATTGTTTGTTGAGTCGAAAAAATGATTGTTGAGCCAATAAACTTGTTTGTTGAACCAATAAACTTATAAGTTGAGCTCATACATTTTTTTTTGTGCAGCCAATAAACTCGATTTCTGAGCCAATAAACTTGTTTGTTGAGCCAAAAAACTTGTTTGTTGAGTCAATAAACTAGTTTGTTGAGCCAATAAACTAGTTTGTTGAGCCAATGAACATGTTTGCTGAGCCATAAACTTGTTTGTTGAGCCAATAAACTTGTTCGTTGAGCTAATAAACATGTTTGTTGAGCCAATAAACTTGTTCGTTGAGCCAATAAACTTGTTTGTTGAGCCAATACACTTGTTTGTTGAGCCATAAACTTGTTTGTTGAGCCAATAAACTTGTTCGTTCAGCCAATGATCATGTTTGTTGAACCAATAAACGTGTTTGTTGAACCAAAAACTTGTTTGTTGAGCCATTTAACTTGTTTGTTGAGCCAATAAACTTGTTCGTTGAGCTAATAAACATGTTTGTTGAGCCAATAAACTTGTTCGTTGAGCCAATAAACTAGTTTGTTGAGCCAATGAACATGTTTGCTGAGCCATAAACTTGTTTGTTGAGCCAATAAACTTGTTCGTTGAGCTAATAAACATGTTTGTTGAGCAAATAAACTTGTTTATTGATAAAGAATAATTTGTTTGTTCAGCCAATAAATTATTTCGTTGATTCCAGTTTAATCATTTTTCTAATCAATTTCTTTTTAATAAAGAAATGTCTCAAAAACAAAATTATTTGACCAGTGTATGAGTACATTGAGCCAGTAAAAACGTTTATTAATACAAGCAAAAGTTTATTAATTTTAAAAAAATCAACTCTCAATAAACGTCTATTATTTGAGGCAGTAAAACGTTTATTAAAAACAAATATTTTAAGCAAACATTATCAATCAATACAAAAAAGTTGTTGAGTGAACTAAAAATCAGTTATTGATATTATACACAATTTTTTTTATCATTTATTAGAAAAATTAAACAATTGTGTCATAATAGTTGATAACTGTTTTTAAATTGGTCTATTAAATTCTATTAATGTTAAATTAAAAAAAAAACCACAAATTTCCACAAGGATAACGTTAACATTCTAAATGTAAATTTTAATAATCTAATTAATACCCTTTGAAGATATTGGAAAATAAATCGGTTATACTTTAAAAAAATTGATTAAATGCATTTAAAAAAGAGAGGCTGGAATGTGACCAACACTGAAAACAGTGGTAACCATCTCGTCTGTCGATTTGCGTTGTTTAAAAGTTTGTAGGTTTCTGTGTTGTATTAAAAAAGTTGTCAGTTAAGTAAATTTGTACCAAGTTTCAGTATTGTTTTTTTAGGTTTTTGTATTTTGTAATAAAAACTGTCAATGTGACAGTTTTTCTCAAAATTTTATCGAATGTTGAAGAAAATATTTTTTATAACTTAAAGATTTAAAGCTACAAAAATGGAAGGAACACTTTTGTGCGCTGCTAATGATGACCACAATGCAGAATTGAATCCACAATTGAACAACATGCACAGATCTTCCAGGGGTATTGACACCAGTTCCCCAACAAGTGCAGAGATAAGTCAAGCGATACATGTTCTAAAGAAAAACAAAACAGCTGGACTTGATGGTATTCCTGAAAAATTCCTAAAAGCAGACCCTGAGGCAGCTTCCCGTATTTTGCTTAAACTCGTCCAGGCTGTCTGAGAGAGTAAAACTTACCCAAGGGACTGGAAGGATGGAGTTATTGTAAAGTTACCAAAGAAAGGAAACCTCAAAAACTGTAATAACTGCGCGGTATCACAGTTCTGTCCGTTTTTCTGAAGTTAATGGCAACTATAATTCTCGAGAAGATTAAGTCCAGAATCGAGTCTACCCTCAATAGGCACCAAGCGGGGTTTCGCAGTGGCCGATCGTGCGTCAACCACTTCAACACCCTGCGAATCATACTCGAACAATCATCTGAGTACCAATCACCGCTGTACCTAATGTTTGTAGATTTAGAGAAGGCGTTTGATAGGGTCAATCGTGAATGCATCCGGAGATCGTATATTGGAGGAATCCCTGAAAAAATTTTCGCTGTTATTGAAGAATCGTTCAACAACGCAAAGTGTTTTGTGTTGCACAATGGACAGCAGGGGACCATAGTGAAGGTTGAGCAGTTTAATCATCTGGGAAGTTTTATAGCTCTCGATGGCGGAACGGACCTGGGTTAAACAGTAGAATAAACAAAGCCCGTAGTGCAGTTGGAATCCTTTCTCCTGTGTGGAAATCTAGCAAAATATCGCTACGCACCAAGTTGAAACTCTTCGAATCCAAGTGCTGTTATATGCTTCTGAAAAATAGAAATGCTCTGCCAACATCTCTAGCAGAGTACAAGCTTTCGTTAACCGTTGAAGATCCGGTGGCCGCAAACCAAGTCTTACGTTGAGCTGTGGATTAGGACCGGGCAGACAAAATTGGACGTAGACATCATGCAACGGAAATGGAGTTGGATAGACCATACACTGAGGAAACCGGACGACAATATAGGAAAACAATCCGTCCAATGGAATCCCCAGGGTAATCGACGCGTTGGAAAACCAAAGACAACTTGGAGGTCATCAGTTTTGAAGGAGGCTCGGTCTCAAGGTATTCAATCGTGGCCAAAGCTGGGGTCAGTTGCGGTGAATCGGGATAGGTAGAGGGATCCTGTTGGTGCCTTATGCTCCAGGAGGAGGTAAAGCGCTGCTGTACTTGCAGCCGGACGACACATATATATATATGTATATATATACTTACTTACTTACTTAAGGTGGCGCTACAGTCCTGGGCGGACCTGGGCCTCAACCAACATGCGTCTCCAGCCAGCTCGGTCCCTAGCTAGCTGTCTCCAGTTTCGCAAGCCAAGTTGGTTGAAGTCCTCTCCCACCTGGGTGCGCCACCTGAGTCGCGGTCTTCCTCTACTGCGCCGCCGTCCCTCGGGATTGGATTCGAAGACTTTCCGGGCTGGAGCGTTGATGTCCATCCGCTCTACATGACCTAGCCATCTAAGCCGTTGGTCTTTAATTCTTCTAACTAGGTCAGTGTCGCTGTACAGCCCGTACAGTTCGTTCCATTATCCATCTATGCGTACGGGACCAAAAATCACCCGAAGAATTTTTCTCTCGAAGCATCCTAAGACGCTCTCATCTTTCTTTGGCAGGGTCCAGGCCTCAGCGCCATAAATGAGAACCGGTATGATGAGTGTCTTATAGATGGTGGTTTTAGATGTTCGAGAGAGGACTTTACTTCTCAATTGCCTTTTAAGTCCAAAGAAGCAGCGATTTGCAAGAGTTATTCTTCGTTTGATTTCAGCGCTGGTGTCGTTGTCTGTATTAATAGCAGTGCCTAGGTTGACAAAGTCCTTAATTACCTCAAAGTTATAGCTTGCCATGGTGACGTTTTGTCCAAGACGTCGTCGTTCAGTGTCCTTTTTTGATGACATTGACCACTAAACCCATTTTTTTTCGCTTCCGTCGCAATGCTCAAAAACGCTCCACTGACATCACGATGGATCTTTGGAAGGACCAATCAGGTTGTTGACGAATGGCTTCAGACGTTCACATAATACGGCAGAGAGGATCTTATACGCAATGTTAAGGAGACTGATGCCTCTGTAGTTGGCGCAGTTTAGAGGGTCTCCTTTCTTATGTATCGGGCACACTATGCTGAGATTCCACTCATCGAGCATGCTTTCTTCCGACCACATTTTGCAGATGAGTTGAAGCTCCCTACCAAGTCATCGCCTGCTGCTTTGAATAGTTCGGTAGCAAAGCCGTCAGCTCCAGCAGCTTTGTTTGACATAAGTTTAGATATAACTATCTTCACTTCGTCAAGGTCGGGTAGGCGGAATTGTTGATCTGCGTCGCCGAGGTTGAGTGGTTCTATCCCCCGTCATCGAAATGATCTTTCCATATTCTCAGCATCGACTGCGGTTCTACTACGATGTTCCCCTGGTCGTCTTTACAGGCTTCGGTTCGTGGCCGGTACCCTTGGGAGGTTTTTGTTATTGTGACATCCCTCTATCTCCGCGATCGCGCGCTTCTCATGCTCTCTTTTTTTCCGTCTAAGAAGCCGGTGTTCCTCTCTCCTCATCTGCTCGTAGAGCTCGGGAGCAGCTCTAGTCCTTTTGTGCAGCGCCGTTTTGTATGCCTTTTGTTTCGCTGCGTGCGCCTGCCGGCATTCGTCGTCAAACCAGGGGTTTCGCTGTGGTGGCCGTGTGAAACCTAGCACTTCAGAGGCGCCATCTCTGATGGCTGCAAGGCAATGTTGCCACTGGTTTTCAATGCTTAATGCAGGAAGCATAGGACTCCTTAAGAGGTTATAAGAGACCCTATCGGAAAAGGACATGGTAGTCTCATACGATTGTAGCCGTCAAACGTCGAATCTTCTCACAGTACTTCGTTGTTTTGGCTTGGATCGGGATATCCGTAGCCTTACCTTGGCTACAACGAGGTAGTGGTCCGAGTCAATGTTGGCCTCTCGGAATGTTCGGATATCCTGGATACCGGAGAGGTGTCGTGCGTCGATGGCAATGTGGTCAATCTGGTTGACGGTTGATTAATCAGGAAATTTTCATGTCCCCTTGTGGATATTAAGATGCGTGAACTGCGTACTAGCTACCAGAACGTATCGTCCCGCAGCGAAATCGATCAGCCTGAATCCGTTGTCGGAAGTAGTGTCGTGCAGGATGTATCTCCCGATTATGCCACCAAAGATGTCTTCTCTTCCTAGCTTGGCGTTAAAATCTCCTAAGACAATTTTGATGTCATAGCTCATACATATGTCTTGTCCAAGAGTTCAAAGAATATGTCTTTGGTGTCTTCATCTTTCTCCTCTCGTGATGCGCTCGCTCACACTGTTGAAACTCATAACTTTTTGCCTGAGTCTAGTTCCAACAACAAATCCACACACAAATAGACGCTGTCTTTGTTCTCGTTAGCAGTCGCCGTAGTAGATATCGCAGTCTTTTAGTTTGCGTTTGTCCGGTCCATCCCATCGCACTTCTTGGATGGCTGTAATATCTGCCTTGCAGCAGTTTAGGGCTTCCGCTAATTGTTCGGCTGCACGTGGTCTGTTAAGGGACCTTACATTCCACGTACATATCCGAAGTTCGTTGTCCTTATTTCGTTTGCGTGGGTTGTCAACAGTGAATACGTCCGTATCCGAGGCTTGTTGGTGCTTCGTAACTAAAGGTTTTTTTTACGTGGCCAGGAAGTCACCCCGACGGCAAACCCCCCAACCTGGAGGGCCAGATTCTTAGTATAAATCCAATTAAGGGGAGCCGGATAAACCGCTCCTTACAGGCCTGAACACCGAATATATCGAAGAAGCCCTATATAAGGTGTTCACTAAGTAGTTCAACCTTACTGAAACTGTAGACGCCACCGGTGATTCCATCTCGAGAATTCATCCGCTGCCGCCTGGATAAGGAGAGGTGCCTTAGTGGAAACACCTCTCCCCCCCTCTCTCGTTTGCTGCCCCCAACAACTTTCCACTGGGGTTATAACCCAATCTCCAGTTGAGGTACTAGGAACCCGATGTTCACCGCGAGGAGGTGAGAGTAGGAGTTGATAGACAGAGGTGGGTTTTGAGAAAAACCTGTGGACGCTTGTTTCCTCTTGAATGCACATGTCTACCATTTGAACATACCGGTCAACATTTAAAACACTAAAAGCGAAGTAATCGTTTTTCCATTTCAAAACCTAAACAGTACCCCATACCGAATTGTCGAGTTTTATCCATTTGAAACCAAACCATATTGATTTATTCATCCCTACATAACTTTCCGACGTCTAAAGTAATAGTAACTTGCGAAATATTCATGTGGTTGCTTTAAATTAAATAATTCAAAACTGACCTCCACGAATCCCGCCCAAATCGCCCACACATGTCATTAGCTCGCCCCAAAATTACCGCAACTGTTTCTTACACCATCAATTAAGTTAAACATTCCACTTAAGATAGCCTTCATCATCAAACAAATTGATTAAATTAATTCAGCTACTAAATTTTATATTCAGCAGGCCAATTCCAAAAAGAAACACTTTTCTGCAAAATTACACACAAGTGTTCATTTAAATCATTCAAATAGTAAACATTCTTTAACGTGCGTCCATTGAACAAGTACGAGTAGCTCCAAAATCGGCCTTCACTTTCAAATAACTTACCACCTTCTAACTTGATAAGTTTAAATTAATTCAAAAAAATAAAATAAAAAAGAAACATGAATTCAAAAGTGTGCAAAAAGTCTAAATCTGGATTTTTTGGCTTTCACATCACTACCTCAGACCGCAAGACAAGTCCAAAAATCTTTAATTGGAAAATGCCGTCACCAATCAACTTTACGAGCAAACTTCATTTACGAGTATAAGCTCCGAATACATTAACCAAGCAGCTTGTTATGTCGGCCGTCCTCCGTGTCGTTTGTCAGTTGATTGCCTGCCAAAACCAGCCTAGTTATTTCCAAATCTGTAAAATTGAATCTCATTTCTTTTTTATGTTTTTTAAACTAAATACAACCACCGACCATTTGCAACTTGCAACTTGTCTAGTAGTTTTTGAAGTTTAACTATGTTCCATCATCAGGACCACGTTAAGGTATATAAGTACATGCTACCTACGCTACATGTACTGTATTGGATACACACTTGGTTAAAAGTACCACACGTCTTGGACGGCATCACCGGCACCATCACAATCTAAGTCGTTTGAAGTCGTCCCAAGAAATGAGTGCCACCGACACAGCACATACTGACTGTGAGGTGCTCTACATCATTACGATAAATCCCATATACGTAATTCCATTAAATTTAAGTGCCACACACACCGCAAATGTTGCACCAACCAAACCAACAACAGCAGTCAGAAGCACCCGCCACCGTCATTCGTACGAATTGTCCACCGCTCCACATAATGATTCCCTCAACTCTCAAGCTATCCTCTGCAACTAAGTCCGATTTTGAATATCTCTGATATCTTCCCTTGCAATCTACGTATGTACAATAGACGGACGGACTAAAGAGGTTATCGGCAATTTATCGATGCCACTAGGAGACCAGTTAAGAAGCCATAGCAGCTATAAGCAATATGGAAGCAGAAGCTCATTGTAGAGCACTTTAAGAAAACTTGCAAAGTTTCTTCGGCTTTGAAATTAAATTACATGTCCCTTTTGGGTCGCATATTCCAAAGATTTAGAATTGCACAACTTGGACACGATATGCGATACGATGTGAGGCTAGTACGAGATGGTTCGATGCAAACGCTCCCAGGAACGGTACATCACGAACTCTCTCTGCCACACGGCCGGCACTTGTGGTGGTGGTGCTTCCTCTAATTAGTTAATTTCCAGAGACACATAATGTTGTGATATTAAGCTTAAACCGAATAATGGCCAACAGCAAGCACATCAGATGTACGACGATGGTTCCAACTCTTCAGCTCTTCGGCTCCATCTTGATATGGTAAAACGAAAAACTTTGGACTGATTATGGTGTAGCCAGCAGCGTAGATAGCATCTCCCTATCTGTTGAGCTGCTACTCCTCCTTAAGATGCTATCATTGGGATTCATAATTATGCAGGTGTGTGCTGAAGATTTTCCAAATGGATTTACTTGTGATGGCCTTCGATAAATTGCTGCTGTTGCTGATGCTGATGCTGATGCTGATGCTGCCACATGAAGACGACGACGATGAGACGTCTCCGATATAGACGTGATACTACAGTTTGCTTGGCATTTAAGGCGCCGCAGTTGAGAAGCAAGTTCGTGTACGCTTTGTGCTTATGCCCAAGTCATGGTGGGCATGAGGCTGGAAACTTACAAAATGCACATTTGACTATGGCTATGGTTAGATATGAGCTTGAACAGTGATTCTGGACACTTCTGTTTTCCGTCTTCTGTGTAGAAATATTAAATACCCGCATGTTGCTGATGCTCTTTCATCTCATCTGCTTTAATTATAATAATGTCTCTTGTTTTGATTGTTGATTATTGTTATTTTCTCCCTACAAAAGCAACACGAGTAGTGTTGTTTAATTGGTTATGCATTTTAATTTATTAATTGAATGGGAAAAAATCAATTTATTTATAGTGAAGCATTTCTTGGAATAATCGATTTTAATTCCTTTTAAATTAATTATGTACATTGGACAGAATATTAACTTATCTTGTAAAAAGAAACTTGAACTTTCACGATGCATATTATCAAGTTCAAGGTTCTAGACATTAAGAGGCTCTTTAATTCAAGTTAACATTTAAAGCTTTTACCTTTGGGAATATCGGAACATGTTAAATGTGCAAAAACTTTATTGAACGTTGTTAATAAAGAACTGTTGGATATTATTTTAATTTATTTCAAGATTTAATAAAGCGGGTTCCAATAAGAAATATTATTTTGAAAAGCCCGTTATTTGGCAGCTGTCACTTTTGAAGCTGTCATCTATTGCATTTGACACTATAAAACTACGACATAATAGTCTTAGATACGTAGAAGGAATATCTACCCTTATCTTTTATTTGATAATGACTAATACAGACATGGACTTTAAAATAGACCAAACAGAATTAAAAATTTCAATTTTTATTGACTTAAAAGATTTTATATTCAGGTTTGGTCTTTATTTTCTTATTTTTATTCTTTTAAACTAAAATTATCCATTATATATATTTAAATTCAAATGGTAGACATGTGCATTCAAGAGGACACAAGCGTCCCAGGTTTTTCTCAAAACTAACCTCTGTCTATCAACTCTTACTCTCAACTCCCCGTGGTGAACATCGGGTGCCTAGTACCGCAACTGGAGATTGGGTTCCAACCCCAGTGGAAAGTTGTTGGGGGCAGCAAACGAGAGAGGTGGGGAAAGGGTGTTTTCACTAAGGCACCTCTCCTTATCCAGACGGCAGCGGAGGAATTCCCGGAGGCGTCTACAGATCCAGTAAGGTTGAACTACTTAGTGAACACCTCATAGGGGTTTTTCGACTTATTCGGAGCCCAGGCCTATAAGGAGCGGTTTTATCCGGCTCCCCATCTTTGGAGTTATACTTAGGATCTGGCACTCCAGGTTGGAGGTTGTGCGTCGGGGTGACTTCCTGGCCACGTAAAAGCTTTCAAAGTTGCGAAGCACCAACAAGCCTCGGATACGGACGGATTTACTGTTGAGAACCAACGCAAACGAATAAAGGACAACGAACTTCGGATATGCGTGTAATGTTAGGTCCCTTAACAGACCACGTGCGGCCGAAGAATTAGCGGACCCCCTAGACCGCTATAAAGCAGATATAACCGCCATCCAGGAAATACGATGGGATGGGCCGGGCAAAAATAGGATGAAAAACTGCTATATTTACTATGGTGACTGCTACCACGAAAACCAACAGCGCTTATTTGGGTGCGGCTTCGTCATTAGAGCCAGACTGAGGCAACAAGTCTTGAGCTAAAGGTGCATCAATGAGCGCCTCATGATCATACGCATCAACACTAAATTCGGCAACATTAGCCTGATATGCGCGCACGCCCCCACAGAAGAGAAAGACGACAGCACCAAAGATACGTTCTTCGAGCTCCTAGACAAAACATATGAGCAGTGCCCTAGCTACGATATTAAAATAGTCCTGGGCGATTTTAATGCCAAGCTAGGGTGGGAAGACATCTTTGGTGGAATAATCGGGAAGAACAGCCTAAACGACAACACTTCCGACAAAGGATTCAGGCTCATAGATTTTGCTGCGGGGCGAAACGTCATGGTAGCCAGTACGCGTTTCCACACCTCAAGATCCACAAAGGAACTTGGACTTCTCCAGATCAATCTACCGTCAACCAGATTGACCATATTGCGATCGACGCCAGACACGCTTCCAGCATTATAGATGTACGATCTTTCCGAGGAGCTAACATCGACTCGGACCACTACCTCGTTGTAGCCAAGGTAGCACTTCGGATTTCCAGACCCAAGGCAAAACAGGGAGGTGAGGGGAGAAGTTACAACGTCGAACAGCTACAATCTCCAGAGATCGCCAAATCCTTTTCCGACCGAGTTACAAGTAACCTCTCTCGAAGTTCTCCGCCGCCAACACAATGTATCGAAAACCAGTGGCAACATTGCCAAGATGCAATCAGAGAAGCCGCCTCTGATGTGCTGGGTTTCAAACAGCCACCAACAAGGAACCCCTGGTTTGATGAGGAATGTCGGCAGGCAAATGCAGCCAAACAATAGGCACGCAAAGCGGCGCTGCATAAAAGGACGAGAGCTGCTCATGAGCTCTATGAGCAGAAGAGGCGAGAGGAACGCCGACTTCTCAGATGGAAAAAGAAAGGCCTTGAGAAGCGTGCGGTCGAAGAAGTTGAGAGGTATAAAAGCAAGTTTTATGAACAGGTGAAACGAAATTCACAGGTACATAAACCTAGAACTGAAGGCTGCAAAGAAGAAAGTGGAAACATCATAGTGGAACCGCAGTCAATGCTGAGGATATGGAAGGACCACTTCTGCAGACTGTATAACGGCGACGAAGAACTACATTCCGCTGTCAGGCAGGATGATGCATTCAACATATACTACGAAAGCCAACAATCCCGTCCTCCCGACTTAGACGAAGTAAAGATTGCCATATCTAAGTTGAAGTCTAATAAAGCCGATGGAGCGGATGGCTTGAATGCCGAGCTCTTTAAAGCAGCTGGAGATAAGTTGGTTAGGAGCATGCACCAATTTATCAGTAAGATATGGTCGGAAGAAAGCATCCCCGATGAATGGAACCTCAGTATTGTTTGCCCGATCCTGAAAAAAGGAGACCCTCTAAACTGCAGCAACTATAGAGGAATCAGTCTACTTAACATCGCCCATAAAATCTTCTCTGCCGTAATATGTGAACGTCTAAAGCCCATCGTCAACAACCTTATAGGTCCTTATCAGTGTGGTTTTAGACCAGGAAAGTCCACAGTTGATCAAATATTCACATTACGGCAGATCCTGGAAAAACCCAAGAACACCAAATCGACACCCACCATCTTTTCATCGATTTCAAGGCCTTGTATGACAGCATCTACAGGGACGAGCTGTATAAAGCTATGTCCTCCGTTTGTGCAGGATGACCATGGAGAATTCACGCTGCTCCATAAAGGTTGGAAACAACTTAACAGAACCTTTCGATGTCAAAAAAGGTTTTAGACAAGGTGATGCGCTGTCATGTGATTTTTTTAACATCGTGCTTGAAAGTATAGTGCAGAGCTCAAACGTCAACACTAGAGGCGATATCTTTCCAAAGTCTGTCCAATTACTGGCATATGCTGATGACATTGACATAATCGGATGAACTCAGCGTGATATCAATGGGGCTTTTGTGAGTATTGAGGCAGAGGCGGGAAAAATTAACGGTTAATGAGGGCAAAACAAAGTACATGCTGTCGTCAAGAAAGGACATCAACAACTACGTCTTGGTCAAAACGTCACAATCGACAGACGTAACTTTGAGGTAGTCAAGGACTTCGTCTTCCTATGCTCCGCTGTAAACGCAGAAAACAACACCAGCGCTCAGATCATACGAAGAATAACTCTTGCAAACCGCTGTTTCTTTGGGCTAAGAAAGCAATTGAGTCTAAAAGTCCTCTCTAGAGGGACCACACAGTGTCGCTATATAAGCCCCTTATCATCCCCGTCCTGCTATACGGTGAAGAAGCATGGACCATGACAAAAGCGGATGAAAGCACCTTGGCTCGCTTCGAGAGAAAAGTTCTTCGTGTGATGTAGATGGAACGACGAGCTGTACGGGCTGTTTAGCGACGTAGACTTAGCCAGAAGGGTAAAAGTCCAACGACTAAGATGGCTGTCACGTAGAGCGCATGAAAACCAATGCTCCGGCCCGAAAAGTCTTGGAATCCACACCCACAGGACAGCGCAGTAGAGGAAGACCGCGAATCAGGTGGCGCGCAAAAGAGGAAGGTGACCTCACCCAACTTGGAGCTCGAAACTGGAGACATCTAGCTAGGGACCGAGCTAGATTAAGAAGTTTGTTGTGTAAGGCCCTAGTTCACACATGACTGTAGCGCTACCTTAAGTAAGTAAGTAAGGCCCTGGTGGAGTGGTCCGAACCTGTGATGTGCGAATATCGAATGGAATTATAAAGCAGAAGGGATTAGTTGGTCGGCTTGCTGTGCTTGATATTTTTTCTTCACCCTAGTGCTCAGACGGCCCCCAGAATGTCAGGCAGCCTCATACTTGTCCTTATTAAATAATACTTTCGTCTCTTTCCAATTAAAGAATATTAACGTTTAAGCAAACTGTCTCTGTGTCTATTTTAGTGTCCATGTCTGTCAATTTCCTTAAAGCGATCAGCTATTTTAATATTGTTTTATGATATGACACAATTAAGGCATTTTGTGTTCTAGCCTTGAAGGACTAATAAATAAAAGTGAATGTATTTTTTAGGGTTCAAATTATCATAAACATTTAAAAAAAAAGTATTAAAAATAAATAAATTAATATTTCTTTTTTTTATTATTTGCAGGTAAGACGATTTTGTTGTTCGAATCAAAAATTCATCTGGGTAACATAAATTGAAGGTAGTATAAAAACTTTGATGGAAAGCGATCAAATTTAATTTCCTAATTTCACAACATAAAAACAATAGGCGAAAGAATAAATTCCAAAAATTTCAACGACTGCATTCTACGTATAACTAAAAAAAATATTTTTATATTTCGTTTAGACCTTCTCACCAAGAGCATACCTTTTAGCTCATCCATTAGGTATACTAAGAGCAATAAACCAAATAGGTTTCTTCTTTTAAATTAGTAACGAATCCCACGCAGAGACTTTATATAAATAAATAAATTGGGTGGCGCAACAGTCCGTTGATAACTAGGGCCTAGTGACGTATAACTCTCAACCATTCCTGTGTGCGAGTAATGTTGTCAGGAATGGAGGGGACCTACAGTTTATATGACAAATCCGAATGGCTAATTTGGAAAGCACTTTTTCATGACAAGAGTTACTCTTGGAGAATTTGTCAATTCCTCGCAAGAGGCAGTAGCCGTGAAAAGACTTCAGAAGGTACAGGCAGGGATCGAACCCAAGACCTCTGGCATGACAGTCAAACGCACTAACCATCATGCCACGGGTACTCCCGGCAAAAACTTTAGTCAAAGAATTAACACAAACTCAAAAACGAGGTGTTTCTTTAAAAACCAAGCCAAAAAACTCAAATGGCTTGCCCTATTCTACCAAAACGTAAGGGTACTTCGTAATAAGACTGCTAACATTTTTCTCAACTCCCAATCATTTCCACATGACATGTTTCGAAGACGAATCTTGCCTTGAAGCTTCTCTCTCTTCTACACAATTGAAACTATCTCTTCCGCTATTAAATCATTCTTACTGACTTTCAGCAAACAAGTTTTATAAAAAACTCAAAAAGTCGGATTCTCGATTTATTATTTTCTTCTGACGCTATTATCATTCTCGTTCTAAAATCTAGATCCGAAATTATTCATATTGATAAATATCACTCACCTTGGACATTGTTCTTGACTTAAGTAATCACCTTACTGAAAACAGTAATTCCTTTGATGACTTATATAATTTTGACTTCAGAAGAGCTAATTTCCAGTTGTTCTCTGAAGATTTAACCATTTCTGGAATTGCTGTTACTTTAGCATTTTCAAATTATTATTAAATTAAGATCCTTAATAATTGTTTAGAAAAAAATCTACCTTTGAAGAAATCAAGAAATACTAACTTTAATTACCCTTGGTACACGAATGCATTGCGTTTACTGCGAAACAAAAGAAATTAGGCATTTAAAACCTGCCTCAAAACTCTGTCTTCAATCAACTGTCTCTTTGTAATATTTTATACGATAGTTAAGTTACTGATATGGGCACCTTTTTGAAAGAAAATCCTTAAAAAATTTGTAAACTAGTAAACTTAAAGAAATAATCAGATGGCTTTCCAGTTAACTTCACTTACAACAACTTTTCTTTAGATAAATCTGTCGATATCAGTAACGCTTCTGCAAAAAATGTCCATAAGTAATTTGTTAATAGCCATGAGGAAGTTGATGAAGTATGTTTTCATAACTTTGACTCCTTTTTGCAGGAACAAAAATGTTCTTTTTTTTGTTTGAAAACTTGGTAAACTGGTTGGAAATAATACTACTGGAAATAATTTTAGCCATGCAGCCATAGGTTCCATCAATTTCTGACATGCTGACAAGTATAAAGATTAGTTTTTCAGTCGCACAACAAGAATGTGAAATTTTTCAACCAACTCGGATTTACCTCTTCTATTTTAATGTTCAAAACTTTAAGACGAATGTGCACCTTTACATTAATGGAAGTCATTGCTCGAAGCTTAAATTCGAAACGCTTTTGAATGTGATTTGAACTAAAACCAAACCATTTGAAGCGTTAGGAAAAAAATTACTCTAAAACCTTTGCATACAGTACTTTATTTTAAAAATTCGTGAGTTTTATTAAATGAGACCAATAATGAGTTAAATCACAAAAAACTCTAGCTCGCAAACCTCGAATTAAAATATTTCTACCAAAAATTCTAAATCCTGGTCAAAACGCAAATCCAAAAATGTAAAATTTCTTCACTCACATAAACCTGTCAGCTATTTATATATTTTTATGGTAGTTATATTATTGCTGTCCACACCAGCCGTTATATTCCCTTGAAAATATTAATTCATCGACATCGTTTAGCCCCGTCCGTCATGTATGTCGTCGGTGTCATTGTCGTCGTCGCATTAATGTACAATGGCAAAGGTTAATAATTCATCCAGACCCAAATTTGCAACCCCTAAAATATGCAAATCTCTTTTGTATTCGCATTTTGAAAATCAGAAAATACTGCTGATGCTTTTTGGTCAGGTCACATTGCATCAGGGAAGGGAACCAAAAACAAAAAAGGACTAACTCCAACCTGATGAGTTGTTCCTGCTTCTACTCTCCTGCAACCTGCAACCTGCAATATGAAAAGCCATGTGGTTCGGTTCTAATTCAAAACCCTGATGATGTCCTGACCAAAGGCAAAAAAGGTCACATTTTGTGTTGAAAATTCTGATTCTCGGATTCGGATTTTGATTTCGAAAGTGCATTTAAATGTATTATGGAATTATGCGATAGCATTGACGAAATTGTTCAACCGAATAAACATTTACTTTGAGCCTCAATGGGCCGGCAAATGCATTGAAATTATTTAAGCCCGATGCCCAGGTGTCTGCGGTGCTGTGGAACAATGAAAATACCAGCCGCGACCGTGTCCTTCGAATAGATTTGGATTTTATAAATGTGTATCTAATAGATGGAACGTTTTCATATTTTAGATGGATTAGTTAGATATTTTCAATTGATTGGTATAATTTGTGTGTTTGTTTAAATAAATACAAATATTTCTTTGTTAAATTTTTTTTTTGTGATGCATCGATGGAATCGATTACCTTGTTTTATACATATATTTTTTGATAAACTTACATAAGCCGGGCTAACGATTAGAGAGGCTTTTAAATGTGCAACCGTGCGATCTTTTTATAGTATCTAACTAATTAAAAATAAAAGTAATAATAATTACATACATTTTTTAAGCGTCTTTACAACCGATACAAGAATGCCTGTCGCTTCGATCTTAAAGCATAGCAAAGTACATAATATTTAACAACAAAAACAAAGAAGTTGGGGAAGGCTTAGGACGGGAACGCAATGTAAAAACAGCAGCGTTTCGTGTAGTTAACAATTTTAATTGTCTGCAGAGACATAATGTAAAAAATTACATCGTTTGAGGACATTATAGTTTTTTTGTTTTGCTACCAACGAACGCAGCGTTTATACAAAATTTTCTTGGCCATGTGTCTTGAGTTTTAATTGATCCATTAATTTTATATACTCAAAAGCAGTGAAAAATGTATGTACATAAGCATATAAATATGTTTATAGAAAAATAATAATACTGTAGTTGGACGCTAAAGAATGGTTTAGCTTAATTAAATTTATAACCGTACGAACATATGAATTTTAAAATTTGTGGTTACAATTCTAAAACGCTAAATATTTTGAAGTCACATTTTGGGAAAATATAACGAAATCTTTATAACTTTTGAATCAGTTGCAGATAATGATCAAATATTTTGATAATTTTTTTTTTAGAAGTATTGTTGTGCAATCAAAACTATAACAGAATATCAGCAATTTATTGATTACATAATTGTGGTATAACAGTGGTCAGCAACAGACAGACCGCAGAAAGGTCAAACTGCGGACCGCGGAACCACGAAAGGTCAAACTTAGCCATACTACCGATTCAATTTAATAACACAACTCATTTACGGAAATACAACTAGTAAAATTATTTGACGTATAAAATGAAATTGTAAGTAAAATGTTCTCTGCAGTCGAATCGGTTGTCAGTCTTATTGTAAGATCTAGTTACGGAGCTTTCTTCGATATCGATTGTTTTATATTTGTTCGTGTTTAAACGTTTCGTACCAATAATAAGCGAAAAAATGGACAGTTAAAATAGAAAGTTCCTTACCGAGTGGAGTAAACTATAATATTTTACGCAATTCTACAAAAAAGAGAGTTTATTTCTGAATGTGAAGCAGCGTATTCGGACTAACCGCAACACAAAAATATCCCTTGTCTAAGTAAAGTTCATGTTTTTGAACGTTTCTGGATGATTAAAGACCATCATCCAGCAAGAGAGATTCTTGCAAGACTTAGATACAACGCGACGGAAGCAAGGAAGCCCTTGGAGTTCATAACGAAAGATCGCAATGTATTTTTCAAAAGATGTATGAGCTTAACATCCAGTTACAATTAAATGGGAAATTAATATGTGATTTTATGCAAAGCGTATCCGCTTTTCGTCGCAAGCAGGATGTTTTTGAAAAAAGGTATTGCTAAAAAAGTATTTATTCATTTCGCAACAATTCTTGAATACAAAAAGGAGAACTCGTGGGCCTTATTATGGGATTCGCGGAGAATCGTTTTGCTAGCGAGCTTGCCTTTTTTCAATAATTGCTTTCGCTTTTGCCTTCTTCGTTTTGAATTCGACCAATTAACGAATTCTAAGGTGAATTCGGAATATCATATTGTTTGTTGGCGAGTTGAAATCCGACAGCTGTATTTTGGTGGATTCACAGGCGAAAGAGTGATTATTATTATTCACTGTTCGATTTCGTGAATTCTTTCTGGATTGTATTTATATAAAAATGTAAGTTAGCTTTATTTTCATTTTCTTATAATTTCTCCACAATCCACAATAAAATATTGAATATTGAATAAATCACCTCAAAATGCACAAGTTCAATCAAAACAAAACAAAATTTGTTTAAATCTGTCAAACCAAAAGTGTCAAATCACTGGAATATAGGAAGAAAAAGTTAAACCAGAAGTGTCGAATTACTGGCATATAAGAAGAACTATTTTCGCTTCGCCGCGAATTCGTTAATAAGGAAATACGACGCGAGTCGAATTAGTTAGGTCGAATTGAAAACGATCTGCAGTGAACCTCATAATCAGGCCATTTAAGAAGAAGACACTCAGTGTTTTCAAGCTTTCTATCCAATCTTAAAAGAGACTTTTGCTGTAAGATTTCAAGATTTTGCGGAGGTTGGGAAGCTATCTCAATTCCTTAAATAGCCCTATGAAGTCACTGCAGTAGCAGAATGGACTGAAGTGGCTGCGAAGTTATTCGATCTTTCAAAAGCTTAATTACAATTGAAATTAAATGACCTTCAAGAAGATATATCCTTGCAATTGTTTAAAACTGCATCCACTAAAAAAACTTTGGGTGAGCATGTTCCAGAAAAATATAAAATTGCAAAAAACTAGCTATCAACTTGGCTACTATGTTTGGCTCTACTTATATATATACATATGCGGATCGTCTTTGTCAAAAATTAATTTTCTGAAGAAAAAATATGGTTCAAGATTAACAGACGCCCACTTTGATGACATTTATCGCATTTGCTGCTCCCCACTTGAACCAAACCATAAAAAACTGGATCAAGACCATCGATGTAATTTTTCTCATTAATTTCATTATTATGGCAGTTTAGTACCCGTGGCATGATGGTTAGTGCGTTGGACTGTCATGCAAGGGGTCTTGGGTTCAATCCCTGCCTGTGCGACCTTGCGAGGAATTGACAAATACTTCAAGAATAATTCTTGTCATGAAAAAGTGCTTTCTCAAATTAGCCGTTCGGATTCTACCAAAAATTGAAGGTCCCTTCCATTTCTGACAACAGTTCCGGCACACAGGAATGGTTGAGAGTTGTAAGTCACTAGACCCTCGTTCGCAACGGACTGTTGCGCCACCCATTTTTTTTTTTTTATTTTATGTCAGTTACTTAAATGATGCAAAATAAAAACTACAAAACTGTTTTAAGTTTATTTTCTGGATCTTAATTAAAATGTTTTCAACCGTGTCTGGACCCCACTTAAAACTACTTGCCGAACGACAAAAGATTTTGTTTGAAATATCAATATCTATGTTTATTCTTCTTTGCTAAGAGTTTGGTTTACTCTTAAAAAAACTGATAAACTAAAAAAAAGATTTTCTTCGGAAAAAGTACGTAAGCCTCAAAAATATTGGCTCTAAAGTAAAACACCACATAATTCTTATTAAATAATTGAAGTTTCTTACATATTTTCCGGAAATTCTCATAAGTTTTCAGGCTTCATGGTCTCCTTATGAAGTTTTGAAAAACCTTGAATTTACTGCTTCCGTGATTTCGAAAAATTAGTTATTTTAAAAGTCGATTTCGATTTTAATTACCTGATCAAATCTTAAAAAACGTCGTTTTATTTGTTCGTGTATATTTATTCAATAAAGATGTTTGAAAGAAATTGTTTTGTAAAAATTATTTTTATTTTATTTTTGGCGAATTTGTTAAAAAAAGGGTGGTCGATTTTTTTATAATTTAAACAACAATATTCAAAAAAATGTTTATTATAACTCTTTAGTCGAAAAGCATTTCTTATCGATTTTTTACCCGACATTTGTAGTCGATTTAATATTACTAAGATATTTCTTAAAATTTTACTAAATGTTTAAAACAATATTTTTATAACCAGATTTCATACATACAATTATTTTGGAGGTAATATCACATCATGATATCTGAAAAATATTGTTTTTCTATTTTTTTTCTTTTTTTTTCAAAGTTATATTAATTTGGTAATACGTCACATTATACAATATGAAACGTAATTGAGGTCAATAGCGTTCTTGTTTGTAAATTATTTGTGGCCAACCAAAATTTTGGATTTTTTAACTACCCATAGGAAGTTATTGTAAAGTTTCCTATTGGTCAAATTGAAAATTTTGACATTTCTTGACGTTTCAAGGTTCCTTGAGTCGAAATAAAAGATTTTTAGAAAGATGTCTGTAGGGTTGCTTTATTTGTACCTGGCACATTCATTAAAGGTGCTAGTGAAAAACCCCAGATATTAATCCTTTACTGTAAATTATGAGGAATTTTGTGAAAAAAGGTAACAAAAAAACAGTATCTGGTTTTTGGCTTCTATTTGGATTTCCCATAGTTTTTATTTTTTATGATTTTTTACATTCAATTTGGAATTTTTTTATGACTCGGGTAATATTAAAAAGTAAAAAAATGTAAAATTTGAATCCTGAATATGATTTTTATATAATGTTCGGTTTGATCCAATTTAAATTTATTTGGGACAGTGATCTTTTCCAGTAAACAAAGTGCGTATCATGGGAAGAGTTAAGGAATTAACTATTGAAACTCGATTTGCGATTATGACCCTTATTGAAGAAGGCTATTCGTAAAGAGAAATCGCCACAAAACTGAAGATATCCCAAGGAGCAGTTCACAGGACCATACAGCGGTAATTTAGTACCGGCAGTTTTAAGGATAAACCGAGGTCAGGTCGACCTAGAGTTGCGACGGAAACCGAAGATCTGCATATCATCACCATAAGCAAGCGTTCTAGGAAAAAAACAGCACCAGAAATCCACGCCGAGATCAATGAAATCCGGGAAGAACCATTATCAGTATCAACGATACAACGAAGGCTAAGGCATGCTGGACTTTTTTGGGCGCGTTACAGTGCGAAAACAACTTCTACGACCCCAAAACAAGATCAAACGGTTGGAATGGGCCAAAACCCATACCGATTGGATAGATGAAGACTTCAACAGAGTCTTATGGAGCGATGAGTCCAAGTTTGAGATATTAAGCTCAAATCGCGGAGTGTTCGTCCAGTGCTGAACAGAAGATGCTACCAGACTTTTGGTCCCAACTGTAAAGCATGGAGGTGGTTCAGTAATGGTGAGGGGATGTTTTTTCTTCGATGGAGTAGGAGATCTAACACGAGTGATCGGAAGAATGGATAAAGAAGTCTATAAAACGATATTGGAAGGCCACGTATCTGGACTCCGATTAATCGGTGAAGGTTTTGTATTCCAGCAAGACACTGACCCGAAACAGACTTCAAAACTTTGAAGGGATACCTGAAACAAAAAGAAGATGAGGAAATTCTGAAAGTAATGGTATTGCAACCGCAGTCTCCAGATATTAACCCCATTGAGCTCTTACGGGAAGAGCTTGATAGAAACTCTACAAAATTGCTGAACTAATATTCCACAAGAAAAAAATACAAAACCTTGTAAGAAAATTGCCCAGAATTGTAAAAAAATTATTGAATTTAGAGGAGGGTTTTTTGATGAAAACTCAATTTAGAGCTTTTATTGGTTTTTTAAATAAATAATTTATGTTTAGTACAAAACTAGTTTATATTTTTTTATCATTTACATTCACTCTTCACTTTTTTCACATATTAAATTTTTCCTAAAACTTGTTTAGGGATTAAAACTGGATATATCTTAAATTTCAGAGGGGGTCTTAAACTTTTGACCGGTAGTGTACGTGCGTGTGTACGTACGTTAGTACGTCCGTACGTCCGTACGTCTCTACTTCCGTACGTTTGTGACATTTTTTCGTCGTCCATAGCTCAAGAACCAGAAGAGACATCGACTTCAAATAAATTTTGTTATACAGACAATAAGGCATAAAAATGCAGAAAGGGATCTCAAGAAAATTGGGTGCGTCGTTTTTTTTATCATAGCAGTTTAAAAAAACTATGAAAATTTTGGTTAACCCTACATATCTCACGAACCAATAACTCTAGAGACTTGAACTCAATTGTATGTAATATATTGTAACGTGATACCAAACAAGTATACTTTTAGAAAAAAATCCAATAAACGATTTTTTTTTATAAATCAAAAAAAAAAAAAAAAACCGAACAAATTGTCACATCGAAAATTTTACGAATACAAAATAATTTGATCTCCAAAACAATTTTGTGGAACGAATAATAACATTTTTAACATCTAGTAAAATTTTGAGAAAAATCAAATTGACAGTTTTTTTTACAAAAAATAAAAACTTAAAAGAAAATTTAACAAAAGTAAGTAAAAATTTATTCTAGACTCTAATATCTTTTTAAAAAATTTAGATTATGGCTTATAACTAATTTTAACTTATAAGAAATATTGTTTTCAACATAAGAACTAATTTTGAGAAAAATAGAATTGACAATTTTTTTTACAACAAATAAAAACCTTGGACCGATTACAACAACTCACTATTTAAAGTTTATAAGGTAGCAAATCTGTCATATAATCATTGCTTTAATTTTTCAATCTTAAGTTCTATAACCTTGCTTTTAATTTGTTGAAACTTGAAATTATTTTAGATTTTATTTTTGTTTTCTTATTATTAAATATTTATTAATTTTTGGACATAACAACTCTTATTATGTCAAAAATGTCACTTAATTCCCTGGAGTGGCTCATGGCTTTATTGAGGAATTTTCGTATTATATCTCTATGACTTAAAGTGTGAGAAATATTAGTGTGCAATGCACTCCAAAACGAATCGGACTCATGAAATACTGATTTTAGCAACGCATGTTCCAAATTGTCGAGGTATTGAAGAGACAAGTTTTTAAAAAACTTCAGGACTTGGTTTTTTTCAATGGATTTTATCTTCTACAAAATGCTAGTTCTAAACACAAGAACTTTCAACACATCCTGATAGTATGATGAACTACCGCCAGCTTTATAGTAGCTCTTGCTTATTCTTCATTTTCTTTTCGCCATTTAAACCTTAAAGATAAAATTTGCTTCTGTGAACTAACCCTAATTTATAATATAATCTTATGTCCAACAGATAACTAACAATACAAAAAATATGTAGTTCCACCTTTTTCTAAGAAGACGAATACTGTTTCTATGTTCATTAATCATAACCAAACTTAAGTCTTTCATTTCTTTTTTTATGCACGGTTGCATGGCAAATTTCGGTGATTATTTCCAAAGTGATTATTCTTATTCTGATCATTTAGTTGATAACTTTTTTTGCTCGTTGTCTTATTCAAACAAATTGTTTATAGAATTTGAAGATAGAAGGGATTTAAGTTGATTAGCCTAAAAAGTAGCTCCCTATCGTACACCAGCTTCCTTCCTTTTTTTTCTGATCACATTAGGAATATTTTTTTCGTTTTTAAAAAACTGCGAAATTTCTTGTACTGAGTAACCTTCCTGGCCATGCATAAAACAATTTTCGAATTTGCAAAGACGTTTGTTTTCCGTTTGGTGTCATTTCGACGTGCAGCAGATAACTATAAACTTTTTCATACTTTGACGAACAATAAAATGATTAGTTCAATTGTAAAGTGTTTGGTTCAGTTCAATCAATTATCCTGATTAAAAATATGTGCAATAACCAAAGACAAGGTGTGTATGGTTAGAAACCTAATGACTTAAAATAAATCAAGGTAGAAACTTGCAATATAAATGATCTAACAAAATTCTTCTAGTTGCACATAAAATTTGTCAAATCCATAAAACTCTTAGCTAAATTTAAACGATAACCTTAAACGATGGTGTTTCTTCGTAAACTTAAGCCAAGTCATTTGCTAAGTTCCAGAAAGGAACAACTTTTTCGATATAAATAAATTATTGTGACAGAAATCTAATCAGACAAGAGTACAATTTGTTGTTTCTTTCTTCTAACGACCGACACAAGACGTCTATCGTCTATCGTCGGTCGTCGTCGTTGTCCTCGTCACTTTATTTGTGCAACAATTCCCAATAATCAACATTAACATAACTCATGAGCAAAGGGGGAGGAGAAGGAGGCTATATTAAATGAGAATGCTGCTGAAGCAATCAATTCAAATCAATCTAAAAGACTAGACTCCATAATAGCGCGGGCAATTGACAGATGGCAAAGTGCCTAAGGAGATTACTTTCAAAAATTGCAGCAATCCCCCAATCGAATCGATTCAAATCGAAACGATTCGAATCGAATGGAATCCACTGAATGACCAACAAATGACAAACGTTTGCTTTAGGAAAAGGTAAGTACACAAATGTATGTATAAAGTCAGTATAGTTGAGGTCTGAGGGAGTAGGTACATGAATTAATTTGCATACAGGATATAAACGGGCCGGACATTATGGACATTATGCGATTTAAGAAATGTTTTTGCTTTCACTTTGGAGACCGACCCAATCAGTGGTAATCGGTTCGTTATTGAAATTAATCAATACGAAGGTAGATAGAAGTTGATACAGAAATAAAGATACTTTGAATCAGCTCAGTCTATAAACTCATGATGACCTAAGGTGATGGTGTTTTTTTTTTGTTTCAAATTTGTGTTCTGGATATTTTAAGTGTTTAATGAATGCACGTGGAGATAGTTATTACATAAACAGCGATTAAAGATATTGATCTTGAAGTTTACTTTTATTTAGAATTAATACGGATGCAAAGTGAATTTGTTTGTTTTTTTTTATAACAGAAAAGTGTTAAAAAAATAGTCTTTTGTGTTCTGCAGGTATTATCCTTTCTTAAAACGATACTTCAGCAAAGTTGAAGCTTGTAGCGAACTTCAGTTATGTTTAAAATTTGGATTCAAGTGAAAAATACTGATGTTATAGATGGCTAGATGAATTGATCCACACGAAGAATCTGTTGAAGATTCTACATCGAAAATAATGTCTTCAGAAACTGCAGAAAAATACATGACAAATTTTGTTGTTCTTATCAGTATTCCTAAATGGTGAAACCACCGATTATTCGGAGTTTAGCCTTTATAGGTACAGCTTAGTACTATTATTCTTTTCTCTAAATGGTTTAGCCTAGCCATACATATAAGAAATCTTTCTGCATATCAGCTTCTACCACAGTATATTCGGTGTATCAATTAAAATTTGAATTGTAAGTAGTTTAAAATCACTGTTGCAAGGCGCATCATTAGACCTCTATTACGAGTATTTATCGCAGTCCAAGTCTGGATAGTAATTCGACTCCCAGCGAATCCGATTTTCCGCGTAGTGAGATCGTTGTAACGGGCGATTTTAATATACACAATTCGTGGCTGCGCTATTACAACACCCGAAGGAAGGTATGTCGATCCCTGATGTTGTATTAATCTGCCAACACCAGACTTTTTTCTTACCTCTGATCCTTATAAATATGCGATCACCGTATTGTCGAGTTCAGGAACATCAGACCATTGTATCATATCTCCAAATGTCCAAAAATATCCCGATAAAGTTGTGACGAATTCTTCACTACCTCTATAGGTGGCCTTTAGAACGAGCTATCGGGCAAATGTGCTCCAACTTAACTGACAATAGTTTTTTTAGCTTTTCATATCATCGAAAACCAATGTGTCTTGAAAGCTTATCATATTAGTTTTTAAATTCTCATCCATGTTCAACGGCAGCGTATGATGAGCTCTTTGAATTCGGATCTTGACAGCATTGTCCAATATGAAATTAAAAACCGTGTAGAATTAAATGTTTCGAAAACTCAATGCTGTCTACTGTAAGCGTTACCCTCTCTCGATGCCACTATATGGTACTTTTATTCGCCCTAAAGTTTTTTTTTCACGGGTACTGCCTCTTGCGAGGAATTGACAAACTCTCCAAGAGTAATTCTTGTCATGAAAAGTGCTTTTTAAAATTTGCTGTTCGGATTCGGCTTAAAACTGTAGGTCCCTTCAATTCCTGACAACAGTACTCGCACACAGGAATGGTTGAGAGTTGTCAGTCATTAGGCCCTATTATTTATTTATTTATTTATTCGCCCAAAATTTAGTATAATTCTCATATCTGGGCTGGTGTTGAGTTGAAAAATGAGCTCTCAAAATGATAGGCGATCGGTATCGTAGTTTGGCATTTGGTTCTCTTGAACACCGCCGAAAAGTTTCCTGCTAAATATTGTTTTATCGTTAGTTTTAGAAAAATGCTGTTCTGAAATAGCCGGTTGCATTCTTCCCCCAAGACAATTTACCTTAATGGCCAATTTTGGACTCACTGTTTAGTACAGGGAATCTTTCTTTAGCCGCACTACACGAATGTAAAACGCTTTATTAGCCTCAATACCTCCAACTTATTATAATTTGCAGACATACAAAAACAATGTGTATCCTTAAAAAATAAAAAAAGCTTATATTTTTTGAAAATTTCAAGGTTTACATTTTTAAGCTCTGTAATTTTCAAAATCTTTTTAAATCTTTATCTGCAAACAATTTGAAGAGTATTATGAAAAGTTATTTTTATTAAACATTTCTTATTTTATGTTTTACTTGCTTAGTTTATTTTTTCAATTTAATTTTTATGATGTAATAATTTTTTTTAATTCTTTTAATATTGAATTTATAGATTTGTTTATATTTAACATACTTTCGGTTCTGACCATAACCTTGAGTAACAACATTTTTTCTTGTTTATTAAGTTAGGTTAGGTTAAAGTGGCTGCGGATTCATAATCCACGCACTTAGGCCAAATGAAAAGACCCATTGTTATACCACATGAATCTAGAGAATTACATCCCACTAGTCGAACCATTTTGAGCTTTTTATAAAGCGAAGGAAATATTTGATATCCTTTTTTATATAGTTCACTGGGATTATCAAAAGAGTATTCTCTCAGATGAAGTTTGCGTCTTAGTGAAAGAGCAGGGCAAGTGCAGAGGAGGTGAGAGATTGTTTCCTCTTCTTCCTCTTTCATACAGCTCCTGCAGAAGTCATCTGAGGCTACACCAAGTCGTATTGCGTGTCTGCCTATAAGACGGTGTCCCGTAAGGACACCTATTACGGAGCTAATATGAAGTCTGCTTTGAGATAACAACTGTTTAGAGCGCTTTAGGTCCAGTGAAGGCCATATGAGTTTTGTGGCTGCGCATGTTGGTAAATTGTACCACCTAGAGTTTGTTATCGCGAAAGCTGTTTCTGTTAAAAAAAGTTTACATGTAGCTACCTGTCTTCCATTTTCCATTTTTATCGAGTTCATCGGTTCTTCAATTTCCTGTGATGTCTCTGTGGCCCGGCACCCAACAGAGGTGAATGGTAAATTGCTTCGCCATCTCCATAAGAGACCATCGACAATCGAGGGCCGTTAGAGATTTGGTTGAGACACCGTCAAGAGATTTGATAGCAGCCAGACTGTCAGAGAAGATGCGAATATCAGGAGTTGATTTCACGTTTTCTCTTAGCCATGAGAGAACCTCTTTGATCGCTAAAATTTCCGCACACCACTGCCAACTCCCTCATTTGTCATCCGGGAGTTTTTTTTGTCTTCCCATTCATATCTGGATTGAATGGATACCTGGAAGTTTTTTTCCAAATTAGGGTTTTGAAATAGTGTAGTCTATGTTCTTTGGTATTAAACCAAAGAGGTTCAAAATGATGGAGTGCCCCACATTGTTGTTGGTCCATTGAGATGAGGCGTTCAGTCTTATAGTTGTACTCGCTGCCATTTGTTTGCTGACTATTGCGAAGGGTTTCAGATGAAGGAGAGTGTCTAACGCTGCTGAAGGTGTGGTTCTTAATGCCCCGCTTATGCAGGTGTGGTTCTTAATGCCCCGCCTATGCAGGTGTGGTTCTTAATGCCCCGCTTATGCAGAGACATGCAGTGCTTTGGACTCTGCTGACTTTAACGCAGTATGTGACTTTCTCCAGTGCAGTCCACCATACTGCAACCCCGTACATAAGTATTGGTGGGATAACCGATGTTTATAGCCAATAAGTTATACGAGGTTAAAAACCCCATTTACTACCTATGGCTTTCTTGCAAAGGAAGAGAGCTACTGTAGATTTTTTAACTCTTTCCTGAATATTCGGTTTCCAACTTAATTTTTTGTCTAATATCAGACTAAGAAATTTGGTAAAAATGAGTTTCACACCTTTTGTTAAAGGAGGTATAATTACTAAGGTCTTATATTGTTGTATTTCCGTGTAAAAAAGGTCTTTTTTTTGAGGATTAATACTAAGCCCGCAGTGATCAGCCCATCTAGTGAGTATAATGAGTGCGTTTTGGAGGAGGTCTCTCAGTGTATTAGGATGTTCTCTTGTGACGGTGATAGCAACATCATCGGCATACGCTTTCTCTCTCAAGGGATATAAGTAGTTCGTTAACCACTCTGTTCCAAAGGAGAGAGGACAGAACACCACCTTACGGAGTGCCTCTACCGACAGACCTTTTCGTCCAAAAAATCCCCCATCTTAGAGTTGATGATCCTGCTTTTTAGCATTAGATTAATCAACTCACAGAGTGAGTATTCGACGTTAAGGGTCGTCATAGCGGATGTGTCAACGTTGTTGAAAGCTAGCTCAATATCCAGGAAGGCAAGTATTCGATAGTTCTTACCAGAGTGTGCAAGGCTGTTTCTACCGATTTCCTTTGCAGTAAGTATGCTGAGACATCGATAGTCTCTTATCAATGCTATTACGTACATGGATATCAATCAATCGTTCCAGAGTTTTGAGAATGAATGATAATAGGCTAATAGGTCTTAGATCTTTAGGGTTGTCATGCGACTATTTACCCGCCTTGGGAATGAAAACTACCTTTACTTCTCTCCATCGCTGAGTTATATAGACCAGATCTAGACAACTTTTAAAGATCATCTCAATGATGAGCAAAGTTATGTCAATGGTAAGTTGTAGCTCAGCTGGTATGATTTGATCTGGACCAGGAGATTTATAAGGTTCGAAACTATTCAAAGCCCATGTCAATTTTTCTTTTGTAACAAGACCTTGAGGAAAAGTTAAGTTATTACCCGACCCGGGACGGTTTGTTGTATTAACGGATTTGGAGCTATCTGGGAAGTGTGTGTCTAGTAGCAAGAGTTATTTCATGTACCATCCGATTCATAAGACATCTAGGCATGGTTGGATACGTCGAGAGAATCTTCCTTATCCTTTACGCCTCCGAGGATTCTTCTATTGAGCTACAGAAGGATCTCTATGAGAATCTTTTGGCTATTCTCAGTTCTTGTTTATACTTTTTGAGGGATTCCTTATAGGAGTCCCAGTCTTGGGGATATCTAGTCTTTTTTGCACAATTAAAAAGCCTTCTACAATCTTTCCTGAGTATTTCTAGTTCAGCAGCCCATCAATATGGTTTCTTCTTTCCCCGCACTGTTGTGAGGGGGCAGGCAGTTTCCATGGTTGCCTATTGCAATGCTTCTTTTCCTTGGCTTTATTAGGCAGATCACGAAATCAGTAATTAAAAATCAAAGATTCTTGAAACCCCTATTTTCGTTTTCAACATCAAAGAAATTGTCAATTATTTTGTAAAATTTCTTTCTTTTTTTCTTATTGGGAAATAAGTTTAACACAATCAAAAATACAATTTAATATACATTAGTTCTATGTAGTTTATTTTTATAATTAAATTTTGTTTTAAAAGTCGATTTTTTAAAAAGCAATGCGTGTAGTCGTCGTTATCGTCTGCCTTATACCTATGGACAGGCCATTGTAGAATTCTCCCAATTATTTCATTGTCATTTGGAAAATGAATTTGCAAGTGATTGTGAGTGACATTTTCGCCGATGCGATTGATGAATCAATTTAAAAAAAAACTACCTCTACCTCTGCTAAGTTTTATATTCGTTTTTTTTTTTATTTTACACACCCGAGTTTTTTAATTAAAATATTTTTGGAAACATTTCAATACCAAACAAGAAAACAAAATAAAATTAACATTATATAAAATGAATTGTTAACATTCGTCCAGATTAATTCAAATGAAGAACAAATTTAAGGTATTTTCTATAAGTTTCTTCAAACATAAAAAAATTAAAAAAATATGTTTTTATAATTATTAATAACTTTTTTAACAACGAACGACAGAAAAGTAGGCAATGCACATTGATGATCAATTAATGAGCAAAATAACATAATTTTCAATACAAAATTTCAGATTGAGACATACAATTTTTTTGAAATTAAAATCTGCGACAACCAGAAAGATAAAAAAATAAATTCAAAAAATAATAAACAATGACAACAAAACGATGATGATGAGTGAGTTGTTGTTTTACCAACAATCAATGACATAATCAAAAAACTTCCAAAGCAAAGAATTTCATGCTCTGCTGCTTAAATAACCATGCAGACGGTACAAATAATATGCAAATAATATAAAAAACAAGTGTCGGGCATGTGACATGCGGTATCTTCGAAAAAAGTTACCAACCTTTGTGATTTTCTGAGTTTGACAAGGTTTTGTTTCTTTAAATAAAATTTTACTTACTGATTGGTTTTGATGATCTTAATTGAAATTCACTCTATCAAGTCAGTTTTTTGAGATAGAATTTGAAACAAAAATCAGATAGGTCTTTTGAGGCTTAATTCATTATTTTTTCCAATAAAAATCGGGATAATTTGTTAAACATATAGTCCCTATCTTCAATGTTAAGTTTCAATATTAAAAGGTTTTCCTTAAGTTGTAAAACTTAACCAGCCTTGCATAATTGTTAAAGAAACGCTGAACCATTAATGCTGAAACAGTTTTAACAGAAGAAGGCAAAACAATTTGAAAATAATTGCTGCTTTTTAACGAATCCGATGTCTAAAAAAGGCTATCACATCAAGTTTTTGAAAAATATTGAAAGAATATAAAAACAATGTTTGGTAATCCTCTTCTTTGTTGATATTCACAGAATAAAGGCTGGTGTGCCCCAGGGTTCCGTTATGTGTCCTATACTCTTCCTTATTGTTATAAATGACCTTCTGTATGTTTCGCTGATGACAGTACCCTTAACTTTTTATATTCGTTTTACAATTCACATTCTTGCCCTTCGGATGTGGACTATCAGCGGCAGCGTATGATAAGCTCATTAAATTAATGTCTTGACAGCATTTTCGGTTGATATCACTAATATTTTAGTTCTTTGAAATAAAGTCTTCTAGACCAAACGAATGCTTCTCTCGTTTCATTGTACAGAACTATCCATCATTTTCATGGTGGAAAGTATGCAAGTGTTTTGGGTGCAGAACAACATATATAGATGCGTGCAGATCAGCTGCACATCTGTTTTAGCCATTACGGGACATTGGCCCTCACTCCTACGCTCCATCTTGTACGATTTTTGAAAATATTTAATAGCTCTGACCACAATTTACTCAGCCGTCTTGATTCTTGTTAGACCGTTCTTCACCAAGTTCTTCTAGACCGGGCCATTTGTCTGCCCCACTGTCTAAACTGCGTCCACTGCATCGCTTGGTTCAAAATGCATCCAACACTTTCGTTTTTGTTTAATAGAGATCCGTTTTCACGTCAAGCTCAGAATTGATTATAGAATAGGGACAGAAAATCCACAGAATGTTTTGAAGACATCTTATTGAACGTTTACAGTATCCTTGTAACAGTGTCGTTGACTTTCCAAGCTCTGCATCCATAAAACAGCACGGATTCAACATTGAAGCGGAAGAAACGTAATTTGAGCTTTAAGCTTAAAGATTTGTTGCTCAATATTTTTTACACAAAAGCCATAGAAGTATTCGTGTCGTAATGGTTAATGCGTCATGATTGTCATGCTAGAGGTCTTCAGTTCAATCGCTTCTTGTGCTACCCATTATTTTACGGGTACTGCCTCTTGAGAGGAATTGACAAATTCTTTAAGATTAATTATTGTCATGAAAAGTGCTTTCTTAAATTAGCCGTTCGGATTCGGCATACAAACTGTAGGCTCATAACATTACTCACACACTGGAATGGTTGAGAGTTGTAAGTCACTACGACCTGGTTCTCTACGAGATGTTGCGCCATTACTTCAGATCCGCCAACTGAAAAGACGATACTTCCAAACTATTGAAAATCTACCTCGTCTATGCCGTTTGTTAGTGAATATTGACATGGATTGATAAGGAAGTTTTCAAGCTGATCCTGTTTCTATCTTCACCTTCTTGACGGAGATCCATGATCCTATAGTTCACGTAGGTCATGTGTTTGTGGTGCGATTTCTGTATAATTCAATTTGATGGAGCTTTCAATTATCACCAACAAAAACAGTTTTGGAGAGAGAACACTACCTTGGTCTACCCCACTTGTAAACTGAAATTCCACTGGAAAAAGTGACATTTGGAATTTTATCTGATATGCTCCTTTTGTGCAAGGCAAGTCAAATTAATTTTCTTTTGATACTATCGAGCTTAAATTAAATGTCCTTTTTTATAAGTAGCGAAGCGAACATTAGCTTTAGTTCGAATGTTGAAGCGAATTTCTTTGTTGATAGTATTATCGTTAGCGAGCTTAGCCATTCGCTTCAAATATCAATTGTGCCAACATTATTTCATTGAAAAAAAAATGAAAAGTCAAATAATGACTCTCATTTAGTATTGTGTTTTTATCTTCTGACAAAAACAATGTTAAGTTTTTCAAGAAAACAATTATGACAGGGAAGAAATGATAAAGATACACCTAAAAGATATCCCTGGGTCCCAGTCTGTGTTCGCAACAACTTAAATCCTTCAGATTCCCTTGCATTATAATTGTTGATCTTCTCTGACTTGGCAAGGAAATTTTTGTGTGCAAATGATTCTTGGCCATGATCGCCCTCCGTTGCACTTGGCGTCAATGAGTTTTGTTAAAAAGATCCTTCAACCTGTTCACATGCCTCAAAGTTGATACTAATTTCATGTTGAAGTTCTTCAGAATTAGTCGTTACATAGCTGTGGTATTTTTTTTAGTTTGAGCAATTTTTTGTTTGAGTTTTACATTGTAGTCTAACCAAACCTATTTGCAAATAAATATTTTTGTAATGGAAACTACAAATTTGTATCAACAAACCATAAGCCAATCTTTACAAAACGGTGGTCTATGTGTTCAGTTCTTCTACGAAACTCTGCCAATAATCTTTTTGGTTCCTTTTTGATGAACAGATGATGATGCCGCTAGCCATATCCGTATTCGTTTCCATCAATTGCACCAGCCTAGCAAATCGATTTGTATTTGTCCTTGAAAATATAATTTTGTACTTTCTTTTTTTGTTATAATAGTTTAAAAACATTTCTTTTATCACTCATTTTAACAAACAAACGCAAAACTCTGAATGCGCTAGGGTTATCACTGAATATTTGATTCGATAGAATTTGACGTTTTTACCAGTTAAATAAGCGAACATTTGCTAATAATAATTCAAGTTCGAAAATGTTTTGACATTTGAAGTTAATTTTATTTAATCGATTCGATAATTCGATATCGAATTCGCAGCTCATACTCTGGGCCTAGGACTCCTAACATTTGTTTCATTGCATTGGAATTTTGAAATTAATAGAAGCCCTGAAAAAAAGCACAATCAGGCAGAATGCAATCTTTTCTGATTTTAATATTAAGATTACATCCATTAAGTAATCTTTCACTGCAGACTTTTGAAATCTTGATTTTGTTCTCTGACTTTGGTATCTGACATTGAAAACGCTGTCTAACACGAAAAATTCACTTCAAAATATTTTGTGTATTTAAATTTCACTAAAAATTCAAAGACTTCAAAAGAATGTAAAGAATTGAAGCTAAGAATACATTTAAGGTCAAATGATTGTAGATTCCAAAATTTAAAGTCCCAATCTTTACTTTAGATCAATGATTGTAATTTCAAGTTGAATTTATGAATGATACATAAAGATTGCATTCTTTTACAAGCCAGTTTTCAAAACTTGCTATGACTTTAAAATTTTGTTCTCCAAATATAGACAGGTTTTGAAAATTATGATTTTAGAAATTTAAAGATTTATATTTTTCATTGTGGCAACCATAAAAGTAAGTAGAAATGATGAGTAAGTTTGATGTACTATGTGATTCGTTGTGGCAGAAGAAAAACAAAACGTGTAGCACACACTTTACCACTGTACTGTCCCATTTATGCATAAGTATACTATATATGGACTCTTATGCTTCTTGTGTTACTCGTGTGTGTCTTGTTTATTTCGTTTACCGTATAATAACATGCTATAATGCTTTCACATACATATATAGGAAAGTGATTCTATACTGCTTGAATAATAGGGTAAGGTAGTAAGTAGACAGAAAGACGAAAGACAATTATTATAGGTGTTATTATGTCAGCCTACCTACGTAGCGTCGTCGTCGCGTCGGTTGGCCGTCTATAAAGATATGAGTAAAGTGGCAATATTGCAATATATGGCAATTAAATGACGAAGGAATTTCAAAACACTATAAGATGGAACTGCCTTTTTTAGAAGTCTTTGAGATTTTATTTTTTTCCCACAACTTTTCTATATTCTTCAATTTGAAGGTATACTAATTAAGTACATATAGTTAGCCATCTTATATTAAATTTTTATCAATAATTATTACGTCCTACTGCAGATATATTTTGGCTAATTACAGTAACATGGTTGTGTACAATATTATGCACGTCTGAATTTTGCGTTCTTTTGCTTTTAACGACAAACAAAAATTATTAATTTCACAAGATATATTGTAATCGGTCCGATTTGTTGAATTGAAAAATGTCCTGAGTGTGAAACGTGGCTCAATAGTAGCATCTCGCATAATAATCGTTACTGCCATAGACTAGATTGTATTGATGAAGAAGTCATTTGTAAAAAACATGAGGAATTCTTCCTCTTCCTCGGTTCCTACGCTTGTTGTCAATGCATTCCTTTAGTTAGTTCTATTGATAAAACCAACTTATTTGGAAGGCAGTTCGCCCAAAATTCCACCTTACCAGATAGTGTCATGACTCCCCCAGTTCTTGAACGCGTAAATGATTCTATAGGACCAATCTTTTTTCATACTCGAACTATGGCAAGAGTTCTTAAAGATCTCAACATTCATAAATCTGCTGGCTCAGATGGTATCCCCGCTATTATTCTGAAGAGGTGTTCTTCCACGCTAGCAAAACCACTGCGTAAGCTTTTCCGTCTATCCTATTCTTATGGGCTCGTTCCGAGTAGTTGGAAAACTGCATTTGTTCAGCCAATCCCAAAAAAAGGCCAATCTTCTTCTCCCACAAATTACCGGCCGATAGCACTAACGTCCCTTCTTTTTAAGGTCATAGAAACGCTGATTAATTATCAGCTCAAGAAATATCTTGAAAAACGGAAGGTTCTTAATGACCGGCAATACGGCTTTCGTAGCAATAGGTCCACATCTCATGGTTCATCTCACCGAACAGTGGAACAGATCTTTACATCGTTTTGGAGAAAGTAAGATTATTGCACTTGATATTTTAAAGGCATTTGATAAGGTCTGGCATCTTGCTCTCTTATCGAAAATGCGTGCTTTCGGTATCGACGAATCTCTTCTTCATTGAATTAGAAATATTCTTTCCAACCGTTCAATACAAGTTGTTTTGGGCGGATTCAAGTCTGAAACTCATAAAATAAACGCTGGTGTGCCCCAGGGTTCCGTTTTGTCTCCGACCCTCTTCCTCATTTTTATGAATGATCTCCTGTCTGCTACTTCTAATCCAATACATTTTTTCGCTGACGATAGCACTCTTAGCTTTTCATATTCGTTTACAGACTCACAACCCTCCTCTTCGGATGTGGAACTGCAACGGCAAAATATGATTAGCTCATTAAATTCCGACCTACTCAGCATTGTACAATGAGGAATAAAAAATCGTGTGGAATTTAAATCTTCGAAAACGCAATGCTGTCTTGCATCGTTAAAGCGAGATAAACCCTCTTTGCCACTATCTGTGAGTGGCACTTGCATCAACGAAACGGAAAATCCTCGGAATGTGCATCAGCAACCACCTTTTGTGGAGCGATCACATACGCGATGTTGCCAAAAATGCTGCAAGATGTCTAGGTTTTTTGAGACGTTGCAAGAAATGTTTCTCTCCGTCTGATCTGGCTTCAATCTACAAAACCTATATACGTCCGAAACTTGAACATAACTCTCATCTCTGGGCTGGTGCTCCAGTAACTTATTAAGCCTATTGGACAGTATTCAAAAAATACAGCTGCTTATAAAGTTACCCTAAGGTTTCTAGATTTAAAAAGATTTGACTGACTAATGAAGGCTCTGTTGGTTTTA
Organism: Eupeodes corollae; assembly: GCF_945859685.1. Classification (NCBI taxonomy): domain Eukaryota; kingdom Metazoa; phylum Arthropoda; class Insecta; order Diptera; family Syrphidae; genus Eupeodes; species Eupeodes corollae. Next base: position 33,771,882 of record NC_079147.1, read on the forward strand.
ACCAACCGCCCGCGTATTTCTTCTTATGTGTTGTTAACGGCTGTTAGTATTGACCCAAGGTATTTGAAGGACTTCAAATTCATGTTCTTCTTGCAGTCAACGCTACCATATGTACTTTGTTTTTCCTTCACTAATGTGCACCCCCAGATATTGTGTCGCTTGCTCGATCTGTGTGAAGGAATCGTATACAGCTTGTTCGGTTCTCTGGATGACGTCAATGTCTTCAGCGTAAGCCAATACCCAGCTAAATGAAGAAAATAGTCCCTCTGGTTGACCTTTCAAAGTCACGGATTGTTCTCTCCAAAGCCAGGTTGAAGAGGAGGCAGGCCAAACCATTATCTTTTTGGATACCATTGTATATGTTTTAGATATAAGTCCGGCTATTTTAACTAGGCTTGTTATACTGGTCATGGTCAACCTACACAGTCGCTTTAATTTATTTGGGATGCCGAAATCTTTCAAGGCTTTGTATAGTTTTACCCTGGCTATGCTATCATAGGCGACATTAAAAGTCTATAAACTTATTGTAAGTTGGAATATTAAATTTTAGACATTTTTCTATCGCCTGCCGAAAGGCAGAAATCTTATCGGTTGTTAATTTATTGGGATGAAGCCAAACGATATTGTCCGATCATAGTTTTTAGAGGCAATCTGATCTTGTAGGATAGAGAAGAGTATTTCATAGGCGGTATTCAATAACGTGATTCCTCTATGGTTGCTGCATGTTGTAACATCTCCTTTCTTGTGTATGGGGCATACCTTTTCGCCAGTCTTATGGCATTTCTTCATGCACCCATATGTTCATTATAATTTCATGAATCGCTCGATGTAAAGCAATCCGCCATGTTGAAAAAGCTCGGTTGATATGCTATCGGTGCCGGGGCTTTGTTTTGTTTTAGCCTTTTTACAGTCTTCTCGAGCTCTTCTTTTGCTAGTTGGGGTAGCATATAAACTTATTCTTAAAGTGGTGAAGCCTCTACTTCTTCAGTGAGCTGACTGTTTAGCAGTTCATTAAAGAACACCATTCATGGATCAAGTGTGCTTGCTGTATCGGTTTTCAGAATTTCCCCTCTGGTAATGTGCAACATGGTGTATACTGCGTCATATTTCGGATGGGTTGGTAGAACTTCGGGCCTGGTGCGGACCACACTCTCGGCTTTGTTCAAATTCACAGATCAAGTAATTCTTCCAGGGTTCTTTATTGTGTCTGTGAAGCTGTGTTTCTGTTCTTCTGAGGTGTTTGTATTCCTCAACGGGTAAACGCGTTTTTTAAGATTGTTGTCAATTGCAACATTCTTGCGTTCAGTCGAGTTTGCAATTATCGCTCCGATCTCTGCGACTGCTGGCTAAGACGGAGTTGGCAATTCCAATGATATTATTTTCAAGGCGTGTCCACTTCTCTACGCACAGCGTGCTGGCCCAGGACTTCCTCTTTCCCAAATCGAGCTAATTGTGGGCGAATCATAAGGCATGATGAAAGGTTACTAGTATTCTCGTTGCGTATGGCATCCGTTTTGATTCGGACTTGATCGGCAGACACAATCCGCCCTCGAAACACCGTACTAACAACAATTAGAATAAATTAATGCTGTCCCCAAAGAGGCGTTCGAAAAACAATTCCATTGTGTTTCACTTTTTAAGTTTAAATTATTAGAACCTAGTAGAAATTTGGTTAAGTTGCTCCATTTATTTCAAATTTAAATTTAATACCGGAACACCGCAAGGTAGTCATTTAGGGCATTTTCTTTTTTTAATTTTATTTATAAACGAATTACCGTGTCACTTCAAGCATTCTAAGTGCATCGTAGTTGTCCCCTTCCTAAAGTTCTAAAATATGAAGCTATGAGTCTCACGAAAACGCTTTTTGTAATTTTATTACTTGTTTTAAAAGGAAAGTGGTATCTCGGGTTAACGACTTGTCTGCCCTTACTGTGTCATTTTAAGGCAAATTTAATTTTTAAGAATACACTGCATACAAATAAAAACTGCTTTCTGATTCTTTTTCATAAAGCTTCTTTTTATAACATTATTGGTTAGACATATTCTAGAAAATGTTTGCCAAATATCCATTTTAAGTCTGCAATAAATCCAGACTAGAACTTTTTGAAAAGAGGCTCCTGATATTTGCGTTAGGATGGGATAATCCCTGCGATCTTCTCATGGCTCAAACACCAGATTGGAAATTCAATCGATTCAAGAAATGGTCAAAATGAGATGATGTGCATCAGCAACCGAGTGTATGTTAATAGTCCTTAAAATATTGTTAGGGCTATAATTATTGGAAAATTTGACAACTTGAACGAGGTTATATTTCATATCTTACTTTTTCTCACTTATTTTTTTATTAATATAAATAAATACGACATTTAATGAGGTACCCTGTTCAAATGGGGAACAATTTCAGCTAATGCTAAGATATGTTCCGTGATTATACAATTTTTCAATTTGAAAAATCTTCTACCGGCGGCAACGACTGGATGATTTTGGTTTGGTAAAAACAAATCTCCAAAACGAAACAAAACTTAATTAGAGAAACTCTGAGATTTTGGAATTTTGGTCACACGCCAATAAGCCATTCCCAAGTGCATAAGAAAACCCAAATTGGTACAGTTTCAACTCTCGTCATATCCACCATAATTGCTCTTCTCATTTTGTCTTCTTACTTAGACATAACCCGAGCAGCCAGAGCGTCCAGAAGAAAGATTTTAATCAAAGCTTTTATGCAACTGACTAGAGCCGAAGCAGAATTCGACTGATGGGCTGCATAAGACGACAAGTCTTCTGTTCCAGAATATTGTATATGAGATTTTAAAGAATGACAATCTCACCGCCATCCATCGCCATCGCAATGCCACCCCTACCACCCCCCAAAAAACATCGCTTGACCAATCTCAAAATGGCATAATAATTCCGAAATGAATCGTGCACACAGAGTGATTAGCATACAAAAATCCAGAATCCCAAATACGTGCATTGGACACCGATGGAAATATTTTCTGCTACAGGTATTTTGCAGTTTGGCGTTGACGGTGGAATTAGATATTATTTACCTGTGGCCCCTATATCCTGTCCTGGTGCTGTGTTCTTGTGTCCGGCTATAGCCACCACGCCACATCAGGCCAGACGGATGCCAACTGGTTATGAAATCAGCTGAAGCATTATCATCCAAATCGGATCGAGAGAAGAGTGAATTGATGGTGGTGATGGTGGCAAGAGATTTAGCCAAGCGACCGATGACAACGATGACGATTATATGGAACCTCCAGGTGCAGCTTCTGTTGGAATACCATCACCATAACCCACCCCCAACTCACGTAACTCCTATATATGAATTTTATATGATGTAGAACCCATCAGTTGAGTGAATGGGATGCACCTTAACCATCTTCAACTATGCTGGCTGTTGGACGAAGTGTAGTGTAGGCAAAGGATCCCATCCTCCGGCAGAGTTTGGTGTATGCGTAGCACATTGGTGAGCAATCTAGTTTGGCTCACGTAATTGGCCTTCATGAATATCCATGGCTTTCATTCATCATCACGAATTGGCAATAAGTGGACACAAATCCAAGTGTGGGTTGCGCACGAATCTGGAGGATCATTCTGCTGCATCCCAGGTATGCACGCGACTCACCCAACCACCTACCCACCGACTGTCCATTTTACCGACTGGACTCCTTTAACAACAACAATTAGAAGACAACAATAAGGGTGTCTCGGTGACTCAATAATTTACTGGTGAAAGACGAAGGAGCAGGAGATTTCACTATCGTCGTCGTTACCGTTGTCGTAGTCGTTGTTGACAAAAAAGGACCAACAAGCGATTATACTACTACACGGTCGGGTCGTGCTTGTTTTTTGTGTCCTGCTTGGCTATTTGCGGCATACCCCGAAGGAAGTTGCAGTTGCAGATTGAATTTTCTACTGCCACATTTGAAATACCATATCGTTGTATTTCAAAGGAAGATTTCAAAAAACACTGGGGTTGGGCGTTTTGAGGTTCGTTCTGAGGTTTGGTTTGGTACAACAAATGAAAAAAATACCATTCTAACGGTAAAGGAAACCTAAAGAGAGATAGCCATTAGAAAAATGTCCGAAAAACGTTTGCTGCTGGACAACGACGACGACGACGATGAGCGACGCGGGCTTTTAGAAGACTCACTCTAGTCTGTGCTATAATAGTGCATCCCATGACCTAGGGTGGTTCTGGATGTTTGGAGGTTGGGGAGCACATGTTCTGGGGATTATATTGGCATAGCTTTTGCAAAAGACGACTCTGACGACGACGATGGTGACAACGACAACGACAACTACGAGAGTAATGGAAATTTCATTTCATGCAGAGGAATCTGCAATATGTTTGTTATCTTTTTTTAGTCTTCAATCCGTCTTTGCATCGTGGTTTTCGTGGTAATACTTTGGTGATGGCTCCTCCTCATGGATGGACCTCTCCTGGAGGTTGTCGATTGTCAATGAATTGTCAAGTTGTCAGGTGATGAAAGAATCTTGTTCATATGCTAGATAGATTTTTTCGCAATGTTTTTTTATCGCCTTTGTTTGTTTTTGTAGTTCGTTTTTTATTCGGATTCTAAAAATGAGATGAGGAGAAAACGAACAGAGCTTTTTGTCAAACAATTATCTCAAGAATTTTCAACACCAATTCTCTAAGGTGATGATGGATCAATTGCAGAAGATCTTTTTGTGTGTGTGTTTTTGAGAAGGATTGAATTAGAATTTGATGTTATAGTGAAAGCGATTACATGTTAAGGATATTTTCGAATCGGAATTGAAGACTTTTCATATTCTTTTTCTTTTTGTCTTTTTTTTTGTCGAACTTTGTCCAAAGAAGTTTTATATGGAAGGTTTGTAATTGAGTTAACATCTAGTTATCAAGTTTTCGTTATGATGTCTTTTCAAAATCGATTGTGTTGCATGTATCTTTGTGAAGTGTAGATTTCTTGGAAAGTTTAATGAAGGTTGATTGGACTACGTTTAGAACTTGCACCAGCTATACATTTTTGTCAATAGCTATCCTCGAAATTAAAATGTTGGCTTTTTGGTTCGGTTTTGACTATCCTTTTAAAAGAGGTTCATAGACATTACATTTCCCGAGGGTAGAACACTAAACAAATCTAAACGTGTTAGACACAAGATTTCAGTGGGTTTCTCGAGAACTAACACGGTTTTCGGCTTTCGTAGCAATAGGTCCACTTGATATTTCAAAAGCAATTAATAGAGTTGAGCACGAAGTACGAAAATGCTTGCATTTGGTATTTAAAAATCTCTTATTCGTTCAATACAATTTGTTTTGGATGGTTTCAAGTTTAAAATTCATAAAATAAATGCTGGCCTACCCCAAGGGTCCGTTTTGTCTCCGAAACTCTTTCTTATATTCATAAAATGCCTCTAGATCCACATCATTGTCCTTCGGATTTGGAACTGCAATGGATTCGTATGATAGCTCAATTTTTTTTTTAATTTTCAGGCATTCAAGGGGTTATTAGTACCCTTTATATGTTTATATTTAAACACAGTGCCAGCATTAGGAAAATATGGAAGAATTTAAAAGGAGATACCGGTGCACATTGGTCTTAAAGTTCTGTACATCAAAATGGGAGGGAAAAACATAGTTTTCTAATGCACTCCACATTCTCGATGTGCGATTTAAGAAAGAATCTCTATACTTGACAGTACGCCCGAAATTGAGATCAAGGGTAAACTGATGAGCATTCCTGGAAGTGCGAGTATTACGGTTGAATCGTTTAAGGGGTGGAATGCAACTGGCTAGTTCAACAGAACATTGTTTGTAAAAATATCGATAAAACAACGAAACACATGAAACATTGCGGCGCGGCGGTGTTCTAGCGATTTAAATGTTTCGATTATAGTTCTATCGCCTATCATTTTTGAAGCCCTTTTTTGTATTCTATCTAAGAGATTTAAACTTGTTTTAGGGGCACCTGCCCAGATATGCGAATTATATTCAAGCTTTGGACGGATGAAGGCTTTGTAAATCACAGCCAGATCAGAATGGATGAAAAATCTCTTGCAACGTCGGAAATCCTAAGCACCCGGCAGCATTTTTGGCAATATCAAATATGATCGTTCCATAAGAGGTGATCTGTGATACATATACCAAGTACTAACAGTTGATTAGTTTCTTGGATGCAAGTGCCACTCATAGATAGTGGAACGAGGGTGTGTTACACTTTAACGACAGGAGACAGCATTGAGTTTTCGAAGAATTAAATTCTACACGGGTTTTGATTCATTGTACAATGCTGTCAAGATCAGAATTTAATGAGCTTATCATACGCTGCCGTTTAAGTTCCACATCCGAAGGACAAGGATGTGAATCTAGAAACGAGTATGAGAAGCTGAGGGTACTGTCGTCGGCGAAACATGTTAATGGATTAGAAGTGGCAGACATAAGATCATTTTTGAATATAAGAAAGAGAGTCGGAGACAAAACGGAGCCCTGGGGAACATTAGAATTTATTTAAATAATTTCAGACTTGAAACCATCCAATACAACTTGTATTTAGCGATTAGAAAGGTAATTTCTATTCCAACATACCGACGATATCGTATGAGTTTCTGACTTGAAACCTTCCAAAACAACTCATATTAAACGGTTCGAAAACAAATTTCTAATCCAAGAGAGCAAGGTGCAGACTTTATCAAATGCCTTTGAAATATCAAGTTCAATAATCTTACTTTCTCCAAAACTATGTAAAGATTTGTTCCACTGTTCGGTGAGATGAACTATGAGATCACCAGTGGACCTATTGCTACGAAAGCCATACTGTCGGTCATTAAGAAGCTTCCGTTCTTCGAGATATTTCTTGAGCTGATAATTAATCAGCGTTTTCAAGACCTTGGAAAGAAGGGACGTGAGTGCAATTGGACGATAGTTAGAGGGAGAGGAGGATTCGCATTTTTTAGGGACAGGCTGGGCAAATGCTATTTTCTATCCACTCGGAAAGAGACCTGTATAGTAGGAAAGATGGAAACGTTTACACAGTGGTTTTGCCAGCGATGAAGAACACCTCTTCAGAACAATTGGGGAGTTACTATCTGGGCCAGCAGATTTGTATATGTCAAGGTCTTTCAGTTCTCCTGCAACTGCACGAGTGCGAAAGAAGATTCGTCCCATAGAATCATTACGCTCTCAAGAACAGGAGGACTCATGACACTTTTCAACCTCGACAATAGTGTTCAATGGGAAACTATAAACCGTACAAAATCTAATGCATCAATAATTGAATTCTGTCGTTAAAGTGTAATCCATCCCTGATACCGCTATCCACGAAACTAAACAATTTTCTGTACTCGGTATGTGTATCACAGATCAATTCTTATGTTTATAATGTTTAGGATTTCTCCAAGGATGATCTAATTTAGAAAGCCTTTATTTGCCTTAAGCTTGTCCCTAAAACAAGTTAAAATCTTACAGAAAGAATCCAAAAATGAGCCTTGAAAATATCAGGTGAACTATAACCGAAACTTTTGCTTATGCACCGCCGGCTTCAAGTTTTTCTTGCCTTAACAAAATTTTGTTTATTGAATTAGTGAGTTGCACTTCTTGGAATTTCGGGCGTACTGTTTAGTATAAATATTCTTTGTTTAACCGCACATCAAGAATGTTGAATGCTTTTCCCAACTCTATTTTTCTTTCTCGTAGCCCTCCTGTATCTCTTCTTTAATCCTTCCTAATTTTTCCAAAGCTCGCAATGTGATTCATAATTGTAAGAAAAGGTTGAGCAAAAAAATTCTGCTGGTGGTCCACTTTTTCAAATCTGGAAAAAAAGAAGTCGGACGGGACCAAATCTTGAAAATACGGAGAAAACGGTGGATGGGGCTGCAGTTTATAGCACAATTCGGGCAGAAGTGTGAGCCGGTATTTTGTCATGGTCGAAAAACATTTTTTTCTTTGCCAAATGTGGCAGTTTTTTCTTCAATTCGGCGTCGAATTGGGCTAATAACTCGGCATAGTACATCCCAGTGATTGTTCTACCCCTCTACAGGTAGTCGATGTAGACTACAACTTTTGTATTCCGGAAGCACGTTTGCTGTTAACGTTCAATTGTTAACTATTCTTTGGTTGGTCTCTGGCGTGTGCTAGTGGGTCCATGTTTCGTCTTCAGTCACAAAACAACGCAAAAACTCCTTTGGATCGAACTTAAACAGTGTCAAACACTGCTCTAAAGTTTTCTCAGGGTTGGTCTTGTAAAATGTGGCATCCATCTCGCTGACAGCTTTCTCATACCCCAAATTTCAGTCTTTTGAGATGCCTACTGTCTCAGCTAATTCTTGTACCTTGAATTGGGGGTCTGTCAATATAAAATATTGTATTTTTGTTACGTTATCCTGTAAATGTTTTCGGGCTACTGGGCGTGCCTATAACTCATTGTACCAATTTCTGATGATCGCCATCGAAAGAGTAGAGTCACGGTAAGATATTGTTCGTTTTTCCATTTCGTCAAATTTCGCGGACACGTCCGTTTCTATGTTTGGTCGAAACAAAACTACTCACGAACCCGATTTGGCTGAAATTTCTACAAAAGCAGTTTAGGAGAATATTCTATACGATAAAATATTTCTTTTGGTGCCGTAAGGCGGTAAGGCTAAGTAATTATCGGAACACCCTCGTAAAGACTTAAGCCCCAGTGTTACCTTAACCTTAATATGCTCTAAGACGTATGTAAATCTTTGTGAAATAAATTGTGTAATATTGTTTGTAGAGTTAAAGATCTCACAGACCAAGGAATTGACAAGTCTTTGTCTTCTTCATAGTCAAGGCTAATGCAGCAATTTTCTCAGTTGTTCTTGAGCTTTAAAAGTACCAGCTGCCCAAATATTTAGCTACTGAAAATAAAACCGTTTTACATAAAGATATTGAAGAAACCTTATACTCATCGTGTGGTTAAAACAAGACGCAATTGTAAATTTCATGCTAGTGCCTCGTTTCTTTTTAAGAAATTCCAAACTTTTGTCCTGGTGTGAATATTTAACATACGAATTCGTTATGGAAAAGTTTCAATATCTCGAAAACAGCTCGAAAGATTTTGATACAAAAAATAAGTAATCTTTTGTTCGGTCGCAAATTCCTCAGAAATTAAAATACAATTATTATATTTGGTCGAAAGACCAAGTCTTTTAGTTTAAGTTACAACAAAAAGAGTTTGGCATTATTTCGCCATTCGAGAATTCTTTTCACACAGCACTGTGCGTCTAATTTCCATCAAATTGAATAATTATTTCCTGATCAATGCACCAAATCAATTACATATCAAATAGCGTCTATGATGGGAACTCCATCATTATGCAATATACCGATTCGCTACTTGTTGCAACTTAGTTGGTGCAAAAATGTGTAAAAACAAAAAAAAGAGCAAAAATAAATCCAAGAACACACGCGCACAAACTAAACCGTTTCTAAGCCATCAAAGCTGCCTCTACCTAACCTACCTACTAACTATACCTTACCTACCTGTCTTTCCAAATGCGAATTCTTTAAATCGGTTACAAGGCTTTTGGGTCTTAGCTATAGCTTTAAAGTTTTGTTTGAAATAATCCAAATAGATTCTTAGTAGCTGCTATAGAAGCTAATTGGCTTGAAAAAACAAATACCTTAACTTAAACAACTCAAATCATTTAATTAAGATTTTTGATCTGTCACAATATCCCAACCCATTGAGGGAATTCAATCATCGCAGGCTTGGCTCTTCAGCAGCCATAAATTATTGTGCAAACATTTTTGAATTAATTAATCTAGAAAGGCATTTTAATATCTCTGGTCGTCTGATCGAGCAAATTGAATTGAACACATCTAATCTTTAGCAACCATTTTAGGGGAATTATTAACACTTTTTGGACAGCTTCAAATTATAAATTTCCTCCGGAGCTCGAAGACAAAGTATTGGTTAATTTATTTCGAGGAACTTTTCTTCTTCGATGTGGCTAAGGCTTTTTGGCTTGCGTCTTGTGTGCTCTACAAATAAGGGCATCAGCAATTTCGGTCTTTGCGAAATTGAAATTGTTATTTTTATTTATTGCACTATAAATGTTGTTTTTGAGAGGGGGCTTGAACCAAGCAGACAACTTCTCATGGTGTTAAGCCAAACATGGTACACGGCATCCAATCGAATGCAGAACGCATGCGTGACTGGCTGCAGTCTTTTTTGTATTCGAATTTATTTTCCAAAGACAGGCCATTACAGTATGGTCTTGTGAAAATTGCAGCTCATATTTAAGTGTTGATAAGCCCACTCATGGAACACCATCTATAAGTTAATTTACATATTTTTGTTTGTCTCACTAATCCTCTAAAAGTGGTTTGTTGTGTTTTGTAGTAACGATGCTATGGCAATAATTCCGCTTAAAGATTATTCATGTTTTTATTGAGTCTTGGAAATGCTTAAGAAAAGCGAAAAATAGCCAATCAGATACAATTTCAAAAGCAATATTTTGTATAGTGGTCCCATTGAATAGTTAATTAAAAACTATTGTTTGATGCTCTGCATGAATTATGTATTGTAAATATAAGCGGTAGGCATTTTTATAGGTTTAGAGTCTTAGCTTAAACTGATATTTGTGGTTTTGTTTATAGCCGGGTTATTGTTCCTGTTTAATTTGTGTTTGCGGTCTTCTAAACCAATGAGAAAATGACATTGAATGTTTTTTTTTTAATCAACCTTACACGATTTAGTCGTATTCAATTTTAAGAATATCTTCTAAAATATAGTATACAAAACCATGGATTTAATAAGAGCTAATAAAAACAATGCACTAAATAACTTGACCTTTTTGAATAAAATTTGAAAAAAATTCATTTGCTTCTTAATTTTTATCATTAATCTGCATTTTGTAATAGCACCCGTTAAAGACTGCATTTTGATGTATTTTTGTTAACATCGATTTCGATAAGCATTTTAAGGCGGAAGTATTAGATAGCATTGATCACTTTGTTTCGAGATTTAAAAAGGAATTTAGAAATTTACATTTTTTTTTAGACTTGTATCAAAATTATGCTAATGATGCATTTTTTTAACAAACAAAAAAAAACTTTTTGAATGCAAGAACTTTTCTTTTTTCATTTTTTCAATATAATAATTATTTTTAAAATAAACACCTGATTATTGACTTTGAATTCTTTTTCCTGATAGATTATTGGTAATTGCAAAACTGGAAGTCCCAATCCTTAGGTAAAATCAATGAATCCAATCTTTTTGTTTTTGTTTAATACATTATTTATAATGATTGCATTCCCAAAAGATTGCATTCCCAAAAGATTGCATTCTTTTACAAGCCTGATGGAATCATTATTTAATGGCTTCTTGTTATGACGGTCTAGTCCCAATTGACAAAATCATTCTTATATATTGTTTTTTTTTTTTTTTTTAAAGAAGTCTATTTAAAAGGTCAAAGGATTTAGCGGCTTCCTCACTTAACTCGCCTATTGAAATAAGTCCATGATGCTCAATCACGTATGCACCATGCAATAATACTTTGTGAACTGAAGCAGGTAAAAAGTACCAAAGATATGCTTCGATTACTTGTTGAGCTGTATTTAAGGCGAAAACTCTGAATTTATCTGCATCGATATTATGACCTGAATTCAAAGCCTGTAAAATATTTGCACATCTGTCAATCAATTGTTTGTCTATTCCAGTTATTTCAGCTGAAATTTCGGTGTTGTAAAACAAATTCCTGGCTGTATTTCTATCATTTGAAGAACCACTTCCTCTCGGTTTCGGTCTGTCCGAAACCGTTAATCCAAGTTTTGCTCTAAATTCAGCTTGGACTATTTTCTTTTTTTTCAAGTTCTGTTTTGTCATCACCTCTTACCTGCCATTTTTTGATATTTAGTCTGTAGGAAATATGAACAAAAAACTCGAAGAATCTAATTCAATCTTGGGGATAAACCAAAACATAAACTGTTCTCATTGACCTCTTTTTGAAGGCATAATTCAATCGCTCCACATATGTAACATTTTAAAGATGTTGTTTTCTTAAGTGCGTTGTAGACTTTTCCATCAACCATAGTTAAACGTAAGTTATTAGTGACTGTCCTGTCCATTCTTTATCATAAATATTTATAGTTAAGGGCTTCAAGGTCTTTATTTTATCAGTATAATATAGATCTTCATAAACAGTTTCTTTTTTAAATTGAAATCTAATTAGCCGACAGTATCGTGTTGATTCAGGTCTATGATTTTTCCAAACAACAACATCTTCATTATTGTCATTTTTTAATGTAAGTTTCAGTGGAACATGAGATGTAACAAATAAATCGCGGTCTTTGGCATTAGGATCATGAAAACTTTGTTTATACTCGCTTTGGCTTGTAGTTCCATTAAATCCCCATTTCCCTTGTAACTGAAGGCTTTTATATGAGGTCCTGTTGAGAGTGTCAAGAACGTCTTTTTCCGAAGTAAGAATTCTTGTTGCCGTGTGGTTAAGTAAAGCCTGTAAATATACTTCGGCACCTATCTCGGTGACACTAATTTGGTCAGCATCAGGATAGCAGTTCTTCTTTTCCTTCTTAATAATTTTGTAACTAGGCATTGTATTTTTTAAATTTCGGTGTTGACAAAACTCTGAATAAGTAAGTACTGGTTCTTTGAAAGCTTTGCTTTTAAAAACAGCGATAGTACTTCACAATGCGTTGCACTAATTTTATTTTCTTTAATATATGACGTTTCACGCAAAGCTGTAGCAATTGATTCTTCGGTTCTCGATATTTCAGCCACATGTTTATGTTTACTCCGCGCAGAACATTTTCGGAAACTTTTTTTAGGACGACCTCGTTGTTGTGATGTACTTGTATTTGTCAAGCCAAAATGAATAATTTCTTATAATTGAATTTTGTTGGGCCTTATTGTTCTTCCAAAATTCTGTTAACTTCTTGCATAAGAAATAAATCCGTTAATAAAGATGATCAAATTCAATACTATCAACACCTTGATAAGGCCAACTGTGTTTAATGCTTTCCAGGATTTGGCTGGATGTATCGTCTTACAAACGAACAAAGCTTTCCAATTATTGATCTGTATTATCCAAATGCTTGCTCTGTTAAAAAAATTCATCGCGTGCTGCTTCCATTTTGTAATTAGTTTATATTTTATATGTATATAGATACTACTTTAAATAAGGTCCTTAAAATAAAACTAAAAACCAACTATAACTACTTTTTCAACCACAGCAGCAAATCTATTTGTTTCTTCGTCTTTTTTTTGTCAACATGCCTATTCTAAAAAATAAAATAATTTCGGCGGCGCAACAGTCCGTGAGAACAAGGGGCCTAGTGACTCTCAACCATTTCCATTCGTGTGCGAGTACTGTATTCAGGGATATCCGAACGGCTTATCTGAGAAAGCGCTTTTCATGACAAGAATTACTCTTAGAGATTTTGCCAATGCCTCGCAAGAGGGAGTACCCGTGAAAAAAAAACTTTAGACGGTGGCGTCGTTGGCAGGGATTGAATCCAAGACCTCTGGGCATGAAAGTCCAACGCACCAACCATCCTGACTAACGAGTGTCGATTGAAGCATCCTGCTTTATCCTATCAATTTGGTCCTATCATGGCGTCCTGATTGTAAAGAAGGCGCTTCTATGTCTGACGTAGTAGATTAACGGAACTGCCAATCTATCCTGTATCGTATCAATTTAAAAAGAAGAATGCCTCTGGTGAAATGAAGACGCTCAAGCCTTCATTTTCAAAATATTAGACAAATAAAATATTAGACGAAGACATAGCTCTAGCAGTGTGAGCTCCATAGAGTTTTATCACGAAATTGTCAATTCTGTTCGTTGTATAGGGCCGAATAGAAATTAACATAAGAAGATTCGGTTGTTCGATGTAAGCCAGCACTGCGTAGTAAACACTGCCGCTTGAAATCGCGAAGGGTCTGAGAAGAGGCAGGGTTGAACGACATAGGACAACTATAAACGATCATCAACCGTATGAGGGCCATGTATGTATATACACACAGTCCAAAAAGTCTACGTACAGCAGCTTTCTTGTATTGAAAATCACAATCACAATCGAGAAGTCCCATTTATTCAAATTTAGGAATGCAATAGAATTTATCATAAAAAAGAAAACCCTCTAAACTGCACAAGCTATAGAAGAATCAGTCTACTTAATATCGCCCACAAAATCTTCACTGCCGTAATATGTGAACGTCTAAAGCCCATCGTCAACAACCTGAAAAGTCCTAATCAGTGTGGTTTTAGACCAGGATAGTCCACAGCCGATCAAATATTTACATTACAGCAGATCTTGGAAAAAAAAACCCAAGAACACCAAATCGACACCTACCATCTTTTTATCGATTTCATGGCCGCATATGGCTGCTTATTTAGGGATGATCCATATAGAGCTATTTCTAGTTTTGGCATCCCTGCCAAACTCGTCTGTTTAAACATTATGACCATGGAGAATTCACGCTTCACCATAAAGGTTAGAACCAGCTTAACAGAACATTTCGATTGCAAAAAGGTGATGCGCTGTCATGCTGTCATTTTTTTAACATCTTACTTAAAAGAATAGTGCAGAGCTCACACGTCAACACTAGAGGTACAATCTTTCAAAAGTCTGTCCAATTACAAGCATATGCGCATGACATTGACATAATCGAAAGAACTCAGCGTGATGTCGATAGGGATTTTGTGAGTTAATGAGGGCAGAACAAAGTACACCACGGACGTCTTGGTCAAAACGTCACCATCGACAGACGTAAATTTTGAAGTAGTCAAGGACTTCGTCTACTTAGCTCCGCTATAAACGCAGAAAACAACACAAACGCCAGCGCTGAAATCAAATGAAGAATAACTCTTGGTAACCGCTGTTTCTTTGGGCAAAGAAAGCAATTGAGTGGCAAAGTCCTCTCTCAAAGGACCAAAGTGTCGCTATATAAGACCCTCATCATCCCCGTCCTGCTACAACCGTGCAGAAGCATAACAAAAGCGGATGAAAGCACCTTGGGTCGTTTCGAGAGAAAAGTTCTTCGTGTAATCTACGTTCCCGTATGCATCGAAGGGGAGTGGAGGACAAGATGGAACGATGAGCTGTAAGGGCTGTACTGTACAGCGACGTAGACTTAGCCAGAAGGGTAAAAGTCCAACGACTAAGATGGCTGGGTCACGTAGACCGTAAGGAAACCAATGCTCCGGCCTGGAAAGTCTTCGAATGCACAGACAGCGCAGTAGAGGAAGACCGAAGATCAGGTGGCGCGCATAAGTGGAAAGTGACCTCACCCGACTAGGAGCGCGAAACTGGAGACATCTAGCTAGGGACCGAGCTAGATGTAGAATTTAGTTGGGTGAAGCCCTAGTTCATACAGGACTGTAGCGCCACCTTAAGTATGTAAGTAATAGAATTTATCATCTTATTCTTTGAACTTCAGAAACAGACAACAAAATTTAAATAAAAAGAACTTATTTCTGTTTTTATTACTTGAATTCTTTGAAGTCTTCCAAAAGTCGTTTCAATGTTTTCAAGTCTTTTTACTGATTTGAAGTATTAATGTTGAAATCCGTAGCATAAAATGAAGTAATAAGACTTCAAAGCACTAAAAAGACTTCATTACATTGAATGTGTCGAAATAACTTTAACAATGCAAGCAGTCGAAAAAGAATGCATTCTTTTGATTTGAATTCATGTGACTGCTTCAGATGACTCTTAAATAAAAGTATACTTTTTCTGTGTTTTTTTTCCTCCTCATCAAGTCGGAAGACTTACCTTTTCCCTATAGAAGAAAGTTGCAAAACTAAATTTCAGAAATTCGAATAAACTAAATAAGTTTACAATTACAACATATAAGAATTTTAAGGAAATGTACAAAATTAACTAAATTACTTGAATTTAGATTTTTATTTTCGAATATCAAACAGACGAGTACATTATTTCGGAATTCGAAAAATCGAACATTTATGGTTTTTCCACTTATATTTTAATGGTTAAAAATCACTTGGTTTTCTTTTCACAAACAAAATTGATGACAAATAAATCAAAAAATTGAATCTCCCCTTCTTCTTACCTTTAGCAATTCAATTCTTTTTATTTGTTTCTAAATTAAATATTTCTATAAAATTTGTTTTCTTTTTTATTTATATACAATTCACGTATAATTTAATAGTGCAACACTAACACATCTCATATATAAGCAAGGCCTAGCATCTTATAAGCTGCAAACCTATATAAGGGTTTTCGAGTTATGTCAGAAATAAATATGAAAGGTTCAAAAAGGGCAGATTATTTGGCTTAATAAATTTGTCGTTGTTTAAATTTTTTACTGTCAGAAAAGCTTGAGAAATGAAAGTATAAAAATTTTTGGAATTGAGAAATAGAAAACAGTTAACGAAACAGAAAACGAAAATATAAAGGGTTAGAATATTTTCGATTTGTTGATTAAAAAATAAAATATGTTTTAGCGAGAAGAAAAATCAATTCAAAAAGTACAGTCTTACACCCAATTGAAAAAGTGAACAACGTTTCTATTGACCAAATACATAAATCAAAATAATTAACGAAATTGCAGTTTAATCATTAGAAATTCTTTTAAAGATTAATTGAAAGCCTTGATCATATTTAGCATCAAACATTTAATAGCAATGATCAAAATGGCATAGACATAATATATGGAGTGTAAAAAGAGTAAAATGCCTGGATTTAAATTTGTTTTACTTTCAATTGTAGAAGATGATAACTTAGTTTAAAGTCAGCCAAAATGTATGTTATTTGCTTATAGTTAAGTCGTATATTTTCAATATTTTAATGCATGATAGAAAAATCCATAAGTCTTCAGGCCTTTTTGATGAATATCGAGAACTGTGACAGGTGACAGTTTGTCAAAATCTGTTCCACAAGCAATTTCATAATTTTGTAGAAGTGTAGGAAAATGCCCATCAGTTCTTATCTTTCTGTTTCATAAAAGAATTGTCAGGACAATGAAGTATTTATTCACTATTGTGAGGAATTTTCCGACAAACTTGTACTGACGAAAAATTGTTCGAGAAACTACAAAAATTGAAACAAAATGCAAAGGTTTTGTTCTTTTTCTATAATAACACATTTCAAGGCTATAGAATAAAATTGCCATCAAAAATTCGTCAAGTGTTAACATTTTATAAAATTCAGCTTTGTCAGAGCAGTGTGTGAAATTTGTAGAATTGTCATTTCTAGGGTAATACATGGCTTTAGCGGCATCGATGTACCTGAGCCACCTAAAGTTTTATTCACGGGTACTGCCTCTTACGGAATTGACAAATTCTCCAAGACTAATTCTTGTCATGAAAAAGTGCTTTCTCAAATTAGCAGTTCGGATTCGGCATTAAACTGTAGGTCCCCTCCATCCCTGCAATTACTTGCACACATGATTGGTTGAGGGTTGTTAGTCACTAGGCCCCGATTCTCTACGGACTGTTGCGCCACCTAACTTATTTTAAATTAAAAAAGAAACTAGAGACCACTATCCAACACTCTATTACATTAAAACTGAAAGACACGCTGAAAAACAGATTATAAGTAATACTCACATAACAATTATAAATTCTCCGGGAAGAAAATTGGATTTATGTTTTAAAAGAGGAAAATGCTGAAACAGTGTATAATGCTTTCGCTACTAAACTTATAGATATATACATTAAATCAACAGTCACTGCAAGAAATTCGAAAACACGGAAAACAACCCTTGGATAATATCAGAGCTCATTGCGGATTGTACAAAAACGAGATATATTGTATAGAAAATGGAAAAACAACATAAAAAAACAAAAGTTATTACATTAACAAATATATTAATCCAAAAATCTAATTTTTTTAAGAACCAATTCAAGGAATTCAAAACAAATCCAAGGAATACTTGGGGATTGATAAATGAAATTCTAGGAAGAAAAAAATCAAGTATTGATGATACATTAACAAAAAACTTTAAAACTGATTTTAAATCACAAAGAGCAAATATAATAAATCAATGTGATTTGAAAACATCCATACACACGAATACTCATCAAGTTAACACAATTTTTACATCTGCTACAGATGATTATGAGGTTAACACGATTATAAAGTCACTTGGGGTGAATAAGTCTCCTGGAAAGATGGGATAAGATTGGTCGACATTAAGAATAATGCTGATTTATTAGCTCCAATATTGTGCAAACTAAATAAAACTGCCGTTGTAAGACCGATCTACAAAAGTGGATTGAAGAACCAACTGACAAATTATAGACCGATTTCAGTCAGCTAATTCACAAAGCAGTTGTCCTGTATTTTTGTTTCATCGAAACGCATTCACTTATTACAAAAAGTCAGAACGAGTTTCAATAGAAAAAAAAATACAGGACAACTGCTTTGTGAATTAGCTGACTGTATGAACGGGAGCTTAAATATGAGACATAACGTACTTGCACAATTTATGGATTTCATCAAAGCTTTTGATACACTCGACCATTCGAAACTTTTGGAAGCATTAACAAGAATAGTAATTCGAGGTAGGTTGGCTGATTGCATGTCGGACAATCTCCACAATCGAAAGTTCTCCGTCAAAATAAAAGATGTTAACAGTGAAGAAAAGAATGTTGAATATGGAGTTCCACAAGATTCTAATTTAGGACCGCTTATGTTCATCCTTTATACCACTTCTTAGTGTTTTCAAGTTAAGTATCATGTTTTCTTTTGCTGATGACACTGCAATAGTTGTTCGCGATAGGTCTCTGGAACCGACCACAATGATAATGCAAAACGAATTCGATAGTGCCACAACAACGGATTGGTAATAAATGCTTCTAAGACAAAACTTATGCATATCCGAAGTCCACATGTCAAAAAACAGACAAATATATAGACAAGCTACGTACTGATCTAAGCAAGAGTCTCTTCGCGCTTTCCCATTTAAAGTACCATGCTACTGAAGAGGTTCTGAGACAAGTTTATTACGCATTGGTAGAGTCCAAGCTGCGATATGGCATACTTGCCTGGGGAAACGCAGCACCAACACACGTCAAGAAGCTTCAAAAACTTCAAAATTCAGCTCTAAAAATAATACAACAAAATAACAAACAGCAAACTGAAAACAAATTACGTGTACCTAATATCGATCGAATTTTCAAGATGACCACAATATATATAACATATATAATACTTTGTCCCAACAATCATCAATTCAAAGCCTCAAGAAATTAAACATATACAAAATAACAAAACAAAAAAAATGATATAAATAATTAAATCCTTTAAAAAAAAAAGAAAATTGAGTTATAAAATTTATTTTGAAATGTTACTTGTAATAATCTCTTAATGCTAAAAATAGCTCAATCTATGTAACTATTTTAATATAATCATGAGTACAATCTACTGCAGAAAAGCTTTGGCTTCCCAGGAACATACAAATTGTAAATTTTACTTAGTAGATACTGTAGCTAAAAAAAAAGATTTTTTAGAACAGTGTGACAAATTTGTAGAATAGCCATTTATAAATTGTATGAAACAGAACCTGATGCACTTCGTAATGTTTGTATTTTACCCAAAATATATAACCTATTTCAATATGATGTTTTTAAAAAAAATGTTATCTATTTTTCTAACCATAATATTGAAAATTAAAGAAAAAAGCCAATCCTTTTATAAACTCACGTTGTGATTTCGAAATAAATAACTAGACGTATCACATAAGTATAAATTCACAAGACAATATGATTTGCCAACTTTCAAGAGCCCATTTGTAAAACGTTTATAAGCCATTATTTCAAATTCAGCTCGTTAAAAGCGGCTATTAAAATATTACATTTTCCCCCGAAAAACAAAAGCACCCAACCCTATATTAGACACACTCAATCTACAAAATACTATTATTATACTCATAGCCATATAATAGTTGGCCTAAACTAGGAAGTTCATTTTAACAAACAAACATTGTAGGTCCAATTATGTGGAAAATTACAGCTCAGACTTGTAAGTCTTCGCCCAAAGCGCACTTTTCACATTTGCACCATTAAAAAAGTTTAAATATTTCGAAAACCTAGGAACCATATAAGTAAAAGTGTATCACAAGGTGTGTCCAGAGAGTGATCATATCAAGATTAGTTATGGAAAATCCTAGGTGTATAATTAAACTCGTTCAACGAACCAGCTGAACGACTTGGGGCACTTTCCTGTCCAAGCACACTAACTTCACCATACCATCACTATCGTCGCGTCGTCTCTGTCGTCGTTGTCAATGGAATCTCGTTTTGACTTTAAGCTACCAACCGTTTGTCGTCGTCGGTCGTCCCGTTCGTCGGTCATTAACCAGCCCACATCGACATCAGACCAAACCAAACCAGGTGCTCTAAGACTCGAGAGTGAAAAGTGAAATCCTAACATTGATCTTGAAAATATTTCCAAACATTTTCAAGCCTGTACATGCAGACATAGTAGAGTTATCTGAAACCTGGCTTAATGCCAAAACCAAATGGCAACGGAACTAGTTTGAGCCTCGAGGAACATGATTGACTTTTATTTTCTAGGCTCATGGCGTTAGACCAGTTTCCTGCAAAACTTCAGTATAAAAAATACGCCTCCTTTTCCCCGAAAGGCGCGATAGAGAGCTCAGATCGAGGGGAGACGTGTGATGCCTTTCGAGGCCGTCGAAGTCAAAGCATGAGGAAGAAAGTTGAATGCTGATGGATGCCGTGCCGCATAAATCGAAGTCAATGACACTTGTCGTCGCCATCATCATCGTCATGAGCAGTACACGTCACAATCTAGATGGATGCTGTTTAGATGGATTTTCTGTTAAGCATGATCGGAAAAGTCGGAATTAAACCCGACAAGTTTAATGATTTCGGCGAAAAGTTATTATAATTTGGAACTTTTACCATAACCATTGTACACCATGTGATGGACTATCAAACCACATATGCAGACCGCAGCAGCAGCAGAGCTGATTTCGAGGTGTAATAAGCATTTATGAGCGGAATACGGTTCCTGGATTGTTATAAAGCTTATTGGTAATAAAACACAAAAACAAAATCATAGAGTTTGATCACGTTTGAGTCGACGTCGACGCACGGTCTTCGGTCAGGCGAAAGGTGTTTTCGCGATGTTGTTTTCTTTATTATTTTGATACATTTTATTGCACACGGAATATCATTTTATTGTTGGAATAATAAAATGTATGAGATTACGAGTTTTTAAAGAGCTCTATGGGGATTTCTTTTTAATGATCATGTTCCTGATTAAAATTTTAAGTGGTTGCGTTTGAGACTGTTGATCACTAAAAAATAGGTGTAGTATCCTGTAAAAGTTATTAAATGATCATCAAACCAATTTTCAGTTTTTTTCTCTATTTTATTTAGAACCAGGTTTTGGAAAGTTCATCGAAGTGGACGAAGACAACCGTTATTCTTAACCCGAGGAAAAACCGACTCCTTCTAGTTTAGGTATTCATGTTCCGTCAGGTCCCCCTGCAAAACGACGGAAGCCTGAAAAACTTACATAACTGTGGGAAAAAAGAATCGAGAGCTAAATCCGCAGCAGCTGGATTTTATTGGCAACGAGTCATTGTGTTCTGTTATTTTGGATCTTGAAAATTCTATACAGTTTTTTCATTACTTATTTCCTCCAGAACTTGTTGATACAATTTCTAAAAAACGAACCTCTTTTAAGTACAGAAAACTCCCAACAACACTTTGTATTTATCTTTGACCGAAATCATAAAATGTATTGGTCTGATAAATATTTTGCCACTGATTCAGTTGCCTAAAGTTATAAAGCTTTGGAGTTCCGTTCTTGGCACACCATGCCATGCCAACTTATAAGTTTAAACAAATCATACAAAATCTCCATTTCAAAGACAGCACTAAATGCCGATATTCAAAATTCATCGAGATGTTGAGAGTTTAAATAAAACATATGCAAAAGTTCCACAGCTTTGTATGGATTAGGAAATGATACAAAAGCAAAGAATATGCAAACACGGTGTAGCCCCAATTAACCTCATAAATGGAGCTACAAATTGTATGTTTTGAGTGGTTTTTCAGTTTTGTTTATAAAACAAAGGTTGAAACTAAAATGGAAAACATTGTGAGAACTGAAGAGCCAGATTTGGGAGCATTTTTCAACGTCATAGAAAGATCTACTACTCCTACTGCAATTCTTCTTGTGGAATATTTAAACCAAATGGTATTCAAGTTCGAGATACTAAAAGAAGCAATAGAATTCCTGATCGCAAGTTGTCAAAACGATGGCAGAAGCTACTGTTCTATCACTACGTGGACCTTATCATGACTACTAATGGCTGGTCTACAACAGGGTGAACAAAGATACAAATCTTGGAACTTTTGCAAGGCCATCATAGCATCCGTAGATTTTTTGCCTAGAAGGTGACGAAATTCTGTGCAAGATGGGCTCAAAAACCAGTTTGACAACATGCCAATCTATAAAAGGTGATATTCTAGCAAAAACATATCAAGGACCTATTCAACACCACAACAAGCAGTCCGCGGAGATCAAGTCGGTCACTGACTCACGAAGCAACTTCGCAAAATTTCCTGGATTCACCTGTTCCGTACGTGAAAAGTGCAGCCTAGCCTTATACTGTACCAAAAACAATAATTGTTTTAGAAACTTTCATCTCCTAAATTATTTTCTGATTTACTCCAAATATCGTTTCTCAATTAAAATGCTTATACGCCATCCCATTGTTTTAATGAATATTTAAAAGAAACCAATTTTTGGTTCAAGGGACCTTGAAACGTCAAGAAATAGCAAAATATTCACTTCGAAAAATCGGACTTCAATAAATTTGTTTGGTTCTGATTCAATAATTTATGTCGAAGAAGCTGAAAAACCATTTTGCTATGCGCTTGGTTTTCAGTACTTCTAACCCAGTACTGAAAAGCAAATCCAAGCAATTATATTTCGATTAAAATCCCGGAACTCTAACCTCGCTGATGCATTTTGCTGATTTAGTCATGCCAATTACTTAGAAGTTCAGCGAAAGTAATGAAGGGAAGCACTCCACAAAGTTGAAGAAAGAATACTACTTTGAATTTAAACTAGATACAATATCAACGTGTTGACATTTAAAGAAAGATTGATCGAAAGCCCAAAAATAATGATTTGTTAAAAAAAAATAATCTTCAGTGGTGAGGCCCATTTCCACTTTTAGATCAAAGTAAGATAATTTTTCTCATATGTGGCTCGCAAAATCCAAGAATGATTGTTTAATATCCTAACAACTTTCAACGCTTTTTTGCAAGAAAAGGTTATCGAAGAGGTTATCTACATTGAACGCCAAAAACTTTAAACTTTTTTTTACTAAGGTGACGTGAAAGATAAAGTCTATAAATGGTCCATAAATGTTAACAATCTTAACCCCTTATTGAATGATTTATGAAGCTTTGAGAACATTAAAATAAGCCTTCAATTATTAAATTAAAAAACAGGCTGGGATGCGACCCACACTGATAACTTTTCATACCGTCTGTCGATTTGTCTTGCTTAAAAGTTTGTAGGTTTTCGTGTTGGGCTACAAAAGTTGTCAATTGAATTATTTTTAACAATTTTAGAAATAATAATTTAGAAATAAATTTCTGCCAAGTTTTAGGATTGTTTTTTTTGTAGGTTTTTATTTTTTGTAAAAAAAAACTGTTAATTAGATTTTCTCAAATTTTACTGAATGTTGCTAAAAATATTTTTAAAAGATAATAGTAGTTTAAAGCCAATATCTTAAAGCTTTAAAAAGATATTTAAGTCGAAAATCAATTTGTACCAACTTTTATTAATTTTTTAGGTTTTAATTTTTGTTTTAAATTGTCAATACGGTTTTTCTCAAATATTTTCAGAATGTTGAAAACAATATTTCTTATGAGTGAAAATCAGTTGGAAGCCATAATCTCAAATGTTTGAGCAGATTTTTGTGACGAAAATCAATTTTACCAACTTTTCTAAATTTTTTTTTTTAAGTTTTTTATCTTTTGTACAAAAAAAACTATCAATTCGATTCTTCTCAAAACTATACCAAGTGTTGAAAACAATATTTCTAATAAGGTAAATTAAGTTTGAAGCCAAAAACTTAGGTTTTTGAAAGAAAGGTTTTATTTTTTGTAAAAACAACTGTCAGTTCGACCTTTTCTCAAAATTTTACCAAATGTTAAAAACGTTATTTGTCGTTGCACAAAATTGTTTTAGAGATGAAATCATTTTTTATTCGTAAAATTATCGAGGCTACAAATTTTTTTTTCAGTTTTTTGATTTAATCGTTAATTGGATTTTTCCCAAAAATATGTTTGTTTGCTATCACGTTACTTTATATAATATACAATTTAATTTAAATCTCAAGCTTCATCAGTTCGTGAGATATTTAGGGTTACCCAAAATGTTCGCCTTTTTTTAAACTGCTATAGGAAAAAAAAAACACCCAGGCAATTTTCTTAAGAGCCCTTTCTACTTCTTTCTGCATTATTATCTGCATAATAAAATTTATTTTAAGTCGATATCTCTTCTAGTTCTTGAGCTATGGACAACGAAAAAAACGTAGCAAACGTACGAACGTACATATACATGCTTGATGCACAGACATTTTTCTAAAATTTTTTAGTTCGACTCTAGGGTGCTTGAAACATCAAGAAATGTCAAAATTTAATTTTTGACACTGTAGATCGATATTTACTACAATTTTGGCAAGATTGGCGTTGTTTTTCTCCACATTACAGGAAGTGATCGAAGCATTCTGGTCGTACCGTATTTAGTGCTAAGTCATGATGTCTGTTTTTCATCATAGTTTAATTTTAATTCTTTGGAGGAGCTCCTCGACTTGTTGTTGAAGTACTACAGGCTGGTTTTTCGGTCGGACAACCTAAATTTTCGAATCATAATTAAACCTTTTTCTGATTTACGCAAACGTTTGGAAACTGCAAGTTTGAACTTAAATAACGCCATGTAGACTTTTTTATGGATTCGGCGCCAAAGTACCCAATTATTAAAAAGACTTATGTCTATAAAATGAAAAAGAAAATCAGTTTTTACCATTTGCAGGGAAAGCATGGAGTCAAGTATACTATTTTTGATGGTCTTAGATTCACTTCCAATGAAATCGGTCTCCTTTTTTCAATTTTTTAATTTGTCTGAAGGCATTCGGGACACAGTTAAGTCTAACTCTTTCCAGTGGTAATAAACCATTTTTAAACAAATAACCTTGAAGTATTGGTCTATTAAACCAATTATCAAAACAAATTGAATAGTTTGTAAGCTTGGCTAAAGAAGTAGTACATGCGTCTTGTTCCAACATTCGAACTGACACTCAAGATCAGGTTTATCGAATGGTAAAGCTATGTCAAATTGGTACCAGAGATATCACTTAAGACCTGAATTTTGTATCCCCATTTGTGCGGCACCAAGAGCATACGTTCTCGAATTTTGATAAACTTGAAACTGTCCCACCTCCTTTTTCCAATACATGCTGATTGTTGGTAATTTCACAGAACAGAAGAAAATAACAATACCAATAAATTGTTCTTGAACAATTTGTTGAATGATCATATTATGAATCGTCACTAAAGAGGATCTTAAAAGCTTCATTGGTTATATCTTATAGTTGTATACCATCGGAAATTTAGTGTTCCCTTTAAATTCAAAATTGTGTGCCTAAAATGATGAAACATTGGTACTTGCTCAAAAAATTATTTTATATCTAATTTTCCTCAGTCCTACCTGTTTTGTTCTTGATGATATTCCAGCCTGTTTGGAACTTTCAGAATTAGTTTTTAAAATAGTTTCATTATCTTCTTGGTTTAACAAATGCACAAACACATCATTTGTCGGAGTCTGTAACAATTTCGACATCATTCAAAGATCCATCACCAGAAATATGTTTAACCAACTTCAAGAACTTCCATAAGAGGTAGAAGGCTTCATTTCTGCAAGGAATGAGAGTACCAAACAATGTTTGTGAAGCCCGTTGCAATCTGCAAGGTTCTGTAAGGAATGCATAGCGCATACGAAGATGCGAGTTTGATACAACTGCCAGTTCTTCAATATTCAAACATTATAAACTATTTTTTTAAACTTTTAACTCGCTATTTTCTGTTATATTTTTTAACTTCAAATGCACCTCCAAACGATAATGAAGCCTTCAAACACACTTCACAAATTCTTTATTAATTTGACAACTTCCATATGTTTTATAAATAGATAACGTTAATCATAACAAAAACCTTCATAAAAGCTTTCAATTTGAGAAATTTGGCTTCGTATGCGACAAAATTTCTTCTAAAATTTAACAAAAAGTTTATGGCTTCCATTTGGCTGCTATCGTTTTTTATTTTTCCTGTCATAACTATTAACATTGATATAAACATCTATTTCACTGTGCATTTTTTAACCGTGTCCAGTATTTCTAAATCCCGAATTTTGCAATATACCAAAAACAAGAACACCTTACCAACTTCAAGACTATTGATGTATTTCTATTTTCTACTCATTGAGGAATATATTTGGGAGAATTATCTATAAAAGGCTTTATAACTGGGCTGATAGTTTTAAACGTCTGAGTATATTTCTAGCTCTTGTTCGAACTGAATGGTCTTTAGTGGATCACAGTTTTGTGTTGGGAAGCTTTGTTTGAAATCAAATAAAAAAAAGAAACTCTTAGTTTCCTTTGTTGATTTGTTGATTTCAAAGCTGCGTTTGATACGGTGACAAAGATAGCCTCTGATATACTACAATTGGGACTCTGATAGTGTATCCCGTAAGTTTGTATTACTCTGTTTCAATCTCCTTGCGCCATCAAGTGCAGCAGTATGAGATGGTTTTAGTTTGTTATCTGCAGGTGTTCCACAAGGGTGCATTCTAAGCCCTATACTTTTTGCTTTTTTCATTAATCGTATCTGTGGTATTCTTTTTGATATAGTTATCTTTCACTTTAACTCCAAATAAATAAACTCCAGTTATATTACGATTTTATCTTCATTTCAACGTCCAGAAAACACAATGACTTTTGAGAGTCTTCAAATATGAAAACAACTAGTAGAAACTTGTCGTCTCAGAATTGATAGAATTTAAATTGTGTGGCAGTTCAAATACTTATTAGAATGGTTAATCTTTAACTTAAACTTCCTATGCTAAGGAAAAAAGTAGGGAAGCTATGCAAACAAAAATATTGACCCTAAGTCAAAAGTGTTCAATAGAACATTCAACACCTGTATATGTCAGGTTTTGGAGTTAATTATTTCGAGAAATTTAAAGCTGTTTGAATTTGTTTTTTTTTTAAGGATTAACAGACTTCCAAGTTGAGAGCCAAAATATGCTTTAAAAGAGGTATTAGAAATACCGCCCATTAAGGGCGATGAGGAAAAATGACGACTAACATCATATAACTTATTTTTACTTTATGAATTACAATTATTGTTTTTATATGTTATGTAAGACAGCAAAATTCAGCCTTATCCGTATTTTTAATAAACTGTTTGTACAATACTGATTTAAAAAAAAAATGAACTATCTTTCTATTAATGTGAAAATATCTTTTTCAGTAAACAATAATCCTATGATTTCTTTCGTTGTTTTGTTCAAATGTAAAAAATGACTCGTGACTTTAAAGTAAGTATTGGATTTTGTTCCAATTCTCACGAAAAGAACGTCACTTCTCCAAATGTTTGCTTCCAATTAAGATACCTAATTAATTAATGTGCCCTATAAACAAAATACTACTTTTTCAATCCTTCTTTTTAACTTTTTTTTCAAAAATAAAAAAAAGAACTCTCACTCACTTTTTTAACGATGGACGTATGGTAAACCTATTAATTCATTGAAGCACTTATATAAAACCGCACTTAATCAGCAAAAATAAGCTTGATTAATGGATAATTATCCAGAAACAGCCACTTAATGGTTGACACTTTGATCGGAGCGAGTACCATACGGACGGACTCGCTTTACCTACCATCATCATCGGACACAAAACATTATAGACTTTTATTTTTCGAGTATTGAAGGCATTTCAACTTTCAAGTCCATGCATTAAGTTCTTTTTTTTTATTCATACAACACTCTCAACATCAACAACACTTATAAAATACCTATGTACCTACATAATATTGAAATGGAAAAAAAAAAAAAAAAATTATATTGAATACAATACGAAAAATAAAAACTCTTCCTTTTACAATTAAAATCCATTCCATTCAATTTGCATTAATAATAATAAATTGTATAAAGCGATTTTTATTTTGTTGTTATTATTTTTCTTCTCAGAGAAGATAATCACTTTTGTATACCACAACCTCTCTATAAATATACAATAATCTTTAGTTAAAAATATATATAAACGATATTGAGTAATTAATTCGATTAAAATATTTTTTTTATTTTTTTATTTTTTAAATAAAGTGTAGGTACTTTGCAGCTTTTGTTTTTGATACAATAATCTCGAATTAATTTAATTTAATAAAAACCTTTGCAAATTTTTTAATGCTGGTCTTCTTATTTTGTAAAAATTTATTTTATATAATTCAATAATATTTATTGTGTGAATTTTTTCAAGCGTTAATAAAAGATTTATTTTTATTTTGTTGGTGTTGATATGTTTATTAATTAAAAATATGTAAACAAAAAATGTATCTCAAATTTGTTTTGATATTTTATTGTTTTTGTTATGGAATTGCATTTAAACAAAGCTACGTTGAAACACATTTACATTTCTTGAAATGATTGAGCCTATTGTTTAATCACCCACCTTTGAAATGATTAAATCATTCGGAGATTAAGAAAGGCGGTGGCGGCTACGGTTTGGTTTTGAATTAACTCTAAACCATCGCACATCTGTCAATTAAGTAAACTTTCTAAGAGTATATAAAATTAATAATATTTATGTATCTACTTTCTTATTAAGAAAATAAAAATATAAAACTCATCAACGATGAAAATGAAGTAGTTATGCAAATTGAAACCCGTGAACCATGTAATATGCTCTAAGCCAGGCCAGTGTTAAGAAAGCAAACAACTTTATTTTATTTTGCACTTCGTTCATATTCAGACAACTTCGTGAATTGGAGATTTTTTTCAGACAACTTTTCATTGTAGTGAAATAATAATTAAAATCAATAAAATAAATATAATGATTCCCACACTTATGTATATTTGGGCGTCGGAGTTATGAAGAAAATACGTGTTGAATTTATCTACCGTAATTCAAGTGGTGCAACAACGACCTCTTGTGGAAAAGTTTTGGATTTTTTTAAATTAAATAAGTGAGAAAACTGTCTATTGAATTCCATGTGTTGAACAAGCATCAGTTTCATGACTTGCGTGGAATATTTGTATTTATGAAATACGTTAATCCACTTATATCTCATTTCAAAACTAACATAACATTTAAAGCTTTCAGATTTGAGAAATTTCCAATTGTAGAAAATTAATTAAGAGGATTGTTAGCGCCATAGCAAATCTGCTAAAAATTGCTCCAAGGGGTAAATTTCTTTTTGAGCTAACCTAGCTCAGATTGAAATATTATCGACAAGGAATAGATTGGTATGAAATTGGTTTATTGATAACACTAGCTATTAAGCAGATCTCCAAATACTCCCTGTGAGGACTAGGAGCTGTGAGATTTATGATGTTAAGTTTGGAGGTCATAAAATTCTATCAAGCCAGGGAAAAAACGTACACAAAATCTTTAAAACCTGCTTTGAATATTTTTTTTTCTGTCAATTTGAACGGAATAGCTGTGGACCCAAATGACTCCCTTGAGGTACACCAAAATTGGCCTTAAATTGACATGAAGGGTTACTCCTAAACATGACGCTATAATATCCATCGTTAAGTGTAATTTTATTTAATTTATTGAGAAGAATTTCATGACTATTTGTTAAATGAATTGCTAGAGATGCAATTGACTTAAGGTTGTTTTTCGAATGCAGCCAAACCAATAGTAGAAAATTGTAATAAATTAGTAATCGTAGATCTTTTTTTTTTCAAACCAATGTTTATTTCCACATAGAATAGAAGAACAATTAAAAGATATTATGCCACAGAGAAGCGTTTCAAAAATTGTTTTAATATCATACAATTTCGCTGTAGGATGATAATTCGTAATTAAATTTGTCTAACCTTTTTTATGGACTGGCGTAAGATATAAATATTTCCAAAGATCTAACAGTTCAATTATTTGTGTTTTTTTTTATAAATCAAAAACCAAAAAAAAAATATACGTACCGAAAATAATAACGTTAAAGAATAACGTTTTCGACATTCTGTATTTGTATTTTATTTATTTCAAAAATCGCTTACAAGGCAGGACATGAGTCTTATAAAGTGTTGCAAGCCTTTAAATTAATTTCAGAATTTGAATACAAATTATAAAACTAATACTTCTATTTACATATTTATATAAAAAAGAGGAAATTTAACATCAATTATTTGCCAAATAGTTGAAAAGTAAAAATTTAAATCTACTTATGTATCGAGGTAATATTAAAACAAAGGACCTTGTTGAATGAGGGAAATTCAGCTTACCGTATAGATAATCAGGTTGTTGTCTTTGGATGATTTCATGCAGGTAACTCAGAGAGCGAAAGTTTATCAAACTGTCAAGGCTACAACTAGACATCCAACGCAGATCACATATCCAAAAATGGATAACGACGTAGATTATAAATATAGCAAGCAATATTGTTGTAGCCACATTCAATTTGCGGCTAGTCACACAGTCTAGTTTAGAAAAGATTTCACACCCATACAGCACAATTGGTAGTGTAAGGGCCTTGGCAAGTAGCAGTTTAGTTTTGTTTGGGATGAAATTTCGAGTGACTTGAAGAAGGCGATAATTCCATAGACTTTACCAATGGCACTATTAAAGTATTCATCCCAAACGAGAGTGCGATTGAATACTACTCCTAGGTTTCTAGCAGTGCTAACATATTCAATGGTTTCGTCGTCAAGTTTCAACAGGTTTAAACCCGATATATTAAAGTTTTTGCGATAGATGGGAAAGTATGTAGTTTTTACAGGGTTAAGGCAGAGATCGTTCTTTTTTGCCCACTGTGAAATGCGGAGCAAATCCTCATTCATTAAAGCTACGGCATCATTTTTAGCCCCAAAAGGTCGACTTATGAGGAGCTGCACATCATCAGTATAAAGATGAATTAAACAATCGTTGTCAACTTGTGGTAACTCATTTATGTAAATTGAAAAGAGGATTGGTCCAAGGATAGATCCCTGTGGCACTCCACTCAAAACATTGAGAAATGTGGACGAGTATCCATTGGCCACCATGCATTGTTGCCTTCCGCTGAGATACGAAAGAACAAGCTTACAGGACTCTAAAGAAAACCCAAAGTTAATTCGCAGCTTTCTACAAAGAATTGAGTGGTTAACAGTATCAAAAGCCTTTAAATAATCTAACAGTGTTAGTAATGTGACATGATAACTGTCCATAGCCATACTTATTTCATCAGTTACAAAAAGTAAGGATTTGAAGCTTCGCTTAGGTCGAAAACCAGACTGATAGGTTGTTTATTGTAAGATTGTAATAGTTTTTTCAAACACCTTCGAAAGAAACAAAAGAATGGCAATCGGCCGAAATTCTGTAGCAGTACCTGTTTGCTTTTTGGATATGGAGATAATCTTAGTCTTCTTCCATTCTAAAGGAAACTCGGAAGTAGTCAATATGCTGTTAAATATGTAGGTTAGGGTCCATTTGGTCCAGGCCAGTAACATTAGATTTAATCGATATTATTGCCTCTACAATGTCTTCCTCTTGTATTCTTATAAAACTCAAACAGCTGTTGATTGCAGTTGGTTTATCCTCAGTAAGGGAACTAACGGGTGACGCAACGTTTAAGGGCATGGACGTAAACTTTTTGTTAAGAGCATCACAATCGACGTCACCAACAGGCTTTATAAATTGTTTGCCAATACCGATTTCAAGCAGGTTTTTCCATAATTTTTTCCTAGAGGTTAAAGAACCAAGTTTGTTTTCATAATAAAGTCTTTTTGCGGTTCTGACCATTACGACAACTTGATTACGCAGTCTGCAATACAATTTGTGAAAGTGCTCCAGTGTGTAACGTCTCCATTGACTGTAGGCGGCATCTCGTCGTGACATCAGAGCAGAGATGTCGCTATTTAGCCAAGTTGGAGCCGTATGCCTAACGACAAAGGTTTTAATAGGAACATGCCTCTCAAAAAGCTGATTTACGTTTTGACGTAAAAACCTGACTTGATCATTTACATTTTACATTATATAGTGAGTTCCATTCTACGCAGTCAAAACCGCTCACTAAGTCAGACGTGTTTAAGTTTTTGAAGTCTCGGTATTGAAAAAATAGTTGACCAACCTGAAAAAATAAATCCAAACATACAAAAAGTAAATCGTGCTTGGAAAAACCAGGTGCTAAAAGCTGGCTGTAAAGCATAACCTTACCAACATCGCTGGCAAAATACAGATCTGGTAGCCAACTAGACTCTTTGGTGAAGTGGGTAGCAGTGGAACAGTTAACGGGACTCAGATTCAGCGCCTTAAATACATGAAGGAAATTTTCAGCTAAACGCTTATCCAACAGATTAGAGTTGAAATCACCACACAATATATTATAAAAAAAGCAAGAAGAAATTGTCTCTAACGTCGTAACCAATGGTATTATGCTAATATGGTTGTATAGTCTGTAAATTGATCCAACTAAATAATTTTCAGAGTTACAAAAAATACTGACAAAGGCATATTCAAAAGGACAATCCGGTGAAATTTTCAGAAAAATCGAAGTAACAGTTTTGTTCCAAAAATAAAAAAAACACTGCCGAATGTTGGTAAAATTTAATTTAAGAACGAAATATCTTTTCAAACTAATTGTTTTATGTTATAAAAATATTGTTTTTAAAATTAATTAAAATGTTTAGTACAGTCCAACTAGCAGTTTTCTTATAAAATATATGAATCCATAAAAATTATTACTTAAAATTGGTAAAAACTTTTGTTCTATTCAAATATTTCGAGAAGAAATGAAGGTATTGACTTGAAAATTATTTCATGCCATGCAAAGTTTTGTTATTACGTGAAATAATTTTGTTAAAAACATCCAATATCTTATAACATATAAAAACTTTCAAAAAATGTCAAAATTGGTAAACATTTGTTTTCGACTTAAAATCTAGTTTACAAAAACAGATTTTGAAAAAATTGCGAGGAAGTTAAGGATATGAAAAAATAATATTAAAAGTATAAAGTGCGTATACGCCTAAGTGAACCACTCGTACGTATTTTCGTAAGTCCGCAGTTTCGACATGCTTTTTTCCGCCGGCCAATAAAACCCGCAGTGATTTTGTCTGAAAAAAATGTCTGTATACTGTTATTAAGTGCTTATGAAAGTAATTTTACCATTTTAAAAACAAAATTTAACTATTTTAAGAAATCGAAACAAAATTAGACATTTTTAATCATCAAATAGTATCTAAACAATATTAAAGATTGTTCGAAAAAAGTTATCACGTCGGCCTAAAATGCAAAGATATATGTTCTAAACTGATAAAATCCAAGTTAAGAAAATAATTTTTAGGGACACTTTCATAAGAATCCTGTAGACTTCTCTGAGATAATTTAAATTCTTTGTTCTTAAAAGTTCTTAAAAAAAGCTAAAAAATCCTAACTTCTAAGTTTTAATTCAATGGTCCCAAAGACAGAAAAGAGACAGATTCGCCGGACCTATTTGTTTTGACATTTTTGCCATCGTAATGTCATGTTAGATTTATATTTTGAGTTTAACATTTTACGAAGGCAATACTTTCCATATCAGGTAGTTCCTATATGTCGCAAGTAAAAGTAAATAATTCAATTTTATCTGTTTAAATTTATGAGAATGTTTATTAGTTCCTTTTTATATTTTAAACTTTCTTCAAATTCATGTAGAATTTTGTTTAAATAGATAAACAATTTTAGAACAAAACAAACAAAAGAAATTTAATAAATCAGAACAAAAAATCTCATAACACAATATCTAAAAAATTCTGACCCAAATTATAAAAATATAAATTAAATCAAATACCACATGATTTGTTATTCTTTTGTATCGATTTGTTTGGATTAACATAATTTTTAATATGACAATAAACTAAACAAATAACTAGATATTCTTATTCTTTCATTTAATATTAATTTATGAAGAAAACGAATTTGTTTAAATAGCTGCTAGATTATTCTGTCTTTTTTTCTTAATCTCAAAACTTGAAGAGATACAAAAATGTGAGTCATCTGTGGTTCTGTTTGAAAATTTGTATTTAATTTTCACTTTTGTTTCATCCAACAAATAGTTGGCCAAGCTATCAATAAAATAATTTTCGAAGAAATCAAATTGTTTTTGAATTAAAAAAAAAAAAAATTTTAGTACTGTGTGTTTTTTTTTTAATTTGTCGCCATAAAAATATGTTAAAAGCAGTAGAGTTGTTATTAAGAAAATTGAAAGTAAAGTAAGTAAGTTGTTTTAAATTGTAAATTTAAAATTAAATATTGTTTTTAACATTCGGTAAAATTTTAAGAAAGATTTAATAGACAATTTTCGTACAAAAAATAAAAACTTAAAAAAAAAACGATACTAAAAATTTACTTCCGACTCAAATATCAAAAATTCAAACTAATTTTATCTCACAGAAAATATTTCAGTAACTTTTTAAAAAGAGTACGCAAAATTGTTAAACATTGATGTTCGGTTGTCGATATCTTGTAAACAATAGAAAATTGACTTCTATTTAGTTTCATTCATCCAATTTGTATTTGTTTATATATAAAATAAAAGCTTTTAAGAAATGCTACTAAAATTGATAAAAATTGGTTTTCGACAAAAAATCTCGTTTACAAAAATAGATTTTGAAATCAAACTATTTTATTAAATTCAAAATTTAATTTTTTTAGAATAATTTAACTGACAACTTTTTTAACAAAACATTAAACCTTCAAACCTAAAACCCAGACTCTTTTGAGATTTAATTTTAGTTCGAAGGAAAAAGAAGTATTCGATCAAAAAAATTGCCTCGATAAGGAATTGTTACCTTTTAAAAAATAGATTATATTTTAAAATTAAATCTTCGAAGGCTCCAAGTATTACTTTAAACTAAATCCAACACCATCGTAGTTGTGAATACCATGTTAGAAAATGGTTCAACAACGGATCACTACTTAAACGAATACTCATGAAAACCCTATTTGAGCGACTTATTTTACCTAAATTAGAAAGAAAACCCAATTGTACATGATAAGTGCTTATGTTATAAGCTTCGAGTACCAAATTAAAGTACTATTTGGGGGAACGGCCTAGTCACTGATAAAGCTTCGGTTCCAGCTTCGGTTCCCATCGATCACCGAAATCAAGGATCAGCAAGCGTGGTTAGTAGACAAACGGAGGACCGTCTCGAAACCTACCGCGTGCTGTTGTCATGTCTTCTTTCTGTCTGTTTTTCTTTCTCTTATGTCTTTCTGTCTTGTATTAATGTCTTGTGTTGTTATCACCTTACATAGTCTAGTCGCTCAAGGTTCTACTCTGTACATTTATGTTCTGAGTAGTGTGTTATGTAATGTAAAGTACTATTTTCTCAAAACTGCATGTACCCTTGTTTTTAATCTGTACCATTTTATTGAACCTATAAAAATAATAAACTTTCCTTGGGTCTATTGGTCATGGCCTAAAAGCGCTCCACCTAATTTAATATCTTAACAAAAGGATTCCAATACATTTTGGACACATTTAAGTCCTAAAATATTTTCCCGACTTACTTAATATTTAAACTTAATTTTTACTGTTTCTGGTCTAAATATTTTTATTCAACGAAATAAATTGGTATTCTGCCTCATTGAAAAAATTAGTTTATTCAAAATTATACTTAATCTTTTAAATACTAAATGTACATTATACGTGTAAAGGGTGTTCCAAAATGAACGAAAGATTAAAATTTGCCATTAATTTGACAGTAAAGTGTTATATACTCTAAAGTTTAAATTAAATTAAATTGGGTGGCGCAACAGTCCGTTGTGAACCAGGGCCTAGTGACTTACAACTTTCAACCATTCCTGTTGCGAGTACTGTTGTGAGAAAAGAAGGGACCTACAATTTTAGGACGAATCCGAACGGCTAATTTGAGAAAGCACTTTTTCATGACAAGAATTACTCTTGAAGGATTTGTCAATTCCTCGCAAGAGGTAGTACCCGCAAAAATTATTTTTTTTTTTTGAAATTAAGGTGGCACAGGCAGGGATTGAACCCAAGACCCTTTGCATGGCAGTCCAACGCACTAACCATCATGCGACGGGTACTTTAAAGTTTAATGTTAGTAAAAATGGAGCGTTACTCTTTAGAAAGTTCTTATTATTGAAAAATGTTTTAAAAGTTACGAAAAACAAATGCATCCACAACGTGTCACTGTTTGATGTGAATTGGCGTATTAGGAATAATTGGACCATTTTTTTTTTTTGAAAATGAGGCTGGTCAAGCAGTAACTATGAATGGTGATCAATATCACGTAACAAGTTCTTTTTGCCGAAATTTGATACTGATGTGGCCAATGTGTGGCGTCATATGCCATACAGACTGTGAAATTCTTCAATTACTGAGACATATCCAGGTCGTGTACTCTCTTGGGTCAATGATTGGAATTAGTCCACTAACTCATATTTTTAATCGGTTATTTAAAATCACAGGTCTATGTCAACAAGTCCACAAATACGTGAGCTTCATCCATACTATGCAGAATGACCATAGAAAAAATGTATTTGCGTATGCAAAGACTTGGAGGCCTTTTTCTGTAATGGATACATTCAATTAAAAATCCTTTTATGTTTACTTTTTGATTCAGTAAAGAAATTACATAAAATAGAAGTTAATTTGGTGACACGCTTTACATTCGACAAAAGATGGACCTACGGTTTTAATTTGTTGTGATAACCTTGTAAATTCATAGGATTTTAAACTTTCATAGCTTAAAATTCGGCAAATCAAAACGATACAAAATTCCAAATGGGTAACACTTTTTAACATCAGTACAAAAAAGGTCCTAGAATTCAAATTCTCCGAAATTTAAATTGTAGGTTGGCTTATTTTTCAGAAAATAAGTTCTTAAATTATATATACACCAATTTGAAAACGTTCTTCTGGATTGAAAATGCTTTTTTCAGGGTTATATTTTTTGTTTGAAGTGTGAATGCAGTTATCTTAGCAACCCGCAGTAATAAAAATAATTTTTGAATTAAGAAATTGAAGAACCAATTCTGATAGTTACAGGTTTGAAAAGAAACATTTGAAAGTATTTTAACATCCTAATATATCTTAACATTTTACTTAAATTTAAATCATAAAATAGTTAAATCCAAATTACTTTTGAATTTCTCAAATTTCATATCAGTTAAAGATTCGTTACGTAGACCAAGTCTTGTATACTTTACTCATACGAAGGTGTTAACTTTTAAATATATAAGACTAAATATTTAGAAATTTCAGTATAATAAACCTTTAACATTGTTTTTGATTTTGCGCCAACATTTAAAAAATAACCTTTTAAAGCTTTTTTCAAAACACAACAACAGACAGTTCAATATTTAGAACCAAAATTGGTATTGGATTGAATAAAAGGTGCCATGACATGACACCAAGATATTGGGTTATTTTTGTGAACTAACCTTTGACTACCAGTTTCTCAAATTATTGTTCCAAATTAATTCAAAATATACTTAAACAATAAATACTAACCACAAAACCTATCAATTTTTTCCAAGTACACCAAGCTAAATGAAAACTACCAATTTTTTTTAATAACTTGTGAAATCACTGAAAATTCTATTTAAATAATCAATAAATCGATTTCAACCAACAAATCAAATGTAACAAAAAAAGGCCTTGTAATCAAAGTATCTAATCCATTGTTTTCATTTTAATTGTTCTGTTGTTGATTACAAATTATTATACTCTATTTTTTGTTTCTTTATTTATAATTAATGATTGCATTTAACAGCTGATAGCTTGTTGTTAAGTGTGTTCCTATTAAAATTAATCGATAAATATACTTACTACCTCTGTTTTTCTTCCAATATTTAATTAAACAAAAGCAAACCTTTAACTCATATAAAATACTAGTTATTGTTTAACTGTTTCTTCTACATAAATTTTGAACTTTTATTTTGCAATATCTTTTAATATTTCTCAATATTGGAAGTAAAAAGATTAATGAAAAGGCATCTAAAGTATAAATAAAAAGATACATACTCAATGCCATCATCAGCCACAGGAATCCTACCACAAAAATCATGTTTTTGCGGTGAAGATAATTTACGACTTCTTCAATCCAAAACTAGTTCCTTTATTGAAGTTCTTTTCAGTTAATCCAATAACTCCAATAACTCGATTGTAATGCACGACTTTTTCTTTAAACTTCAAAGCTTGGTTTAGCTTCTTATTTTTTCTTGTGTGTTAACTTACACTTGACAGAAATTAAATTCACATTTCATTTAAATTTTCATCCGAAACAAAAGAGAAAAAATATCTAATAAAATCACAGAAATCAATTTCACAAATTAATCACACAAAAAATTCACTGATTAATTTCCAATTCAAAAAATCTATAAGATATAAAACACACCAAACGATGAAGATCTCGAACTTAAGGTTAACCAACGACGACGAACGAATCCAACGATAATGGTCTTGAAGTCTTTTTAATAAAACATGCAAATCGTTAACTCTTAAAAGATGCGATCAAAGCTATATACCACGGATACGTTCTCGATCGACGACGGCTTAAAAGACACTAAAGCTTTCATGTTACTGTCTTGGCAAATTTAATAGTAACGAAAGTGAATTCAATAAAAAATACTAACAAAACAAAAACCGACGACTCTAACTCGAAGCGACGACGACGACGGTCGAGATACTCAACAAACCGTTAACAGTTAATGCATCAGCTCTTGGATATGACGACAATACGACGATACGATGGTAACAATCTTGAGAAACTCCAGAAGCAGAAAAGACTTAAACTGCTTTACCGACTAAATTACCGGCTTTTTCGTTGTTTCTTTCAATAAAGTCAAGAGAGAAGTTT
This sequence comes from Eupeodes corollae, assembly GCF_945859685.1. NCBI lineage: Eukaryota > Metazoa > Arthropoda > Insecta > Diptera > Syrphidae > Eupeodes > Eupeodes corollae. The sequence goes on from NC_079147.1 coordinate 33,810,940, forward strand.
GTTTACTTCAAGCTCTTTCTTAACTTTAGAGCTCTTAAAAAAAATTCAAAGAGAGTTTCAAGAAAATTGATAAAATAACAACGAAATACCGTTACTTATCCAAACTAGAGCCATTCCTCGGTGGCGGCGTCTTCTAATTGAAATGGTTGTCGTAGGTCATGATGATGGATGCAGAAAGCAGCGCCAAAAGTCACCAATTGACGTTTGTTTTTGTTGTTGTTGTTATTTTGACTGTTTGGGTTGAGAGATAGGAATCTTTAATGAAACTACCTGGCGGCACGACTCAAATGGTAGATGGATGCGCCAATCTTCCATCTTCATGAGGCAATGCGAAGCTTCGGAGCTGCTTTGGTTAGAGGTGCTCCACCGCGTGCCACCGCCATTCAGTCGGTAATGGTATTTGGTTAAGTTAGGTATTGGTAGGAAAATGTTTATCTAATTGAATTGTTGTTCAAGGAGATGTGAAAATTATTGACGTTGTTATTATTAAGAGAGATGCTATAAGAGAGACGCAGCAGCAGCGTTATTGAACCGAACACAAAATATAGAAGATTAAAGATTGTCTGCCTTCTTCTGCTGAAGAAGATGCAAAGCTGATCAACTCAATTAGATGGGAATTTTGTATCATCGTTAGTATCTTTAAGTTGTTTTGTTTTTTAGCTTAATTGGTTAGATGCTTGAGTTTTCGATGAAGATAATTACCGTAAGCGTATTGAGTGTTTCTTTTTTTATTACTTGAAAATGTTTAATAGCTTGTTATGCATTGATTTATTGATACAGTAGTGTTTTGATTGATTGATTTTAGTTGAAGTCTTCTGTTTTGAGGAAGAAGAGTTGATCGATCAGTTATTCGGTTAATCACCGAACATGTTTTCTAAAAATGCCAAGATAGATGATGAATCTTTTTTAGTTCCGGTTAGAGATACAAACATCAGTAAATGAGATCAAAAGTTTTGATAGAATGGTTTGTGGATCGATGCAACACGTCATTAGAATGGAGAAAATGTGTATGGTCAGTTGCCTAATCAGAACTCAATTAACTCAACTAACAGGTTTTAGTATTTTAAAACAGATTTAAATTAAGATCCGGATGTTAAAGAAATATATATTAAACATTTAAATGCACTAATGAGGCCTAATATTGTGTTACATATTTTGACAAAATTGTTAGAAAGAAATGGTGAATGGAAGAAAAGTGAAAGTTAAACAACATCAATGAGTTTTCGGTTTTACATTTTTTAAATAGTGTTCAGCAGTTTGGACGTTTTCAGAAGTTGGTTTAAAGTAGCTTTGCATTTCCCCATAAATATTAATCCAATGCAATAAGCATATGTTAGGTTAGGTTAGGTTGATAAACTGGCGATTGATGACGTCATCACAACACTTAGATCAGTGAAGAAAAAGAAATAATTAAAACCCATGCACATGGATTATCTTGTTCTAGCCTAGTAGAGGCTTGGATTAAGTATTTTGGGTTTTTTCCAGAAATCCCTACTAGTTCTTCAAAATTATTGAAGAAAAGTCTGCTTTTTGAGTTTATTTGAAGTGTGGCATATTGCTGGGCAGTGGCATAAGAAGTTGGCTGTGTCTGCTTGTGGTAAGCCGCATTTTTTTCTTTTAATGACCAGTTATTATGCTCACAAGAAATCGTAGAGATTTTTTTTCTAGGTGCTTAATCGAACAAGATCTAGTTTTTTTCTTATTTGGGCCGTAGCACAGGTTTCAAGACTTTTCCGTCTTTCATTCTTAAAGTATCTTGGTAGTAATGATCTGTTTAAGTTATCAATGAAAATGGTAATATCAGCTAGTGATACCGCTATCATTGAAGCCCGTTTTTTGCAGCTATTGTCACTGCCAATATCTCAGCTTGGAAGATACTGCTTTGATCGGGAAATCTTAAGAATTTTCAAGATTGATTGTTTCAATAATTGCATCCGTTTTCTACTTTATCATGTGAGGGACATTGTTCACCCATTCGTTCTTTTCAGGGAAGACAGTTCTAAAGGTTTATTGAAGTTCAGAGAGGGTGTCATGTAATCTGTGCTTACATTGTTTCTACATTCCTGTAGATTCTGCTCACCTCCTACTACATGAGAAGAATGCGATCTAAACTTTTTTGGTTCTCTAATCTATTCGGACCCTAGTTCAATTTTGTATCCAGGATTACTTCTCCCAGCTATTAAGCTTGATCTGATAATTTGAGTAGGATTCCATCTATATTAAAAATAACATACTCTGGTATTGTCCTCTTATTAACTTCCCATAGGAAGTTATTGTAATGGGTCCGATTTGTCAAATTGAAAATTTTGACATTTCTCGACGTTTCAAGGTCCCTAGAGTCGAAATAAAAGATTTTTAGAAAGATGTCTGTGCGTGCGTGTGTACGTACGTTCGCGACGTTTTTTTCGTCGTCCATAGCTCAAGAACCAGAAGTGATATCGATTTCAAATAAATTTTGTTATACAGATAATAAGGCAGAAAGATGCAGAAAGGGCTCTCAAGAAAATTGCGTGGGTGGTTTTTTTACCATAGCAGTTTGAAAAAAAGGTGAACATTTTGGTTAACCCTTAATATCTTACGAACCAAAAACGCTAGAGATTTGAATTAAATTTTATATAATATATTGTAATGTGTTACCAAACAGGTATATTTTTTGAAAAAAATCAATTTAAAGGTTTTTTTTCTAAATCAATAAAACTGAAAAAAAAATTTGTCACCTCCAAAATTTTACGACTGAAATATGATTTCATCTCTAAACCAATTTTGTGCAACGAAAAATAATGTTTTTGGTATCTGATAAAATTTTGAGAAAAATCGAATTGACAGTTTTTTTTACAAAAAATAAAAACCTGAAAAAAAAATTTATAAAAGTTGGTAAAAATTGATTTTCGACTCAAATATCTCTTCAGAAATTTTAAATATTGGCTTCAAACTAATTTTATCTTATAAGAAATATTGTTTTCAACATTTGGTAAAATTTTTTAAAAATTCGAATTGACAGTTTTTTTACAAAAAATAAAACTCAAAAAAAAACAATACCTACCAAAACTTGGTGAAAATTTACTTTCGGCTCAAATAAAGGGTGATTTTTTTGAGGTTAGGATTTTCATGCATTAGTATTTGACAGATCACGCGGGATTTCAGACATGGTGTCAAAGAGAAAGATGCTCAGTATGCTTTGACATTTCATCATGAATAGACTACTAACGAGCAACGCTTGCAAATCATTGAATTTTATTACCAAAGTCAGTGTTCGGTTCGAAATGTGTTTCGCGCTTTACGTCCAATTTATGGTCTACATAATCGACCAAGTGAGCAAACAATTAATGCGATTGTGACCAAGTTTCGCACTCAGTTTACTTTATTGGACATTAAACCAACCACACGAATGCGTTCAGTGCGTACAGAAGAGAATATTGCGTCTGTTTCTGAGAGTGTTGCTGAAGACCGTGAAATGTCGATTCGTCGCCGTTCGCAGCAATTGGGTTTGTGTTATTCGACCACATGGAAGATTTTACGCAAAGATCTTGGTGTAAAGCCGACCGATAAATTTTGTTCAGCGATGAGGCTTATTCTGGTTGAATGGCTACGTAAATAAGCAAAATTTCCGCATTTGGAGTGAAGAGCAACCAGAAGCCGTTCAAGAACTGCCTATGCATCCCGAAAAATGCACTGTTTGGTGTGGTTTGTACGCTGGTGGAATCATTGGACCGTATTTTTTCAAAGATGCTGTTGGACGCAACGTTACGGTGAATGGCGATCGCTATCGTTCAATGCTAACAAACTTTTTGTTGCCAAAAATGGAAGAACTGAACTTGGTTGACATGTGGTTTCAACAAGATGGCGCTACATGCCACACAGCTCTCGATTCTATGGCTATTTTGAGGGAAAACTTCGGAGAACAATTCATCTCAAGGAATGGACCGGTAAGTTGGCCACCAAGATCATGCGATTTGACGCCTTTAGACTATTTTTTGTGGGGCTACGTCAAGTCTAAAGTCTACACAAATAAGCCAGCAACTATTCCAGCTTTGGAAGACAACATTTCCGAAGAAATTCGGGCTATTCTGGCCGAAATGCTCGAAAAAGTTACCCAAAATTGGACTTTTCGAATGGACCACGTAAGAGGCAGCCGCGGTCAACATTTAAATGAAATTATCTTCAAAAGGTAAAAGTCATGGACCAATCTAACGTTTCAAATAAAGAATCGATGAGATTTTGCAAATTTTATGCGTTTTTTTTTTTTTTTAAAGTTGTCAAGCTCTTAAAAAATCACCGTTTAGCTTTTCAAAAATTAAAAACATTGGCTTCAAACTTATTTTATTTCAGAGAAAATATTGTTTTCAATATTCAGTAATTTTTATATAAGAATCCAACAGTCCGTTTTTTTCATAAAAAATAAAATCTACAAAAAATAGTGCGCAAATTTGGTAAAAATACATATAGACAAACTTTTAAGCAAGACAAATCGACAGACGGGATGGGAAGTTATCACTGTGGGTCATCCCAGCCTCTTTTTTGTAAAAAGTACTAGATCTGTTTGAAGGAGGTTAATCGCCAAGCAACAGTTTTTTTGTGTTAAGGTAGAAATTCAGGATATATTTGGTTCAGTTGTTTACTTAAAATGGTTAAGAATTTTTTTTTACTGATAGATATTTTAATGGTTAGAACGTGCTTAAATCTCATTTTATGTTTTTAACGTTATCTTTTGAAGCTATTATTGAATTTCTTGAACTTAAGAAATGGAAAGGAATCTTTACGAATAATAAACTACCCGTTTCGTATGTAGCTTCCTAAAGACATTGAATGAGGCAGTTGCACGATTTGTTTCTGAGAAAAAATCCGACAAGAGCTCCAAGTTTTTATGATTTCATAAACGACTATGTAATTTAAGTAATAAAACAAAAACAAATTGTACAAGTTATTTCGAAAATATGAAAACGATTCACACCTTTTATGTAATTAAAGACGTCTCCAAAACGATTTCGATGTTCTTAATAAATTCCTATATAAAGATAAACTGTTCCGTACTTAACCTAATTTGAGGCATGATCGTAAATATTTTTGGATCTATATCAATAGCAAAAAGAATTCAAATTTATATATAGTATATGTGATTTATTTACAAAAAAGCTCCACTGCGACTTTTTGCGACTTTTTTTTAAATCGGTTTAAACGACTCTGATACACCGACTTATTTTTAACCTGTCTGTATTAATAGTTTAATTAATATTGGGAACTTTCATATTAATAAACAAGATGTTAAAGAAGGCCTGCAAAGTCTATGGTGGGCTAAACAGCCTGGCCCTGGCAACATATTCCCCAAATCCCCTAAAAGAATGTACTAGTGTTCTTTCATTGCCAATGTCACTTCTATTTAGAGCTTCAGTTTTTCAATTTTATTTCTAAAAAATGGAAAAAGGCCCTCATAATTCCAGTCCATAAGGCGGGCCCAAAGCAAGATTTAACAAATTATCGACCAATCTGAAAACTCTCTGTCATTCCTTAACTTTTTGAAATTTTTCTTCTAAAACACAACAAATCTTCTAAATTTTAGCAACAGTGTTGTTGATTTTCTCGAAAGGGGATCCCAATGTGATGTTATGTACAGAGATTTTGGCAAAGTCTTCGATAGAGTCGATCACTATATTTTGATTTACAAGTAAAAGCATTTGGGTCTCCATTCAAATCTTCTTATAAGGTTAAGGTTCCAATCATATTTTTGTGACCGTAATCAATTTGTTCGCATTAATAATATAAACTCACATCAAATCAACGTTTCCTCCGATGTTCCTCAAGAAAGCCACCTAGGTCCTCTTCTTTTTTAAATTCTCATCAAACGTTCCCCTTCACATTCACTTTACAGAAAACTTTTGCTTGCCTATGACTTTAAAATCTACCGCCGAATTAATTCCATTTCAGACTGAATACTTCTGTATTTTACACTTATAAAATTAATGATACATCATCCCTTACTAGAATTTCCGATAAAAAAAGTAGTATATTTGATCAAAAATTAAGCTTTAACATTTACATTTACTACATGGTACCTAAAGCTAATTAATTGCTGGGTTTTACATCGAGGAATTTTAGGGAGTTAGTAAAAATTGATTTCCGAAACAAATATCTTGATAACAATTAAATATATTTTGCTTCACTTATAATTTTAAAAAAAATGCAACTGTCAGTTTTTTAATACAATGAAGAAGATGAAATAATTGACTTCAAAATTATGTGAACAATTAAATCTGTATTTTAAAAAATGTCTGCTAAAATTAATGAAAATGGTATTCGACAAAAATCGTCGGGAACAAAACCAGATAATGTTTAATCAAGTTTATTTTGTGATATGCATGATACTGTTGCTAACTTTAAACAACAAAAAACTGAAGAGAAATGGTTTTTGACTCAAGTATTATGGAAATAAAGAAAGATATTGACTTAAAATTTGTGTCACAAAAAATACTGGCGCAAAATGTTTAACAACCTATTGTGAAGGGTTAAACAATTTACTAGTTAGTAATTTGCTTACTTTTTTCCAATTTAATAGCGAATTCAAATTTAAAAATCTTCCTTTTCATTTTGTTAACTAGTAAATTACTAACTCCCTTTTATTAAAAAAAAGGGCTTTCGTACATGTTTAAACAGTGACAGTTGTTCAAATTAAACAAAACAAACACACTTAAACAGACCTTTTTATTAAAATTTGACTGGACCATTCCGTCCACTGATCTTATAAAAATATTTGTATATTTGTATGTCATATGGATTTAGCATATTGCTAAAAGTTAAAGTAGCCATTCTGTGATTTCAACTTTAGCAAATTGTTAAGGAATAGTAGGATGTTAAAATCGTTTTAAACAGGGTAAATAATCTTTTAAGCTTAGAAAATTGCTTTAACATTTTACTAAATTTGTAGCCATTTTCTTTTGGAAAGATTAAAAGATGGCTCATGTAAAAGATTGTTATCGCTTAAATAAGATTTTCAAATAAACATTTTTCGATCGGAAAACCAATAAAAATTCTGGCTAAATTGTGCCAAACATTTCTGCGAAATCAAATTTTTCTTTTTGGAGTTGATTATCATATGACCATAAAGTTTCGAATTGACGTTAACGGTCGTTTTCGAAGAAGTAAAGTTTCTTACTTCTGATCCTAATAAATACACAATCAATAAATTACCGGCTCTTGGTACATTAGACCATTGTATCGTATCTGCAAATTCCTCATGTGTAAAAAACCCAGTTAAAGAAAAAACTCCTATGAGAACCGTTTGGCAATATAAGAAAGCCACCTGGGACGATCTCAATGAATTCTTCAGGAACTTTAACTGGTCACTATGCTTCCTCGATAGTGACGTGGATTCCAGTGCAGATATGGTTACAAATTTAATTCTTTGTGAAATGAGAAATTTTATCCTGAATAAGGTAAATTTATCAAACCTAAGTATAACTCATGGTTTAATTCGAGCTGTAAAGAGATAACTAAGATCAGAGATGTAAGTTTTCGGATTTATAAAACAAACCCCAATGAAAAAAACCGGAATAAGTTCAAACAAGGAAGAAAGACTTGTAACATCAAAATTCGACGAACCAAATATTTGCATGACCCGAAATTAAGGAAAAAAATACTACAATGTCCTAAAGGAAGTACAGAGTCATTTGTAAAAAAAAAAAACGTAGGAAACACCACGTCTCACACTCGGTTCCAACGCTCGTCCACAACGAAACTCCCTATGTAAGCTCGATTGATAAAGCCAATTTATTTGCAGCACAGTTTGCTGTTAATTTGACGCTAGCGGAAAGTGTCATAAGTCCTCCTGTTCTTAAGATCGTAAACGGTTCTATGGGACGAATATTCTTTCGCACTTGTGTAGTTGCAAGAGTACTGAAAGACCTTGACATAAACAAATCTGGTTGCCCGGATAGTATCTCCCCAATTGTTCTGAAGAGGTGTTCTTCAACGCTGGCAAAACCACTGCGTAAGCTTTTCCATCTTTCCTACTCTACAGGTCTCTTTCCGTGTGGATGGAAAACAGCAATTTTACAGCATGTCCCTAAAAAAAGGCGAATCATCCTTTCCCTCTAACTATTGTCCAATAGCACCCACATCCCTTCTTTCCCAAGTCATGGAAACGCTGATTAATTATCAGCTTTAAAAATATCTCGAAGAACGGAAGCTTCTTAATGACCGACAGTATGGCTTTCTTAGCAATAGGTACACTGGTGATCTCATGGTTCATCTCACCGAACAGTGGAACAAATCTGTACATCGTTTTGGAGAAAGTAAGATTATTGCACTTGATATTTCAAAAGCATTTGATAGAGTTTGGCATCAAGCTCTCTTATCAAAAATGCGTGCTTTTGGCATTAACTAATCCCTTCTTTTTTTGGATTAGAAATTACCTTTCTAACCGTTTAATACAAGTTGTATTGGATGGTTTCATGTCTGAAATTAATTAAATAGATGCTGCTGTACCCCAGGGCTTCGTTTTGTCTCCGACTCTCTTCCTCATATTCATAAACGATCCCTTGTCTACCACTTCTTATCCATGAAACTGATTCGCTGACGACAGCACTCTCAGCTTTTCATATTCGTTTCTAGATTCGCATTGTTGTCCTTCAGATGTGGAACTTCAACGGCAGCCAAATTGCCGAAAATGCTGCTAGGTGCTTAGGATTACTCCGACGCGACGATGCGAGAAATTTGTCACCCCTTCTGATCTGGCTGTAATTTACAAAGCCTTCATTCGTCCAAAACTTAGTATTTTGAACAGGATCCAAAAAAGAGCTTTTAAAATGAGAGGCGATAGAACTATAACCGAAACAATTACGTCACTCGAACACCTCCGCAATGTTTCATGCTTTTCGTTGTTCGACCGATATTTTTATAAACAGTGTTCTGTCGAATTAGCCAGTTGCATTTCCCCCTCAAATAATTCAGCCGTAATACTCTTACTTCTAGGAATGCTCATCAGTTTACTCTTGAGCTCAGTTTCGGACATACTGCCAAGCATTGAGATTCTCTTTTTAACCGCACATTGAGAATGTGGAATGCTTTACCCAGCTCTGTTTTTCCTTATTATTTTGATATTCAAAACTTTAAGATCAATGTGCATCGGTATCTCCTTTTTAAGCCTTCCCTATTTTGCTAAATCTCGCACTGTGTTTAAACTTTTAAAATAATAAGGGTAATCTGTAACCAATGCAGTCTCTTCAAATTTCTTCACAATTTTGCCAATTGCTTGGGTAAATGAAAAAAAACAGACAGATGTCAAATTCCTGCCCTATACTTTTGAAACCACATACTGGATAACCCGTTATTAACCTTCTCTAGTCCTAGTAACGGGATGATCTTAATACTAATAAGTATAAAGATATCTTCAAACCCTATCAGCCTTAGTCACTTCTTAAACATTGTATCTACCTGCCTCAATATTTATACTAATTATTTTCTTTTCATATCTTTTCAGGTAAGCTCACATCTCCATTTATCTAGAGAACCTTCGAATCAATATTATGTAAGTTGACAACATTCTAATTTATGTAAAAACGGATAACAATTCCTAAAGAATCCGAAAGTATTATGTATGTTATTCAATATTTCCTTAATGTACCTTGCTTTGATATTATCCGTTTCTATAGCTACATAACTGCCTTATCTTCATTCCTTAAAAAGTTTTTATTTAAGATTTCCTTCCATTAATGTAATTCCATACATCAAAACTTGTCTCACCTAACCTTAGAAAAATATCTATACAAAGAGTATGTAAAAGGCTTCTTAGACGACAAAATAAAAAAAAAACCATTCAATCGACTTGACTTTCAACAAATATTTATCTAAAACACTATAATTTATTGTTGTTATGACTCCAACTCCCACTTCAACTTCAACACTCGCCACCGAACCTAATTCCACATCTAGCCTTTACACCTTATTCCGTTACAAATTGCGCCCACACGAGCGATAAAGTGTGAAGATTCACGACCAACAACAGACGACCAAAAAGCAAACGTCCATTGTTATCAACTCAAATCTTTTAGCTATATAAAGGTCATTAATGGATGGCGCATGGTGCTTCCGCCCTGGAGTCTCAATCATGGAAACATACACCAAACTCCCATCAACTTGTACCTAGGTACCTAATAAAAGAAGCAACTTTATTTATCATGGCCCATTATTTTAGCTATTTTTTTTTGTTACCGCCTCCTCCCCTCTGGAGTCCATATCTTTTCGTTTTCATTGCATTCGTCGCCTTCCTTAACGTCGGCCGTCGTCGTGAAGGCATGAAGATGAAAGTCGCGTGCCTAACTTTTTATAAACTCTCAACAAGCAACGGCGACGACGAAGACGTTTTCATTTTCAACGAGAAAGATATCTTTTGGTATTTTTCCGATGGGGCATCCCGTAAAAAGCGATAATTCCAAGGTTACTTCACTTATGGGCTTTGAGAGCTTAAAACCAACCTACCTTACTTACCTATCTATCTCTCTTACCCAGTTAAGTCGTGAATGGAAATCAAAGGCATGGAATGGAAGACTGGTTGAGCTATCGACGCGACGACGACGGACTCGACGGCTACGACTACGACATCGACTTTGACGACCGTTGATAATGATTGATGATGGTCTCGAGTCGTGTTGGTTGATGATGATCTTCAGTGAATAATCAGAGCAGTAGTTTATGATATAATTAGGCATTAGTCTAGCCCTTGTTATGGTCATTTCAAAAGTTGTTTTTGTTGCTGTGGTCTTGTCTCGTCAAAAGAAAGTTGGAGTTTTTAACGACGACGACGACGACAGGTTGACATGGTGTGTTTATTTTTACAACTTAATTGAATGTGAACAAATCAAATACAAAATAAAAACAACAACGAAATCTTAAAAAAAACAATAAATAAAGTAAAAGCGTTAAATTAATTACGTTGATTTAACATTCATTGACTTTGCCAATCTTTGACTTTGACAAAATAATGACAAACCAAAATTAAAACTTAAAAAAAAAAACAAAAAAACACCTTACCTTCTATAAAAAGCTTGTTTTGTGACTTATGCCAATCCCAGATTAAATTTATTTATTTTATACTTGAAGCTAAATGCAGATTTGGTGCATTGGAGCAGAAAAAGAGCCGATCGGATTCTGTGGTTTTAGGAATATAAGATTAAGTGTGCCACTTTATAGCTTTTCGGGTACTTGACTTAGCCATGGGAATTAAATCGGTACCTTCTCGTATACGTATAAAGCGGCTGCTGTTTAAGGTCGGTGCAGTGGTGGTGCTTTGGACCAAACCTATCTTTTTGCAATTCTAATGATGTCAAGTGTCAAGGTGGAGTTAGAATATCTGTGTATAAATAAATGTTGAATATGCATCAGTTTTATAATTCATATATAAGAGAAGGGTTTCTGATTTTGGATCTAAGTTGTTTTTTTTTAGTAAATGGAGTAAAATGGGAACGGTTCATATTGTTTTGAATCTTATTTTTTCAGCTCACTTGTCACATAAAATGAATGAGTGTAATTTATCTGATGCGACTTACAAAATAATATAGAGTAGAATTTGGATGTAAGATTTAAAAAGGGCTAGAGCCTGGGAATTTCATTGAAAAAAATACCTTTACAAAATGGAAACAGGTTGTTATTCTTAAGGTTGTGCAAAATTGCAACAGGTTTTCTAATAAGAGTTATTAAGCAGCTTTTGAATCAGTCATCTCTTGACATTTAAAAAGTAGAAACAGTATCATTTTAAAAGTTGGAACAATAAACTCTTTTTATACTATTCGCAAAGCTAATGCATTTTTTAGTAGTTTTAAGGCATTTTATCGGCCGGCAATAGTGAAACGGGTTGACAAATTTGAGTTTTTGGAATCTTAAAGTATTAAAAACGTGCCCGTCGCTGTAGAATAACTAAGAATATGGTTGCTGTACAAAGTAGTATCGCCGAAAAGTTCAGGTTTGTCAATTCTTCGTTTTTATTATTTTGATTTTAAATTTGTACACACTGAGGGCGTTATTAGTAAATAATATGTTTAAACACACTGCGAGCTTTAGGGAAATAATGAGGAGTTAAAAAGGAGATATCGGTGCACATTTGTCTTAAAGTTAAGAATCTCAAAACGAGAGGGACAAATAGAGTTGAATAAAGCGTTCCACATTCTCGATGTGCAGTCAAAAAAAGAATCTCTACACTTTACCGAACATTCGAACTTTTTAAAGACAGGCTGGACAGTTGTTGTTTTCCATCCAGTCGGAAAGATACCTGTAGATTAGGAAACATACAAAATTGTATGCAGTGGTTTTACCAGTGCAGTGTCGCGTCGTTGAAGAATACTCCTTCAGAACAATAGAATATATGCTATACGGTCCAGCGGATTTGAGTATGTAAAGATATTCCAGTACTCTTGCCACTACACCACGAGTGCGAAAGAAGACTTGTCCTATAAAAGCCTTTACACTCTTAAGTACAAAAGATCTCATGACAATCGCTGGCTGGCAGTGTCGTATTAAGAGCAAACTGTGCGACAAGGAAATTCGTTTTATCAATCGAGTTTCCATAGAGAGTCTCAGGAGTGGGAACGAACGTTGGAACCAAGGATAACGTGGTATTAAGTACGTTGATCTTTGTAATGCATTTCTCAAACGACACTAAAGATGAGTTAATACAAAACAAAAGCTGGTTGATAACCAACAGTCTCGAATCGAACGGATTGCCCTGTTGACCTATGAATACTAATTTTCAATGTTTGAAATTTGAAAACATTAATTTGAACGGTGTTTATTGTACGTCTCTACGTGCTACAAAATAAAAAAAATGTCACAATTTTTCAAGAAGAGGATGCTTTTAGTTAAAGTTTTATTTATCAAATATGGATATATTTAATTGTTTAAACAGAAGGAAGCTTCCTTCCTAAAATATTCTTCTATAAAAAATCTTTCTATTTCTCTAGAATGTTTGTGTAAGATCTTAGTATCTTTTCTTAATTATGCAGTTAACAAAGATTGTTAAAGTTTTCCAATAAAAACTTTGTTTAATGCACGAGGTCCTCATAGTTTTATCCGCTGTCATTATAAATATATTTATTTATTATTTCTTCCATTCATTCTTCTTTGAATGGGTACCTTTTAGGGCACGAAGCGTTATTCCTTTTAGAAAAAGTTAATAATTATTTTATTTCTCCGCCTGTGACAAGAGCAACTACATCAACGCATTAGAGGAAGAAGCAAAAGATGCTGCAAATAAGTGCGACAGCAGGACCGATTCCAGAATAACCAAAGAGCTGATCGGTGTACACATCTGAAAGAAGAAGACGGTGGATGAACAAGTCAAAAGGTAGAATGAACATTTTTCCTCTGTTTGAAATCGGAGCAAACAAAGTTCAGCCGATGCCTTCTAAAACGGCCGAAAAAACCAATCCCCGTATCCGGATCGCAACTCCCAGTAAAGATAAGATTAAAACCGAACAAGACATCATCTTCCATATCGGCAAAGCGAAAGCGAAGTTCGGTGTGCTGTCGAAAATTTGGAGAAATAACTCTATCAGCTTAATAACAAAGCTACGACTGTTTCGCACAAATTTCCAAACGGATCCTTCATAGAAGGACTGGTCAGGAACCTATAGACTTTATTATACAAAGGCGTAAGTGGGGATTGGGCATACGCTTTTCGAAAAGTTAACGCCTACATTGCAGGCCAAGCAATGTATTGGAATCCGCTAACATAAGAAGGAAGAAGAGGTGGACGACCGAGAAGCACATGGCGCAGGACAGGCGAGGAGAAATCAGAGTCACTAGGCAAGAGTTGAAGGGAGCTGAAACACATCTTCGGAAACCGCACACGATGGCGCGTATGTGTGTTAGAGGCCCTAAGGGTTCCCCAACGAATTTAACAGAGTTGAGGACCTGAGTAAGGAAGTAGGTATTTAACGTAATATCCTTTGGAACAAAATATTTGTCAAGAGCTTAAAGTGAGTTTTTAAGTTTTAGTTCAGATCTTATAAACACAGCAAAAATATCAGCATGGGCATAGGTGTAATAACCATTGCTGTGTAATCTTCACTCCTAACACATTCTTCAAGCTCATTTGTGTAGAAATTAAACAGCAGAACACTTGATGGATCACTCCGAAGAACACCTTTTGTGTTATTCGACAACGCGTTTTAGAAATCTTAAGTGCATCCATAATTTTTAATGATTAATAGCATTAAATGATCCCTTCATGACATTTAAGGTTAGACAGCAAAGTAATAACCATTTGTTTTTGAGAGACATAGTTGTACGAATTATCAACACATCCCCGGCCTTTCATAAAACCGTTTTGAAAATTTAATTTTGTTTTAGTTTCTTTTAAAGGGTGATTTTTTTGAGGTTAGGATTTTCATGCATTAGTATTTGACAGAACACGCGGGATTTCAGACATGGTGTCAAAGAGAAAGATGCTCAGTATGCTTTGACATTTCATCATGAATAGACTTATGAACGAGCAACGCTTGCAAATCATTGAATTTTATTACCAAAATCAGTGTTCGGTTCGAAATGTGTTTCGCGCTTTACGTCCGATTTATGGTCTACATAATCGAGGCTCATTTCTGGTTGAATGGCTACGTAAATAAGCAAAATTGCCGCATTTGGAGTGAAGAGCAACCAGAAGCCGTTCAAGAACTGCCCATGCATCCCGAAAAATGCACTGTTTGGTGTGGTTTGTACGCTGGTGGAATCATTGGACCGTATTTTTTCAAAGATGCTGTTGGACGCAACGTTACGGTGAATGGCGATCGCTATCGTTCAATGCTAACAAACTTTTTGTTGTCAAAAATGGAAGAACTGAACTTGGTTGACATGTGGTTTCAACAAGATGGCGCTACATGCCACACAGCTCGCGATTCTATGGCCATTTTGAGGGAAAACTTCGGAGAATAATTCATCTCAAGGAATGGACCGGTAAGTTGGCCACCAAGATCATGCGATTTGACGCCTTTTGACTATTTTTTGTGGGGCTACGTCAAGTCTAAAGTCTACACAAATAAGCCAGCAACTAGTCCAGCTTTGGAAGACAACATTTCCGAAGAAATTCGGGCTAAATGTCATGGACCAAACTAACGTTTCAAATAAAGAATCGATGAGATTTTGCAAATTTTGTGCGTTTTTTTTTTAAAAAAAAGTTCTCAAGCACCGTTTATAAACATTGCAACTCATCGCAATACAAAAAAAAACTAGCTTTTCGAAAAACAAAATAGTACGTATGCGCCTCAGTGAACATCTTCAATGTGTTGATGTGTCTGTTTATGTTTTTTGCGCATTATAAGTTAAGTTATTACAAAAAATGTTCTGTTAATCTTGAAATGTAAATACAATAAAAAGATCACTAGAGAGCTCCGGTCATCAATAATAAAAACATGATAAGATAAAGTAATTCGAAAGAAGGGATCCACCTCGGAATGAAGATAGCAAGCTGAACATATGTTTGTATCTTACATTAAGTCATCTCAACGCTGTGTATTAAGCCTCATTAAACCTCGTGTCTGCACCGTTAATTATGGACTGCCCTATGTTGCGAAAACCTTTGACATGATCTTCTTTCCTATAGGTCAAACGGTGTTTACTCTATTGCCAAAATCGGCAGGCTTAATTTATAAAAACAAACAATTGGGTGGCTCAACTGTCTATTTAGAACTAAGGCCTAGTGACTTACAAGTCTGAAACATTCGTGACAAGAAATACTCTTAGAGACTTTGTCGATTCGTTGCAATAGGCAGTACCCGTGAACAAAAAAAACTTTAAATAGCACAGGCAGGGATCGAATTCAAGACAGTCGAACACACAACGACGGGTACTACTCAGGCAGGCTCAATTTGCTATTATTTTGTTTCTCAAAAACTTTTTAATACGCTCATCCATGTCAAAAAAGAGAGCAAAGACAATGCAGTGATGAACAATTGTTTAAATTAAATTATTGGTGAAAAATTAAAGTTTTTTCTAAAATATTTAATTTTATTTTTTGGGAATTTTGTTTTTGGTGATTCGGTAAAAGTTTCAAAAAAAGTCTGAACAAAATCGTCTTCAATATTTCTAGAAATACTTTTCCAAAGCAAAGATGTACAAATACATTTCGAAGACCATTTCACCCCCGCATAAACTGATAAGAACCAATAAAAACGATGTCATCTAATTCCTGTGCAACAAAAATTTACATATACGAGTAGTTTTTGTGTTGAAGTAGGTTTTAGTTGAATTTGAATAAAATATTTGTGAAATTATTTGCCTGCAATTCAATGCACTGCATATCATGGGAATGTAGGCAGGAACTTTTGCTATAGTTGTTCGGTTGGATGGATTAAGTGGTGTTGCCAATTCTCTGCCGAATGTCTGTCTGTCTGTCTGTCAGTTTGGATGTCTGATGTCGATGTCATTGCATGTCACGGAAGGATAAACTGAGCCTTTTTGTTAATTGTTATTATATTTTTTGTGTGTGCTTCTTTCCAAAAAAGGATACCTCCTCACCTGAGAGCTAGGTATTATGATCACTTTCATGGGATGCACCTTTATATGTGGGTACATATTTATATAGTGTAGTCATTCCATCAAAAGTATTTGTATATTTAGAGAAAATTAATTTATTCGAATGCATGAACCGCTCTCGGATGCATGGTGGCAAAATGTTTCAATTAATTTTATTTGCATTTATGTTGACACTACTTCTTGTTTCTGTTTTCGAAAACAAAACTACATCGACGACACCAAAAACGACAGAAAATTCAACCCCAAAATATTTTCGTTGTCGTTGTCAGACGAAGCCGAAGCCCAAACGGATATTGGATATCGGAGGAGAGTTCAGTTCATGATGATGGTGTTTTGTGTTGAGCTTGAGCGATGAATTAATTTTAATGGTATATTTGATGTTATGGGATTTTGTGTGATTTTTGGGGGCCCAACATAAATACACTGTGTTCACAAAGTTCGATATTGTAGAACATATAAATGGCTCAAAATTTGTGCATTGCATACTTTTGGTAAACATATCCCACCTTCCCAACATACCTTACCTAGCCTAGCCATAAAATGTACTATATTATTTATTAATATTATTTTTGTGGTGATAATCTTTTAAGTTGTTATTTGAGGTTTTGGTGTTTACATCGGAAAGATTGGTTATGTGACAAATCATAGCAAATTTTGATTTATTATAATGGAATCTAGAGACTCAATTATCTAAAAATATATTCATTTTTATTTGTTATCAAAATAATTGACTGAGTTGAATTTAAATTCAAAAATAAATACGTTTGGTATGTGTCCTTATGGGAACCACAAATAGAATAGAATAGAATAGAATAGAATAGAATAGAATAGAATAGAATAGAATAGAATAGAATAGAATAGAATAGAATAGAATAGAATAGAATAGAATAGAATAGAATAGAATAGAATAGAATAGAATAGAATAGAATAGAATAGAATAGAATAGAATAGAATAGAATAGAATAGAATAGAATAGAATAGAATAGAATAGAATAGAATAGAATAGAATAGAATAGAATAGAATAGAATAGAATAGAATAGAATAGAATAGAATAGAATAGAATAGAATAGAATAGAATAGAATAGAATAGAATAGAATAGAATAGAATAGAATAGAATAGAATAGAATAGAATAGAATAGAATAGAATAGAATAGAATAGAATAGAATAGAATAGAATAGAATAGAATAGAATAGAATAGAATAGAATAGAATAGAATAGAATAGAATAGAATAGAATAGAATAGAATAGAATAGAATAGAATAGAATAGAATAGAATAGAATAGAATAGAATAGAATAGAATAGAATAGAATAGAATAGAATAGAATAGAATAGAATAGAATAGAATAGAATAGAATAGAATAGAATAGAATAGAATAGAATAGAATAGAATAGAATAGAATAGAATAGAATAGAATAGAATAGAATAGAATAGAATAGAATAGAATAGAATAGAATAGAATAGAATAGAATAGAATAGAATAGAATAGAATAGAATAGAATAGAATAGAATAGAATAGAATAGAATAGAATAGAATAGAATAGAATAGAATAGAATAGAATAGAATAGAATAGAATAGAATAGAATAGAATAGAATAGAATAGAATAGAATAGAATAGAATAGAATAGAATAGAATAGAATAGAATAGAATAGAATAGAATAGAATAGAATAGAATAGAATAGAATAGAATAGAATAGAATAGAATAGAATAGAATAGAATAGAATAGAATAGAATAGAATAGAATAGAATAGAATAGAATAGAATAGAATAGAATAGAATAGAATAGAATAGAATAGAATAGAATAGAATAGAATAGAATAGAATAGAATAGAATAGAATAGAATAGAATAGAATAGAATAGAATAGAATAGAATAGAATAGAATAGAATAGAATAGAATAGAATAGAATAGAATAGAATAGAATAGAATAGAATAGAATAGAATAGAATAGAATAGAATAGAATAGAATAGAATAGAATAGAATAGAATAGAATAGAATAGAATAGAATAGAATAGAATAGAATAGAATAGAATAGAATAGAATAGAATAGAATAGAATAGAATAGAATAGAATAGAATAGAATAGAATAGAATAGAATAGAATAGAATAGAATAGAATAGAATAGAATAGAATAGAATAGAATAGAATAGAATAGAATAGAATAGAATAGAATAGAATAGAATAGAATAGAATAGAATAGAATAGAATAGAATAGAATAGAATAGAATAGAATAGAATAGAATAGAATAGAATAGAATAGAATAGAATAGAATAGAATAGAATAGAATAGAATAGAATAGAATAGAATAGAATAGAATAGAATAGAATAGAATAGAATAGAATAGAATAGAATAGAATAGAATAGAATAGAATAGAATAGAATAGAATAGAATAGAATAGAATAGAATAGAATAGAATAGAATAGAATAGAATAGAATAGAATAGAATAGAATAGAATAGAATAGAATAGAATAGAATAGAATAGAATAGAATAGAATAGAATAGAATAGAATAGAATAGAATAGAATAGAATAGAATAGAATAGAATAGAATAGAATAGAATAGAATAGAATAGAATAGAATAGAATAGAATAGAATAGAATAGAATAGAATAGAATAGAATAGAATAGAATAGAATAGAATAGAATAGAATAGAATAGAATAGAATAGAATAGAATAGAATAGAATAGAATAGAATAGAATAGAATAGAATAGAATAGAATAGAATAGAATAGAATAGAATAGAATAGAATAGAATAGAATAGAATAGAATAGAATAGAATAGAATAGAATAGAATAGAATAGAATAGAATAGAATAGAATAGAATAGAATAGAATAGAATAGAATAGAATAGAATAGAATAGAATAGAATAGAATAGAATAGAATAGAATAGAATAGAATAGAATAGAATAGAATAGAATAGAATAGAATAGAATAGAATAGAATAGAATAGAATAGAATAGAATAGAATAGAATAGAATAGAATAGAATAGATAATAGAATAGAATAGAATAGAATAGAATAGAATAGAATAGAATAGAATAGAATAGAATAGAATAGAATAGAATAGAATAGAATAGAATAGAATAGAATAGAATAGAATAGAATAGAATAGAATAGAATAGAATAGAATAGAATAGAATAGAATAGAATAGAATAGAATAGAATAGAATAGAATAGAATAGAATAGAATAGAATAGAATAGAATAGAATAGAATAGAATAGAATAGAATAGAATAGAATAGAATAGAATAGAATAGAATAGAATAGAATAGAATAGAATAGAATAGAATAGAATAGAATAGAATAGAATAGAATAGAATAGAATAGAATAGAATAGAATAGAATAGAATAGAATAGAATAGAATAGAATAGAATAGAATAGAATAGAATAGAATAGAATAGAATAGAATAGAATAGAATAGAATAGAATAGAATAGAATAGAATAGAATAGAATAGAATAGAATAGAATAGAATAGAATAGAATAGAATAGAATAGAATAGAATAGAATAGAATAGAATAGAATAGAATAGAATAGAATAGAATAGAATAGAATAGAATAGAATAGAATAGAATAGAATAGAATAGAATAGAATATTCTATATTTTATGCAATAGCGTAGAATTGCCTTGTCAAATATCAAAATGAAATCTCTCTTAATAGAGGTGAAGGTATTCAAAATGAAACATCTTTTTGGATAATTAAACGGAACTATAATCTATTTTACCGTTAAAATACCTTTTCTTTAAATGATTGATTTACACAACAAACTCAAAACTTGTAGCAACAGCTATTTACATTATCTGTAATTAAGTATATTTAATATCGTTCCTCTAGTGGACATCGTTCACCCACCTCTAGAGTCCACATATCAATATCATTGCTTACTTCTTTACGGAAACTCTTTTTCAAAGTGCACATAAACCTGATATGTGTTACAAATATTACAAATTATACTTGTTATTTTATATTTTTATAAACAGGAGCAAAAAATAAAGTTCCATAATAACGAATTTTGATACCTCTTGTTCGGGGCTTGAGTCTTCAGTCTTGAATATTTTTTTGAAACTACACTCGACGTGGTCATTGTAACATTCCTCGCGTGAGTGAATGAATATTACTGACGGAATGATGAATGAGCACATATAAGGTTTCAATATCTTAACTAAGTTATATGTTTAAGACTCTTGCATAACGCTCTTCTTCCTCTTCGTTGTCGTTGTGGTCTTCCCGTCCATCGTAGTCATTGTCCGCCGCCGTCGTCTTTTCAATGCAAGTAAGCCTACTTTAAAGTGTAACTTAGGTGTCTGGTTATTGTTTTAAAGTGAATGCACTCTTATAGAATGTGGTGCACTATGTTAGCGTGTTTGCGCCACATTTTTATGTTTTTAGCTTACAATTAAATTTTTATTGATAATTTTAACGTCATGTTTTTGGAAGAAACTACATACAAAACATTAAAAATAAAAATTATCTAAAATGATATTCTGCTTGGTTGGTTTTTGAGATGGATTACATATATGTATGTAACTTTTATGGTTTTTCTTATAGATGAGCGATATTATTTGAAATTTCTGGCCCATAAACTGTGCCCAAAGTACGTTTGGGACCATTAGTATGGTTATCTAATAGAAACACCAAATATAAAAAATGAAACTTGATGTGAAGTATGTTGTTGGTGTTGTTAATTTTTTGTATTTCTAAGTTTTACTCATTAGAGAATATACTCTCGACGTAACGTGTTGCCATTATTCATGTAACTATTCAATATTGGTGAGAAATTTATTATGATTGCTGAAACTTTACAAATTGAAGTGATAGGTATAAATGGATTAGTTTAAGAATAAACACTACTCCTGCGAAAAAACTCTAGAACTCAGTTATGAAAAGTTTAAAAGTGAAGTTATTAGTTTTTCATACGGTTTTAAGAATACTGGTCAGCAAACCAAAACAGAGGGTTGTTTTCGGCCAGAATTGAAATTTAAAGTCATAATTTAAATATTAGGTCAGTTTTTTTTTTGAAATATGCTTCTTTAAAAATGCAAAAACATATAAAACACAGTATTATAATGGCTAGAGTAAAACACGGCAAAATTCACAAATCTTTAACTTCTAATTACAGTTTAAATCATTTTAGTATTGTTCTTAATTCTTAGAAGTTCTGATTAGTTCTCGCATGATTTATTACTTATCATTTTATTCTAAATGAGTTTAAGAGTTAATTTGTAGTTAACACTACAAATTCGTGATAAGAACAAAATATTACTTTTATATCGTTTTACTTATTTCTCTGTAACCGTTTTAGTTTAAAAATTCAGCGTTCCTTCTAGTTTTATGTAATACAGGTGAAGACTAATTGACGGTCAGAAAGTTCCTAAACATAATATTGAAGATATGAATCATAGACTTAAAATAAAATAACACGACAATCTTTTCTTTACTTTGTTAAATAAATTTGAACGCTATTTTGTAACTTGTTTACTTAGGTTTTCAAACATTTAAAGGCTATAAGTGATCCTTAGCTGGACATAGTGCCTCAAATTCTCCTAGGCAACCAACGTCATGTGTGGTTTCCGGTAATGTTTCTGAGCTCCGTCTAGCTCTTTCTCTTCTTCTTGACTGTTATTCTCCACGTTGTTCTCGGTCTACCGTCTCTTCTGATGTATAAAAGTGTTAACAGATAACTGACCAGTTATCTTATATACATGGTTCTCCATTGGATATACGATTGGGCCAAAAAACACTTACGACATTTCTCGTTTTATTAATAAAGATCTATATTTTTCAGGTGCTGCAAACGTATAACAGTTCTGATTCAAAGTTTGAGAGGAACAGTCGTAATTTTGTCCATCCAATCATTGGACGCAGTCTTTGATGTTTTTCCATTTGATGGAGGCTCATTATCCTATGAAACAGAAAGCATACTTCGTATGAATAGTTTGGATGTTTCAGGTGTGTTATCCATCTTATTTCTTCGTTTCCAAAAATACTGCCCAAGCACATCACTGATCACTAGGGCAACCAAAAATATGTTCAAACATATTTTTTGTTAACATCACTATTAACACGAGACTGAGATAGAAATGCGTTTCATTGAAATCTTCGTATTTTAAACGTCATCTGTTAGGGCATATTTTTGCATATTTCACTGAAAATGCATATTTTTGCATTTTTACATATTTTTCTTTTTTTGTAAAGGCAAGTAATAAAAACAAATCATTAATAGGAACGAAGATTGGACAATCTTCGATTGATTCAAAACATACAGTTTGAAACATATTTGTGTGGTGCTTTTGTGGAGATAGATATACCCATGTTAAAAATTCGCAATGATAGGATTCGTTCTTTTTTGGAAAAATATACTGAGCACAAAATTCCTTCAGAAACAACCCTTCGCTAAAAATATGAACACAACTTGTACAAAAAACAATCGATGCAATCAAAAAAAAAAATTATGGGTTTCAATGAACGAGACAACAGACGCAGCAAACAGATATGTGGCAAATGTTATCATTGGAATTTTGGATCCAGATAGCTCAAACGGAAATTAAAAATAAACCACTCAACCATCATCGCCCGGCTCTTCGATGATTCGGTTGTAATTCTGCTTGAAGATTTTAATAAAAACTCGATCTTACTTATTTTATTAGATGCTGCTCCGTATATTTCAAAAGCGGTACGAACTATTCAAGTTTTCTACACAAAAATAATACATGTTACATGCCTCGCACATGGACTTTACCGAGTATGTGAACAAATTAGAATATGCTGACATTCACAGTTTTATAGCGAATGGAAAAAAAGTGATTTTAAAAGCTTCATAAAAAGTGAAAACTCTTAGAGACATAGAAACTGGACTGGAACTTCATCCACAACAAATCATGGCTCGAAGCGGTGAACTACTACGCCAAGCATTTTCAAAAGATTGTTCGAATTTTTATTTTTTGTTTTGGCATCAAGCTATTGGTTTCTGGTGACATCAATTTCAAAAATTGAACGAAATGTTAAGCTTGTCAATCATTCGATTTTTGTTTTCTCTTCGGGAAAACGTTAAGAGACTCATTTGTGTGGTGTATATTCTGGAGTTGCTTGTATAACTTGTATGAGTTACATGCTTAAAGGCCTGACGCGTGAAACAAAAGATATTTCATTGAAATATACCGATTAATGAGTCTGCTATCGTGCGCCGCACGAGCTGATCGAAAATTGCAGAATTATACAGAGCACCCGTTCGATGTTTGAAATTGTATGTTTAAAGCTGGCAAGGATGACTAGATGACTATTCATTATATTCATAGCAGCTGTATTTTGTTCTGTGCCGCGTTATTAACTTCCCATAGGAAGTTATTGTAATGGGTCCGTTTTGTCAAATTGAAAATTTTGACATTTCTCGACGTTTCAAGGTCCCTAGAGTCGAAATAAAATATTTTTAGAAAGATGTCTTTGCGTGCGTGTGTACGTACGTTCGTACGTCCGTACATTCGAATCGTTTTTTTCGTCGTCCATAGCTCAAGAACCAGAAGAGACATCGATTTCAAATAAATTTTGTTATACAGATAATAAGGCAGAAAGGGCTCTCAAGAAAATTGCGTGGATGGTTTTTTTTACCATAGCAGTTTGAAAAAAGGTGAAAATTTTGGTTAACCCTAAATATCTTACAAACCAAAAACGCTAGAGACTTGAATTAAATTTTATGTAATAAATTGTAACGTGATATCAACATTTTTTGAAAAAAAAAATCCGTTTAACGGTTTTTTTTTAAATCAAAAAAAAAAGCTGACAAAATAATTTGTCACCTCTAAAATTTTACGACTAAAATATGATTTCATCTCTAAAACCATTTTGTGCAACGAAGAATAGTATTTTTGACGTCTCATAAAATTTTGAGAAAAATCGAATTGACATTTAAAAAAAAAAAAAAAGAAATCTAAAAAAAACATTACTCAAAGTTAATAAAAATTGATTATCGATTCAAATATCTTTTCAAAAACTTGAAATTTAGGCTTCAAACTTATTTATCTTAAAAGAAATATTTTTTTTCAACATTCTGAAAAATGTTGAGAAAAATCTAATTGACAGCTTTTTTACAAAAAATAAAAAACCTAAAAAAAAATTATTAAAAGTTGGTAAAAATTGATTTTCGACTCAAATATCTTTTCAAATCTTTGAGATATTGGCTTTTATTTACTTTTATCTTTCAAAAAATATTGTTGTTAACATTATGTAAAATTTTGAAAAAAAATCTAATTGATAGTTTTTTTTACAAAAAATTAATAACCTAAAAAAAAATGATTTTCGACTCAAATATCTTTTCAAAACTTGTAGATATTGGTTTTGTGGATGTGAAAAAATAAAAAAAACAGATTCTTCGCAAGTACATTTACAAAATGTAATGAGTTTGTCTGTGTTAGGCACGGTTAACATTTGTAATCATCTTGATTCTGTGTATAGAAATAATATCCAAAAGTCGAACGAACAAGTTGATAAAAACAGGTATATTTTATCACGTCTTATCGACTGTGTTAAGTTTTGTGGTGCATTTCAAATTGGCTTTGCGAGGTCACGATGAAACAATTGAGTCAAATAATTCTGGGGTATTTCTCGGATTAATAGACTTTGTATCAGAGGTGGATACAGTCATGAAGGAGCATCTCACATCGTCTACAGTCTTCAAAGGTACAAAAGTGTAAGTCAAAACAAAAGCGTACAGACATTTTTGCCAGCCTTCAAGCTTTTTCAAAGTTTTTTACGATCTCCGAAGCGTACAGAGATTTTGAAAAATATTGTATGAAAGAAGATTACAGCTGCTCCGCAAACGAGATGGATCTTTAATTCTCGAACGGTTAACTCAGTACAAAGATACATGGAGCTTTTAAAAGAATGCATGGCCACCATTATAGAAACGGAAAGGGATACAAATTCTATAAATCAAGCTGATATGCTACAAAGATATTTATACGATGATACTTTTTTATATTGGCTTAATTTTTTTTTCAATCTATTCTGCCACATATTGAAATTTTATTCAAACAATTGCAGAAAATGAATATTGATTTGGTTCATATAAAAACTATATTAATGATTTTGAAATCAATATACAAAGTGTACGTAACACGTAGATCAACTTGAAGAACCTCCGCAAAAAAGGTTTAAATCGGCCATCTCTGTCATAGCAAAAGAAGTGTCGGATATAATTTATTACTCAAGTGAAAGATAGATTTAATTTTTGTAATCATTTGATTGCGGCTAAATTATTTTCCTGCGAGAACTTTAAAACATACCGTTCTACTTTTCCCGATAAAGATTTCACGATCACAGTTTGCACTTACGCTGCTTTGGACAAAAACAAATTGAAAAACGAACTCTCTGCAATATACAATCGCGACGATTTCATCAGTGCAAATAGAGCAGTTGCAATTTTAAAATTGTTTCATAATAATGACCCCCTGAATCATTTTCAGAATCAATGCAACTACTTCGAATTCTGTGCACTATACCAATGAAGTCGGTAGAGAGCGAGCGATGTTTTTCGACTCTGAAAAGAATGCAAACGTTTTTGCGAAACACCTTGTCTCAGGATCGACTAAATGCACTTTCTGTGCTAAGCATTGAAAAAAAATGTATGCAAACAATACTCGATTTCAATTAAAATGTGATTGAACATTTTGCTTACGAAAAACGTCGTCGCATTGATTTAATGTATAAAAAATTCTAAAAAATCAATATATTTTATTTAAATTCTTTTTTGTTCTCAATTTTTATCTTCAAACTTTGATAACAGGAAAAGTGCACCACCAGTTCGAAAACTCACCAGCCGCCACTGCTCAGAAGATGTCAGTTGCTTGCTATTGATTGCATGGTTTAAAACCAGAGAAAAATACTTCTTCCACCTTCTGGTCCTTATCCAAGATCAGCAAGCAACAATATATATCATTAACCGAGTGTTGTTTTGAGGGAGTTCTTTGGTTATCCTATAGAGCGCCTGTTTAAGGCTTTTTCTGCTTCTTGAGCCAAAGTGTTGATGTAATTGCATTTAAAATATGGACTAGTTTCACTCTAAAAAAATGTATCAAAAATATGAATTTTGTGCTTAAGTACGCCCAGTTAAAAAAATATGTACCTTGTTTCCTTTTTAATATTAAACAAAAAGAAAAAAACAATTGACAATAATCCCGACGGACGCGACGCACGCCTCGCCATGACCGCATTTGAAATTGCATCGAAGAAAAAGTAAATAAATAGACAAACGAATTCGTGTTTTTTTTATTTGAAGAAGCCAACTAAAACGTCGGATGCAAGCGGACATAACGTCACTATCATCGTCGTCCTCGCTTTGGCTGTCGATGGCTGACTTTGGCTATTTTGTGCAACAAACACCCCTTCCTGGAATTTCAAAACATTTATTGCACTTCTCAACCCCTCTTGAAAAAAAGCCGGCCGCTTTTCCTTTTAATTCAATTTTTTCTGATTTGTTTTATTTTCTTAATTTATTTATCCCTCATCCCCCTCTCCACCCCCACTAACATCGAATATAGCAATCACAAACAGGTCACACAGAAACTAAGGAAGCAAAAAGGGAATTGTAGCAAAGCGTTCCAGGCAACAAAATAAAAATAAAAATAGAAACAAATAAAAAAAAAAACTAACAAAATCCTTTTTCTATATTTTCCACTTGGATGAGGGGGTTTGTTTTCAATTACGCACGCGATACATATTTTTTTGTATTTCCCTCGTCATCCCACATACCACAGCTCAGTGGAGCACAACACAGCTGGGCGATGCGGTGCGGTGCGTTGGTGGTGTTGGGTTAAAGCATCGGGTACAGGAGAAAACCGCCAACAACAACCGACTTTACCATCAGAACGCTTTGTGGTAACTGTCAGGACGGACAAGGACGAGGACCATGACGACGACGAGCTCCCGCTCCGTGCGGTGGTACACGTGCAAATAGCCTTTATCCGACAATTCGTAGGATTCAAAACATAGAAAGTGCACCCTCATTCCCATTTACCGCCCCCTCCACTCCACTAACCCATAACATTAAATGGTAGGTAAATGCAGAAAAATACAAACAATTGCACCACTGTGACCATCACACTCAGCAGGTTCAGATTCAGACCCACAACTAGAGAAACAAATTAATTCCTCACAACATAAAGCAGCACAAAAATGGAGAACTCCAGGCTGGGTTGAAGTCTGAGGGACTGAGGATACGATGGCTGCAACAGAGTTTCCTCTACTCGTGCCAGTTAGGTCGGTAAAATTTTCAAATGCAATAATGTAAAATAACCATTAAACTAAAAAAAGGACAAAAACAACAAATTTACAAAAAAAGTCCTTCAATGAAAACATTAAATTCTTACGCAAGAGTGTTATAAAAATCTATTTGTACTTGAATTAAGCTCAACAACAAAAGCAACAGTAAAACAAAAAAGAATTAATACAAATTAAATATTCAATTCGAAATAATGTTAAAATTATATAAACACAAAACTGTCTGTATCCGTGACGAGTAGGCAAAGGCACGCGAACACGTTCACGACGAATTGTTTGATTAATTTTTAGAAAACATGAAAAATGTTACCCCGTCCAGAATGGCGATTCCAAATAAAAATTATTGCACTTGTTGGAAACCAGTTGCAAGGGGCTCAACTTATGGAAGGGAAAATCTTACACTTTTTGGAAAGAAGGGTTTTCTAGAAATCAACATAAAAGAATACATTTTTGTGATAAGAATAGAATCAGAGAAAAAACCGAACCTTGGGGTACACCATGTTTCAAACAAAGCGAAGGAAGGACTCAACAATAGTTAGGGACATCTAGTATAAGTTTGTAGATGGTTTTTATTCATTATTATGTCGTTTTAAAAACGAAATTCAAAAACGTTCACTGAGACGTATACTTGCCATATTTTTTATTTATTGATCGCAATATTATTGTATAGGTTCTCAGACCCCTTAAAGGGCATAAGGCCTCTCTTACGCCTACGCGCCATCGTGTATGGTTTCCGAGAATGTGTTTCAGCTCCCTCCAACTCTTGCCTAGTGACGCTGATTCTGTCTCGACTGTCCTGCTCCATGTGCTTCTCGGTCGTCCAGCTCTTCTTCCTTCTCGTGTGAGCGGATTCTACTGCATTGCTTGGCCTGCAATGCAATCGTTACCTTTTCGAAACGTATGTCTAATCAATTCTCACTTACGTCTTCGTATTATAGATTCTTTAGGTTCCTGACCTGTCCTTCTATGAAGGACCTCATTTGAAATATGCTTTGGCCAGAAAATCCTTAGGATGTTACGAAGACATCTATTTACGAAGGTTTGCAGCTTCCTTTAATGGTAGAAGTAATCTTCTAGGTGCTGCACCCATAATGATTTGACATTTGTGCGAAACAGTCGTAGCTTTGTTCTTAAGCTGATAGAGTTATTCCCTCAAATTTTCGAAAACATACCGAACACCGCTTTTGCTTTGCCGATGCGACAGATGACGTCTTATTCGGTTCCGCCTTCGATGGTGACGAAACTTCCAAGGTTTTGAAAGCTCTCCACTTTTTCCACCGGTTGCGAGGAAATATTTATTTGAAAGGATGATCGCGTTCCGAGGCTGATCATTTTTGCTTTGCCGGAATTAATTTTCAACCCCACAACTTCTACTTCTCTCTTTACACTTGTTGTCATTTGACGGAGATCCATGATCCTATGAAAGAGTAAGCAAACATCGTCCGCTTAATCCAAGTCAAAGTCCATTTAATCCCTCCGCTACCTGACAAAGCTGCGAGCAGTACATCGCGTATCACCAAAAAAACAATATTGGCGACAGAATACAGCCCTCTGTGACTCCGCACGGATTTCAAAATCAACTGACAAACTACCATCAATTGAATAGTACCAGCAATGATCCGCAGGGTGTTAATATCATCAATAAAGGAGGATCCAGCGCGGAATTCTGCGTGTTCGGCATCGAGTGTGGCCTCAAGGTGTTCTCTGATGCGTTCCAGTGTGATTTCTGCTAATATTTAGGCAACGGCAGGTAGAACGATCATTCTCTTCTTCCACTCATCGAGGAAGCTTTCGGTGGTCCAAGCTTCTTTTATGAGCGGATGACGTTGCCTCTGCTTGTAAAAGCTGTGCGGAAATTCTATCAATTCCTACCGCTTTGTTGTTCTTAAGTGCTTTAATTGTGGTAACGATCTTTACTGCGAAGTACGGTGCAGATTCGGGGACTAGTTTGTTCAGACGCTTCAGTAGGCATCGGCTGCTCTTTGTTTGCACCTTCTGACTTGTTCATCCACCGAACTTATCACAATACCGTCTACTTCTTTCACCAGGTGATGCTTTGAGCTGTGTGCACCGGTCAGCTATTTGGTTATTCTGTAAACGGTCCTGCTGTCGCACCTGTTTGCAGCATCTTCAGCATTTTGCGCCAATGCGTTGATGTAGTTACGCTTGTCACGGGTTCATTGGTTTTTCAACAATCACTCTTGGACGAATCCACTGCGGTGTAAGTGTGTCTCATCACTGAAGATGATTTTCTTCAAAAATTGATCATCCACTGTTGCCATTTCTTTCCACCATTTTGACCGTTGACGACGACGCTTGAAATGGTGAAGAGGCTTAAGTTCTTGAGTCGATTGCACCTTGTAAACGCGTAAATGAAAGTCTTTATGCAAGGTTCAATTATTGAGCACCACGAATAGTTGAGGTGCACAGCTCTTAAGCCATACCATCGCGAACAGCAGCAATATTTTCTGCAGTTCGAGCTTAACGAGCATGCACCCGGTTTGCTCAAATTTTTGCACGATTTTTCCAAATGTACTCCAATTTGGACACTTAAATTGAACGTCTATTTTCATAATACGCCCAAATTCGAATTTATGACATTTTAAAACTCTAAGCAATTATTTTGATAACTAAAATACAAATAGTCTTTACATTTGCATCTTCTCCCAAGACAAGGGTTAGACAAGGTCTAAAAAAATTGTAATTCGAAGGATATTTTATGATTTGAGCATAACATAACCTAAAATTTACCAACTTATATTCCAAAATTTGTAAAGCCTTTCATTTAATTATTCCTGAGCTTGGTAGTCGTCGCGAATCTTGCAGTACCTTCCCTATTTCTGCGTAGATCGGTTTTTGGCAAAGGAGAGAACTAAAAATTATCGGTTGAAAGAGTTCTACCCTTTTCTAAATATGCCTTTGTCAAGTCTTAGAAAATTTGAGTAACTATTCTTTTTTTGGAATGAAATACATCGCTGATGTAAGAGTTCCCGGACGGATCACACAATTTATGTGATATTTCCTGGTTTATTATGTCGGAATTATAGCCAAAAAGGACCATTAATTACATTTTTCGGACTACCAGCGTTGACAAAGTTTTGTTCAAGTAGATCAAAAAGTCCACTTTTTTTCGCAAACGGTTAGGTTAGGTTGGAGTGGCTGTCCAGATGTCATTGGCGCACGTAGACCTCAAGGGTCCATTGTGATACCACTAATGAGGTTACTCATGGGAGTGTAATGAACTTAAACAAACCATTTCGTACTTTTAATAAAGTTAGAGAGACGTTTTGTGTCAATCGTTACCAGTTCACTGGTGTTATCGAAGAAGGGATGAAGAAGGGATTACCGAGAAAGTTATTCCTTCTAATGGAGAGTGCTGGACATGTACATAGAAGGTGTTGGACTGTTTCCTCTTCCTCCTCGTCCATGCAGCTTCTACAGAAGTCATTTGTGTAGACACCTGCCTCAGAGCATGTCTTCCTATGAGGCAGTGTCCTGTTATTACTCCAATTGTAGAGCTTATACTTTGTCTGCTCAGTGATATCAAGCCATTTGACCGTTTTAAATCTATACTTGGCCATATTTGCTTGGTTGGTAGGCAGGTGATACTCTGTGACCATCTAGCATTTGTTGATTCTAGAGCATATTGCTTGAGAAGATATTTGCATGTAGCAAGTGGTGTTCCTATGTTATGTTTTTGTCTAACATTAGGCAGAAGTGTTCCGTTTTTGGCGAGCTCATCGGCTTTGCAATTTCCCGGAATGTTTCTGTAGCCCGGCACCCAAATGAGGTGAATGTTAAACTGTTCCGTCATCTCATTCATAGATGATCGACAATAGTGGACTGTTTGAGAGTTTGTGGAGACAGACGCGAGAGATTTAAGAGCGGCTTGGCTGTCCGAGAAGATTCGTATATCCTTACAAGATATAACGTTTTCTTTGATCCAGGATAGTGCTTCTTTAATCGCCATTACTTCTGCCTGGAATACACTACATTGATTGGGAAGTCTATAGGATAGACTGAGATTCAGTTGTTCTGAAAAGATACCACTTCCAACTCCGTGATCGGTCTTTGAACCGTCAGTATAGAAGTGTACCGCATCGTCTTCCAGGGGTCCCTCTTCTTCCCACGAGGATCTTCAAGGGATGGACACATGAAATCTTTTACCAAATACCATTTTTGGGGTGGTTTAGTCTAAGCGATCTGGGATAGATCTGAAACTGCCTAGAATAGTAGTATGTCCGGTATTGTTACTGGTCCATTGAGAGGTGACTCTAAGCCTTACACATGAGTTGGCTGCCACCATTTTGGAGAAGATGTCAAGAGGTGTTAGGTTTAAAAGCACTTCCAGTGCTGCGGTTGGTGTTGAGCGAAGTGCTTCTGTGATGCACATACCTGCTGACCGCTGGACTTTGATGAGCTTGTTTAGATTTACCATCTTGTTCAGTGCGGTCCACCATACAACAGCTGCATAAATGAGAATCGGTCTGATTACCGAAGTGTATAGCCAGTGGGTTATTTTTGGGTAGAAGCCCCATTTTGATCCTATGGCCTCTTTACAAGTAAAAAGCGCTACAGAAGCCTTTTTACTCTTTCATCAATATTTGCCTTCCAATTTAGTTTTTTGTCTTAAATGAGGCCTAAATATTTAGCTTGGTCGAAAAAGCTTAATTGTATTCCTCTAATCTTGGGTGGGCTAATCTGAGGAATGTTTTGTCTTCTCGAAAAGTGTATAAATTCTGTTTTATGTGGATTGACGTGCAATCCACATTGCTTATCCCATTTGTTAGCCTGTTTAAGGCATTTTGTAGGAGTTCCGAGAGAACTTGGGGGTGCTTCCCAGATACGGATATTCCAACGTCGTCAGCATAGGCAATCACCTTGAAACCCTCTGCTTCCAATGATGGAAGTAGGTCGTTAACTACCATGTTCCATAAATGAGGCGAAAGGACCCCACCTTGGGGAGTGCCTCGATTCACCAATCTGATGGTAGTAAAACTTCTCATGTTAGAAATTATTGTCCTGCTTTTGAGCATGAGACTTATAAGATCTATGAGTGATAAACGGTTACCGCTAATAGTTAAGTTTTGCCAACGCTTAGTTTTGTTCAACGCTATCTTTCCAGCGTGAACACGGTCTGCCACGCTAACGGCTACCATACAATTTACTACAAGGAACGAGCTAGTTCCTCTTCGGTCATGCGACCTATGTGTGCAGCCCACCTCAGGTTAACGAGATTTATTTCTATCACATTAGCTTCGAGGTAGATTGCATACAGTTCATGATTGTAGCGTCTCCGAAATTGTGCTTCCACACATACAAAAATAAAGGACAAACTATCGCATCTAAAGTCGGATTGCCTTTTACTAAGCACTCTGGTCTCGGAACATGGAACCTTGAGGAACATCAAATTTCTTATCTAATAAAGATGCGACTTAAGACCAACAAGGTGTTTGTTTGTTTTTTTTTTTCAGCAGATTCATCCCAGTTCTCAACAAAAACCAAAATTTGCAAACATGTTCCCTGGGGCGTATACTTGCTATTTTATTCAACAAACAAATGACCAACATGAAAATCGATGTTCCGAAAAAAGCTTTCGACTTATTTAAAGAAAATTTTAATTTGTATTAATTAATTTGATTTTCTTACTTCATTAACTCGTGTAAAGTTCTATGAAGGCTAACGATTTGTTTTTAAATACAAAATTAATCAAAAAACTATTAAGCCCCCTTTCTTTACGTGCAAAATTTTAATTAAAACACTTGCAACGTTCTCTCTTCTCTCTCACTACACAATACCCACTTCGGCAGTTTCGCAGGCAGTTTCCTCATAACATAGCGATAGCAATAAAGTTCCACAAAGTCTATACCGTGACAAGTTTGATTATCCCCAACTATATCGAATGGCAATAGCAATAATTTTCGCGTCCGCTTGCAATAATTAAATTATGCACCTGGACACTGGCTTGATAGAAGACTCACTGAGACAACAGCGCCAGCGGCGCGGCGGTAGTATCTACATTATCGGCATTTCTGAGCTTACAAAAGACTGCTGCTATTGCCGCAGCACAATCACAGTCTATTAGATAGTCAATAATTAAAACTAACTAAGCCATGCGAGATACGGCGGCAGGAAAAAGTAGTATTGTCATGGAAGTCCACCACAACCAGGTTTGGTTTTGTTGTTGCAGATAGATTCGGACTTCTTCTTATAGAAGAGAGTGCTTCAATCCGTTTTCATAGAAGATGGACTTGGACATGTGGATATGGAATAGTAATGAAATAAAAGAGAATGGTCAATTCATATGTTGTGTGTTTAAAATTTGTAAATTGGTATACCTACTCGAGCTTTACAAAATGATATGTACTATAGTTTTGATTTTGTGCGACTTTAATACGACTTTTGAGACTATACACAACTTGTAAAATGACATTAGCATCTCTAACAAACAACGTCTATGAAGATAATAAATGATGTGGTCTGGTCATGGTGGTTAGGTTAACCGTGATGGTGAAGGAAATTCGTCGTAGTCTTCGTCGTTGGTTACATTCATTTTTTGACAAGTGAAAGTCATTAAGTATTTTTATTTTACTTTTTTTTGCAACCAGATGTGATTAACTTTCATTTCAAATTTGTGAACAAATTTAAACGTATAAAGAAATTACTATACGTTATAAAAAAATCCAATATATAGAACTCTTTTTTTTGGGAATTTGATTCAAGATAGAAATTATAAAAATCCAAGTTGTGTTTTGAAGAATTCTTCGATTTTCATAACAATTAAAGTTATCTACCATTTTCTCATGAAATCAAAAACTATCATCTCCCTTGCTTTTGGATTTATTTTAATCTTATAAAGATATAAATAGTTTCTTGCTGATCTGGTATGAGGACCAGCTTTGAAGATGGAAGGAAAATTTTGCTTTGGTTTTAAGCCATGTATTTGACATCAATGGCGAACAAAAGAGAGGTATTTGCTTTTTGCCTGCAGTCGCCGAAATAGTAGCAAAAATTATCCAAGAACTTGTAAAAGAACAATTCAAAGTAACGCCTAAAGTTGAGCAAACAAGGTTCCATGGATCCTCATGCATTGATTACATCAACACCCTGTGGATCGCCATCGAACAGTGTGCTGAATATCGATCACCACTTTCCTTGAAATTCATCGATTTTGAGAAGGCTTTTGACAGTGTCAACAAGGAGTTTATCTGGATTGCCTTGCAAAGGACGAATATTCCTGATAAGATCATCTCAATTATCAAGGTGTCTTATTATGGGTCTTAATGTCACTTCTTACAGATAGATAGGTTGTCAGAGTAGTTTGGAGTCTAAATAAGAGTCAGACAGGGTTGCAGCTGTCACTAAATCCATTCTTATTGGTGCTGCTCCTCCTTGGCAGGAAATGAGGGAATAAGACAACATACCTGAAAGTTTTGAATTGCGCATACGATGTATGCTTGCTAGAATAATGGACCTCGATCAAATGGCAACAAGGATGGAGAGAGAAGCAGAAATCGTAAGGCTGAAAATCAACACTATAATAATTAAGATATTCAGTTTCTGAAACCTCCCACTCATTCTATCTATTAAACATTGCTCAACAATTAGTAGAAACAGTAGAGAGTTTTCAGTATCCTGAAAGTATAGTGTTTACTGAAGATGGAACTGAACAAAATACTTCTACCCGTATTGGGAAATGTAAACTTGCGTTCAGGGTGTTGTCCAATATTTGGAGGAACAAGTCTCTTAGGGTAAAGACAAACCTACGACTGTTTCACTCAAACGTCGAATCAGTACGAAAAATAAAGTTGAAGCAAATGGAAAATAACAGCAACGGTTACCAGGAAACTGTTAGGTGTCTAGGAGTCATCTTATAGGTTTGCTGGCCCAATCGTTTATTCAAAGAAGATCTATAAATAATAAGGGTCAGGAAATCATTGACACTATTATATAAAGAAGTAAGTAACTCGGAACGATAAATATGTATAATATTCAGTATTTATTTTTTCATTATCCTTTTTTGCTTTTTCTCTAAAAAACTTGAGTTCTGGAAATGAACCGTTATTTTGTTTTGCTTTATTCTGTCAAATGTGACAAAACAAATTTTTTTTGTGCGACAGCCGATTAGCACCTCTACGCTTTTTAATAATTTTTGCACGTAAGTAGTCGCGGTTTTCTTTTTTATGATATTATTAGTTTATATTCAGTAATTTTCAATTAAATTTAGTAAAAATGGTTAAAGCAAAACCGTTAAAGGAAGCCGAAACAGCCAAAATAAAGGCTTATAGTAAATGTGGTCAATCAATCCATCAAGTTGCAAACAAAAAGTTACTTTCTCATTCTTACGAAATAAGGGAAAAATATGAAGGGCCGGACATCTTCTGTCACTACAGCAGCTGACAAGCGAATTACTTTGAGGCGTGCGTCCAATTCACACGACTCTGCAGCCAAGATTAAAGAAAACACCGGAGTAAAAGCATGCGTGTGAACTGTGCAAAGAATTATTTAAAATGGCGAACATTTAAAGCGTCTTAAAATTAAAAACAAAAAAACACCTCCTAACCAACTTCGAAAGACGCAACGTTTCGATTTCTGCAGAGTGCATATGTCCTTAACGAAGGAGTGCCAGCATTTTGAGGGCCCCGATGATTCTGCTTATTGCTTTCATGATCTTCAAAAGGAAGAGAATATTTTTGAGCCCTTCGAATGAAAGTTCCAACACGATAATGCCCCTATCCACACCTATAAGTTCATAAAGTATTGGATTGAGCTCCAAAAATACCCTTACTGACATGGCCGCCACGTGTTTGGGGGTGGCTGGAGCGGAACTTATTGGAGGAACAAAAAGTGCCTGGTAGACTTATTCTCTATACTAATAAAAAGAAATTATGTGATTCTTTAGCCAACAGGATGTTCGAGGTCATAATAACCGTTGTGGTACAACACATTATTAATTTTTTTAATTAATAAGTTGTAAATGTAAGGAATTAAAATTTTAAAAAAAAACTTGCAAGTATTCTCTGCCCATTTTCTTATGTTATTTTACATTTTCTAATCAAATATCCGGAAAAACAAATGATTTTTCTTATTAAATTCTTAAAAATTATGTTAAAATGTTATTTATTGAGATCGTACCGAAACTTTCATTTCTAAATAGCAAAAAAGTTAATTTCTTATGTTTTATTTGATCGGCTGATATTAAGCTGCAAAGGCAGTAAGCATAGGGGGCTCTAATTTGTTGTCGGGCATTGTTTGTCCTTTTGGAACTAAAGACAGTCATAATTCAAAATACACTTACTTATTTCCTTAGGTCCTCGGACGTGTTAAGTCCGTTGGTGGCCCCTTAAGCTGCATAGGGCCTCCACTACACCTACGCGTCATCGTTTTCGGTTTCCTGAGATATGTTTTATCTCCCTCCAAATCTTGACGTTAATTCCTCCTCGATTGTTTTCCGCCATGAAATTTCAAGTCCTATGTGAACATTCGACAATTTGTCAATTTTAAACAATATTGAATGTCATTGACGAATAGGTTTGTAAAGAAAAGGACCAAAATAACTACCCTGACCTGAGGCAGGCCTGACAATACCTCAATGAAAAATAGTTGATCCTCTATACTTTGAATAATCTCTTTAGAATTCGATAAATATAATTATAACCATTTAAAAAGTTTAAATTTTAGTGTAGAAGCTTTCTTATAAGAAGTCTGTGGTAGACTATCGAAATCTTTTATTTCTTTCAATGAGCCGTCAGCAAGCACAATGAAGGCTCGATCGTAACTTGGCTAATTTGGCTATTGCTAGTTCGTAGGTTACGCACACATTTTTGCAATAAGGGAAAGTTTTCTGATGTTTTGATATATCATTCTTTTAGTTATGTATGACAAAAGTCTTTGGGATTTTTAGTTGAAAAACGCATGTGAACAAAATTTAAATGCATCTGGCAAGCAAAAGGCCGCAACCAAAACGTTTTTGGTTATCACTCCACTCCTAAAATTTTCTGCCGGAACCTTATTAAAGTGCGTTATACCACATTCTAAAAATTTAAGTTCCTTAAGAATAAATAAAAGGTCAAGAATAAAAACAAGGTCAAGAATTCTTACTTACTTACTTACTTACTTGAGGTCCTCTCCCACCTGGGCGCGCCACCTGAGTCTCGGTCTTCCTCTACTGCGCCGTCCCTCGGGATTGGATTCGAAGACCTTCCGGGCTGGAGCGTTGATGTCCATCCGCTCTACATGACCTAGCCATCTAAGCCGTTGGACTTTAATTCTGCTAACTAGGTCAGTGTCGCTGTACAACCCGTACAGTTCGTCGTTATATCTTCTCCTCCATTCTCCATCTATGCGTACGGGACCAAAATTCACCCGAAGAATTTTTCTCTCGAAGCATCCTAAGACGCTCTCATCTTTCTTTGCAGGGTTAAGGCCTCAGCGCCATAAATGAGAACCGGTATGATGAGTGTCTTATAGATGGTGATTTTACATGCTCGAGAGAGGACTTTACTTCTCAATTGCTTTCTAAGTCCAAAGAAGCAGCGATTTGCAAGAGTTATTATTCGTTTGATTTCAGCGCTGGTGTCGTTGTCTGTGTTAAAAGCGGTGCCTAGGTAGACAAAGCCTTTAACTACCTCAAAGTTATAGCTGTCCATGGTGACGATTTGTCCAAGACGTCGTCGTTCAGTGTCCTTTTTTGATGACAGCATATACTTGGTCTTGCCCTCATTGACCACTAAACCCATCTTCTTCGCTTCCGTCGCAATGCTCAAAAACGCTCCACTGACATCACGCTTTGATCTTCCAATTATGTCAATATTTTCTTATGTATCGGGCACACTATGCTGAGATTCCACTCATGGGGCATGCTTTTTTCCGACCATATTTTGCAGATGAGTTGGTGCATGCTTCGTACCATGTCATCGCCTGCTGCTCTGAATAGTTCGGCAGCGATGCCGTCAGCTCCAGCAGCTTTGTTTGACTTAAGTTTAGATATAGCTATCTTCACTTCGTCAAGGTCGGGTAGACGGAATTGTTGATCTGCGTCGCCGAGGTTGAGTGGTTCTATCTCCCAGCGGAATTCGGTTCGTCATCGCCGTTATATAATTTGGAGAAGTGATCTTTCCATATTCTCAGCATTGACTGCGGTTCTACTACGATGTTCCCCTGATCGTCTTTACAGGCTTCGGTTCGTGGCTGGTACCCTTGGGAGGTTTTTTTTACCTTTTCGTAAAATTAACGAACCTCATTCCTGTTGTGACATCCCTCTATCTCCTCGATCGCGCGCTTCTCATGCTTTCTTTTTTTCCATATAAGAAGCCGGTGTTCCTCTCTCCTCACGAGCAGCTCTAGTCCTTTTATGCAGCGCCGTTTTGTATGCCTCTTGTTTCGCTGCGTGCGCTTGCTGGCATTCGTCGTCAAACCAGGGGTTTCGCTGTGGTGGCCGTGTGAAACCTAGCACTTTAGAGGCTGCATCTCTGATGGCTGCAAGGTAATGTTTCCACTGGTTTTCAATGCTTAATGCAGGAAGCATAGGACTCCTTAAGAGGTTATAAGAGACTCGATCGAAAAAGGACATGGCAGTCTCTTGCGATTGTAGCCGTCTAACGTCGAATCTTCTCACAGTACTCCCTTGTTTTGGCTTGTAGTAGTGGTCCGAGTCAATGTTGGCCTCTCGGAGTGTTCGGATATCCTGGATACTGGAGAAGTGTCGTGCGCCGATCGCAATGTGGTCAATCTGGTTGACGGTTGATTGATCAGGAGATTTCCATGTCCCCTTGTGGATATTAAGATGTGTGAACTGCGTACTAGCTACCAGAACGTCTCGCCCCGCAGCGAGGTGGTGTCGTGCAGGCTGTATCTCCCGATTATGCCACCAAAGATGTCTTCTCTTCCTAGCTTGGCATTAAAATCTCCTAAGACAATTTTAATGTCATAGCCAGGGCACTGCTCAAATGTCTTATCCAAGAGCTCTAAGAATATGTCTTTGGTGTCTTCATCTTTCTCCCCTGTTGGGGAATGCGCGCATATTAGGCTTATGTTGGCGAATTTAGCCTTGATGCGGATTGTCGTGATGAGCTCGCTCACACTGTTAAAACTCAAGACTTTTTACCTGAGTCTAGTTCCAACAACAAATCCACACCCAAATAGACGCTGTCTTTGTTCTCGGTAGCAGTCGCCGTAGTCCAGATCCTTAGTATAACTCCATGGAAAGGGAGCCGGATAAACCGCTCCTTACAGGCCTGGGCTCCGAATATGTCGAAGAAGCCCTATAAGGTGATCACTAAGTAGTTCAACCTTACTGGAACTGTAGACGCCACCGTTGATTCTATCTCGAGAATTCGTCCACTGCCGCCTGGATAAGGAGAGGTGCCTTAGTGGAAACACCTCTCCCCCCCTCTCTCGTTTGCTGCCCCCAACAACTTTCAACTGGGGTTAGAAGCCAATCTCCAGTTGAGGTACTAGGCACCCGATGTTCACCGCGGGGAGGTGAGAGTAGGAGTTGATAGACAGAGTTGGGTTTTGAGAAAAACCTATGGACACTTGTGTCCTCTTGAATGCACATGTATACAATTTAAACTTTAGGTGCTTGAAAGGCTGTGTATAATATCTACACAGGTGACGAATCATGAATCTATGCATATGAGCCCGAAACAAAACAGCAATCGACTGTATTGGTCTTCCAAGATGAGCCAAATCCAACATAAGTTGAAGAAGCCGTAGATGCATTCAAAAACTATGTTTTGAGGTACCTCAATGGGAGTGTAAAAAGTGCTGCGAAAATTGGTTCAAACGCATGCAAAAGTGTATTGCTCTTAATGGAGAATATTTTGAAGAACAATAAAACCAGTTTTAATCGTAATTCTTTGTTTTTTCATTATAAGGTCAGAAATAATAAGTAGCAACCTATGTAGCCATTGAAAGCCAACTTTTCAAAAGTGCAACTAGTCTATATAGTCTAAGAGCCGGCAGCAAATTTTGACAGTGGAGTGATAACCAAAATGTCTTGATGTGAAGGTGTAAATTTATGCACAAATATATCAAATTCAACCGCCTGGCAGGTTTTTCTTCAGCCGGGTTGGGTTTAAAAATGGCATTTTTTTCCGATTTTGTGGTCAAAATGATTACCACATGAGTGATATGTACATACATCAAAATATAAAAAAAACTTTCCCCGATTACAAAAATATTTGTCCAAGACGTTTTTAAGGCAGCCTTCTGCTTGTTAGACGTATTTTAATAGTAAAGAATAATGAAGCCTTTTCATTTAAACAATAAATGTAAACTGCGGCATCTAATCTTATAGAAAAGTCATTTCTCAAGTTTATCATTTGCACATAATTCATCCAAAATTCAGCTGTTGGATCATGATACTCCAGGAAAGTTTGTTTTGCATAAACGGTATATTTTGAAATACTTAATGCAAAATTATTTGGTAAGCAGCGCGCATCGATTTCTTTAATTTCAAAAAAGTTTGTGTCTGCTTAAAGGTCGTCACC
The DNA here is from genome assembly GCF_945859685.1 of Eupeodes corollae. Taxonomy (NCBI): domain Eukaryota; kingdom Metazoa; phylum Arthropoda; class Insecta; order Diptera; family Syrphidae; genus Eupeodes; species Eupeodes corollae. Next base: position 33,852,229 of record NC_079147.1, read on the forward strand.
TGATAGATTTTACATCTGTTATAGTAAGTACCTACGTGTTATTTTTTTGTCTGAAAAGCTAAAAATTATAGGTTACAAAAATACAAGCATAATAAATACAAAATCGTCTTGAACAAATATTTTTGCAGGGGAAGTTTTCTGATGTTTTGATACATCATTCTTTGAAAAACCATTAAAATGCGTCTGGCAAGCAGAAGTCTACTATCAAAACGTTTTTTGTTATTACTTCGCTCCTTAAATTTCCTGCCGGCTCTAGGTTTAATAGTTTTAAATCAAATGCTTTTTACCACTTCCTCCAAATTCTTAAAGCTTTTATTAAACCAAGGACATTGAACAAAAGACGCGCTTTTCTAAACCATAAAGACCAACCATTGAACAACTTTAAACAATTATTAAAAGAAGGTTTACATATCTGTTACGGCAAGTCCCCAATTTATGGTAGTTATAATTTTTACTAGTTATTTACAGAAATAAAGTCAACCTTCTTGTAAGTAAAAGTAAATAAGTTATTCTTACTTACAGATTGAAGATTATAAACTTCAAATACAATAGAATGACTTTGTGATGAATTTGATTTATTACGGAAAGTCTGATTCAAAGACTAAAAATTTAAGATCCTCAAGAATAAATATAAGGTCAAGAATTGTACTTTAACTATTTTTTACATGATTTATTTGGATCAACCCTTCGGAATAAAAATGTTCAACTAAACTTCCACGTCCTTAGAAACGTTAAATGAGACTAGGATTTGCTTGTCTTTTACTAAAGAACTTCTAATCATTGTCACCTAGTTAAAAATCACCAAAGATGTATGAAAATTTAAAAAACAATTTAATAAATTATTAAAATTTGAAACAAGTTGAACATAGATTTCTAAGCTACTCTTTAGCCCTATATCACACATCTGCACTAAAATAGGTTCTAAGTTAATGCATTCAAACTGAAAGTTCACCGTGGCGTATACTTATTTTTTTCTCCCAAGCAAATTAATTTTTTTTTTGACAGGAGGAAATCTTCAAAAGACACTTGGCAGTATTCCACACCAAGTAGTGTGGGACTTTTAAACACTAAAACCACCTCTTCATCAGGACCAATCTTGAAGGATCGACTTTTCTTTCTTAATTTTGTACAATCACTTTGGGGGAAGTTTAAACTTTTAATACTTTCCCATGTTTTTTTAGACCATAAGCTCATGATGCTTGGTTCTTCTTAATTTTCGAACATGGTTTCTTATATTCAAGACGGACTCCATTTCAGAATTAGTATGACTTTGCAGTCTCTGGTTGTGCGATACAGCGTATTTTTTAACAACTTCTGTAACCATTTATATTTGTAAGTCAAGATGTAGATCGGTATTTTTTATGTACCAAGGTGCATTAACTATTCCACGAAGGACATTGTTTTGGAATTTTTGGATGATTTTGGTATTTGTTTTCTTTGTACAGCAACATAATTGGATTCCATAGGTCCAAACAGTCTTTAGTACTTGATTATACAGCATTATTTTGTTTTGGATTGATAAATCAGAGTTGTTACCAAGCAACCAGAACATTTTTCTATATTTCAAGTTTAGTTCTTCTCTTTTCTTTTTGATGTGCTCTTTCCACTTAAGATTTGCATCGAAAGTAAGGTACAGCTTGATTATTAATGATTATTGGAATATTGTTTATCTTTTTATTTGTAAAGTTTATATGTGAAGATTTTGTTTCATTCATCATTCCAAACTCTCACTGTGTCGACGGCATTTTGTAGTTTTACTGCTTCCTTAGAGACACATTTGTCGGGTACCAAAATTGCGGTATCATCTGCAAAAGTAGCCATTATAGTGTAATTACCAACTGGAATATCCCTTGTGTATAGTAAATACAGGGTAGGACCTAGGACACTTCCTTGTGGTACACCGGCTTCTATTATAATCTTACTCTAAACAATTGGTCTGAGATGTACGATTTTAATATTTCAAAGTACTGCCTGGGAAGATCCCTTTGCAGTTTGTACTCAAGTCCCTCGTGCCAAACCTTGTCAAAAGCTTGAACAACATCTAAGAAAATAGCTGAACATACTTGTTTTTCTTCTAATGCTTTTTCTTTTACATCCGATATTCTATGAACTTGGTCTATCGTGGAATGTTTATTTCTATAGCCAAACTGATGGCTTGGGATTAACCTTCTTTCTTCTATGATTTTGCTAAGTCTCTTCAGAAGCAGGTTTTCAAAAACTTTTGCCATAATTGGTATAAGCGATAATGGTCTGTAAGCCGTCACTTCTGTAGGTGGTTTACCTTGCTTTGGTATGACAATTACTTCAGCAATTTTCCAATGGTGCGGGACATACCGGTGCTTAAGGCATGCATTTATTATATTGGAGTTTTATAAAGGCTTTCAATGGCATTTCTTTCATAACCTGAGCAGTAATTAGATCGTAACCTGGTGATTTTGTATTTGGTAGTTGATGTAAACACATACTTTTTATTTCTTTAAGTCTTACAATTGGTATTTTACTTTCATCTATCTTATCAACAAACTGTAAGTTATTTTCAGCCTCGTTTGATGAGTAAAAACATTCGGAAGATGTTCAGCGAAAAGGTTAGCTTTTTCTTTCGGGTTAAGGATCCATTTCCCATCTTGAGATTTCAAGGGCGAGTTTTGTAACTGCGGTCTTTTCAGGCGCTTGGCTGCTTTCCATAGCGAAAAATCGGTTGAAGCATCAGTCGTTAAATTCCTTAGGAATGTACTGAGTGAATCATTTTTGAATTTGTAAATATGTTTTTTAAGATTGTTGCTTCTACCGTTAAACGTTGTTTTATCATCTGGAAATCTACTATTTTGCCATTTTCTTCCAGCTCTTCTTTTCTCTATTATCAACTTTCTTATCTCTAAAGGATATTTTATTTCATTTTGTCTTCTATTAGAAAATATTGGAGTACTTTCTTCAGCGGCCTGTTGCACATCAGCAATAAACTGTTCCACTTCATGGTCAATTTGCTCGATTGTATCCATGGGAGATCTTAAATTTATAAAACTTAAAAGCCTTTCTCTAAAATCATTCCAGTTTGTTTTCTTATTTACAAGCTTTGGATTACTTTTTTCTAGTACTTCTGATTCACTTAGTGATAGAATTACTGGAGTATGATCTGATGACAGGTCATAAATACACCAGGCAAATATCGATATGTTCTAGATCTAAAAAGATTTTTAATTCGGATGAATGTTGTATAAGACCGTTTGCATTCCATGTAGCGATTTTAAGTGTTCTGTCCATTATTGTTTTTTAAATTCAAATTAAATGCCTTTTCAAATTCCTTCAATACAAATACTTTCTGCATTTCAAACAAAATACAGACAGGTACTTCTTTCTTCAATTATACTCCACCATAAAAACCAACAAAAAAAAGAATTGTCTTGTTCGTCATAACTTAATTTTACTAACAGCCTAAATTGCATCAACTTCCTATGTACAAAAGTCTTTTTCTCTCTTCTACTTCTATGTAAATCTAATTTGTATCCCTGCTCAAACCTTGAACAATATCATTTCAAAGTCCAGTGAAAGATACAAAAAATAAAAGCCTATCACAAACACTTCATCACCATCATCATCATCAGTACTGTAGCACTCCTAATGAAGAAGGTACTTTCTATTTCTGCCACACAGAGTCAAAATAAGACCAAAGAAGATTCGGCTGTTCCAACAGTAGGTAGTTTAGATATAGGTCCATAGGTATGCCTTACCTACCTTGACTATAGCCTAGTTGGTAAAAGTACCTTTTACAACGTGTTCATCCCAAAACACTCTCGTATCATCTAGCACTTTACCCAATTTCACATAACATACGTGGGTATGGGAACCTGTGATGATATCTGGGTATCGGGAACTGGACGTGCAGCCAAAGTGGCATTGGACCTATGGACTGGACCGAGTAGGACATCTTCTCTTGATTATCTCGTTAGGCCCCAGCCCGACAATGGCCAACGGCAGAATATTAAATCACTTACCATGTAAACATTGACATTCATTACCAACCAAACCAGCAAAAGCTTGTGGACTTTTTATTATTTTCAATTTCGTTCTTTGTCTTGTACAAATTATCTGAGTTTCTTTTTTTTTTTTGGTGTTTCCATGTCCATCGAAATGGAGGATTGTCCTGGTTCCAACTCTGACTCTGACACCGACTACAGGAGGTAGCATCATAGTGCAGCAGGAGAACAACATTCTTTTCTGTGTGATGCCGCACTAATGAAATTACTTTCGAAACATATTTCTTTCGTGGTTGGTGAGGACGAGCGACGACTATAGAAAAGAAAAAGTCAAAAACAGGAGTAACAAAAATCATCTCACCTGGATTGCATTGTTTTGACGTTACCACCACCACCGCCGTCACCAAGCCACGGTCGCCAAGCTATAGCGTTTTACTTTGACATCCATTATCAACAGCAACCACGGTCATTTCCACTTCCTCCACGTCCACATTCGGTGGCGGCAGCCATGTACCAGCGCAGTGATATGGAAGGCGCTGTTGCAGGACTAATATCTCCTCTTTCAGTGTTTGTCTTTGCTTAATGTCTCGTGGCGACTCCGTCCGCCGTTCGTCGTCGTCCATCCGGTTGGAGCTCGAAAACTCAATTCAGGTGGACTTTGGAAGTCCTTTCGGTGTTGTGTTCATTACTTTCGTTTCAATTTGCTGAGTTGTGTCGTTTTACTCTTGGCTGCCAGATTGTTTCGTATATTATTGTAGCCCAGCTCCGTTTTTTTTAGAAAACGCAAACGGTGCCGTTGCCGTTGTGTTACCATTGCCGGTGTTATGCTTTGCTTGTTTGCAGATTTACGGTCATAACTTTGTGTTGATTTTAGCTTTTGTAAGCAGTTCTGGTTTTTCTTTTCTTCTTTAATGTTTCCCTCTGTTCTTTCTTCTATGATGATGTCCACCAAAATTTGGTGTGTTGGTCTACTGTAATCCCAGACAAATTGGCCAAATTAAATTTTGTTTGCAAATGGCAATTTGAGAGTTTCTAAAAAAAAGAAACATTTTAAACACGAAAAATCTTTCAAAAAAAGTTATATCGGGCTCAACCGGGATTTGAACCCGGGACCTCTCGCACCCAAAGCGAGAATCATACCCCTAGACCATTGAGCCACCTGAAGATTGTTTTTGCCATTTTGTGGCACATTTCAGGGTTTTGGCTATTACCCGAGACAGAGCTAATTTATTAATACAACATGGTCAACAACAAAATTAAAATGGTAAAATATTGAAGTTGCATACTTTTGGTTGTTTGAGTAGGTTGGATACAGGCGAGTGTTTGTGATGGTGAAGTAGACTTTTAGGTGTTAATTAATTCGTAAAGTCGGTTAATCATTTAAATTGTAAGTTATTGACTCTTTGTAAGATTGGATTATAAACTTTATTGTTAACTTGGTTTACTCTTTGCACATTATAACCTGAGATTATGATTGAAGGTACCTTTTTTTGAGAGATGTTATATCTGACATTAAGAAGTTAGACCAATAAATGGTGGCAGGAACAATTTATGGAGATTATTTCACAATTTTTAATACTTTTATTTTTTACTTTAGTAAACTTTAAACATATTCTAGTAACTATATTTTCTATAAGACTATATGAAACCATTAGAATTAATAAAGCAAAACAATAAGTCTTCTCGGTTTCAATACTGAATCTTAAATTTAGCTTTGAAGGGTAATAAAATTCAGAAATATTATTCTTTTCTTACCGAGCCTTTTAAGGTTGATGCTGTCGAATTTTATTTGTCGATCATTTGAATTCTAAAAAAAACAAGTCTTCATGAGTTCTTGCTAAGACTTGTCGTTAAAAATATTAATTAATGATTACAATTTATTTAAATTTATATTACAGTTACCAATAATTGGAATTTTTTCAAATTTTTGAATATCAATGGGAAAAACAGAGCTGGGTAAAGCATTCCACATTCTCGATGTGCGGTTAAAAAAAAGAATCTCTTTACTTGACAGTACATCCGAAATTGAACTCAAGGTTAAACTGATGTGCATTCCTAGAAGTCTAAGTATTACGGCTGAATTGTTTGATCAGTAGAACAACGAAAGGCGTGAAACATTGCAGCGGTGTTCAAGTGACGTAATTGTTTCGGTTATAGTTCTATCGCCTATCATTTTCAAAGTTTTTTTTTATCCTGTCCAAAATACTTAAACTTCTTTCAGGGGCACCTGCCCAAATATGCGAGTTATATTCAAGTTTTGAACGAATGAATGCTTTTTAAATTAAAGTTAGATCAGAAGGGGTGACAAATTTCTTGCACCGTCGGATAAATCCTAAGCACCTTTCAGCATTTTATCGAATATGTGATCATTCTATAAGAGGTTGGGTTTTAACCCCAGTGAAAAGTTGTTGGTGGCAGCAAACAAGAGAGGGGGGAGAGGCGTTTCCACTAAGGCACCTCTCCTTATCCAGACGGCAGCGAAGGAATTCCCGAGATGGAATCAACGGTGGCGTCTACAGTTCCAGTAAGGTTGAACTACTTAGTGAACACCTTATAGGGCTTCTACGACTTATTCGGAGCCTACGCCTATAAAGAGCGGTTTATCCGGTTCCCCGTCTTTGGAGTTAACCTAAGGATCTGGCCCTCCAGGTTGGGTGTTGTGCCGTCGGGGTGACTTCCTGGCCACGTAAAAAATACCTTTAGTTGCGAAGCACCAACAATCCTCGGATACGGAAGGATTTACTGTTGACAACCCACACAAACGAAATAATTACAACGAACTTCGGATCTGTACGTGAAATGTTAGGTCCCTTAAAAGACCACGTGCAGCCGAACAATTAGCGGAAGCCCTAAACTGCTGCAAGGCAGATATTACAGCCATCTAAGAAGTGCGATGGGATGGACCGGGCAAACGCAAACTAAAAGACTGCGATATATACTGCGGCGATTGCTACCGAGAACAAAGACATCGTCTATTTGGGTGTGGATTTGTTGTTGGAACTAGACTGAGGCAAAATGTCTTGAGTTTCAACAGTGTGAGCGAGCGCATCTCGACAATCCGCAACAAGGCTAAATTCGCCAACATAACCCTAATATGCGCGCATGCCCCAACAGAGGAGAAAGATGACCAAAGACATATTCTTCGAGCTCTTGGACAAGACATATGAGCAGTGCCCTGGCTATGACACTAAAATTGTCTTAGGAGATTTTAATGATAAGCTAGGAAGAGAAGACATATTTGGTGGCATAATCGGGAGATACAGCCTGCACGACACCATCTCCGACAACTGATTGGCTGATCGATACCACTGCGGGACGAGACGTTCTGGTAGCTAGTATGCAATTCACACATCACACATATCACAGGGGACATGGAAATCTCCTGGTCAATCAACCGTCGACCACATTGCGATCGAAGAACGACACTTCTCCAGTATACAAGATATCTAGACATTCTGAGGGGCCAATATTGAGTCGGACCACTACCTAGTTGTAGCCAAGGTACGGCTACGGATATCCCGATCCAAGCCAAAAAAAGGAAGTACTGCGAGAAGATTCGACATAAGACGGCTACAATCGCAAGAGACTGCCATGTCCTTTTCCGATCGAGTCTCTTATAACCTCTCTTAAGGAGTCCTATGCTGCCTGCATTAAGCATTGAAAACCAGTGGAAACATTGCCTTGCAGCCCTCAGAGATGCCGCCTCTGAAGTGCTAGGTTTCAAACGGCCACCGCAGCGGAACCCCTGGTTTGACGAAGAATGCCGGCAAGCGCACGCAGCGAAGCAACAGGTATACAAAGCGGCGCTGCACAAAAGGACTAGAGCTGCTCGCGAGCTCTACGAGCAGAAGAGGAGAGAGGAACACCGGCTTCTTAGATGGAAAAGAAGAGAGCATGAGAAGCGCGCGATGGAGGAAATAGAGGGATGTCACAACAGAAATGAGGTTCGTAAATTTTACCAAAAGGTGAAAAAACCTCCCAAAGGTAGTGCCACCTTAAGTAAGTAAGTAAGTCTATTAGAGGTGATCTGTGATACACATACTGAAAGTTGATTAGTTTTCTGGGCGCTGGGTTACGCTTTAACGACAAGAGAAAGCATTGTGTTTTGGAAGCATTCAATTCTAAACGGTTTTTGGATCCCCATTGTACAATGCTGTCGAGATCAGAATTTAATATGCTTATCATACGCTGCAATTGAAGTTCCACATCCGAAAGACAAGGATGTGAATCTAGAAACAATTATGAAAAGCTAAGAGAACTATTGTCAGCGAAACAGTTTAATGGATTAGAAGTAACAGACAAAAGATCGCTTATGAAGACAAGGAAGAGAGTCGGAGACAAAATAGAGCCCTGATGAGCACCAGCAATTAATTTATGAATTTCAGAATTGAAACCATCTAATAAAACTTATATTGAACGATTAGGAAGGTAATTTCTAATACAACGATGAAGAGATTCATCAATACCAAAAGGACCCATTTTCAATAAGACAGTTTGATGCAAAACTCTATCAAATGCTTTTGAAATGTCTTGTACGGTGAGATAAACTATGAGATCACCAGTGGACCTATTGCTACGAAAGCCGTATTTCCGGTCATTAAGAAGCTTCCGTTCCTCAAGATATTTCTTAAACTGATAATTAATCAGCGTTTCCATGACCTTAGAAAGAAGGGACGTTAGTGCTATCGATTGGTAATTTGTGGGAGAAGAAGATTCGCCTTTTTTGAGATTGGCTGAACAAATGCAGTTTTCCAACTACTCGGAACGAGCCCAGAATGAATGTTGAGTTCTTTAAGAATTCTCGCCACAGTTCGCGTACGAAAAAAGATTGGTCCCATAGAATCATTTACGCGTTTAAGAACTGGGGAAGTCATGGCACTATCTGGTAAGGTAGAATTTTCGGCGAACTGCCTTGCAAATAAGTTGGCTTTATCAATACAGCTAACTAAAGGAGTGTCATTGACAACAAGCGTAGGAACCGAGAAAGAGGAAGAATTCCTCCTGTTTTTTTTACAAATGACCAAAAATTCTTACTGCCCTTGGGACATTGCAGCATTTTCCGCCGTAATTTTTGGTCATGTAAAAATTTGGTCTTTCGAATATATGCGTTGCAGGCCTTCCTGGCTTGCTTAAACTTTTTCCGGTTTTCCTCAGTTGGGTTGGCTTTAAAACACCGGAAGCTCACCTCTTTCTCCTTGATAACCTCTTGCAGCTCGAATCGAACCTTGGGTTTAACGTTTCCATTCCTAGATGAATCATACTAGAAATCATATCTGCTCTTGAGTCTACATCCCTACCGAGGTAGCATAGCGACCAGTTAAAGATCCTGGAGAAATTATTGAGAACGTCCCAGTTGGCTTTCTCGTATTGCCAAACGGTTCTCTTTGGAGCTCTTTCTTTAACTGAATTAGTTCGACACGAGCAATCAGCAGATATGACACTGTGGTCCGATGTGCCTGGAGGCGTCAATACACTGATTGTGTACTTATCAGGATCAGAAGTGAGAAACAAGTCAAGTTTATTTTCTGCTCGGCCGTTAACGTCTGATATACGAGTAGGCTCATTGACAAGCTGAGTAATAGGGTTAAACTCAGCAGAAATCTCAGCACACATTTCTACGGGCGTTGTCTGGCCTGAATGGCGAAGCCACGAAAAATTGTAAACATTGAAATCACCCGTAATAACCATTTCAGTGTGAGGATACAGCGAGACAATTATTTGCATGCAGTCAGACAGAGCATCAAATTCCTGAGAAGTTGAAACTCTGTCCAGGTTTGGGCTCCGATAAAGAAAACAAAAGTGAATGATGTGCTTATTCACGGAAAGTTTTAACCACATGAAATTTAAAAGGGAGTTGGTACAATGACCGTATTGTGGTAAATAATGGCACTAAGCAATACCCATGAATAAAAAATTCACCATGATCGGAATCTTCACCCACTTGGGTTTCACTCAATGCCAAAACAGCTGGTCTGTTAAAAGTAATGTGGATGTATACAGACAGAAAGTTCGATCTCAGCCCACGAAAATTATGTCAATGCTATGAAATTCCCTGTATACGTATTTACTTCAATTTATTTCCCTTTCAATTAAAAGTTAAACTATTTTAGAACACGACTTGGTATATCTAATAAGATTTAATATTACTGATTTAGAGGCATAACACTCCTTACTAATACGAGGTTTGTTCAAAAAGTACCCGGAGTTTTCGTGTTTTCAAAATAAAATATTTATTTATTCGTTAATACACTTATGCCAGCGTTTTTTCCAATCTTCGAAGCACTCTTGATATTCACTTTTTGATATGTCCTTGAGCATTTATTTCTTCAATCGAGGAAAAACGCCGACCTTCTTCAACTTTCGAAACAGGGAAAAGTCACTACTACATTGTTTTCGTCCAAACAAATTAGGAACAAGCACAAGTTTTAGAATTAATATTGCTGCCGCTCGTTTCATGCCCAAAACATTTTTAAAAAATGTTAAGACATGAACCAATTGATATGCCAACTTTATTAGTTACTTCTGTAATTGTGATTCGGCGATCGTTCATAACCTTTTTTCCACTTTTTTCACATTTTCATCGATTATTGACGTGGTGGGTCGACCGGAGCGTTCGTCATTTTCAACGTCTTCGGGGCCATCTTGGAAACGCTTAAACCACTCGTAAACAGTTGTTTTTTTTTATAGCAAACTTACCATAAGCTTTTTGTAACATTTCACACACTTTATTTAATGTAAAACGAAAAATTTAATACAAATTCCTTGACTCTTCAATTCTTCTATTCTTTAAACAAGCAAAAATCGCCGAGGTCATAAAAACACCTCGAATCTTAGCAACTACCACCGACAAAGTAAACAGTGAATATAGCTGAAAATTGCATCATACTTCAGGGGCATGTATGACCTTCGGACTCTCCAGACCCTCGAAATTTAAAAATTCCGGGTACTTTTTGAACAAACCTCGTAAACTGTCAGCTGTCAAATATTATTCTTTCAACACTAGAAAAATGGAAGCATATTCAAATTTCGCTTCTATATCCTCAACATTTAAAACCAATCATATTCTCTAGGAGTGAATTAATTTATTTCTCTTAAATATATTAAATTGAAAATATAGGTACAGGATATTTTTTAGCTCATAAAAACTATTATTTTCTTAATTATTTATTAATAAATTTCATATATTTATATGATTTTTATTTTTATTTCTTAAATTTAAATTTTGTAATTGAAAAAAAATATTTTTAAAAAAATGTTAAAATTTTGAAGAGTTGACCGCGATAAAAAAAATAAAAATTTCTATAGTTTTCTGTTATTGTATGTGTTGTATGTGTATAGCGATGTGTGTATGTATATGTGTGTCTCTGCCTTTTCATTACTTATATAGTACATAGTTGCTTTGAATGTCAAAGCATCTTTATTTCTTATAGAACATATTTCAATTATTATTAACAAAAGTATACAAAATTTCGATATCTTAATTTTTAAATATATTTTATCTGTTTTTTTTTTTAAAGTGTTGAATGTTTATTTTATTATTATGAGTAAAAAGGAAAAATTCATATTTCTTTTTTAAATTTTATACAATTTCATTTTTAATGCACTCGTGAGTCTCACTTAAATCTTCTTCGTTTTTGTTTTGTTTGTTTATTGGATTTTGTTGAATTTATATTTATAATTTATTTATTAAAAATATCATCGACCAGTTGCTTCGTGATGATTCGGTGGGGCCGTGTTGGATTCACTTTTGGCCGCTGATAGAGCCTGGCATTGATGGCATAGAGCCTTGGCGATAGATCACAGCGTACATTGAACCACCAATCACACACAAATACCGCCTGCGAGAATTGTGTTCCATTGGGACAGAGGAAGCTTGCCTGTCGTCCATCTATGTCACAGTAGTGCCAACCTTTAAAAAACGAAAAACAAAAAACAAATAGAAAATCGAAAAATAGAAGAAACAAAATAAACATGATTTGTTTTCGAAATGGAAACCCATTTGTGTGTTTGCGACCGCACCTTGACATCTTGTTTCCATATCGGCAAAAAATCCCGGATACGCCTGTTCATCACAATAGAAATTCGTATAGGGTATCGCCGAGAGGATTGGATAATCCGTTCCTGGCCGACCTGCAAAAAGGAAATGGGATACAATGAATATTTAGGATATTCCAGTTGAAATGCAATTATTTTGTGTTAAGAACAGATGCACCACCCTTTTTTGACTCCATAACCTCCAAAACCTCCCCAATTCCAACTTCTGCCTGGCTCATGAAACCGATTGAAAAATAAATTTAAAAAAAATGTATTCCCAATATCGAAACAAGCTAAATCTCGTCGTTTGTCTCAATCAAAATATTAACAAAAACAAATTTCGAAAACGAAAAAGGACAACAAAAACAACATTCGAATGCTGCTTCAGAGTTGGGTATTGGGAAAGTCCTTGCAGCTCCTAATTTACTGCATAAGGGTAAAAAGGGGGAAGGATTGGGGAGGAATTTGCGCAAATGGAATCGAACCCATTTTACGATTTTTATAAGTGAACTAACAGGATAGCGAATGTATTCTATTATTTTGTACAATTGGACATCATACGTTAGCGATGGTGATGGCGGTGGGGATGGAGATGTGCGATGGTTTGTTGCCCCAAAGGTGAAATTGAAATAAAAACAACAAAAAAAATGATAAAGAACCCGCGATACTAATTTTCCCACAAAGTGAATGGCTCCAGGGTACATTTGCTTGGTTATAACAAACCATGTCACAGTCAGGGGCTGCAGCATCGTGCAATGCTTTAGAGCACATAGTGGACCGGACATGTGTATAACTTTTATGGTTGTTGATTGGGAAAAACCATTTAATGTCGACATAAATTTGGTTTTGTTAATAATTCACATCTAAAGGGGGTACGACGTAATATGTGAGTGTATGGCTTGTGGTCTTTGTGCTTATGCTGCCACATAATAAGTTTTTATTAGATTGTATATTTTTTGTGAACTGATAAAATTTGACTCATTAGCTTAACAAATTCAACAATTTTTGTTTCTGTTTTACTGTTTAGTAAAGAGAATGTTTTTTCAGGTGCACATGAAGAATGTGGAAGTCTCTAACCAGGACTGATATAATTGAGTCAGGAGCTAGAAAAACTAAAGCAACTTGTACGGGTTGTCACTGTCAAGTAAAGATTTTCTTTTTTAAAACGCACATCAAGAATGTAGAGTTTTTTATCCAGCTCTAAGTGGTATATTTGTAAACAAAAAAATAAAGCAACTTTGTTGGGTTCGACTTCTTAGTAAAGATATTCATTTTGTAGACGTACATCCAGAATGTGTTTCTCCACCCAGCTCTGATTTCCCTTCCTATTTTAATATTCAAAACTTCAAGACCAAAGTGCATCGGTTTCTTCTCTAATATCCTTCGCTTTTTTTCCTGACGCTCTTAATGTGATTAAAAATGTAAAGGGTGGTAATATCTCCTTAAAAACTAAATTAATTGTTTGACCCATGTGATCCAATTTTTTTTTTCACGTGGAAAAGTTGAGGCTTTAAAATATTGTACTCGATTTTTTAGTAGGCTTTTAATACTTTTATAAGTTTGTCTTAGTTTTTCCAAAAGTTTTATTATTTTTAAAAGTGTTTCTAAATTTGTCCAATAATGATTTTTAAAATTCACAAAAAGTAGAAGTTTCTGAGAAAGTAGAAGAACAAACTTCAAAGCTTCGCATTAATCTCGTTTAAACGGCTTCCAATTTGAATAGCAAATCAATCAATTCGACTCAAACCGAATTTATTTTAAATAAATTACTTCAAAATGTATGAAAATGGCTTATTACGATACCTGTTAGGATTTCATTCACTTTAAGTCGATTGTTTGATCTGTTATTTATATATTGAAGGCCTTAATTTAAGCAGCCTATCATTCGGTTATACTTTCATAAATTGAATATTACCAGGTATTGATTTTCCTAATTCCAAATACTCCCTGACTGAAGGACTAAGAAAATTAGTTGGTATCGTTGGTACATCCTTCTCTTGAGATCCACTATCTTCATTTTCCAAATCTTGTTGTGGTTCTGGTTCGAAATTAACAGGTTCTGGAGCACGTGGCCGTTTTGTACGTTTCGAACGTACTTGCTCGCGGCAATCTGAAAAAGGAAAATAAAAATAAATTGTTAATACATTTTTGTTTAAAACTTTGTAAAAATATAACATTTTTGAACTTGTTGTTGCTCTAAATTACACTTCCTAGGAAATTTCAAACTGAAACATGCTAAAGAAAATCGCAACCAATGATAACATTTATTTTGATTTGATTTAATTTTGAACAACAAATTTAAAGATAATTTCTTAAGAAGTATTTCACAGTGAAGAAACATTTTAAGAAGCATTCATAAAACATATTAAATGTTTCTAAAACGTTTCCGAAATAGTTCTAAAATGTTTTTGGAATATTTCCCAATGTGTGGAGCAACTTGCGCGTTGATGAATGAATTTGAATTGATGGATCCAAATTTACGAACCAAAATGAGTTTTCATAAATGTAGGCCAAATCCTCCACACCAAAAAAACAACAGAAATGTTTTTTAAACAAATTCTAAGAAATAATAAATCGTTGATATATCAGCGAGCGATTTCAAAAACAGTCTGGACTACTTTTGATCTGATGTCCACAAAATAAATACGGGTGTGCCACAGGGTTCCATTTGGTCTCCGACACTCTTTCTTATTTTTATGAATGGTCTTTTTGCTAAAGATTTTATGTCATCTAATTGTTTCACTGATGACAGTACCCTCAGCTGTTCTTATTCGATTTTAGATTCTCATCCCTTAACAGCTTTCAGTTCTAGTTATGTGCATCAAAAACCTTATCTTCTGGATACAATAGCTTTACAACATTAAAAATAATTTCGAAATCAGTTAGGTGTATCATATTTTTTAATTCTTTTCTCTTGAAATAAATCGTGTTGATGTTTTCTTCAAACGATAAGTTTACTTTCACAGATTTTATTCAAATTGAAAAGAAAAATCTTGACTTTGCATATTCTTTCACTTTTTGAAATGACTGTCATATTAATGACATTGGTCTTATGTTTTAGCTAGGGCCAGTGAATTTAAATTTTATACCAATACATGAATTGGAGTAAAAACCTAATCTAAGATTGAAAAGCTGCTTAAAATCATTGAAATCATTAATTATTTTGAATATCAAACAAATAAAACGGGCCATAAAATGTAATCATTAAAAAATCATTAAATTCATTATCAACTATCAGCATGACTTTCTGGCTATTTTCTTTCAATTACTTAATAAAACAATAAAATCTAGACCTGACCCCTTTTTTCTTCAATTGCTAAAATTTTCTAGTAAAATTCTAATAAGATATTTTGAAATTTCTCGATTTGTCCAATTAAAAATTTTGACATTTCCCGACATTTTTAAGTTCCTAAAATCCAAATCAGTCGGTGCGTTTGTACGTACGTTGGGGGTAGATTTTGTGAGGTTTAACCTTTTGGATCCTTTACGTTAAACAAGAAGAAATGCGCTGAAGAAGATAAGAGTGATTGCCAAAACTTTCGCGTTTACGAAGCAGTAAGTTGTGGCATACTGAGTCACAAGCTTTACTAAAATCCTTTGATTTTCGGTGCAATTAATAATAGAGGAGTTAAAACATGCCAGATAAGTGACATCTGATCTACCCGAAATAATATCATGTTGGGCACTTGAATGTTATTTTAAAAAAAACCTTCGAGCAGTTTAGAAATTGCGGACAGCTTAAAAATGCCCCATTGTTTGCAATTGAAAAATATATTTGTATTGAACCAATTTTAGCTTAATTAGCAGTATCTGAAAGAAAAACAGGGTTATCATTTGAAGTTGTGTAAACTGATTAAAAAATCAAACAAAAAGCTTGAACGTTTTAATAAAATCGCTAACTTTCCCCTTAAGGTCCATGGAGGTTGGCAATTGAATTCCTTCTAGAATAAATAAAACTCAAAAATTGTTCGGACTATTCAGATTAAGTTCAATATTCGAGATACAATTTTTGTGCAAGAGTTCTCCGAGAACCTTACGAAATTAGAAAAATCAAAATATTCGTCATCTGACGGGTTTGAAATTTTATACTAAGCGTATTATTTTTTTTTAAACTAAAACATTTGTGTTCTACACTTAGTGTCACATGAATAGAAACAAGCTTTTTTCGTTTTTTATTTGACGAAATTTTCAAGCCATTACATTTTTTAGAAAAGCCCAAATGTGTAATGAATGAAGTATATATAAAGTTTATATTTCAAAATGTTGGATTAATTTGATAAATACAAGTTTTATGGCGGTTTTTCCCAAGAAGATCATAAAAAGTACCTGTTTTTTTTGTGTCACATAAATAGGGACAAATTCTAAATTAACCTATTAGCGTGTTGTTCTGATTGTTTGTGAGCTTAGTTCGAGTACTAATTTGATAAAAGAAGAAGGTAAGGTTCTAACCAAGGAGAAAATAGGCCAAATTTGGGCTTACCGGGATCTCAGCAAAACCATCCGTTGCATAGCGAGAAAAATTAGAAGAATATAAAATGTTGTAAACAACTACCTCAAGGACCCAGAGAAGTTTGGAAAACCCACAAAAAAAGAATAAAGAAATCCACAACATTTTAGGAAAGGCAGGCGATAATGAGACCTGCTTCAAATTGCACTTACCATTAGTAAATTCAGGGCAGAACTTTGGGTAAATGCTAGTAAATCGACTTTTGCTTGAGTGATACAGAAGGCAGACTATATAAATAAATAAATTGGATGGCGCAACAATCCGTTTGAGAACTAAGGCCTAGTGACTTACAACTCTTAACCATTCCTGTTCGCGAGCACTGTTGTCAGGGGTGGAAGAGACCTACAGTTTTAAGCCGAATCCAAACGGCAAATTTGAGAAAGCACTTTTCATGCAAAGAATTACTCTTGGAGAATTTGTCAATTCCTCGCAAGAGGCAGTACCCGTGAAAAAAAATTGTAGGTGGCATAGGCAGGGATCCAAACCAAGACCTCTCGCATGACAGTCCATCGCCCTTTTTTTTTAATTCATTTTTATTAATTCATTCTTAAACCTATCTTAAAGCTAGACAAAAATTCATAAAACTAGCCTAGTTATCCATAACTTACGACAAACTTAATAGTCTCATACAGACACTCTAACTGCTAATGCCTTTCGGCCCTAAGATCTATTTTACTTCAATTTAAATTTTATTTATTTTTATATTTAAAAGAAAATTTTGAAAAAAAAACTAATGTCAAGATCCTTTTTTATTTTTACTTAGAAACTACTTAAAATAAGGTTCTTAATATAAAACTTAAAGCTAACTTAAACTACCTATTCTATCTATAAACTACTTAAAACTAGAACAACCACAGCAGCAAATCTAACTATCTAACATTTTTGTTTTCTTATTTTTTTTTTATTCCATGTTTTTTTTTTAATATTTTTTTTTTTATACTATAAAACAAGTATGTAAGCCGACCAAGGCTTAAAACCCCATTCCGACTACCCACTATCAAGTGCCTATTGAAGCCGTTTCGTCGTCTGACGTGGTAGATTAGCGGAAGTGGCAATCTGTATCAGACCTCATCTATATAAAAAGTAGGTGGAATGAAGCCGCTCAAGCGTGCACTCTCTAAATACTCGTCGGTCGTTCAAATAGAACGCCCCGAAAATTAATTGTTGGTGGAAGACATAGCTCTTGCAATGTGACCTCGAACGAGTTTTATCACGAAATTGTCAATTCCATCCCATCTGGGAAGGGGCAACGTTGAACCACACAGGACACTCATAAACTCATAAACGATCGTTGGCCGTAAGAGGGCCATGTAGCAAATTACCTTCACTCTGGGTCAAGCTGAATGCTAAAAAACAGCCGTTTCGTCAGAGCGAAGGATCCTCTGGCCCTGGTCAGAGCAGAATTTATATGTCTGTCGAAATATAAATACTGATCTAACCAGATACCGAGGTACTTCACTACACTTTTGCTCGCTAATGGCTGTCCGTGGAGATCAACGATAACCATCTTGCGCCAATTCTAGCACGTATGCCTCTTGGCCCTAACCAACGGAGTCCGGAACAGAATTGTCTCCTAATTCTGGACATTTATTTTCAGTTTCCAGTCGTCGCAATATCGCTGAATCTTGTCGAAATCACGCTGCAAGAGAATTCTAATAACCTCAGCCTTTCGGGCCGTTCTGTACGCAATTAGATCGTCGGCGTACGCAATTGCCTTTGTAAGACTACATAACAGATCGCTGGTGTAAATGCTGAAGAGAATCGGCGAATTCACCGCTCCCTGTTGAAGACCCTCTAACCATACGGTGTCAAAGGCCTTTTCCAAATCAACTAGAACAGTGCATTGTTGTTTTCATTTATTCCATTGGATATCAGAAACTAGTTTAAAAGCATGAATTGTGTCATGACCCGCCTTGAACCCGAACTGTGTATCCGGAATTATTTTGTTGTCCGCAGCCCACTTAGTCAGAGCCCTATTAATGATTTTTTCGAAAATTTTGCTGATGCTCGGAAGAAGACTTATCGACCGGAGATTTGACGGGTTGGAGTTGTCCTTTCCTTTTTTCGAGAGAGGATGAACCACAGCGGTCTTCCAATGCATTGGATAATATGCATTATTGAAAAGCGTGGTGTAAATGTCAATTGGCTAAGTCGGTAAATGTCTACAGTCCAACGCACTAACCATCACGGGTACTACCATCCCGCATTAATATTTGTGTTAATATTTTTAAAACCTAAACCATTTTCAACTCTAAAAATAAGTTTTAGATCGAGGATTATACTTTAAACCTAAATCACTCGTTTTACTCTAAAAGCAGCAAAATACTTCTCTAGATTTTTAAAGTATAGGGTCCTTTTAACGTTTGTTAGTTCACAATAAAAAGATCTTGAATTTTACTTAAGATGCCACTTTGAGTCTTAGTGTGTTTATATTTTTTTCGAAAGAAATGTCTACTAAGTCGATGTTGGTAAGTGCATTTCAGATCGAAACAGGAACAAACCTAATTTTTGAATACTATTAGATTATAAAAAATTCCTCAAAATGCATCGCGAGCCTTTTGTCGCATTTCATTAAGTTCCATCACAAAAGTTTGTTGCCATTTTGTTAAATATGTACTTTAGTTAGAAAATTTGTTTAAAATTTTTTTTTAAACTTAAGAAAAATTTAAACAAGACTTTTTAAATAAAGAATTGGTTTAAGAGATTGCGCCAGTTTTTTTAACAAAAAGAAACGTCCTACCAAAAATAAAACTGTATTGATTTATTTCCCTAAAAAACAGCAAAATTTTAAATGCAATTTCTTTAAATTTAAAAAAATATAATTTATTACAAAAAATCTATTTGAATATTTTTAGCTTGCAACAATTGAAAGTTGTGAGTGTAGGTCACATCCTAGCCTCATTTTTCTGCACAAATATTGTGCTGTCAAAAACCTTTTGAAAAAAGCCACCAAAAATCGATACATTCAGTTTGCATTTTTTATAAAAAACTTTCACACTTTTAGAAAAAATAATTAAAAGCAATATTATATAAAAACATCGCAAAACTAATTTTCTTTAATCTCATGCATTAAAAAAGAAACTTCCAAAAGTGTGCCTTCCTCGCATATCATTTGCATTTTAATTGACAACTAACATCAGCAATCAATCATCCATAATTTGTTGCTATAAAATAACAATGTTAATATATTTAATTCATGTTGCATGGCTCGTTCGAGCCAATAATATTAACAAATTCAATTTTGTTCATATAATAGTTTCAAACCTCCTTCAAATATATTTTCTATGGTAAGTGTGTTAGGCCAAGCTTAAAATGAAAAACAACACTTCTTCGGTAAAAAAAAAGTACCTTGCCATTGCTGGTGAAGCCTCAATAAGTACGACATACGAATTGTGCGTGCGGTTTTGACATGATACTCAAGTCAAGTATCAAAAACGAAAAACCATTAAACCAAAACATTATGAATAATATGTTAACATTGACATTTAGTTTCACTATCCAAGCCTGCTACTAAGTCTCTTTTTTTTCTGACTTATTTTGCAGTTTACTATAAAGAGTTGTATTTTATGTCACATCAGCTAACATGGGATAAGGTTAAATTCTTCTTTTCGTTTCTTTCTGAAGTGGTTTTCATAGAATTTTGGCTTTGAAATACATTTTTGAAAAACTTCAGGACTTTCAAGAACTAGTTTCTTTTTTGGTGTATCTTGTTTGCCAACCAAGTCTTCTGATGGTTCCCATAAAAATCTGAACATGGTTGTTGACATTCAGATGGAGGAACCTGCAACGACTACGCGACATGACATCCCAAAGCATCAGCGGCCCAGCGAGAGAATGATGCAATAACGAGGCTGATGACCTTCAAGCTTCAACGGGCGCAGTCTTGTTGTCGGTCGACCGAGATGCAATGCGATGCCGAGAGCTTCCTCCAATTGTTGATTCATATAAAATGTATACAACTTTTGCAATGACTTTTCATTTGCAAAAAGTTTTTCTGTTTCTTTTCTTAATTTTTAACTTGTGAATAAAAATCAGTACAAAATTTAACCCAGTCATAATACAAGGTGGTCAACCAAGTTTCTTTTCTGTTTTATTAATACTAGTATTTATGCGATAAGTAAACAAAATAAAAATAAAATAATTACACTTCACATCATATACACCTGTATATTGGAGCTGTCGAATTGCAGTACAAGTACAACAGCCTTGACCTTCGCCTTGTTCCTCGATTCGTTTAACACGAATATGAAAAAAATATATAAAAATAAACATTTACTAGACTTTCATAATAATTCTATATTTAATTAAATTGATCTCACGATACATATTTTAAATTTAATGCGAAAGGCGATTATTAAAATTTAAATTTGGTGGGTTGAGGGAAAAGTCTGTTGAAAAAGACAAAACAAAACTCACTCAGAAAACGCAACGCGTACGATAATTACAGGGAAGTAGATAAAGTAGTTTAAAATTAATTATTATTTTTATGTTTAAATAAAACATTCTAAATACAATTAAAATGAATCATTTTGTTTTTAATTAAGTCCACCGGCAATATAAACAACAATTGAACTTTTAATTCAAAAAATAGAAGGTCAAATTAAAACATTAGTTAATTGTCTTGTATTTTATTGTTTTTTAATTGTTGTTTGATATCTTTTTTTCATTAATTGGTTGTTATAGTTTTGAATTTAGTTCAAGTTAAAATTATTGCTTTGAAAACACCTGTTCATAGAGACATAAAATAGCCTAATTAATTTTAAAACTTTCTAGCAATAATTTGTGGCATTATTCAAAATGGAGGAAACCCCATTCCAGTCTATTTTTACTTAACTTCGGGATACAAAATATGCTAACGTCGAAAATAATTATGATGGATGCGACTTATTAAAACAACATAAATGTATATGGCATACAATACGTTCTTAAAAAATGCCGAACTACAAATTTCAATCAAAAAATTACCAACAATATTTTTAATATCAAGAATAGTTTAGTTCAAAAATCTAGTTTTGTTAAAGAAATTTTTAGTCGAAAACAAATTTTTGCCAACTTTAGTAGCATTTCTTAAATCTTACAAGTTGGATGGATGAAATTAATTTGAGAGATATCAAGAACCGAACATCAATTTTTACCAAATTTGCTTACTATTTCTTGTAGATTTTATTTTTTTATGAAAAACGGACTTTGGATTTTAATAAAAAAAAACTATTGAGTATCGAAAAGAATATTTTCTGTAAAATAAAAACAGTTTGAAGACAATATTTTTAATTTTTGAAGAGCTATTTCAGTCGAAAGTATATTTTTACCAAGTTTTAGTATTGTTTCTTTGTTGGGTTTTTATTTTTTGCAAAAAATAACCAATTAGATTTTTCTCAAAACATAACTAAACGTTGACAACAATATATTTTTAAAGACAAAAGTAGTTTAAGGCCAATATATGTCTTTTTGAAAAAAAATTTTAGTCGAAAATCAATTTTTACCAACTTTTATTTATTTTTTTTGCTTAGGTTTTCATTTTTTTTTTTTAAACTTTCAATTCGATTTTTTTCAAAAATTTTCCGAATGTTGAAAACAATATTTCTTATAAGTTAAAATTAGTTTTAAGCCATAATCTCAAATTTTTGAAAAGATATTCAATTTTTACCAACTTTGAGTAATGTTTTTTTTAGGGTTTTATTTTTTATAAAAAAACTGTCAATTCGATTTTTCTCAAAATTTTACTGCATGTTAAAAACATTAGTGCACAAAATCGTTTTGGAGATAAAATCATTTAGTATTTGTAAAATTTTCTAGGTGACAATTTTTGTTTTTCTTTTTTTTACCTATAAAAATAATCGTTAACTGGATTTGTTTTCAAAAATATACTTGTTTGGTATCACGTTACAATATATTATATACAATTTAATTCAAGTCTCTAGCGTTTTATTTTTGTAAGATATTTAGGGTTAACCAAAATTTCACCTTTTTTGAAACTGCTATGGTAAAAAAACCACTCACGAAATTTTCTTGAGAGCCTTTTCTGCAAAAAATCTTTTATTTCGACTCTAGGGATCTTGAAACGTCTAGAAATGTCAAAATTTTCAATTTGAAAAATCGGAAGTTAGTGTAATAACTTCCTATAGGAAGTTAAAAAAAGAGGCTGGGATGCGACCCACACTGATAACTTCCCATCCCGTCTGTCGATTTGTCTTGCTTAAAATTTTGTCTATAGTGCGCAACACTATTTTTTCTAGATTTTATTTTTTATGAAAAAACGGACTGTTGGATTTTTATATAAAAATTACTGAAAACAATATTTTCTGTGAAATAAAATAAAGCTATTTGAGCCGAAAGTACATTTTTACCAAGTTTTAGTATTGTTTTTTTAGAGTTTTATTTTTTGTAAAAGAACTGTCAATTCGAATTTTTTAAAAATTTTACCAAATGTTCAAAACAATATTTCTTATAAGATAAAATTAGTTTGAAGCCAATATCTCAAAGTTTTGAAAAGATATTTGAGTCGAAAATCAATTTTTATCAACTTTTATACATTTTTTGTTAAGTTTTTATTTTTTGTAAAAAAAACTGTCAATTCGATTTTTCTCAAAATTTTATCAGATGTTAAAAACATTATTTTTCGTTGCACAAAATTGTTTTAAAGATGAAATCATATTTCAGTCGTAAAATTTTGGAGGTAACACATTTTTTTTTTTCAGTTTTATTGATTTATAAAAAACCGTTATATTGATTTTTTTCAAAAAATATTCCTGTTTGGTATCACGTTACAATATATTATATAAAATTTAATTCAAGTCTTTAGCGTTTTTGGTTCGTAAGATATTTAGGGTTAACCAAAATTTTCACCTTTTTTTCAAACTGCTATGTTAAAAAAAACCACCCATGCAATTTTCTTGAGAGCCCTTTCTGCATCTTTCTGCATTATTATCTGTGGAACAAAATTTATTTAAAGTCGATATCTCTTCTAGTCCTTGAACTATGGACGACGAAAAAAACGTCGGACGTACAAAAACACGCACGCACAGACATCTTTCTAAAAATCTTTTATTTCGACTCTAGGGACCTTGAAACGTCGAGAAATGTCAAAATTTTCAATTTGACAAATCGGACCCATTACAATAACTTCCTATTTCCCATAATAATAAAGGCTAAATCCGTCCGGCTCTCTGCGTCTGTGTTCTCGCACCAACAGGCTTAACCAGTTTGTCGATTGAGTTCCAACTTAGAAATTAAATTTAGGAGTTTTTTATTTTTCTTAGACAAAAAATAACGGTAATCCCCATTCAAATTTGTTGCCAAAAATCGAAGAAAAAAAAATTCTCGAAATGCATGACCCCAGCCCAGTTCAATTTGTGCTGCTTCGCCTCCTTGACCACATCTTCGTTGTCTGTCATTCTTCGTTTCTCATTCTAGGTATTTTCAGGAAACATCTTTCCATCGTTCTTTGAGTCATCGCAAGTTTGTGTGCTGATTTTGCTGATATTTTCCAAAGTTGCTTAGTAGTTTTTTTTTCTGCACTCCAGTACTGCAAAGAATAAGGCAAGTGAAATCGGGTCTCCATGCTTTACTTGCTAGATGTTAGTACCTTGTATAATCTTGTTGTTGATTTCCTGTTTTTAAAATATTGAAATAACCAAATGTGGAAGGCTTCAAAGTTTATTCATGACAGTGATGGGTCTATAATTGTTGATATTTGTAGTATCTACTTTTATATGCATCAGGATTATTACTGACACATTGGTTTCGGATTTTTTCGGTTTCAATTATCCAATTAAAGATATTTGTAATGTTGGGACGTAGTACCCGTGGCATGATGGTTAGTGCCTTTGACTTTCGTGCCATAGGTCTTGGGTTCCATTCCTGCCTACCGTTTGAAGTTTTTATTTGACGGGTACTGCTTCTTGCGAGGAATTGAAAAATTCTCTAAGAGTAATTCTTGTCATGAAAAGTGCTTTCATAAACTTGCCGTTCGGATAAGGCTTAAAGCTGTAGGTCCCCTCCATGCCTGACAACAGTACTCACACACAGGAATGGTTGAGAGTTGTAAGTCCCTAGGCCCTAATTCTCAACGGACTGTTGCGCCACCTAATTTATTTATTTCTAATGTTGGGAATCAGTTCGTTTTTAGCATTTCTCGTCTAAAGGCATTTTGCCCACAGTATTTCTGGTTAGGAAGTTCTTTTATTGATGCTTCAATTTGTGATGGAAGCAATAGTGGAATTCTTAATCATACCAAGATTGAAAAGAATTTATACTACTAAAAACACATTTAGGTTCTTTCAAAATGGTATTTCCTGCTGATTTTATGATTCCACCGTCTTCTAATTAATCGTATGACCATTGCAAGCAAATTTGGTCGAGTATTTCCCAAATTTGCATTAGCTTTTTCTTATCGAGTATAGAATTTTTTTGTTTGATCATCATACTGTTTGGTCTTATGATTATAATTAAATATGCCTTCAACGTCGAAGCTTTTTAAAACTAAAAAGTCATTTAAATTAGTTAATTTCATTCTTTATTAATACACTTATTGATCTCCAAGTCCATTTACGATTTTGGGGTTTCTTGGTTCTCATAAAAGATCCCCATTACCTCCCTAAATTCAAACATAAATTCATTTTTCACTAAGTCGATTTCCTTTTAAAATTTCTCTATCAGTTTAATTGGTGCTGTCTCTGTAGGAGTACACATTTGAATAATAGAAAGTTTTAAATTTGATATTGCAATTTAAACAGAAGCCATTCTTTCGTTTTTAAGACCCCTTTGCAACACCGATGGTTTGTCAGCATAAAGGGAGAGGTTAGGTGAATGCAAAGATTATGTAAAAATTATGTCGCATTTTCCAGGAGCCTTCTCATAGACTGGTTTTTGTGGTGCAGTGTTCGAATAACATTTACCAAGATTTTTATTCAAAAGTGTTTTTTTTCACCGAACCGCATTTTTTTATTAACACCTTGTTTTACCTTCTTTTTTAATTGAAAAGTGTTACTTAACCTAAATTGATACATTTAATGTTATAAACATATCTTATGAAGGAAGATATTGGACACTTGTAGCACTCCCTATTTGTCAACTCATGAAATGTATAGTATAATAGTTTAAAACTACCTTAAGTCTGTTTTAATTTAGGTTAGTATTCTCATTTATATAAATGTTAGTCTTAGGTTATCATTAATCTCTAGGCATTGGAAAAATATAACATTGCAACAATTCTTTGTGTCCATTTGCATTTATTGTAACGTGTTGGTCATTCCATCAATAAACAAATTCAGGCCATTTTCACTATCTCGTGAAACTAGAGCAATGTGATACATATACTCTCTAAAAGTTATCCGCTTTTAATTTGACTTTGGATTGGCCATTGCAATACCTTAAATGCTAACTCTTAGTTTGCAATATTAACTTAAATCTAAATCTAAGTTAACATGACTTCAACTACTTATGGCATACAAATTAAATTTAAAACTTGTAACTTTGAGATTATCATTTGTACATTCAATAAGTTAGGAAATTTGTTGAAGTGACTGACTGATTGATTAAGAGGATTTTTAACGCCATGGTTACTTCTGCAAAAAATTGTTCCCAGGTTAAATTTCTCCTTCACAACATTTATTGGCCTGATTTTAACAACTTATATAGCACGTAACTCTTGACGAAATCTTTTTACGAGTGTTTTGTTAGCAGCTTTTTTTTTGAGTAATAGTTAATTTTGAGTCTAGTAGTACACCAAGGTAAGAAAAACTGGAAATCTCTATTTAAACGTGACAAATTCTACAAATATTATTATACTACGTTGGCGTATAAAACACATTGTCTTACATTTCCCAAAATTGATTTGTGTAGCTCTTTACAGTCCTCGATAAAGTTAATGGTTTGAAAAATTTTAAATTCATCTGCATAGATCGATATCGAATTTTCTTTTCACAGAAGTTGAATCATTATTAAAATAAACAACAATAAACAAAAGTGACTCCCTTGAGGTAGACCATAATTGAATTTAAATTGAAATGAAGAATAACTTGACGAAATAATATCTATCTTTAAGATATTACGAAATCCACATAACAAAACGGTCGTTAAGTCCAATTTATTCCATCAGGACCGGGATTAAAACCTTCCTCATCAACAAATTGATTGATGTACGATGATAACTGTGTTCTTGTGTATTAGGAGAATTAGGAGATGAGATGCTTGCAGAAGAAAGGCTTCCAAGGCAGTCTTAAAAGATTTTGCGAACATGTTCTAATTTTTCACTGGAAATAGCTTCAAGAATTTTGAAAGGGTAAACCAGCTGCATATCTGTCAAACTTAAGTTTACTACGGACGTATTTTCAAAACATATTCGAAGTGAATTGAGAGCACAAAAAGTTTAAACAACACACGAAGTCTTCAGATTTCTGCAAATTCTAAGCGTCTCATCACTCTTCCATAGATTGTACCTTAAACAGGCCCTATTTCTTCTATTAATTTTCCATAGGAAGTTATTGTAATGGATCCGAATTGTCGAATTGAAAATTTTGACATTTCTGGACGTTTCAAGGTCCCTAGATTCGAAATAAAAGATTCCTAGAAAGATGTCTGTGCGTGCGTGTGTACGTACGTCCGACGTTTTTTTCGTCGTCCATAGCTCAAGGACTAGAAGAGATATCGACTTGAAATAAATTTCGTTCCACAGATAATAATGGAGAAAGATTCAGAAAGGGCTCTCAAGAAAATTGCATTGGTGGTTTTTTTTACCATAGCAGTTTAAAAAACAGTGAACATTTTGGTTAACCCTAAATATCTCACTTACCAATGACGCTAGAGACTTGAACTAATTTCTAGATTTTAGATTTAAAAAGATTTTTTTTTAGATTAAAATGATTAAATTTATTAACAACATAAGAATATAAAAAATTACATTTACAAAATCTTCGTGGCTTTGCGGTCTGACGATTGGTATACTTTTTATGAAATTAACAAACAATTTTTAAATTTAAATGAGAAATATTTTTAAAGAAAAATAAAATTAATCACCAATTATTTACTTGAAATATTAGAAGCTAGCATTTAAAATTCTAATATAACTTAGAGCTGTTTTACAAAAAAGTAATAGCTTTTCTGACAATTTGTTAATATATCCCGAACTTGTTCCGTTGAAAGCGTATCTTTACCGAAGAAATGTCGCCTTGTTTCACGAAGAGTCGGACATCTACCCACAAAATGAAATTTCTTTTCTCTTTCTGCTGTGTTAGATATATTGCACAATATTGGAAGGTCATCTCGATGTGGCCTATAATTAAGCGGAAGAAGTTCTACCCTCGCCCTTAGCATCATTGAGATGGATTCTACGTCTAGTTCGTCTCTGAAGTAATTTTGCATGTTGAAGGTTATAGTTGAGGGTACTGTACACCGATCTGTAAAGGGATCCTCTTACTTCACTTTCATACTCATTTCTGCAGTTTCCATCTGTCTTGGAAATGATCTCGTAGAGTCTTTGTTTCCAGTTATTAGGAGGCTCTTGGTGTAGACTTAGATCGAAATTACCCAAACGTGCATGATCCAGCCACTCATCATAACATCACACTTTTCTGCTCACTGTTATCATTATGATCTTCTTCAAAAGTCTACCTTTATCCATATTTAAGACCTTTATAATGTAATAAGACTGTAATTTTAGTGTTTTTATGTATAACGGTGATAATCCAGTTTCCAGGTCCAACCACTCCTAGGTACTTGTATTCTTTGACAACTTCAAGTCTTTCGTTATTGTAGTGCCAATTCTCATTTGTTCGTAGTCTGCCTCTCCCTCTATTGAAGATCATGATCTTTGACTTCTCTTGGTTGACCACTAGGTTTCATTTGGCACAGTATTCGCATAATCGGTTGATCATCAGTTATAGCGTTTCCGGTGAATGAGCTAGAATCGCTATATCATCTGTAAACAGAAGTGCTTTGATAGTAGTACTGCTGACTTTCATTCCACCAGGCAGGATGTCCAAAGCAAAGGGCTTAGAGTACAACCTTGCCTCACTCAAATTTTCGTTTCAAACCATTCTGATACTACTTCACCATCCCAGACAGCAGCCCATGTATCTTCCAGCAGATTTGCTATGACTCTTCCAAATTCAACGATCTTCTATCGACTGTGTCGAATCCAGCCTTGAAATCCACAAAGAACGTTTATAATTTCTTTCCCTGCGCTGCAAAAGATTCAGCTACATTGCTAATTACAAAAATGGCCAACAGTTGAGTATCCCGCTCTAAATCCCGCTTGGTACTCTTTGAGCATATTGTTGTGGTCGATCCAAGATGTAAGGCGCCGTTGTAAAATTGTCGTACAAATTTGTGTAGGATTTAAAAAGGATATTCCTCTATAGCTGTTTGCATCGGATTTGGAGCCCTTTTTATTGATTGGGAATATCAAAGCTGTCTTGAAATCTCGAGGCATGTTACCCTTCTCAAGGATGTCATTGCTTAAGTTTGTTACTATTTGTATGAGCTCAACAGAGCCGAATTTATAGAATTCACCCGCATTGCGATCCAACCCTGGTGCTTTGCCATTTTGCAGATCTTTCATCACCGCATTCGTTTCTGTCGCTCTTATTCGTGCATCCAGTATGTCGTCTTGAAAGCAGGGAGAAGTAAATTAAATGAAGTTTATACAGTTTTGTGGATTTAACAGCGTTTTGAAGTGAAAGCACAATAAAGATGCATTTAAGTTTTTGCTTATGGTGAGTCTCGTTCCATTAATTGTACGCACTACATTCCAAAAGTCTGCTGAATTGGTGCAATTTGCGAGATTTCTTCTTATTGCAACATAGTGCTTTATAAAGTTTATTTGCCTCGATATATTGGGCTCTGAAACTGTCTTTATTACTCTTACGAAGTATTCTTAACCAAGCGAACGTTCGTTTCCTAGCTTGCATGTATTCTGCCTCAAACCATGGTTGCAAAAAGGTTCTCCGGTTGTTTGCTTGCTCCCTTCATACGCTTCCCATATAGTTTGTTCTAATTGACTAAAGTCAGTGATTTCTTGTGATGAAAGAGCTATAATCTAACTTTGCTCTGTAAGCAGCACATAGTGCGTTTTTCCATTTAAGCTTTGGTAAAAGCTTCAGCTCTACCGTTTCCTCTCGTTCTAAAGTTTCAACTCCAAATTCTAAAACTAAAAGCTGATGATCTGAATAAAGTGCATCTCCTGCCTCGAAATTCGTACGAGTTCCATCCACCATTAGTGAGACAAAGATCAATTACAGATGAGCCTTGTATTCCAGTATAGGTGAAGTTGCCCTCTTTGTCTCCGAAGCTTGTACGGTCAAAATTTGAAAAAAAAAGTTGCATCTGCTGAAATTTTGAGAAAAATCAAATCGACAGTTTTTTTATTAAAATAAAAACCTAAAAAAAACATTACTCAAAGTTGGTAAAAATTGAATTTCGACTCAAACATCTTTTCAAATACTTGAGATTATGGCTTCAAACTAATTTTCACTTATTAGAAGTAATATTGTCTACAAACTTTTTTATTTCACAGAAAATATTCTTTTCGATACTCAGTAGTTTTTTAAAAAAAATCCAAAAGTCCGTTTTTTCATAAAAAATAAAATCTACAAAAAATCGTACTCAAATTTGGTAAAAATTAAAAATATTCTTGGTAATTTTAAAATTTTTAAGAATAATTCAACTTTTTTAACCCAATACGAAAACCTACAAACTTTTAAGCAAAACAAATCGACAGACGGGATGGGAAGTTATCAGTGTGGGTCCCAGCCTTATTTTTTTTTAAAAATCATTATTATACTTCCGTCAAACGAAATGAACACCTTTAAGATACAAAAATGGTGAAAGTTGCCGTGAAACACTAGCCGTTGTGTGTGATTGTGAAGAATCGAAACCATGTGCTTGAGGTTTATTGATTCTTTTTCGATCTTTGGGATCAGGCACTCCACAAACGATATTGCACCGTATTTTGAAATTAACACAAAAACTCAAGGCGTAAGATCATCCGCAACGTTCAATGATCAAAATCGTCGGAAATCGTATAACATTATGTTGTAGCCCATTCTGGCGTCTGGTTGCATTTGAGGATCGGATAAATCACGATTTATTCTACGTCACTGATTGTTGCGCTTTCCGGACTGGTGCTGTGATAAGTCCATTTTTTATTCGAAAATGATCCTAGTGAAACTGTTGCTTTAAATGGATTGAGCCACCGAGCTGTGATTAATAATTTTTCGGTTCGTATTTGAAAAATTAAGGTTATCAAAATCGGCCAATGAGATATTGCGTTTTAACACCTTTATACTTTTTTACTTGGAAACACATTAAAGATTAGATAAGGTCATGGCTATTTGACGGAAGGCGTAAAATACTTGTCGTTTGTGATATAAAAATGAAACTTATTGAACCCTGTTCTCAAAATGTTCAACAACAAGTACAAAAGAATGGCACTAATGCTTAGGAATTGTACTGGTACTCACACCTAACCATTCAGTATATACACAGGTCCGCTACGTACCATAAAATTATAGCTCTTCTTAATTAAAATCAAAATTATAATCCAATCAATTTCGTTCCACTTTGTCATATTAGACATATTGAAGGTCACTTGAAAGTCTATACAACTGTATACATTCCTTCAAAATAGCCACAAACCTTAAAAGCATTTATCATAATCAATTCCATAAAGACGCGCAAGATATGTATGTAGACTTCATCCACAAGTCTACGGTTCTCAAGGATTGACTTCGTTAACTTTTGGTAATTGTATCAACAGTTGCCACTCTCTAGAAAATTTTGCATATACTCGTACCAAGCTTCAAAGGATTAAATTTGTTGCAAGTGCCGTAGCCGTACCCGTTCTAAAGCACAAGCCCAAAAATTATGTAACCTTTAGGACATCTTATCTCTTGTTTGCCATCATCGCAAAGACGAGAAGGAATTCGTTTGTCATTTGTTATGCAACAAATAAGGTCTTTCGGTGGTACCCTCATTGTTGTATTATTGATGATGTTTGCAATGTAGTGCATAGTGCACCAGCCACCGACTGCTGAAGCACGACCGGGAAAACTCCAAGCATCGTAAACAACTCTTCAAAGTACGATGACGACGACAACGACTACGATAGCGACACAAACGACTACTATGAGACAGTGGCGGAAGTTTAACTTCCGTATCCGTGGAGGAAATTTCCACGTGAAATTTGTGTTACCCATGTAACAGTTTTGTGCGGTGGCTATGGTTAAGACAGTGGAGAGTTAAAGGTTGCTTATAACGTAGGAAGGTTCGTGCTTTACCAAATTGAAGGGTAAAGCTTTCCTTCCAATACATACGTACTTATATCATAGATATGGAAGCAGAACCAAAAGAGAAAAGTCGAAGCCATGGCTTTGTGGCCCCGGAATAGAGCTACAGTGAATTGCATGTCTAGAGATATGAAGAATTTTGCTGCAACTGGTTGCTGTTGAAGGAAAATATTATACTTGCTTCTTCTTCCTCTAATCGCAAAAAAGGGTTAGGTTTGCGCCAAGGATATAAATATAAATCTTTAAATTGCATCCGTTTCGCATGGTATTGAGGATGGCGATGGCTTTTTAACGTTGTAATGCTACAAGAGTTATGAACTTGTTGCTTAATCAGGTGTGAAATTGTTTTTGATTTTTGAACAAAGCAAAGATGTTGTATGTTATATTATTGTTGGTCTATTTCGCTGTAGAAGATTTTGTATACCGATGTAACATTTAATGGCCAATTAATCGAGATATCTTTCCAGGCCATTAATTTACCAATAATAAATTAAGAAGTAATTTCTCTTTTCATACAATTTTGTTTTGTTTGAAAATACTTCAGTATTAAGTAAAAGTCAATTTAAACACAGGAAATTGAAATTTACTAAGGGAAATCCGGTATCTTGAATATTATTGATAAATTTGAATTGAATCAAATCCTATCTTATTTGAATCCCTTGTCTATGGCCTAATTTATTTTAATTATTCTTTTTTGTTTGTGAAAACAAAATTTGCATTTACTAATTTATTACAATTATCTTTTTTTTGTTTGGATGCATTCGAAAAACACCCTCAAGTCGATTGCATCTTTACAGACTTTACCAAGACATTTGAAAAATTATGACATGAAATTCTTGTTAATAAAGTAATTCAAATTGGTCTCAACTACCAGTTCGTAATGTAGATTTCGTCATATCTTAAAGATTGATATAGGGTTATCCATTTTGTGGATTCAAAAGTAACGTTAAACGTGTGAAACACTACATCATTTAAATGACCACCACGATTGCAAGCATCGATTTTTTTGAGGTAATTTTCGACCACTTTTTGACACATATTAATCGGTATCTCAGACATAACTTGACGAATATTTGCTTTTAAGTGCACAAGAGTTAAAGGTTTATCTGCATAAAGACAATCTTTCGCGCAGCTTCACAAAAAAAAGTGAAGCTATATCAAATCGCTTGATCTTGGTGGCCAGATGACATCGCCACGAAGAGAAATTACACGACCAGAAAATGTCTTTTGCAATAAAGCCATATTCGCTTGAGTTGTTAGGCATGTGGCACCGTCTTGCCAATAGGAGGCAAAAAAAAGTCGGTTATCATATCACCCTAGCACACCGAATTGACGTTGACAGTCGTTCCATCGTCGTTTTCGAAGAAGTAAGGTCCAACCACACCTTCGTGACTTTGTGGATGTAATGGCCTCTCATCAATTACTCAGAACCCCAAATATGACAATTTTGTTTATTAACATGCCCAACAAACTGAGTGGGAAATGTGCTTCGGCGCTGAAGAAAATTTTGTTTGAAAAATTTCCGTCCACCGCCGTATGTTGTTCAAGTGTAAATGGTCAGCTGGCTTTGTATGGATGTAGGTGTAGATCCTAAGAACGATGCGGAATCGACACATTCGGGTCTTCGGCAACACTTTCACTTACATTACCTATATTTTCAGTGGTACGTGCGAAACGATGTCTTACAATATCTCTAACCAATCCAGTCTTTTCAAATGTCTTCACAATTGCTTGCGTAGTTGGACGATTGTGTAAACTATAATTTCCTCTTAAAGCACGATATAAGGCTGTGGCAGAATCACCAGAAGCGACAGTTTTTGTGCGTAGTGCGATAGTTAAGCGGATCCATGTTCTTAAATGCCACAATTGAAAAAAAGTTGGTGAAATAACTTAGTTGGACAGAAGTAACTAGCGTTGCCAGACGTCCCGGTTTGCCTGAGACGTCCCGGTTTTAAGGCATAAGTTTAAGTTCCCCGCCGGGACAGATATTTCCCCGGTTACTGAAAATCACAAAAAATAATACCCAATGTAAATGTCTTTCATTAATACTTATTAATCGCTACATTGTGATTTAACCTTAAAAATTGATTTTAAAATTTCAATCAAACAAACCTAACTTAACGAATAATGTATTTTGAAACCTGACTGCTGTCATTTAAATTGACAAAATATTATTTAAAGACCAATATTTGCAAATTATGTTTGGATTCCGAAAGAGGTAAGTCGTACATTAATATTTTTTATGTTTATAATTGCACCAATCCTTGAGACAATTTTTACCAGCTGTCTTTACCTGGTCCATGTTCCCTCGGCATGGAGAGAAGTTAAAGTTGTTTTTAAACCTAAAGCAGGTAAATGCTCCCAAGTCAATCCTTAAGATCTACGACCTATAAGTCTATCATCATTCCTTCTTAAGACCTTGGAAAGATTGATTGATATCCATTTAAGGGCACGTATCGATACAAGACTTCTGTCTTCGTCTCAACATGCTTACTATAAAGGGAAATCGGTGGAAACAGCGTTACACACTTTAGTACCCACCATCGAATATTCCCTCCATCATAAAGAGTTCACTATGGTTGCTTTCCTTGACATCGAAGGTGCCTTTAACAACGTGGACACATCTGCAATCACATCTGCACTGACATCTCTAAATAAAACGAGTTCACTTCAGGAGTTAATTCATTTAATGCTTACTAGCAGAATAATTAACTCAAAACTGGACAACTCTTCTAGTAGAAGATTCGTTAGTAGAGGGACACCGCAAGGTGGTATTCTATCCCCTCTCCTCTGGAACCTAGTGGTGAATGAAATCCTAACTAGTCTGGATGCGGAGGGTTTTAGAGTGATATCCTATGCGGACGACGTTGCTATAGCAGTTTCAGGAAAGCATCTTAATATCCTAAAAGAACTCTTACAAAATGCCTTGGACAGACTAATACTTTGGGCTCATTGGTGTGGACTGGGTTTTAACCCACACAAAACCGATCTGATCTTATTTTCGAGGAATCCAATTAAAATTCTCAGACGAGGCTAAATACCTGGGTCTTGTCTTAGATAAAAAACTAAATTAGAAACGCAACGTACAGGAAAGAACAAAAAAACTACTGTAGCTCTCTTTTTTTGCAAAAAAGCTATTGGTATTGAAAGGGGTTTACAACCCAGAATCACGCATTGGCTATACACATCGGTAATCAGACCGATTTTAACGTACGGTGTGGCAGTGTGGTGGACTGCTTTAGAGAAGGGTATAAACAGGAATAAGCTAAATAAAGTCCAACGTTCAGCTTGCCTATGTATAAGCGGATCGCTTCGAATGACCCCATCTGCGGCACTGGACACCTTGTTCTACCTTACACCTCTTGATATATTTAGCAAACAAATAGCTGCAAGCCCTGCTATTCGCCTCAATGCTTCGTCGCAGTGGACTAACAACAACATTGGCCACTTCGTAATTCTAAGGTACTTAGAATCAATTCCAAAGCACACAGACTACACCATCCCCAACTGCAATTCGACAGCAACTTCCAGATTTCTATACCTCCCAGATCTTTTAGGGAGGAAAAAACATCCTTGGAGGATGAGTCAATCCATTTTTACACAGATGGCTCAAAAACAAAAGAAGGGGTTCGTGGAGGTGTGTACTCTGAACGACTGAAATTAAGTCTCTCATTCCGCC
This sequence comes from Eupeodes corollae, assembly GCF_945859685.1. Taxonomy (NCBI): domain Eukaryota; kingdom Metazoa; phylum Arthropoda; class Insecta; order Diptera; family Syrphidae; genus Eupeodes; species Eupeodes corollae. Next base: position 33,887,707 of record NC_079147.1, read on the forward strand.
TTCCCAATCATTGTAGCGTGTTCCAGGCAGAGCTTTTGGCGATAAAAGAAGACTTGTCTTGGCTCAAAGAAAACGTGATATCAACATCTGATATGCGTATTTTCTCTGATAGCCAGGCCGCAATCAAATCTCTGGACTCTGTCTCTACAAACTCTATAACAGTCCATAACTGTCGATCATCTCTAATGGAGATGGCGCAACAGTTTCATATTCACCTTTGCTGGGTGCCGGGCCATAGAGACATTCCAGGTAACTGTAAGGCCGATGAACTCGCCAGGAACGGTACAGTACAGCCCATCCTACCACGTTTGGAAAGTACTGGCATACCAATCGCTACTTGTAAACTGCTGCTAATGCAAGACGCTGTGAGGAGGGCAGGCACCAGGTGGAACAACATCACCACGTGTCAAGTCACAAAAAACATCTGGCCAACACTGGATTTAAAACGTTCAAGGTGCTTGCTCTCTAAGCAGATCGCATATAAGCTCGATAATAGGTGTCATAACCGGACACTGTCTAATAGGAAAGCATGCACGAGACTAGGCGTATTCTATTCGTATTTGCAGAAGCTATATGGACGAGGAAGAGGAAGAAACGGTTCTTCATCTTCTCTGCACATGCCCTGCTCTAGCTCGAAAACGCAAGTATTACCTAGGAGAATTCTTCGTCGGTATAATCAGCCTCTCACGTTTCGTAAGGGACTCAAGCTGATTCCATTGAGCTTAGGAGGAAGCCTCAAGACTCATGTGGTATCACAATGGGCCATTAAACTGGCCTAAGTGTATCCGTTTCTATCTTGGACAGCCACTATTACCTAACCTAACATAACCATGTTTGTATTCACCTATCAGCTTTTAACTTGTTAGATTTTCATGTGATAAAATTGAGAAAGCACTTTTTCATGACAAGTTTTTTTTTCAAGAAGGATTTGTCAACTCCTCGCAAGAGGCAGTACCCGCGCAAATTATTTTTTTTTTGTAATTAAGGTGGCACAGGTAGGGATTCAATCCAAGACCCCTTGCATGACAGTCCAACGCACTAACCATCATGCCATGGGTACTACAAATAATACTATAATTTAAACTATAATAATAATGAAGTTATTTTGAAGTAAAAGATTTTATATTTAAGTTTCGTGAATGAATTTTATTTTATTTCTCATCATTTAAGCCATTTTTCCCGGTTAGCTGTTCGAAAAATCTGGCAACGCTAGAGGTAACCCTTGATTTCAATTCAAAGTTAATTATGGTGTACCTCAAGGGAGTCACATAGGTGCATTGCTGTTTATTTTATTTATTAATGGTTTGCGTTCTGTTATAAATAGTTCCGTATAGTTAATCTCTGTCAATGATGTTAAAATATTAGGAATTATTAACTCCATCAAGGACTCTTGAAAGTTATAAGAAGATCTAAATATAATATAAAAACAGCCATTGTGCCAGATATACGTATTTTCACACGTCAAATGAGTATATTGTAAATTTTCTACTCTTTCTTACCTAAGGTCTCTTAAGTGGCGCTTAAATTAAATTTGTTTTTACTATAATATTGCTAATGCGATTGTTATCGAAAGCTATCAAGCCCCTCCCTATTATGAACAATCAAAACCAATCTTTCACAATGAAAAGAATATTATTTCCCAATAGTAATACGCGACCGAAGACGACGCCGAAGTCGAAGTCGACGATGCAACTAGCCTACATTAATGATAGTCGTTTAACCTTAAACCATCATAAATCGTGATTTATTATTAGAAATGTGGGTGAATGGTTTTTAATAACTGCTGCGATGGGAAATCCGTCTATCTGCCATGAAATCAAAATAAAACAGAACAAATAAAAAAAACACCAATTATTAGGATCACTTTTTGTGTACGAGTATCTTTAGCTTTTCTTATGGCGATGGCGCTTTAATGTGTATCTTTGTTTATTTTTTGTATGAGATCTGTTTTTATCTCATTTAAATATCCAAGGTTAATTACTAATAAACTCCATGAACACGATTCGGAGCGAATCGAATTCAGGGCTTCGAAGTTTTAACAGTCTGGAAGGTAGAGTTCCAATGGAAAGTAACGAACCATTATGATTAATCTTAAAGAAACCTTTACCGCTGAGACTATGGTAAAACCATGAACGCACACAAAGCATACAATTGGAGTTGTTGCAAGAACTCTCATAGCTGAAGAATCTAGATAAGGAACTTATAGAAGTTGTGCTGCTTCTAAAACGCTTTGTTCGATCGCCGACACATATTGTCCTGCCAATAAAGCTGCTGAATGTTGGATTCGCCTTGAAGATTGGCTAACTAAATGACAAATTGAAAAAAAACTATTTCTTCTTTTGTGAGAAGAGAAGGAACGTTAAACCAAAAGAAAAATTGTCATTGCGTTTCCTAACTCCATTTCAAAGAGTTGGTTTTTTCTTAAGATAAAAGCTATACACACACAAAAAAAAGAAATCATGAAATCGTGTCACTGAGTGACGCTCAAGACATCGCCAGTAATGTCGTTTGCATGGAACATAAATCAGAGCTGATGTTGAAGCTGATGAGACTGCTTGACTGCATTTGATTGGGAAATGTTTGGCACGTTGTCGTTGGTGATGATGGTCGCCCTTAACGACTATGACGAATACTTTTGACATTTAACTTATGCAAGGCATGGAGAATTGAGAATATGACTTCTGTACAAGTCTGATGACCTTGATTGATGTTTTTATGATGTTTTACCAAGAGATCTTCTTAAGTTTTAGTTTGTTTATATGAACAATAGAAATATTGCAGATATATCAGCCTTGAGCTACTTGAGGTATTATAACTTGATGAAAAATATTTAAATTACCTTTGATTGAATTCAATCAAACTCAAAGGTTCTGAGCTTTTGGCTTAGTGTTCAAACAGAGTTCAAGCCTCATAAGAAAAAAAGAAAGACAAGCCTGACAATATACAATTTCGATCAACTTGTGTCCACTTCACTACTCAAGCTACCGGTTTTTATCTCTGATTCAATATGATCAATAATTGCAATCGAACTCAAGACTATTTTTTTAAATGTTTTTTTTTCTCCAGTTTCCAGGGATCAGATAGCACGATATTGATACTGGCAAACAAGTTGAATTGCAAGTGGTTGTCTCTTGTCTACCATTTAAAGACTTTCATTGAACGTTAACTTATCCTATGTAGGTTTAAAGTGTGGTGATTAATGTGGATATTTATACGTTAGGTAAAAATTGAAGAAATAAAAAAGTATTTTAAAATATTATGTAGGTAAAAAGGCGAGAAATTGGTCAATTGGCTGAGGTTTGTTTTCATAAATAAAACAAAAATATATCACTTAATCTCAGCAGGGATTGCCATCAAGAAAAGTGTTTTCAAAACCACGTTAAAGTTTACAAACCACTGCATTGGGAATTTAAAGTGTCGCTTATATTTTTATTGATTGACGTTTAAATCCATTTTTCAAACGTCAACTTGATTAAATTTACTTTGAAACTAACTGCATGAATTAATAAGCCATGAATCATTAAACTTATTGTTAGATTAGTATTGGTGTACTTTAATGTTGTTATTTCTAAGAAGAAAGATTGGATTTACATTTATTTAGGTACTTACTCTTTGAACTTCTTTTGAAGGACATCTCTTACTTGAAGTTTTTTTATTTCAAAATCAGTAAGTATATTTTAAAGTCTCTATGCATGTTCTTTTTCCATAACTTTTTTTAAGAGCAGGCTTATGAAGCTTGTTGAAGTATAGAAAGAATTAAAGGAAAATAGAAAAACTTCCAATTTAACTTGATGATTGATCAATCGATCTGAAGTGCTTAAAACGCTAACCGTCTTGTGATTGGTGGAACCATGTTCAACCACAAGACGTGCAACAAAACAAGAATGTTGTTGGCGGATAAACAAGCTTTTTCCAACCAAATTGATCAGTTTACAATAAGTCGACGCTTTAGACGCAGTCTCTTGTATGTCAGAAGTAGAATAGGTGCTGATATGGGGACTGCCCGTGATAAGATTGCGTAAAGCTGCAGTCAGGAGGTCGAATTTCAACATCAAAATCCTCATGCAGCGCTTTCGTTCATAAAGCAAGGGAAGTCGCAAATAGATGCAACTGCAGAACCCGCTATAGGATAACTCAAGAGCTCGCTGTTATTGAGAGCTCAAAACCAACACACAATGAAAAATAAAGATGGTTCTTTGTTGATTTCGGATAAGAACCACCTTAGAACCCCCAAGATATGTACCACGATCAAAGCACTGATGAAATGCGAAAACTGGAAAGGTATTTGCGTTTAAGCTGCAATCTCCAAAATAAATGCGAACACCTCGAAGAAAACACGACTCTGAACAAGAAGGATTCCGCCCTGGATCCTCCTGAATTGATCATAACAATGAAATTTATCGTTTTAATGGCGTTCGTAGAAATGTATAGAAATTGCTGGCAATGGACGGGCCTAACTTGGAAAATGTGAGTTATTCCGACCATAATAACCAATTATTGATTTATTGCGTAAATTGTTTCCTAGTCGTGTAATTTCACGTTTTGGCAAGGTTAATTGGCCAAAATGATGATGTTATTTCACAGCTAGAGCGCTACACAAAAGACAGCGCGAATATTACTCGAACTCTAGGTGCAGGTCCGTCTATAATTTATTTGTAAAAATTCTATCAAAGGCACATTTTAACATCATAAATTGATAGTATTGTGATACTTTGATCTTGGGTTTTTTGTAATGTAAAAAGTTTCATTAATTAAGATTTGGTTGCAATAGCTTAGGTTAGGTAAGGTTATAGTGGCTATCCAAGATCGAAACGGACACACATTTAGGCCAGTTTAATGGCCCATTGTGATACCACATGAATCTTGAGGCTTCCTCGTAAGCTCAATGGAACCAGCTTGAGTCCCTTACGAAACGTGAGAGGCTGATTATACCGATATAATTTAGATCGTTAAAGAAGAATTCTCCTAGGTAATTCTTGCGTTTTCGTGCCAGAACAGGACATGTGCAGAGAAGATGAAGAACCGTTTCTTCCTCTTCCTCGTCCATTCAGCTTCTGCAAAAGTCATTTTAGTATACACCTAGTCTCGTGGCGTGCTTTCCTATTAGACAGTGTCCGGTTATGACACCTATTATCGAGCTTTTATGCGATCTGCTTAAAAAGAGCAAGCACCTTGAACGTTTTAAATCCAGTGTTGGGCAGATGTTTTTTGTGACTTAACACGTGGTGATGTTGTTCCACCTGGTGCCTGCCCTCCTCACAGCGTCTTGCATTAGCAGCAGTTTACAAGTAGCGATTGGTATGCCAGTACTTACCAAACGTGGTAGCGTGGGCTGTACTGTACCGTTCCTGACGAGTTTATCTGCCTTACAGTTACCTGGAATGTCTCTATGGCCCGGCACCCAGCAAAGGTGAATATTTAACTGTTGCGCCATCTCCATTAGAGATGATCGACAGTTATGGACTGTTATAGAGTTTGTAGAGACAGAGTCCAGAGATTTGATAGGGGCCTGGCTATCAGAGAAAATACGGATATCAGATGTTGATATCACGTTTTCTTTGAGCCAAGACAAGACTTCTTTTATCGCTAAAAGTTCCGCCATGAACACGCTACAATGATTGGGAAGGCGGAATGAGAGACTTAATTTCAGTCGTTCAGAGTACAACCTCCACCAACCCCTTCTTTGGTTTTTGAGCCATCTGTGTAAAAATCGATTGACTCATCCTCCAAGAATGTCCTATCCTCCCAAAAAGATCTGTAAGGTATAGAAATCTGGAAGTTTCTGTCGATTTTGTAGTTGGGGGATGGTGTAGTCTGTGTGCTTTGGAATTGATTCTAAGTACCTTAGAATTACGGAGTGGCCAATGTTGTTGTAAGTCAACTGCGACGAAGCATTGAGGCTAATAGCAGGGCTTGCAGCTACTTGTTTGCTAAATATGTCAAGAGGTGTAAGGTAGAACAAGGTGTCCAGTGCCGCAGATGGGGTCATTCGAAGCGATCCGATTATACATATGCAGGCTGAACGTTGGACTTTATTTAGCTTATTCCTGTTTATACCCTTCTCTAAAGCAGTCCACCACACTGCCACACCGTACGTTAAAATCGGTCTGATTACCGATGTGTATAGCCAATGCGTGATTCTAGGTTGTAAACCCCATTTATTACCAATAGCTTTTTTGCAAGAAAAGAGAGCTACAGTAGCTTTTATGACTCTTTCCTGTACGTTGCGTTTTCAATTTAGTTTTTTGTCTAAGACAAGACTCAGGTATTTAGCCTCGTCCAAGAATTTTTATTGGATTCCTCGAAAATAAGACCAGATTGGTTTTGTGTGGGTTAAAACCCAGTCCACACCAAACAGCCTAAAGTATTAGTCTGTCCAAAACATTTTGTAAGAGTTCTTTTAGGATATTAAGATGCTTTCCTGAAACTGCTATAGCAACGTCGTCCGCATAGGATATCACTCTAAATCCCTCCGCATCCAGACTTGTTAGAATTTCATTCACCACTAGGTTCCAGAGGAGAGGGGATAGAACACCACCTTGCGGTGTCCCTCTACTAACGAATCGTCTAGTAGTAGAGTTGCCCAGTTCTGAGCTAATCATTCTGCTAGTAAGCATTAAATGAATTAACTCCCGAAGCGAACTCGTTACATTTAGAGATCTTAGTGTAGATGTGATTGCAGATGTGTCCACGTTGTTAAAGGCACCTCGGATGTCAAGGAAAGCAACCATAGTGAACTCTTTATGATGGAGGGAATATTGGACGGTGCGTACTAAAGTGTGTAACGTTGTTTCCACCGATTTACTCTTACAGTAGGCATGTTGAGACAAAGACAGAAGTCTTGTATCGATACTTGCCTTTAAATGGATATCAATCAATCTTTCCAAGGTCTTAAGAAGGAATGATGATAGACTTATAGGTCGTAGGTCTTTAGGATTGACTTGGGAGCATTTACCTGCTTTGGGTATAAAAACAACTTTAACTTCTCTCCATGCCGAGGGAAAATGGACCAGGTAAATCTTAGAAACTATAAATTTCTAGTTCTAATTTCATGTCTTCAAAAGTCCATTTTTCCTTCCTGACACATCTACTTGTCACCATTCCGAAATATCATCATTTTAGATAGTGTTAACAGTAAGGCTCAAAAGATGACAATAATCCTGCAGTCTATTGATCATCAACTGCATCATTTGCAGTGTTTCCGCTAGTATGGCAATATTTACTGCATGATCAAAGTTTTGATGCAAACACCAGCACCTGGAAGAACAAAAACAGTTAAAACAGAAGCGACCCTTATATAAAGCCTTGTTTGGAACCAAGCAGAACTCTCCTTTCCGTCCCATACTGCATTGATATTTTACCAAATTTCCTAGGCAGCTCATTTCAAACAAAAGTTCTCTTCTGTTGATCTAGCCGAACGCTGCTTTGAAGTCCACAAATTAATTTCTTAACCTTGTTCTTTTCTCCAGATATGACTTAGCAATAAATGTCAGTGAAAATATTTAATCTACCGATAAGTACTATTTTCTGAATTCTGCTTAGAACTTTTTAATTTAATTTCATCTATTCATTTTGTAAGTCTGTCAAGTATTTTTCCAGTAAAGAGGAAAATTATATGTTAAAAATATTGTTACATGCAGCAGTTAGCTTTTCGATACATTTTCTCGGTGCCTTACTTAGCTTGCATCGTTGCAAGACCTTCATGACTTCTTGAACCGAAAGAATGCAATCAAATTTTTGTTTTTTCAATATACTCGTATATAATTTTGAACGCAGTGTGCAGAATAACACTCGAGGTCGCTCTTTATACTAATTAAATTAATTTCTTCACCTTAAGAAGCGTGTCACAAAAACGGAAATCTACTAAACATGACGCCGATATATTCTTAGCAGTTAGAGTTATAAGGTTAAACTAGGTACATTCTTTGAACCCTAAGAAAATCAAACTATTGACCAAGACTTTTTATAATTTCTTGCTATCGTCGCATCCCTTTGTTAGCTTCACGCTTGAAATAAAATTCTTATCCCCCAAAACTCTAAAACTTAAAAATAATTTGACAAAAAAATCCATCACCTCACCAATTATTATTTTTATTTGTTTTTTCTCTGACCACCAAAGAAATAAAAACACGCAAATAAGTAAACAGCATACCTCGCAATTTTATAAATTAGAGACAGACATAAATGCAACAATGCAGTGAAATAGTTTTAGCACCTAACGAGCAACTAGCTCTGAATTCAATACCGCCCTCAGCTGCAATTCTGCTTTATTTTTTCTTAAATTGCCAGTGATTTGATCAGGTTCGTGTTTCGAAAGGTAAGCAATTTTCGTATCAATATAAAATTGTAGTCCCTGTCCTACACACCAACTCCAAACTACACTTTATACACAAAGACGGAATCCTGCCAAAGGTGTTAAAACAATAAATTGGCATCAGAGAAATCACTCACGACCCAAAGACTTTTGATACTCCCCCATTCTTGTTTCCCCATTTCTAACTCAAGTTTTAAAAAATATAAAATAAAGTGTTGGAGTCAGTGGTTTTTTTTTTTTGTTTTTGGCCATATCGACTTCGAGGCGGCTATGATTGTAGTTTTCTAAGGTTTTTTTATTTGAGAGCTTTGTGCTTGCCGCAGCAGTCGCCGCCACCTATGGTGGTGGCCAGTTCGATGGCTGCATTTTTAAGAAATTCATCTAAAATGTGAAAAATCTCAGTGGGGCAGAGTGTAAGTCGTCACTCGTCACCTAGTATGTACCCAGATGAAATTACAAAGGAACGCGCATGCAATTGGAGCAAAACTTGTACTAAGAGTCAAATGGTTTTCTAATTTATAGGTGGTTCGACGAATTAAATCAAAATTCCTCCGAAGCCCAAGGAGTTCGAAGCTGCCCGCCAGCTGGTCCACAATTGTTACCCTGTCTATGATTATTATTATTTTATTTGTTGTTGTTTTTGTTTCACTCTATTATCGACTGTACTAAGGCTGGATCATTGGTCCCTAATAGTATCGATTCGATATGCATGGTTTATGAACTGACATAAGGTGCATTAATGAATTTTCTATCTCTATGTCTGACTTGTAGGCATTTGGATTTGAACAAGTTGACGTTCGATTGTCGGTCGTCGGGTCTCTGGACTTTACATCATATGGTTCATAGGCTTTGTCGACATAAAGCTGATTTGGTTTTTAACTTTTTTTTTCTTGGGAATTTTGTGAGAAATTATTTAAATCGTTACATGGAGCCTTAGATAAGATTATAAGGAGAACAGATGTGAATTGTTTTGACTGGATTTGTTGTTTCATAAATACGTAAAATACTTTAGACAAGTCGCTTTGCATTTTGAATTGAGTTTTCAATAAATTATTACATATACTCGTAGCTCTGAGTCTGGATAGATGGGGTTATATGGTGTAGAATTGGAGTTCAAGTTGTGCAAGGCGTTATACATTTTTGATCTTTTGGTTGACAAATATTTTAGAACTTGTTGTTTGGTTATGGGAAATATATGTATGTATCTATAAATACTCGTTCATAATGGAAATGTAGATTTAGATCAAATAGATATTGTAATATGTCAGATAAAAAAAAATCAATTATTTAAAAGGACTCGAAAAGAGATTGTTTGACACAAGCTTCATTTTTTGTATTCAACAGCTGTAACATATCTAATTCGTTTAAAGCCTATAACTCTTGTAAATGAAGTTGAAAGTAAGATATTTTCAATGAAGTCATATAATAGGCTTTTTGTATAGATTGAAGAATTTATGTACCAATTTGTTATTTATTTAAGCCTTGGTAAAATAAAAGTCAGCTTAAGTCTTTTGAAATACCAGAGGGTTTTCTTGTATAGGTATAAAATAGAGCAAACAAAGCAATTAAAAGGCTTTAGTCGTGTATTGCTTCACAATTTTGAAATTATTTCTTTTGATTGAAATAATAATATTTTGGTATTTATTAAAATTTTATTCAGACTTAAAAATAGGTTTCAAGACGAAATTGAAAATTTAATTTCTTTAAACAAAAATTTTAAAATACTTTTTTATGTTCAGATTTGTTATACTTTGTTACGACAATAGACCGTAAGCTTGTTTCCTTTCATCGTGTAGATATAAAGAATTCTTTCTCTTTCTTGGTCCCTACGCTTGTCTTTAGTGACTTTGCTTTTGGAAACTGCTCTATTCCACGCTAGCAAAACCTCTTTCGTAAGCTTTACCGTATTTCCAACCTTCCTAATAGTTGGAAAGCAGTCCTTAAATTATCTACCGATTTTAAAAACGTGTCGCTCCTTTTCATTATCATGGAAGAGCAACAAGCTCTAATTTGAAGAATGCGTGCTTTTGGTATTTCGAATCTTTGCGTTTTTGGATTAAAAACTAGCTTTCTAACAGTTCAAAATAAGTTGTTTTTAATGGTTTCAAGTCTGAAACTCAAAACATGGGGCTGGGCTCTGTTTTGTTTCCAAATCTCTTTCTTATATTCGTTAACAATCTTTTGTCTGCCACTTCTAATCCATTAAACTGTTTCAGTTTTTCTTATTGCATCTTTTAAACTAATCAACTTTCAGTACTCGGTATGTGTATTATATCTCATGGAATATTTACATTTTATAAGTGCTGCTAGATGCTTCGATAAAACAAGTTTAAGTCTTTTAACGCTCGCTCTGTGTTTAAACCAACATCAAGCGTATTAATATCTCTTTGAGTTCCAGTTAACAATAAAAAAAGAGAGCTGATGAATTAAAAATTTTAAAAATAACTTAAAGTATGGAAAGACCGGTAGTTTTTGAAGCAATGGGTCCACTGATTGGTGATATTTTAGTGCTTCTCTCCGAACTGTAGAACAAATACATTTTTTTTGTGAAAGTAAGATTATTACACTTAATATTCCAAAGGTACTTGTTAAACTCTGGCATCTTGTTCTCTTACAGAAAATGCGTGCTCTTTTTCGTTAGATTACAAATTGTCTGTTCAACAATAGAGTTCCAGTTGTCTTCAATGGATTCAAGTCTCAAACCCCCAACATAAATGCTGGCCAGGACTGTGTTTTACCCCATTATCAAATTCCGACGCATGTTATAGATATAAAAAAATTAATATCATTTAATGTTTTGATAAAGAATTTAGCTTAATAACAAAGATAGGGATTTTTGCTAAGATGTTTTAAAAATGATTTCGGGCAATAAGTCCTAGCGGATGGTTTGAATAAATTTCAGCGGAATGCCCAATTTTCGACCATTCTTTTGCTGTATGGTTGATTTGTCACCGTACTGCACGAATGTCTAGGCAAATCACACGCCCTGTCTCTCCCTATCATTTTAAAGTTCAAGAATTTAAAGCGCAGTAAGCAAAAGAGAGGAAAAATATCGACATCTTCTTATACAGCCAGGAGTCAACCAAACAGCTCTTAACTGCCCAAAAGTCAAAACTTATAAAGATCTTTGCAGATAAACTTAATTTAAGTCGCTGCGTTCAGTGATATTGACGTATCCGTAAAAATCAGAGTAAGTTGTTACGGTTATGGTTTTTGGAATCACCTTCCCTAATTTTGTTTGTATGATAAGCTCACCTCAAGGGGATAATACTACCCTTATTATGTAGACACAGTGTGACCATAAGGAAAAGGGGAGAGGGGTTGTAGGGAGGTGTCGGTGCACATTGGTTTTGAATTCCTGAATATTGCAATGGCTGGGAAAGACAGAACAGTGGCAAGGCATTCCACATTCGCGTAGTACGGCTAAGGAACGAATCTCTGTACTTGACAGTACGACCGAAGTTGGGCTCGAGGGTATATTGTTAAGCATTTCAAGAACCGCGAGTATTACGGTTGAACTGTTTAATCTGTGCCTTGAGCAAGAGCTCAAACATTTTTAATAATTTAATGGAAATTGGAATAAATAGCATTTTTATGTTATGAAGACGACTTCTATGATTTTGACAAAACCTTAAAACTATTATATATATGTTAACCATAACTGGTTCTAAAAATCTTAAATGTCTTCAATTTTGAATACAACTGATTTTTTGGTTAGAATTCGATTGATATCTTTTAAGTTTTGACATGATGTTCTAAAATTTGTATTTCTTTCCATTTCAGGTAAGGACCAATGTAATAAAACGAAAAAATAAATGAAAATGAAAACTGGTAAGTAAATGATAAAACAATGGTGATTTTTTAAAAGTGACATGAAATTTAGTTCATTCGAAAGACGATCTTTATGATTCCTCGATAGTGACGTTGACGCCAGCGCTGATATGATCACAAGTTTAATTCTCATGGGAATGAGAACTTTTATACCGAACAGGGTTAAAAGCATCAGATCTAAGAAAAACGCGTGGTTTGATGCGAGCTGTAAAGAGGTTATTAGGACCAAAGAAGTAAGTTTCCGCTGCTATAAAGCCAACCGGGAACCGGGAAGCCAGGAACGCCTGCAAAGCCCATATTCGACGGACCAAATTTTTACATAACCAAAAATTACGGCAAAAAATACTGCAATGTCCCAAAGGCACTAACATTTTTTGGTCATTTGTAAAATCCATGAGGAATTCTTCCTCTTCATCGGTTCCTATGCTTGTTGTCAATGACACTCCTTTTCTTAGCTCTTTAGAGAAAGCTAATCTCTTTGCTAGGCAGTTCGTTGCCAATTCTACACTGCCAGTGAGTGTTATGACTCCGTCTATACTTGACCGAGTAAGTGATTTTATGGGACCAATCTTTTTTCGCACTCGTTCTGTGCCAAGAGTCCTTAGAGATCTAAACACACATAAATCCGCTGGTCCGGATGGTATTCCCGCTATTGTTGTGAAGAGGAGTTCTTTAACGCTGGCAAAACCACTGCGTAAGCTTTTTCATCTGTCCTATTTCTAAGATCTCGTTCCGACCGGATGGAAAACGGCGTATGTCCAGCCTATTTCCAAAAATGGCGAATCTTCCTTACCCTCTAATTACCAACCGACTGCACTTACGTCCCTTCCTTCCAAGGTCATGAAAACGCTGATTAATTATCAGCTTAAGAAATATCTTGAAGATCGGAAGCTTCTTAATGACCGGTGATCTCAAGGTTCATCTTACCGAACAGTGGAGCAAATCTTTACATCGTTTTAGAGATATTAAGATTATTGCACTTGATATTTCAAAAGCATTTGATAGGGTTTGGCACCATTCTCTCATATCGAAAATGCGTGCTTTCGGTTTTCATGAATCCCTGCTTAATGAAGCAGGATTAGTAATTACCTTTCGAATCGTTCAATACAAGTACTATTGGACGGATTCAAGTCTGATAACCATAAAATAAATGCTGGTATGCCCCAGGGCTCTGTTCTATCTCCAACACTCTTTTTCATTTGTATTAATGATCTCCTGTCTGCAACTTCTAATCCAATACATTGTTTCGCTGACGATAGTACGTTAAGCTGTTCATAATCTTTTTCAAAATCACATCCTTCTTCTTCTTCGTTAAATTCCGACTTAAGCAGCATTGTACAATTGGGATTAAAAAACCCAGTGCTGTCTTGCATCGTTAAATCGTGATATACCTCTCTTGCCATTATCCATGGATAGAACTTGCATTTCCCTTCGAAAATGACCAAGAAGTGGCCGTTACAGTCAATAGCGATCGTTATCGGGCTTGTTGAACGAATATTTAGTGACGTGATCGCCACACTTAGATCAATGTAGATCTATGGTGATACTATGAACTATTAAACTTCCTGAAAAATTAAACATAAACCTATATTGGTTTTGCTCTAGCCATTTTGGCTAAAGCCTAATATGCTATTTCCTATATGTTCTACCAATTTTTCAAGACTACTGAAGAAGTGTCTGCCAAACAGTTTGTTTCTTGTGTGGCACAGTGCTAGGTAGTGGCATAATAAGTGGGCTATGTTTTCTTGCTCTTCATCGTCACTGCAGCCTTTGCACATATAATCGGTGGTATGCCGTATTTTCTTTTTGTGGTAACTCGATTTCGCATAATCGAACGGGATCCTATCAGAAATCTAATACGTAAAGGTTTTATTGAAGGTCAGACAGGGTGTTATATAGTCTGAGCTTACATTATTCCCTATGTACTTCTGCAGAATCTGTGCATGTCCTTTGTGGCTGCTTTTCCAATGATTCCAATTAAAATGATAGAGAAGAAAAAGCCAGCTTTATTTTGACACCAAACATTATAAATTTGACTTTCTTAATAGCTTTTTAAATTTCCTTCAACTGTTACCCCTTGTCCCTATAAACACAATTCGTAATAAAAAAAAACGGTAGACATCGTCACAGTCATACTTCATAAGTTTATCAAAGTGACAAGTATTAAAATTACAATACTAAGCTTCATGTCATGCCCATTCAAGTATAGATCCAAAGTTGAAGTCAAAATACAAACCATATCAAATGGTCTTGAAGCAACTTCATAATCTGGCACTCTACAACTTAGGTACATAATTTTGGAACCTTATTAGGAAACTCTCCTATAACACAAAAGACACACCTTAGAATAACCCAAAATTCCAAAAGCAGCTACTGTTGATGTCGAAACACAAAGTTCGTGCTAAGAGCTTCACTTTCGTAAGATATGCAAAAAGAGAAGGCATAACTTTGCGGCGGCTGGGCTTTTGGGTTTGGGTGATGATAATGACGATAATTCACATAAAACACACCTGACTGATTGTGAACGAAATACCCTTTTTCCGGTGTTTTTTATGTCAAAAAACCAAATAAAGTTCAGCCACAAAAATTCAACCTACCTGGAACTAAGCCTATACTCGCCTAGCCCCCAGCCTTACAGTCTATCAGCTACTAGGCCAGCAGCAGTGTTTAATATATTCAATGTTGAGTGCGTTCTCAGTTGATGGCCACTTGAATATAATTCATTCAGAACAAAAGCAATTAAATGCAATAAAACAATATCGTTAACATAATTCGCCAGCTTTCAATCTGTGGCGTATTATTCTGCTCCTCGCACTGTTGATTACAATAAACGAAGATGATTAAGTGATGTTGCAGGCTTTTTATTTTATTTTGTCGTTAAAATAAAATAAAATTTGGACAAAAAAAAAACTCGAATATTTTATTGCTTCTGTTGCAATTTGTAAAATTAAAATTGCCACAATAAACAATCACAGAGGCATAAGCTGCCAACAAGCACGCTTTCGCTTTGCCGGATGAGACTCTAGCTCTCTGTAGTATAGAGCTGATGCATCATCAGTAAAGTATGCGCCAAAGTGCGGCTAGCCTAGAACCAGCCAGCTGCTATAAAGAGAATCATGCTATCTGCCGCGGGAAGTTGACTTTATTATTAATATACATTAAGCGGATGCACCAACTGAAACTTTCTGATTATTTTGATCTCTCGTGGAAATTATGTAATTTATTTTTATTTTTTTGTTTTTTCAACAAAAAAAATACAATATAACGCCACGCACCGCCAACGGCGGCACGGCGCGTGGTTGCTTCCACAAACCATTCCATAAGTCCCTATGGCAAAAAGTATAGGTTGAAAAAAAAGTATAACATAGTCTAGCAGTTA
This sequence comes from Eupeodes corollae, assembly GCF_945859685.1. NCBI lineage: Eukaryota > Metazoa > Arthropoda > Insecta > Diptera > Syrphidae > Eupeodes > Eupeodes corollae. The sequence continues at coordinate 33,903,231 of NC_079147.1, forward strand.
AACGGTCCAACCAGCCTGCTTTCCGCTGTAACAATCACCTACTCACTGGATTATCTCTTTAATAATAAGCTTACGCAATTGAAATATACAACAACAGCAACAAAAAACAGAAACTGAAACAATTCTGAACTCAAAATAGTGCAAAAAAATAAAATTTAAAAACACAAAAAGGCAAAACCTTTGCCACTGGAGCGATGCAACAATTTTCACACATACACTCCGAGCTTCTTAATTAATCAAAAATGGCTTTTTGTATTCCTTAAAAAATAGGTTAAATTTTTTTAACAAATCCAAGTGAATGAAAATTAAATAAGAGGAGTTGATAAAGTTTTTAAGGTAGAAGAAAGTTTTGCTTTTTAACCAAGAAGTACGAGTTTTGATAAAACGCAAATATTGGGCAATTCCCTTGGATAAGAGGTCTTGTTTTGACATTAAAACGAATGATTTCGAAATAAATAAATAGTAAATTGAGTAAATATTAATTTAATTGTAAAAAGAAATTCCATCTTCAAAGTCTTGAAACTTTAATTTTTTCTATCACATCGTGTTTAGTATATTTTTAAGGGGCTTATGCTCCTTTAAAAAGTACTAAAAACGACAAAAAAAAACTGTGTTTTTAAGGCTGACTTAAAACACAAAATGTCTCAAAAATTGATTGTATAATATAAGTGCAAATTTCAAATCGTTCTTTTCTAGACACAGTTTAATTCATTTTTATATCTTAATTAGTTTCTGAAAATTTTCATTAGTTATGACTATGAGTATTTTCTTTATGAAGTTTTGAAAAAGTCTTCAATATAATTAATTCATAGTTTTGAAAAATACAATTTGGGCCTAATTTTAAGTCATGATTATGAGTCCAAACATTGATTTCAACATTTTATTCAAGTTTTATAAATACATGTTTTCAAAATTATTATTCAAAACCTTATGCATAATTGATAAGACAACAAATTCGTTGCAAGATCAAAACTTACTTTCAAATCGATAATGGTTAGCGCTTCTTTCAGATGTTTTGTTTGATAAAATCTAACAACTTATGAAGTCGAATTTAAAATAGGGCCATAAAACCCCTAGTTTAATCTTAAGAGATAAGTCCTTATGAAAAATACGGTGTAATGTTTGTGAGTTAAACACTTAATTCCAAAGATACAAAGCGAGCTATTGACGAACCAAGTATTTTTAAGAGACGAACACGCTTTTGACTCTTCAAAGTACTAAGTCTTGCCAACATCTCAAATTTGTGTAACAGTTTTAGTATCGCCGCCGGAAGAAAAATTTGAATTCAACACTGTCTTACATTAAAAATCAAACGATTCCCAAAATCGATTAAGATCTTCTTGTAGCTCTTTACAACCCTTGATGACGAAATCCACAAAGTGAAACGGTCGTTTGGAGCAATTTTACTTAATTTATTCAGAAGAATTTCAAGACTTAATAGACTTCTTAAATCTGTAAAGATGCAATTGACTTGAGAGTGTCTTCTGAATGCATCCAAACAAAAAGTAGAAAATAGTAAATGTAGGT